>NC_091977.1:173654584-174354584 GCF_044704955.1 Pristiophorus japonicus | reverse complement strand
GGGGTTGGGGGTCATATATTGGCATGGAAGAGGATTGGCTAACTAACAGAAACAGAGAGTCGGGATAAATGGGCCATTTTCAGATTGGCAAATGGTAACTAGTGGGGTGCCGCAGGGATCAGCGCTGCGCCTCAACTATTTACAATCTATATTAATGACTTGGATGAAGGGCCGAGTGTAATGTAGCCAAGTTTTCTGATGATACAAAGGTGAGAAAGAAAGTTGTGAGGAGGACACAAAGAATCTGCAAAGGGATATAGATTGGCAGATGGAGTATAACGTGGGAAAATGTGAGGTTATCCATTTTGGTAAGAAAAATAAAAGACAAATTATTATTTAAAAAGAGAGTTTATAAAATGCAGTGGTACAGAGGGATCTCGGGATCCTTTTGCATGAAACACACAAAGTTAGCATGCAGGTACAGCAATAATTAGGAAGGCAAATGGAATGTTGGCCTTTATTGCTTGGGGGATGGAGGAATAAAGTAGGGAAGTCCTGCTCCAACTGTACAGGGCATTGGTAAGACCACACCTGGAGTACTGCGTACATTTTTGGTCTCCTTATTTAAGGAGGGATGTACTTGCATTGGAGGCAGTTCAGAGAAGGTTAACGAGGTTGACTCCTGAGATGAAGGGGTTGTCTTCTGAAGAAAGGTTGAACAGGTTGGGGCTATACTCATTAGAGTTTAGAAGAATGAGAGGCAATCTTATTGAAATGTATAAGATTCTGAGGGGACTTGACAGGGCAGATGCAGAGAGGGTGTTTCCCCTTGTGGGGGAATCTAGAACTAGCTGTCATAGTTTCAGAATAAAGGGTCGTCTATTTAAAACGGAAATGAAGAGGAATTTCTTCTCTCAGAGGGTCATGAATCTTTGGAATTCTCTACCCCTGAGAGCTGTGGAAACTGGGTCATTAAACATATTTAAGGTGGAGATAGAGAGATTTTTGACCGATAAGGGAATCAATGTTTATGGGGAGTGGGCAGGAAAGTGGAGTTGAGGCCAAGATCAAATCAGCCATGTTCTTATTGAATGGTGGAGCAGGCTCGAGGGGCCAGTTGGCCTACACGTGCTCCTATTTCTTATATTCTTATTTTCTTATGTACCCACTGGGGGCCAGGGCTCAAGAAAGAAGGAATTTGGACCAGATCACCATGGCAGTCACTGTCGCCCCAAGGACCTGGCTCCAAAAATGTTTCATGAACTCAGACGAGTGGTTTAGGTCAGTGACTGCATCTTCAAACGCCATCTCCTACCATCTGCACCACTAGCCTCACATACTGCACAGTGAACGACCCCCACCCAACCTTGCCCCCCGACTCTCCTGCATCACTGACATACCAACACTTTCTACCAAATATGAGGCACACCTCACATTCCTAGGTTCACCTCACCCCCTCAGTGAGTGGTGCTGGCCATTCTTGGCAGGGGCATGGCTAAGCCTTTGGCCAGCGGTGGGCCTGAAAGAAAACAAGACGCCGGTATCATCATGCGTTATCCTCCTTCTCACATCCCACTTTTCCCTCATCCCACAGTATCTTCCGATTTACAAGCTGGGAGATTAGAGCCCTTAGTGTTGGCTGTTATGGCAGGTTTGAAAGAAAAAATGGTGGCCGCCTCGCTTCTGCTCGCTTCTGGTATGGAACACAGTGGCCACCATTTTGAGCAGGTCGGCACATGGAAAGCATGCACCTTGCTTTCCACTCCTCCCATCACCACAACTCTACCCTTTTGCCTTACTCATTTGAGAAACCCAATAAATCTAACCAGTAGGTCAATAGCAAGAGGGAGAGGAGAGTGAGGAGGAAGAAGAAGAAACACCATCACTTGATTTCACACTCCCAGCCTTCCACTTGTCATGCTGCAGCCACTGCATGACATCACTAGGAGAGGCAAAGTCATACAAGGGTGATTTGCTGATTTTTTTATGTAATATTAGATGCATATATGGATAAAGTTGGATTGGAAAGCTTGCTTTGTGGTGGCTTTTATTTCAGCATTGTGGCCAAGAGGACGCTGTGATGGTCAGTAACAGAGGGAGGGTAAGGTGTGGGACTAATGGAGAATTTGGGTTGTGTTGACTGGTACCACAGGTGGATGGTTCGATCTCAGATATCCCGGCCAGAAAGGGGCTGGCTGTTTTGCCTCGTTCCTTCTGCTTCCTCCTGTTCTGCTTTTTCCTCTTATGCTTCCTCCTCCCTCTGAGAGCAGGTTGTCCCCTTTGCTGCCTCTGCTCCAACCCCATCTCAAGCTGCAGCCCAAGGGGGACTCCAACTACAGCCCCCAGGGCTGGGCTTGTGTTCTCAGGGGCCTTCCTTTAAAAGCCACAGCCTTTAATGTCCAGGAGCACTCTCTACCCGGCACACTTTAACAACTTTTTAAATGTATTGCACCAAGCCACTACCCCAATAAAATGTCAAGAAATCAGTCCCAAAGCAAAAATCTAACCATACCTGAAAGTTGTGTGTGTTCCTTTAAGAAGTGCTGGCAGCGTCTCTGTTGCATTGCTGCATGCACATTCTTCTGTGCGTGGTTTAGAGAGTGAGTTATTAAAAGCAGCGACATCCAAAATCCCAGATTGTGCATCAATTCAGCGTTGCACAGCAATTGACGTCACTATCTGGATCATTTAAATATGGGAAGCGAGTGCAGGCAATGGCAGCGCTGCTGAACTGCTCAAAATGGTGGCCGCCATCTTCCATACCAGTAACGAGGCGGCCGCCATTTTTTCTCCCAAACCTGCCTTAACGGTCAGCACGAAGGGCTCTAATCTCCCAGCCACAGTTTTTAAATGCCAGGTTTGTGCCACTTATTCTTAACCCTTAACCTATCTTATCTTTATAGCCTTGTTGATGTCCTGCCTTATGGGGTTTCTCAATGAAAAAAAAACAATTAAAAAAGATCCTAAATATTCAACATACTGTTCTATTTGCATATATTAGCTCACGTGTCATAAGTTACTCCTTGGGAAAATATCGTGGTGCAGGTTCTGTCTGCTATCAGAAACAGGAATCACCTGTGTAAACAGTACATTTTCTTTATTCTAAATTGCTTTCATTCTTGTGCTTGTGCATATTGTTATTCCATCCCTTCCAAATCCATATTCCATAGTCTTGTTCCAGAGCTTACCAGTGATAAACATCAGCTTGTCTGAGAGAGCCTTTCCAATCTGGAAATGGAATGAAATCTATTCTTTGAAAGTCCAGTGTGCTTACATTGTAATTAAAATAATTAAAGCTGCTCTTTAGAAGGGAGAAAATAAAGCATGACCGAGAACAAAATCAGAAAGAGTATTAAAGTTGTCTGAAAGCACCTATATAATATATATCAATGAAACCATATTAATAATATGCATTAATAAGTATTGTTTTTCTTAGTTTTCACTACAAAAGGGCAGCTGTAACTCTGACCTTTAAGCATGATTAACATTAACAGAGTCGAAACCAACTTCACAATTTGCCCAGAGGTTTTTTAAAATCAATAAGCTGGCAAATGCATGCATATTTTAATTGTTGTTTTAGGGAGATTTGCTGATGACCTCTAAGTTGCTGTCGAATGACTTCATTAGCCTGCTCTGCAGTGGAGGTTTATATAAACTGTAGCTCTTTCGGCTTTAATTGCCACCAGCTGTTAACAAATAAATGGCCCTGAAATTCCGGCCTCCCCAGGTCCATACGGTGTATGTACGGACCCGGGAAGACATCAGAAAAGCCAGTTTTCAGCACGCAATGCGCATGGGCTGAAAACCAGCTTTTCCGATCTGTCAAGTTTCTGGCTTGATAGATCTCACGCATCTCGGAAGCAAGGACATTCCCACGGCAGAGATTGAGCTATTTGCCCATCTCTTGCCCTGTGAATGTCCTTAAAACTTGTGCCTGGTAAAAGCAGGCACATAGCCTACTTTTGCCAGCGTAAGAGTTTAAAAACATATCAAAAACGTATTAAATTAAAATTTTAAAATATATATTTATGTTGAAAACCTTGCCCACTCATGTAATTTTATTTTAAACCATAATTAAAACTTTTCAAAAAAATAGGCAAATATTTTTTTTTCAAAAACATTTCTATCAACTTTAATTTCTATAATGTATTTATGTGAGGTGTTTTTTTAATGCTTTATGTAGTGTTTGGGTGTTTGAGGGTGTTTCTCATTCATCGTGATAGGAGTTTCAGACTTACAAAATTCCTGTTACTATGAATGGGAAAATACTTTACTGTGATTGGGGGTCCAGGCCCACGTGACTCCTACGGACATCCCAATGTGAACGTGCTCCATTGCGCAAGAAGAGGAGGCCTCAGGACCTCTGGCGAGCGTTTGACCCAAAAGTAAGTGTGCATCTTTTCTCCTAGTTTTAGTCGAACGCCTGCGGGAAGAAGAAACCGGGATTTCAGGGCCAATATTTTACCCTAAAAAATAGGCTGCAGGATTAATCATTCGATTTTCTAAACCACAACCAAATCAAATCAACATTTACTGTATATAGGGTCCTTAATGTGGAATAATCTGCATGTACTAAGTAAATAATAAGCGGGAGAAATTGCCCTGCACCTCGATTGGGGGCGGTAACTTGCTCGGGGTGGTAATTCCTGTGTCTGGCGTAGAAGCCCCATCCAGGCTGCTGAATTGGCCATACTGCCCCTCAGAACGCAATCTCACGCACTCCACTTCCTCTTGGGACAGGTCCAGTGGCGCTAACGACGCACGATCGGCAAGCGTTTCAATGCCTCTCCCCTTCACTTAAAAGGGAGAGCCGCTGCGCACTCTGCACGGCCTCTGATGGTCTCCATGAGGCCAACATGGGCAGCGTGGTACCAGGGCTGCAGCCTGGCACCCAAAACGAAGGGCCAGACTGCACAATGGCGGCCTGGACCATGCAAGGAAAGTTGGCAAAACCGCCAAGATGGCGGCGTGGGGAGTTCGCGACCTCCCCTTTAACTTCCGGCAAGCGAGAGAATTTCAGCTCAGTTCGCGTTGGCTGTGAGGAAATATCCGCCGTGTGGCGGAAAGGGGTCAGTGTGCTAAGAGGTCGCCGCACACGCCGCTGATGTCATTGTCGCTAACTCCCGGGCAATTTCCTGGAAGCCGTTAGTGCCTCAGAGATGCTAACGGGTGATGCAAAAAGGGGCCATTTCAACCCCTAAATCTGGCAAAAAGTCCCAAAGAGCTTCACAGAAAAATTGGATGTCAAACCAAGGAAGGAGATATTAGGAGGAATGACCAAAAGCTTGGTCAAATGTAGGTTTTAAGGAAGGTCTTATAGTCGCAGAGGGAGATGGAGAGCAGAAGGATTTATGGAATGAATTGCAGAGTTAGCTAGCTGAAGATATCGCCATCAATGGTGGGACAAAGGGAAGAGGATGCACAGAGGTTGGAGTCTGTGTTCAAGGAGGGGTTGTAGTGCTGGAGGAGGTTACAAGGATAGGGAGGGGATATCGTTATCATTGGAGCTTTTTTTGATCATCTAAAGAATCATCGAGACTTGTTATTTTGCAATCATCTGCAAATTTTAACACTACTCCTTTCGGGCCTGTATCCACATCATTGATATACACAGTGAACAGAAGTGACCCCAGAGCTGAAGCCTTTGGGACACCAGTACCTACTTCCAAACACACTGCTTTTTTTCTTTTTAACCAATTTCATATCCTTTTATTTTCTCCAGTAATCTTCCATGGAATATCTTGTCAAAAGTTTCCTAAAATCGATGTACACTACATTCACCATCAACCATGTCCAAAAATATTCACCCACATTTAGCTCATCTGCCTGATCTATTTCATTACTCATAACCATATCTAGCACCATCTCCTCTCTGGTAGGCCTATTAACAAACTATTTGAGAAAAAAGTCCTGTACACATTTTAGGAATTCCATTCCCTTTTCTCCATTTACTCCCTGTCTGCTTATCACCTGTATTTTCTGGCTAGTTAGAAAATTTAAACATTTTAATTACTGATGTATGTATGATAAATAAACCAAGAGAAAGAGGGAGAACCAGTTTGAGAGAGAGAGAGAGAGAGAGAGAGACAGGGGTGGGGGGAGACATGAATGGACAGACAGATACAGATAATTAATCACAAGTTTTTGCCATTCCTCGGCCTAATTATGTCATCGCAGGCTGAAAGAATGACACTGCCTAACCATGGTTCATTATGCTAATTCGCTGATAGTAGGATTTGTGACATGGCCAGTGCCAGAGTCAAATCACAGTTACAAGTCACACCCCACCACACTTCTAGGGTATAGCTCCCTTTCCCGGGAATTTCTAGGATTATTTACGTACTAACAAATTGTGTAGTAATGTGCCACAAATTCTGTTCTCTGACCATCAATTAGATCCCTGGCAACTGTTTGAACCTGAGTCAGACCGTTTGCAACCTTGGTGTTGTGTTTGACCCCGAGATGAACTCCCGGCCACACATCCACTCCATCACCAAGGTCTCCTATTTCCACCTCTGTAACATCGCCCAAGTCCGACCCTGCCTTAGCTCATCTGCTGCTGAAACTCTCACCCATGCCTTGGTTACCCCCAGACCGTGACTATTCCATTGTTCTCGTGGCCAGCCTCCCACCTTCCACTCTGCATAAACTTATCCAAAACTCTGCTGCCTGTACCTTAACTCGCACCAAGTCTCGTTCACCCATCACCTTTGTGCTTGCTGGCCCAGACCGCTTCCCAGTTCAACAACACCTCAATTTTAAAATCATCATCCTTGTTTTCAAATCCATCCATGGCCTTGCCCCTCTCTATCTCTGTAAACTCCTTCAACCATGCAAGCCTTCGAGATCTCTGTGCTCCTCCACTTCTGGCCCCAATTTTAATCACTGTGCTTTCAGCTGCCTTGGTCCTAAGCTCTGAAATTCCCTCCCCAAACATCTCTAACTCTCTCTCCTCCTTTAAAGTGCTCCTTAAAACCTACCTCTTTGACCAAGCTTTTGGTCATCTGTCCTAATAACTACTTCTGTGGCTCAGTGTCAAAAATATTTTTATTGCTAACGCTCTTGTAAGTGCTTTGGGACATTTTGCGACATTAAAGGTGCTATAAATGCATGTTGTTGTTGTGTATGATATTTTATTGTAATGAAAATGATGTAACACTCTGGTCGAAAATAATTTTTTTTGTCAGTTTATTTATTTCTTAGAGTCAATACCCATTTACCTTTAAATATTGTTGATTAGATTCACAGGGGGTGAAATTGCCCCCTTTTCAGAGGCCCGTTAGCTTCCTTTGAGGGGCGATAAATCCAAATTAGCAGCCGGGGCAGGAAGTCGTCCCCCAAGCAGGTTACCGCCCCCAATCAGGGCGCAGGAGAATTTCACCCACACAGTCTGTAGACTTGTTATAAGCACATTGGTAAATTTTATTAAAATAATGTTGGGGCTTGCTGTAATGTTGGGGCATGCAGATGTTCATTGATTTCTGTCAATACTGTCACAGAATTCTTTACAGAACTTTTTTCTGAATTTCTTTATAAATCAGCAGTCTTCAGTGCAGTCGAAGTTATAAACTGATCAGAGCGAGATTTTCCACAGGAAATCTCCAAGGATTTAAATGATCTCATACCAAGAACTTCTTATGGTGAAAGTTTAATTGCAGTCAATGTGTCACATTCATGTTTTGTGTCCCATCTGCAATGGTTACCAGCCTTTTACTATTTAACATTAAAACAATGAATGAGGCATTTAATACTTTTATATTATCGAAGTACAGGTACTAACCAAGTATCATGGCTGTAATTCTCAATGTGACAGCTACCTAACTGATTACTAGGAATGTCACAAGTTTGAAACATAAAGCAAGAGCAATATATTTTCCTCAGGAAAGGAGTACAAACTGATGTTAAAGTGACCTCTGATCTCTCTTTGCACCTTTTAATGAACAGTATCATTGAGGCCAGTGTAAACAATATTGGCACCTCATCTTTTCAGACAGGGAATGGTGTGTGACATAGGCTGAAGGGGAAGTTGAAAGAGGTAAAACATTTTTCTAATAAAATAAGGAGCTTGGGGCTATGTGTTCTTTACCGATATATTTTAGAAATTAATGAATAAAAATGAAAAGACTACAGGTGTCAATGCCATACCCCCTCAACACCCCCCACCGAACCCCAATTTGAGAACCACTGTCTTAAGTGACCTGGTAAGACACTCAGTTGTAAATAATCACTATACGTTCAGTAAAAAGAAAGAAATTGGACGGACAAAACTAAAGGAATCTCAGTCCGGTTGAACCTGAAAAATTCTCCTCATTAACGTATGGTGCCCAAGTTGGGAGAGCTGCCTCCCAGACCAGTCACGAAGCAGCCCGACACAATTATACTAACAAAATGATATCTATAAGCAAATGTTCTAGAGTCCTCCTCCACCATCTCACAGGTGGGATAGAGTCATCGGAGGTGGGGCACGGTGATATAGTTGGGTGGGCTTTGACCTGCGAGTCCACTACCTTAACTCTGATCACATGAAGTCTCATGGCTTCATGTTTATCAAGGCCAACAAAACCTCCTGCTGATCACCATCTACTGCCTCCTCTCAACTAATGAATCAATATTCCTCTTGTCATGTATTCAACTAGCATTATAACCCATGTACAATCTGACCTAAGTTGTACATTGTGAGAACAATGACCACTAGGTGGTGAACTTGTGGGAGACAATCCTAACCTGGATCTTCAGATATAAAAGGGCAAGCTCCACCCACTTCCATCACTTGAGTGCGATGGAATAAAGGACAGGTCACAGACTGACCTTCTCTCAAGCATGGGCCTCGTGTGCATTTATACTGTATAGTAAGGACGTATCAATGGCGACGAGAAACTGGGATTTAAACCACACAAGCATGGCCACGAGCAGAACAGACGAGAGGTACTGTGTTAAGGAATGGTTGGGACAGAGATTCAACATTGTTAAAGCAGCACACAGTTCTCCAGGCAGACAAGAGCAATCGGGCATGCCCCAACATATAGTCGAACCCAGAGGGGGAGTTCGACAGAGACAATGGCAAGCTGAACGGCGATTCACGCCATTGCAAGGGACAATGCGGCCAGTAATGGGGCCATCAACACCTGTTAATGGCGCACTCAAGGACAATAACAGGGGCAGTCAGGGACGATCGACTGGCAAGGGACCTTTTGTTTCAAACAGCAGCTCATGTTGGAGGTGTGGAGGCACACACTCAGCCGGAGTTTGCAGAGATGAGCAAAATACCTGCAGAAATTGCAGAAATGAACGCTGGGGGAAATCGCTGGAAGCTGAAGTTCAGCGAGTTCATGTAGAGCACATATACAGTTCATACACCAGGCTGGCCCCCGTGTCTAGCTCCATTGATACTGGGATGCCATTGAGGAGCACTTACTGGGATGCCATTGAGGAGCACTTTCATGATGAAAGTGCTCCTCAATGGCATCCCAGTATCAATGGAGCTAGACACGGGGGCCAGCCAGTCCCTGATGGGTATCAGGGACTTACACAAAGCAGATCATTCCGGTGCTAGGCAGCGCCACGGTAGTCGTGACCCACAAAGATTCGGAGAACAGGTTGCCACTCTGGGTTGTCCCGGGGACGGTCCCGCACGACTGGGGAGGAGTTGGCTTGCTGTCATGAACTGGAAATGGGGTGATGTCAATGCAATTTCCTCTGTGGAGCGAGTATCATGCTCACAGATCCTGGACAAATTTGACTCATTATTTCAACCGGCATTGGCACTTTCATGGGGACCAAGGTCGTGATTCACATAAATCCGGACGCCAGGCCAGTACACCACAAGGCCAGAGCGGTGCCGTACGTGATGCGGGAAAAGATAGAAGGCGAATTGGACCGCCTGCTGAGGGAAGGCATCATCTCGCCAGTCGAATTCAGTGACTGGGCGAGCCCGATTGTGCCGGTGCTCAAGGCGGATGGGTTGGTCAGGATATGTGGTGATTACAAGGCCACCATCAATCGGGTGTCACTCCAAGACCAATACCTGCTACCGAGAGCGGAGGACCTCTTTGCGACGCTATCCGGTGGCAAACTTTTTTCAAAATTGGACCTGACCTCAGCTTACATGACCCAGGAGCTGGCGAGTGAGTCGAAGAAGCTGACCACCATCACGACACACAAGGGGTTGTTTGAGTATAACAGATGTCCGTTCGGGATTCGCTCGGCCGCCGCGATCTTCCAACGAAATATGGAAAGCCTCCGCAAGTCGATTCCAGGGAAGCTGGTTTTTCAGAACGACATCCTCATCACGGGTTACGATACTGAAGAACACCTCCACAACCTGGAGGAGGTGCTACGCAGACTGGACCAGGTAGGGCTGCGACTTAAAAAGGCAAAGTTCCTAGCTCCAGAGGTAGGATTCCTGGGGATGAGGGTAGCAGCAGACGGGATCAGCCCTACTGCGTCCAAGACGGAAGCGATCCAGAGAGCACCCAGACCCCGTAACACGATGGAGCTGCGTTCATTCCTGGGGCTCCTGAACTATTTTGGTAACATTCTTCCCAAATTGAGCACGCTGTTCGAGCCGCTACACGTGCTCCGATGCAAAGGTCGTGATTGGGTCTGGGGGAACAGCCAGCAAAGGGCTTTTAATAGAGCATGCAATTTGTTATGTTCCAACAATCTGTTAACACTATATGACCCATGTAAGAAACTTGTGTTAACGTGCGACGCGTCGTTCTATGATGTCGGGTGTGTGTTGCAGCATGTCAATGCCAAGGGTCAGTTACAGCCAGTAGCTTATGCCTCCAGAAGTCTGTCCCAGGCAGAAAGGGGCTACGGGATGGTAGAAAAGGAGGCGCTCGCATGTGTATATGCGGTAAAGAAAATGCACCAGTACCTGTTTGACAGAAAATTTGAGCTGGAGACAGATCACAAACCCCTAACGTCCCTTTTGGCCAACAACAAGGCCATAAATGCAAACGCATCGGCCCGCATACAGAGGTGGGCATTCACGTTAGCTGCCTATGACTACACAATTCGGCACAGACCGGGCACCGAAAACTGCGCCGATGCACTCAGCAGGCTCCCACTAGCCACCACTGAGGGGGCTACCGAGCATACTGCTGAGATGGTCATGGCTGTTGAAGCTTTCGGAAGCGAAGGCTCACCCGTGACAGCCCGTCAGATTAAAGTCTGGACAAATAGAGACCCGCTATTGTCTCTCGTCAAGAAATGTGTCTTGAATGGGGACTGGGCAGCCACGTACAGGGCATGCCCTGAGGAATTTAAACCATTTCACAGGCACAGGGATGAACTCTCGATTCAGACCGATTGTCTACTGTGGGGAAGCCACGTAGTCATGCCCCAGATGGGCAGAGAGGTGTTCATCAGAGAACTCCACAATGAGCACCCGGGCATTGTCGCGATGAAGGCAATTGCCAGGTCACACGTTTGGTGGCCAGGGATAGACACAGATGTAGAACTTTGTGTTCGCAGGTGCAACACGTGTGCCCAGCTGGGCAATGCGCCCAGGGAAGCCCCCCTTAGCCCCTGGCCATGACCCGCCAAGCCTTGGTCACGCATCCATGTGGACTATGCAGGTTCTTTCATGGTAAAAATGTTTTTGGTTGTAGTAGACGCGTACTCCAAATGGATCGAGTGTGACATTTTAAATTGAAGCACATCCTCTGCCACGGCAGAAAGTCTACGGGCAATGTTTGCCGCCCACGGTCTACCGGACATCTTGGTCAGCGACAATGGCCCGTGCTTCACAAGCACTGAATTCCAGGACTTCATGGCAGGCAATGGAATTAACCATGTCAGGATGGCACCGTTCAAGCCGGCCTCAAACGGCCAGGCAGAACGAGCAGTGCAGATAATCAAACAGGGGATGCTCAGAATCCAAGGGGGTCCCCGACAACGCCGCTTATCACGCCTCCTGTTGGCCTACAGATCCCGACCACACTCGCTCACAGGGGTTCCACCCGCAGAGCTGCTAATGAAAAGGATGCTCAAAACCTGGTTATCCCTTATACACCCCACCATGAAAGAAATTGTCGAGAGCAGGCGCCAGTCACAATATGACTACCATGACAAGAATGCGAGGGCATGATGTACTGATGTAAATTATCCTGTTTTTGTCCTCAACTACGCTGCAGGGCCCAAATGGCTCGCAGGCACTGTGGTTGGCAAAGAGGGAAATAGGATTCTGGTAGTTAAACTTACCAATGGACAAATCTGCCACAAACATGTGTATCAAACAAAAAGGAGGTTCAGCAACCCCATAGAAGAAGCAGAGGAAGAACACGATATAGAGTTCACTCCTCCACAGGTGACCGAACACAGGAACCAAAGGGAGGAGAGCCCAGTCACTGTGGGCAGTCCGGACAGGCCTGAGGCACCGCAAACAGCAGACACTCAGGCCAGCGCCCAACAACCGGAGCCCCAACTCAGGCGCTCTACAAGAGAGCGTAAACCACCAGAGAGACTTAACCTGTGATCCCAATAAGACTTTGGGGAGGGAGGTGATGTCATGTATTCAACCAGCATTGTAACCCATGTATAATCTGACCTAAGTTGTACACTATGAGAACAATGACCACTAGGTGGTGAACTTGTGGGAGACACTCCTAACCTGGACCTTCAGATATAAAAGGGCAAGCTCCACCCACTTCCATCACTTGAGTGCTGTGGAATAAAGGACAGGTCACAGAGTGACCTTCTCTCAAGCATGGGCATTTATACTGTATAGTGAGGATGTATCACCTCTGTGCTGAACACTACATTTTAAGATGTTTGGTGGAGAGAAATTGTCCCCCACCCCGTTTATTTGAATTATTACTGCCGGAGTCGGAGGGAAGAGTCGGAAAAATTGGCTGTTTAACTCTGACATGCCACCCAGTGCTTTGGGATGCTATTTGAGGCGGTGTAGGTGCGGGTTTGGGTCGGGGGTGGGGCGTCACCGCCATGCTGACCATGTCAGCGTGACGGTGATAACATCAGTGTGATGCGGACATGTTGCGTCACGCTGATGCATAGCAACATCCCTCAGTTAAAGGGGAGGGGGTTGCAAGGCCTAGTGAGGCTTCCGTGGCACCCACTGGGCCACCATGCAGGGGTTCAGTCGGGCCAAAGGCCAGGCACCCACCCAAGAGGAATGCCGGGGTGCCTGTTAGTGGCCCGGCCAAACAAGCGGCAGCCATTGTTGACCGATTGCAGAGTTAGCCGACAATTAACAGCCGGTGGTGGCCGCAGTGGTGTACCCCCCCCTTTAAGGGCAGCTGTGCTGCCCAGACACTGGCAGCTTCCCTCCTCGCGAAGCTGTCAGTGGCACCGACCAGGGGTCACTGCGCTCCCGCGGGGCAATTTCCTTCCTGGGATGAAAAAGGATTCGCTGCCGGGCAGAAAGGGATCGGCACGTGGCCGTCAATGGGTCGGAGCGGAGTTGGTAAGACCGTACCGCCCCGTTACTGCCTCTTAAAGGTGGTACCGGGCCTTAAAAGGGGGGCAATTGCGGCCCCCTAATCTTTATTAATTGTATACGTTTTTTGAATTTGATCTCTAATAATTTATTAACTGTTTTGGACAGCCTTTTTATTTTATGTTTTTGATGAAAATATTTTAAAATGGCCTCCATTCACATAATAATCTAAATCTTGTGGCGCTGTTCTAGTTTAATAATCGAAGAGTAGAATGATAATAGAAATGCTTCTGTTGAGAGACACAACGCAGAAGTATGGATTCTTATATTTATGACTGCAAAATATTGGCCTCGAGGACTGTATTATTCACAGTGCAGAGACATGCGCTGCTTAGCACTAATAAACTGTTTCTCTATTACATAGAAAATAGGTTAAAATATGTGACTTTTCAATCGTATCTTTATGGTGCACATAACACCATAGAAATGATAGTATTTTACTCCCTAATAAAAGCTAAGAGACAGAGATTGACAGAAGAAATATCGGGGTGTGCTGACAAGTAACATACAATGAAAAATGAGCACATCAACAAGAGAAGTGCAAGTTATAGGTCAGTGACCTTGAAGGAATTTTATAGAATTTAACTCTGCAAGCTCCAAACTAGTCAGTAAGTTAAAAACAAATCATGAAAATGTAGCAATATCTGAATATTTCATTTTTTGCAACAATAATGAGCCAACACCTCTCCAATTTTAACATTACATTATTTTCTGATGTTTCTGATTCTGATGTGGGATTTTTATTCCTGGATATGAGTAAATATGAACCATGAATCAATCTGAAATAATGCCATGGCCTTTGGGTTTTTTATACAGTTAATCCAAATGCAGACAGACGTTCAAAAGTAGCTTAGTAAATTATTTTTGCTGCAAGCATACTTCTTTATGACAACTTTGGAAATCTACTATATGTATTAAAATATCATCCTGCCATTTTACTACGGTTTGTGACAGTGCAATTGTCCTTCTTGATACATTCTACAAACAAATATGTTAACCCATTGAGGGCTGCGATTTTGTACCTGTATCGTTGTGGCATTAAAATCAAAATTGTTGTGGTTTTACAATTCATCCAAATTTATTTAGTCCACTGATACCATGAATTAATAAATGTTCTATGAGTCAAAATAGTTCTCAAATTCCACTTTATAAGACTCCTCTGTAGAAATATATACACAATCAGTTTTGCAGATAGTATTTGAAAAGAAGACATATTTTGAAATCTAAATAAATGAAAGTTTCTGAATAATACATAGCTCCGATTCTTCTGTCCATTAAATCATCTATTTTTGTCAGCTCCATGTCATCCTCCACAATTTTCAACTCACATAATAGTACAGAGGACAAAGTAATGCTGCTGATGGACAAGGTGGTGTAGAATGAAAGAAATGATAGGAAACCATTTTAATTACCACCACACTTCAGTTAATCTTTTAAACCAGATTTAAAGCTGCATTATCCTTCCCATGGAATTTGTACATGATTATTTTGAGAAATGGAACAAAGACACATCTGCTTGGATTTTGTAAATTTTGTCCAGTATCTCCTTCTACAAGTTCTTTGAAATTGAGTAAAATAATGTAAATACTATACAGTAATCTACATATTAATAAAACTGTTCTGAAGTCCACTATTACTGAAGTGATATTAGCAGACACACGACTAAAAATTCAAATAAGGCTAATTGGCAACAATAAAAATGTTATAGTAATGTGTTACCCTACTGATTGTTAAATGCAGCAGCAGTATAATAGTGGTATATATTGTGGTGTCAGCAGCACTAGCACCAATAGATTTAAAGGTGGAGAGAGAAAGGGAGAGTAGAGAGTGTTTCAGTGACTAGGGCTGAGGCAGTTGAAGGCTCTGTCACAAATGATGGGCTGAAAGAAGGAGCGATTAAGGCCAGAGCCAGAGGACCATAGGATGTGGAAGCCAATACAAGACTGGAGGAGGTTTTTTATTCATTCACGGGATTTGGGCGTCGCTGGCAAGGCCAGCATTTATTGCCCATCTCTAATTGCCCTTGAGAAGGTGGTGGTGGGGCTTGGCTCACGTATAGGCCAGACCAGGTAAGGACGTCAGATTTCCATCTCTAAAGGACATTAGTGAATCAGATGGGTTTTTCT
Source organism: Pristiophorus japonicus (assembly GCF_044704955.1). Taxonomy (NCBI): domain Eukaryota; kingdom Metazoa; phylum Chordata; class Chondrichthyes; family Pristiophoridae; genus Pristiophorus; species Pristiophorus japonicus. The sequence continues at coordinate 174,339,056 of NC_091977.1, read as the reverse complement.
GATAATCCGAAAGTTGGGCTCAAGTTTCGTCTCGAGTTGCTCCTATTTTTTTGGAGCAATTAGTTTAGAATGGAGTATCTTAGAAATTGCAATTCTCGGCATTTAGTTTGCTCCAATTCTAGTGAGTTAGAATAGTTTCGTTTTAGAACAGTTTTTTTTCAAAAGGGGGCGTTACCAGCCACTTACTCCTGTTTTGCAAGTTTAGACAGCGAAAACTTACTCCAAACTAACTTAGAATGGAGTAAGTGTAGATTTTTACATGCTCAGAAAAACCTTGCCTAAACTTTATAAATTAGGCGCAGGGAACGAGAGATAGGGCGGTGGGAGGGAAGAGAAGTTTACAAGCATTAAACACGTCACTGTTACAAATAAAGAGCCATCATCAATAATAAATGATAAATAAATCAATAAATCAACCAATAAATCAATCAAAGAAAATAAAAAATAAAAAAATAATAAAAAAATCAATCAAAAAAAATAAAAAAATAAAAAAAATAATAAAAAAATCAATCAATAAATATAAAATTTTAAGTTTCTACTCACCTACTGCAGCACCGGGAGCCCTCCAACACCCCCAGGAGATGCTGGTCGGGTGGGTCCGCCGCCACCGAGGACTTTGGGCTGGGCCCGCCCCCAGCAGATGATGGACCGCCGCCCAGGACTTCAGGCGTGCCCCGCCGCCGACGTGTATGCCACTTCAACTGGGGCATGCCCCCAGCAGATGGATGACCGCCACCCAGGACTTCGGGCAGGGTCTACCCCCAGCGAGATGCCGGGTGGGCGGGCCCCACTGCTGACGAGGAGTTCGGGTAGGGCCTGGCCCCAGGAGATGCCAGGCGGGCCGCTGCGGAAGAGGTAAGTACTGTCAGGCCACTCGGCCCGGGATAGGGGCGACGTCCCTTCAGCCAGGGATAGGGTCGTCGCCCGGAGACAGGATGCACTGGGAGGGCCAGGAGCTAGTGCGCACTGTGTTTGGCGCAGGGCTGTAGCTCCACCCCCAGCAGCTCCTGCTGTGCTGCGCCGAGCTGGAAACGGCCCGACAGAGATCGGAGTATCGCGAGGTAAGTATTTGGCACTTTTTCAGTTCTACAAATTAGGCGGGCCTCTCCGATGTGCGCCATTCTAGCGGGGGTCCGAAACTTGAGCCCACAGTCACCATTACTAATATTAGCTTTTTATTCCAGATTTATTTAATTAACTGAATTTAAATTCCCCAGCTGCCATGGTGGAACTTGGTCTCTGGATCATTAGTCCAAACCTCTGGATTACTATTCCAGTAACAGAATCACTGTGCTACCCCTTAAATGGAGCGAAGGTGGTGGCGCGATCCTTTCTTGAACCATTGAAGGTGAAGGTGCTTCCAAAGTATTGTTCCGTAGGGAGTTGCACAATTTTGACCCAGTAATGAAGCAACGGCAATATAGTTTCAAGTAAGGATGGTTTGTAACTTGGAGGGGAACATGGAGGTGGTAGTGTTCACTTGCACCTGCTGCCGTTGTCCTTCTAGATAGTAGAGGTTGTGGGTTTGGGAGATGCTATCGAAGAAGACTTAGAGCATTGCTGCTGTGCATTTTGTACATGGCGCACACTGCAGCCACAGTACACCGGTGGTGGAAGGAGTGAATATTTAAGGTGGTGGATTGGTTTACAGTCAAGCGGGCTGATTTGTCCTGGATGGTGTCGAGCTTCTTGAGTACCATTGGTGCTGCACTCATTCAAGCAAGTGAGAGTATCTTTCTTTGTGCCAGGTATGACTCCAGCCAGTGGAGATTTTTCCCCCTGATCCTCATTGACTTCAATTTTACTAGGCCTCCTTGGCGCCACACTCAGTCAAATGCTGCCTTGATGTCAAGGGCAGTCACACTCACCGCGCCTCTGGAATTCCGCTTTTTTGTCCACGTTTGGACCAAGGTTGTAATGAGGATTGGAGCCAAGTGGTCCTGGCAGAACCCAAACTGGGTATTGGTTAGCAGGTTATTGGTGAGCTTGATGGCACTGTCGACAACTCTTTCTATCACTTTGCTGATGATTGAGAATAGGCTGATGGGGTGGTAGTTGGCCTGTTTGGATTTGTTCTGCTTTTTGTGGACAGGACATAGCTGGTCAATTTTCCACTTTGTCTGGTAGGTTGAAGAGATAGGGTGGGGTAAGGACATGGAGAGAATGAATGATAAGAACAAAGATTTTAAATGTAATGCATTGGACAGAAGGAAACCAATTTAGCAATTAAGGTGGAGAGATGAATGAGTGGGACTTGGTAGAGGCCAGGATACGGTTGGCTGAGTTTTGGACAAGTTGGCATTTCTGGAAGGTGGAAGATGGGAGGCGAGCAAGGAGAACAGTGGAGACACTGGGGTTGAAATTCCGTTTCCAAGCCACCCGTTAGCGCTGGAGAGGAGCAACTAAGGACTTATCGTCGGTGGGGAGCGGATTCCTCGGCTCACGAGAAACTTAGTTGGACGGTGGGGGCGGCACCAAGAGGTACCATTGCATGCTCTACCGCCACCCACATGGTGACATCATCGAGCGTGCAACTTGGTGCTGCGGCTGAGAAATTAGAGAGGTACGGTGGCCTTACCGGCAGGCGTTTGTACAGTCTGGAAAGCTGTCGGGATATCAAGGATCCCGGAGCGGTTTCGTCCAGAGATCAAGGTAAGTTATTAACTTTAATCTTTTCAGCATTTATGTATTCATGGCACCAGTGGGGAAATGTGGGTGTGGGTCAGAGAAGTTTTCAGAAACGTTTTTTTCCCAGTTTTTTCAACAGCAGCCTACCGTGGGGAAATTCAGCAGGTCTCCCGAGCTGCTGCTCCATTAGCACCCAAGGATGAATGTGCAACACCGCATTTAGTGCTGCTCTCACATCTTTGGGCGGCAAAACTGAATTTGGCATTTTGAGGTGGCACCTACCACCTGGTAAAATCACCGTTCAGGTGGTGTCACCGCCTCCAAAGTGGCGGTATCGAATTTCGACCCCATTGATTCTCAAGATTGCAAATGCATAAGTAAAGGTTTCAAAGTCAGAGAGGAAATGCCAAGAAATATCACAGTGATCTTGGTGAATATTAAGATATAAGGTTTGAAGTTCAGCTCTGGTTCGAACAGGGCTCCAAGATTTCACACAGGCTGGTTCAGCCTGTGTGTGTGGCCACGCTGGGAAATGGATCCGTGGCAAGGGAGGAGACTGAAAATTATAGTTTTCTTCTTCTTGAATTTCAATTCAAGGAAGTCATAACTCATCTATGACTTGATATTGGAGTTGAAGGAGATGGTAGAGAGAAAGGTCTTGCATGTGAGAGATGACCCCATGCCCGTGGGTGATATTACCAAGTGACAGTAAATAAATGAAGAAGAGGAGACTGCCAAGGACAGAAGCTTTGTAGAATTCTGGAGGTGACAATATTAGGGTGGAAGAAAAATCATTGCTGGAGTTTGTATTGGCTGCGTTTCGTAGGACAGATAAGAAAACACAATTTGTGCCACACAATTGCCAGCTAATGATCATCTCCAACAAAAGAGAGTCTAATCACCTCCCCATGACAGTAACATAATTGAATCACCCACCATCAACATCATGTGGTCACCATTAACCAGAAATGTAACTGGACCAGCATATTAATACTGTGGCTACAAGAGCGGGTTAGAGGCTGGGTATTCTGCAGCAAGTCACTCATTTCCTGACTCCCCAAAGCCTCTCCACCAGCTACAAGGCACAAGTTAGGACTGTGATGGAAGTCTCTCCATTTGCGTGGTTGAGTGCAGCTCCAACAACACTCAAGAAGCTCGATACCATACAGCACCATAGAGAAAAAGTACGAGGCAAACTAATGAAACTGAAGGTTGACAACTCCCCTGGACCTGATGGCCTGCATCCTAGGGTCTTAAAAGAAGTGACTGCAGAGACAATGGATGCATTGGTTATAATGTTCAAAAATTCCCTAGATTCTGGAAAGGTCCCACCAGATTGGAAAACCACAAATGTAACGCCCCTATTCAAGAAAGGAGAGAGACAGAAAGCAGGAAATTATAGGCCAGTTAGCCTAACATTTGTCATTGGGAAAATGTTGCAATCCATTATGAAGGAAGTAGTAGCAGGACATTTAGAAAATCATAATACAATCAAGCAGAGACAACATGGTTTTATGAAAGGGAAATCGTGTTTGACAAATTTATTGGAGTTCTTTGAGGATGTAACGAGCAGGGTAGATAATGGGGAACCAGTAGATGTAGGGGCTGAAATTGTCCATCGTTTCTGTTGTTTTCACCGCTGTGGTGAATGAGGTGGCCTCTTGAGTGAAATTCCGCTCTTTGTCTTTTTTTTGTGGCGGTCCAGAAGTCGCTCATAATGGGCGCGGATATGCAGCAGTGAGCACACTAGAGGGGCAGAAGTTGGAGTGGGGTGTAGTCTCTGCCACTGTCAGTCATCAGCGTATTTTGCTGATGACATCATCACAGCACTGCGTCACCACGGCTCTCCCCTTCACTTAAAGGGGAGAACCTTCGCGATTTTTAAAGTTCGGTCCACCGGGCCACCAGGGAAGGTTTCAGCCGGGCCAACGGCCTGGCACCCAAGAGGAGGTGCCAGGTTGCCTGGTGGCGGCCCGGCCGAACCCAGGGGAATAATTGTCAGCCGACATGGCAGTCGGCCCACAAAAAAAAACATGGCGGCAGCGGCAGTGTGTCCTCCCCTTTGATGGGAGCCACACCGCCATTTTAGAAGGCCACAGCCTCACTGGACCGCCTTACGAAATAAGCTTTTGGCACCGCCCGGCAGAAGGAAGATTTTCTTCACGGAATTTCGACGTCGGGGAGGAACATTGGTGGTCCGCACTCTGATGACGCACTTAGGATGACTCGGCAGCAGCGGAGTGGTGTGGGGCGGCGGGAGCGGGTCACCGCCGGGAGCGGAATTTTGATAATGGCGGCCATTACACAAAACATCAGCGGCCATTGCACTCTGCAGCATGGCCGCCGATTTCTGGTGGTAACAGATCTTAAGTGAAGGGGCAATTTTAGCCCCGTAGTGTATTTGGAGCTCCAAAAGGCATTCAATAAGGTAGCACATAAAAGGCTACTACACAAGATAAGAGCTCATGGTGTTGGAGGTAATATATTAGCATGGATAGAGGATTGGCTAACTAACAGAAAACAAAGAGTCGGGATAAATGAGTCATTTTCAGGTTGGCAAACTATAACTAGTGGGGTGCCACTGCTGCAGCCTCAACTATTTACAATCTATTTTGACTTGGATGAAGGGACGAGTGTATTGTAGGCAAATTTGCTGACGATATAAAGATAGGTGGGAAAGCAAGTTGTGAGGAAACAAAGAGTCTGCAAAGGGAGTGGGCAAACATTTGGCAGATAGAGTATAATATGGGACAATGTGAGGTTATCCACTTTGGTAGGAAGAATAGAAAAGCAATATATTATTTAAATGGAGAGACTGCAGAATGCTGCAGTACAGAGGGATCTGGGTGTCCTCGTACATGAAACACAAAGAGTTAGTATGCAGGTACAGCAAGTAATTAGGAAGGCAAATGGAATGTTGGCCTTTATTGCAAGGGGGATGGTGTATAAAGGTAGGGAAATCTTGCTACAACTGTACAGGGCATTGGTGAGACCACACCTAGAGTACTGCATATAGTTTTGGTCTCCGTATTTAAGGAGGGATATATTTGCATTGAAGGCAGTTCAGAGATTCCTGGGATGAACGGGTTGCCTTATGAGGAAAGGTTGAGCAGGTTGGGCCTATACTCATTGGAGTTTAGAAGAATGAGAGGTGATCTTATTGAAACATATAAGATTCTGAGGGGCTTGACAGGGTAGATGCTGAGAGGATGCTTCCCTTCATGGGAGAATCTAGAACGAGGGGACATAGTTTCAGGATAAGGGGTCGCCCATTTAAGATGGAGATGAGGAGGAATTTCTTCTCAGACGGTCTTGAATGTTTGGAATTTTCTACCCCAGAGAGCTGTGGAAGCTAGGTCATTGAATATATTCAAGGCTGAGATAGACAGATTCTTGAACTATAGGGAAGTCAAGGATTAAGGGGAACAGGCAGGAAAGTGGAGTTAAAGCCAAGATCAGATTAGCCATGATCTTATTGAATGGCGGAGCAGGCTCGAGGGGCCATATGGCCTACTCCTGCTCCTATTTCTTATGTTCTTATGTTCTTAGGACAAAGGAGCCCACTTGATCAGCACCCCATCCACCACCTTAAACAATTACTCCATCCTCCACTAGTGCACCTTGGCTGCATTGTTTACCATCTACCAGATGTACTGCAACAACTTACCAAAGCTTCTTCAAACGCACCTCCCAAACCGGCGACCTTTACCACCTAGAAGGACAATGACAGCAGACGCAAGAAAACATCACCACCTCCATGTTCCCCTCCAAGTCACACACCATCCTGACTTGGAAGTATATCATCGTTCCTTCATCAACACTGTGTCTAAATCCTGGAACTTCCTTCCCAACAGCACAGACTTCAGCACTTCAGGACGGAGGCCCACCAGCACCTTCTGAATGGTACTTAGTGATAGGCAATAAATGCTGGCCTTGCCAGCGACACCCATATCATGTGAATTAATTTTAAAAACACATGGACAGACCCAAAGAACTGGACAATAGAGGGGCTTGGGACTATTGGGTTGCATAGTTGCAGAAAATATAGGAAAACCACCAGACTTCTTTACGGACATGCATTCCTACCATCCAATGTTCCTGTATTTGCTATGCATAAGCATCAGCAAAATCTGCCCTCATATTTTGTTCTCAGGGATAGGATGGCAGGAGGGAAGTGTAAGTGCTGGGTTTGTAATCTAACATTAAATGCAACAAACAGTTTCTCTGATCCTTGTCACAAGCAGTGAGGTGAGCAGACCCATGTCTTCTTTATGGTTATATTTGGGGTTAACCATCAATAGCTTTGTCTATTGACAACTGTCAGCTGTTTATGTACTTTCACGGTTTTGGGGCCATTGATACTGTTGGAAATTTTGACAATGCTGGTGTGCTGACTGACACTTGCATTTATATAGTGCCTTTGACATAGATAGATGTCCCAGAGTTATGGGGAACACTGATGCTAAGCCAAAGAAGGAAAGATTAGAAAGGATGACCAAATGTTTGGTCAAATATCTAGGTTTAAAGTAGGACTTTAAAAGAGGTAGCGAGGTTTAGGGAGGAAATCCAACAGTGGGAACCAGGAGACTGAAGACACATTTGCTAATGGTAGACTGAACGATTAGGAATGAAAAGTCAGAGAAACAAAGACTCCAGGGGGTGGTTGCAGAGATAGGGAGGAGTGGGATAATGGAGCGATTTAAAGACAAGAATGAGAAACTTAGATTTGAGATATTGGGGGACCAGGAGTAGCTAAAGGCACTACAATTGGTCTCGCCACCTCTTGGCTGGGACGGTAATCTGTCTAGATCTCTACTCCTGAATGCTATATAGTCAGGCAAGCTGGAATGTACATCTGTGTGAATGATGGGTGAAGAAGAGGATAGTCGAATATCCTGACACACACTGTCCAGTCTTGCACATTCAGGGTGAGTTAAGTGAGATATTCGAAGGCCGCCAGCACCTGCGGACCGAAACACAAATATGATTCAGTGTCTTCAGAAGACAGGGGAAGATTTCATTGAAAAGTTAGACTAATGAGTTAAGAATCATCATCACAGGCATACCACACGTTGCAGAAATAAAACAGACAAATTTTGTGTAAAAGCTCAGTAAGTCATTTTGGTGTTACATGCTGTCCGTGAAAGGGTTCTCAAACCTCATTCCTAGTTTATGGAGACAAATCAAAGACTGCACTTCACCAATTAGTATTATTCAATAAAGATTAAATTAAAAACTTACCGTTATTGCATCCCAAAGGGGTATTAGCTTTGATGAGTGTACAAATACCTTTCTTTGTTATGTGTGCATGATCCTGGAAATAGCGTTCGTGTCTCATTATACAAGCACACCTGAAAAGATTGAACATTATCCCTTTTCCACTGACCTGTGGCCACCACTGAGTTCATTAGTGCAGAACATCCTTTCCACTGACTGAGTCTGCCCCATTGTTCGTGCTGGCCAGGGTCAAGTCAAGGGCGTACAGCCTAGATTGGACTCATTTGTCACAGGGTCTAGTAACAAAGCTGATTTCAGCAGAGACGGGGCAGGTTTCATGGGACAGGCTACAACCTTTGGCCTTGAGTGCTCAGGGCAACTGAAGCTCGCACAGATGGTATACCACAGTTAAAGCATTTATGTGAAAAAGGGAGCAAATTACAAAAATAAAGTTTGGTTGCTCAGCAGATTTTTTTTTAAGTGCTCAGATTGTTTGCAGGTTTTTGACGGTCCAAAATTGCACCTTGAGCAGTTGTGATAATCACAGCACTTTTCTGTCTGAAAAGAAAAAAAATCAGTTGGAAGCTTATTGCTTAACTTGTGTAACTATATAAGTGCAGTAATTTAGTCTGGAGCCTCAGTTTTCCATGGTCAGCAGGAGCCTGCATGAACAATGGATCGTGCTGAGGTGGCATGTGGAAAATGACTTTAATACAGTATATAGAAAGGCTTATTGCTTTGGTCAAAAGGCTTCAGTGAAGATGGTGTATTCAGCCACTTGGGAAGCACAGACCTGTCACAGAACTCAATGACTGATACACTGGAGCTGCTTATGAGGTCTCTAATGGAAAAAACGACAAGCAAAGTTATAAAGGTTGCATTTGACATGTACTTCACCATTGTCTCACATTTATCCACAGTTATTTTCAAATCTGTTGTACTTTATTTTTCCTATGCCTTCATATAAAAACGCTCTGAATTTAATTGAATTTCTATATATTATTTTGAGCACCATTAGTTTCTTCCTTCTCAAAAATACATCTGGTTTCCACTAAAAGATGTAATTAGATATTCCTAATACTGAATATTAGAACATTAGGAGAATCTATAAAATGGAAAGCTTTTGCACGAGTAGTGTTTTGTAAATAAAATCGTTAGTGCAACAAGATGAGTTGTATTATGTTTATTTTGTTGGAAATATTTATTACAGTAAGTTTGCACAGAGGTTATCGAGGAAGGTACCAGGTTCAATTCTTGGTGTATGCTGAGTTACTTCTACAATTGGCCTCAGTATTCTTGGATTTTGGAAAAGTCGGTTTCAGTGCACAATGCGCATGTGCTGAAAACTGGCTTTTCCGATCTGTCAAGCTCAATCCTCAAAAATCTTGCACCTGATAGAAGCAGGCGCATAGCCTACTTTTACGGGCGTAAGAGTTTAAAAACCTATCAAAAACGTGATTAAAATAAAATTAAAAAAACATATTTATGTTAAAATCCTGCCCACTCAAGTAATGTTATTTTAAACCTTAACCCTAACTTTGTTTACAAATTGGCAAAAAAGCATCGATAACAACTTTAATTTCTATTAGTGTATTATGTGAGGTGTTTTTTAAATGTTTTATGTAGTGTTTGTGCGTTTTGGGGGTTTTCTCATTCATAGTAACAGGAGATTTGTAACTTACAAATCTCCTATTACTCTGAATGAGAAAAATACTGACCTGTGATTGGGTGTCCAGGCCCACGTGACTCCTGCGGATGTCCCAACGTGAACGCGCTGCGACGCGCAGTCACAAGAGGCTTCCGGACCAGGATCTCCAGCGGGCCTCGCAGATAAAGATAAGTGCGCATTTTATTTCTATTCTACAGTGCTTTGCCCGCGGGAAGTCCTCGAGAGGAATTTCTGGGCCATTGATTGCAGCGCACAGCCTGAACATGTTCCTGACAGGCTATACGCTCAGCAGGGGGCCAAAGTTTCCGAGGTTCGAGCGAGGCTAGCTTTAATTAAAGCTAATTTAATTAAAGCCTGTGCCTCTTCAAGGCAGTCCTCACCTCTTAAAGGTGAGCAGCCCCTGCTGATGAAAAATGGTAGAAGTGCTTCAGCACAAACACAAATGGCTTAAGGGGCTAGGAAAAGGGCACCCAGGGTCTCAGATGCAGCACTAGGCCTTTGTGTAGTGGGTGAACACTGGAAGAGAGGTCCTCTACCCACCGGGGGCCAGGGGGCCATCTACATTGAAGGATGTGGGGTCAGATCTCCGAGGCAATCACTGCCAGCAGTGTCGCCCCAGGACCTGGCTCCAGTGCCCAAAGAAGTTTCATCACCTCATACGAGAGGTCAAGGTCAGTGAATGCATCTTCAAAAGCTGTCATCTGCCAACCGCACTACTAACCTCACACACTTCTCAATGCATGATCACTCCTCCACCTCATCACTCACCTACCAACAACCTGTACTAAAGAAGAGGCATACCTCACATTCCTAGATTCACCTCACCCCCTTGGAAGAGACGGTGCTGGCCATGCTTGGCAGGAGCATGGCTGAGTCCTTGGCCAGCAGCGGGGCTTAAAGAAACCAAGGGACTGGTATCCTCATACGTTATCCTCCTTCTCACGTCCCACTTTCCCAATCCCACAATCCCTTCTGATGTACAAGCTTCACATGTAAGATTGCACTGCTTCCCCCACCCCCTGCTCCCCTCACCACAATCCTACCCTTTTGTCTTCCTCATTTCAGACACCCAAGAAATCCAGCCTGCCCAGCCAGTGGTTGAACAAGATGGAAAGGAGAGTGAGGAGGAAGAAGAAGAAATGACCATGGGCTAGAACCTCTACATTTTTTGCCTGCTTAACACCCACTTAACGCCCATTTTACTGCTGAAATGACGTATAACGACCTTTTTGGCACAAAATAGAAACTGGCGGTCATTTTTCAGAAACTTATCACCGAGCATTACTTTTCCCATGCGATTAACGCCGAGAAAAAAAATTACTGCTCGCCCACTTTTTTTGGGGCGGAATCAGCAGAATGGGTGAATTCAACACCCATAATATCACCCAGCGTTACTTTCTGCACGGAATTAACGCCGAGATTCAATATAAACGCCCGCCCACTGTTTTTTGTCATAAAGAGCATATTTACCCAAACTAGCGGCTATGGAGATCGCCCATTGTCAATTTCACCACCTCGCACACATATCGCCCACAATATCACTCGCTCAAAAAAACGCTCACAAAAAGTGGAACTAACCGGGACGAATCACAGCGTTATGGATGCCATGTTCTAGATCACATGTCACGTCCTTTAAAAGGCTGCTGTGCTTCAACCTCGGTAGGTCGTTGGTGTTGATGTGAACATCTCTAAAAACATCTTGGCCACACTGTGACTGATTGGAATTCGTCAGGACATTCCTTGTTTGTGAGCAATCGGTGGAAAACAGAGAGCTATTGCAATGGGGCCTGTCCTTTCTCACCCTCTCTTGGTGACCAAATACATGCAGCAGACTCGACATAGCCGAAGGAACGCTCCACTGCGCTATGTGCCCAATGTAAGAAGTGACAGACAGATGAGGAGGACCAGACGTTACACCCCCCGCAAGTACAAGGAGAAGCATTCTTACCTCGACTTGCCCGATACCACCTTTGGAGACTGTGCTTCCACAAAGAGGTTATCACTGAGGTATGCCAGCTGATAAGGGGAGATCTGCAGCCTGCCAGCATCATCAGAACTGCATTGTCTGTCGAGGTCAAGGTCACCGCGGCACTGTTGTTCTATGCCTCGGGTTCTTTTCAGGCCACAGCTGGCGACATTTGTGGTCTGTCTCAGCATGCCACACATTGCTGCAGTAGACAGGTCATTGAAGTCCTGTATGCACACAGGAGGGACTTGATCAGCTTCGCTATGACCAGGGAAGCATAGACCGAGAGGGCTCTAGGATTCACCAGAATTGTAAACTTCCCCAAGGTGCAGAGAGCACATCGCAATGAGGGTACCTTTTCAAGATTCAGAGGTTTTCAGGAACCGCAAGAGATTCCACTCCCTGAATGTCCAACTCGTTGTCGACCACCAGCAAATTATACTGGCTGTGAATGCTCAATTTCCGGACAGCATCCATGATGCTCACATCCTGTGTGAGAGCACTGTATTTGACTTGTTTAACAATGAGCCACAAGGTCAATGCTGGATGCTTGGGGACAAAGGATATGGCCTCGCCACCTGGCTGATGACTCCCCTGCGTGACACCCACACCGAGGCCGAGAGGCAATACACCGAGAGCCACAGAGCAACTCGCAATATCGTGGAGAAAACCATTGGAGTGCTGAAGCAGCGCTTTAGATGCCTGGACCACTCAGGAGGCGAGCTCCAATACCACCCTGAGCAGGTAGTTCAATTCATGGTGGTGTGCTCCATGCTACACAAATTGGCTATCAGGAGGGAACAAAAATTGCCTGATGAGTCTGATAGTCCACCTCACCGGAGAGAGGAAGAGGAGGACGAGGAGGCGGATGCTGACATCGGGCCAGACAATCAGGCTGATGCTGAAGCCATGTCCCCGCGCCCCTGTAGATCGCATGAAAGGGCCCATGGTGGCATGATAGCTGCAAGAGCCTTACATCAGGAAATCATCAATGATCGCTTTTCCTGAAAGAATGTTGGTGTTATTTACAAAGTTGACACACTGCTGGATGTGCAGGTGATACATCAATGGTGGGCATCATCTTGGTGACAGTAAAGTTTAAGTTGATTGAAGTTATACCCTTTGATGTTAAGGAATCACCAGCGTGTAATTGTGCAGCTATCTGAGCCAATGTGCTACAAGGTTTTGTTAAATAAAAAACATTTAAACCGGACACGAGTCTGAAATCGTCAGTATTTCTGTACAAACCAACCCTTCCCCCACCTGCTTCTCTTCCCCACCTCTACCCCTTCCCCTTCCCCTCCTGACTCCAAGCAACCTGACCGAGGAGCTCCTCAGGCGATGCTTCATTGGGGGGAGGGGGGGGAGTGATGGCCAAAATGCTCCTTGGACGGATATGGGAGAGGAAGGTCCCAAGGTGGGAATGTGCTCTGAGCCAGAAGCAAGATTTGCTGCTTGCTCTTGTGTGGTTGGCAATGGGGGTGCGGCACCTTGGGGTGCAGTGCCGCACTCCGGGACCACTGGGAGCCCTCTGACCCCAGTGTTCCTGGCTACCAGCTCTAGGGCCTCCACCATCCCTTCCATGTTATATTTATTGGACAAAAACTCGGTGCCAACTGTGTTCTTGGTGCTTAGTAGGCTTTTTGCTGCTGGTGAATCTCCGTCATTCCTCCCACAATAGCCAAACAAGCACACACCACAGCCACGCACGCTTTCTGAGCTCCATCTCTCTCTGTCTCCTCTTCTGTGCATGTCATGATGACCCTTGACCTCCTGAATCGTGGGAATCGAGCATTGCCATACCGTTGCTAAGGACGGCCACACTTTACAAGAAGATCAGAAAAATTTAACGTTACCGCCCATTTGATATCGCTCGCGGTAACGCCCATTTTCAAAAATGTAAACTGGGTATATTGAGAATGGGCGAGAAGCCGGCGATCTGAAAACCCTTTTTTAATGCCCACACCGGAAAAAATGCCCATTTTGGGGCGATAAGCACAAAAGTGGAGGTTCTAGCCCCATCACTTGATTTCACACTCCCAGCTCCTTGAGGTCATCCTGCTAGGTCATCTGCAGTGTCCCTCACTGAAAGTCAGCAGCCTTCCACAGCCATGCTGCAGCCACTGGGGTAGCACTGCCTAGGATAGGTAAAGGCGCAAGCAAGACAGTCACTAAGGGAATGCACAAGGATGATTAATTGATTTTTTTGATGTAATATTATCTGCATCTATGGATAAATTTGGATTGGAAAGTTTGCTTTATGGTGGTTTTTATTTCAGCATTGTGGCCAGGGGGATGCTGTGATGGTCAGCAACAGAGGGAAGGGAAGGTGTGGGACAAATATTAAAAGGGGAACTGTGGTTGTGTTCACTGGTACCACAGGTGAATGATTCGATCCCGGATATCCCGGCCAGAAAGAGGCTGTCTGGGTTGCCTCCTTCCTTCCGCTTCTTCCTCTTCTGCTCCTCCTCTTCCTCGTCTTCCTCCTCCCTCTGTGAGCAGCTTGCCCTCTTTGCTGCCTCTGCTCCATCTCCGTGTCATGCTGCAGCCCAAGGGGGACTGCAACTAGAGCTCCCCAAACTGGGCACAAGTGGTCTTCTCAGAGGCCTTCCTTTAACAGCCAAAGCCTTACAAACATCCAACAACACTCCCTGCACTCCCTGCACACTTTAACAACTTTTTAACTGTATTGCATCAAGCCACCACTTAACTAAAATGTAAAGAAACCAGTACAAAAGCATAAAATCTAAACTTACCTGAAAGTTGCGTGTGTCCCTTTAAGAAGTGCTGGTGGAGGGTCCGTTGTACAGCTGCATGCACATTCTGCTGTGCGTACTTTGGAGACGGTGTTAAAAGGAGCGGTGACATCCAAAGTACGTGTGTCAACTCGGCATTGCAAGCTGATTGAAGTCACGATCTGACTAATTTCTATATCTGGAGTGAGCGCAAGCAATGACAGTGCTGCTGACCTAGTCAAAATGGCAACTGCGCATTGGCTGGAACAAATGGTCCAAATTTCACAGCTTCTGTATTTACTATTTTCTTTGGGTTTTTTTCTTGCTCCCTTTTTCTATTTTTCTTTGTGAGCGCAATTACTTATTTTTCTGCGTTTTTTTCTCTTTGCATTTCTTCTTGTGTTGCTCAGTTTATTTTTCTCTTTCCCAACTCTTAATCTCTTTGTCCTTCTTCTTAGTAAATGATTGCAAGAATCCCTTCTCGCAACATCTATGTTGGCTGCAGCCCTTCATGCACAGGAGGAACCACTTGAACAGGGCCAGTACCATTCCCTGCGAGAAAAAACACAGTTAATGCATCTTTTCTCAGCAAATTTCTTAAAAGGAAATTGTTGGCCTTTTGTAAAAACAATGAAAAACGCAGCAGTGTAAACCCCACAGTTAGCAGAGTTTTTTTTATGTTTCTGTTGGTTGGGTTTATTTTCCCATTAAGATTCTCAAAATTTTGATCTGAGAGTGTTGTATTCAGCTATAAAATTAATGTTCCACCCTTTCACAGGCTAACATGTTTTTGGAAAATCAGTTAGTAGTTTAAAAAAAAACCTATCCTTGTCAGTTCTGGGTGTGACAAGTTCTGGAAAACAAAAATAAGGCAACCTATAAATTAACCCATTAAATATTTATCGAGACACAACAGAATGGAATTTTTCTTTTGTTTCAACTCCACCTTTCTGCAGATGTAAACAATGTGTAGATAAAAAAAATAGAGTTGTGAATTTAGGAAAAAAGTTTCCAATTTCAATAATGCAATAGGAATTAAAAGTTTGCAGTTTTATTCTAATTGGGCCAACATTGGTTTGGTATATTTGTATGCGTGCATGTATACTGGGAGTCTTCAGTGATATGCCCAAACATATATAGTCCTTCAAGTGTACTCCCTGTTCATCACAGAAACAAAAGCCAATGATTGCTGCAGATCTCTCATTACCATTGCAATAATGATGTTTTAACATCAAACACAAATTACAAGATTGACATTAACACTTTTTTTTCTCCAAATTTGCAAAAAACTGCAAAACACAGTTTTGCACGTTCTCATAAAAACAGTGAAAGTATTCTTCTGCCTTTAATTGTGCCTCCTCCTGCAATCATAATAATTCTGAGATCTTCAGAATCAGACATTTGGGACCAAGACTTCCTTCCGCTCTTCAGTACTAACTCCAGGCATGTGAAGGGAGGACGGTGAGTGATCACATTTAAGGAGCTCGAAAATCCTTAAGTGCCGATATGTGCCCATCAGGAACCTTCATCACTGAGCCCAGCAGGACTTTCTAGGGGACATTCCTTCATTAGCCTGCAAATGGTGAGAACCCACCACACTAAAAGTGCATCTGCTGCTAAGGAGGCCGCAACTTCTACCAAATACTGTCTATTCTCGGGGTGGGGGGGAGTGGAAAAGGTCCACCTGGAAGGAAGGAATGGCTTCCCCCTTGAAAGAGGCCTATTTTATAAATCCTCTTCCCCGCCCAACCCCCCGCCAAAAAAAAAGACTTGTCTTTCAAATCTTTGGGGAGCCCAGGTTCTAAGCCATGATAGGGATACGTTAGCACAGTGGTTATGTTACTAAACTAGTAATCCAGAGGCCTGATCTAATAATCCAGAGATGTGAGTTAAAATCCCACCATGGCAGCTGGGGGAATTTAAATTCAGTTAATTAAATTAAATATATTTGCAATTAAAAAGCTAGTATCCGTAATGGTGACCATGAAACTATCGGATTGTCAAAAAAAAACAGCTGGTTCACGAATGTCCTTTAGGGAAGGAAATCTGCTGTCCTTACCCAGTCTGGCCTATATGTGACTCCAGACCCACAGCAATGTGATGGACTCTCAAATGCCCTCTGAAATGGCCTACCAGTTGTACCAAACCGCTACGACAAAGTTAGCACTGTGGGAGTACCTTGACCCCCAAGATTGCAGCGGTTCAAGAAATCAACTCACCACCACCTTCTCAAGGGCAATTAGGGATGGGCAATAAATGCTGGCCTTGCCAGTGACGTCCACATCCCATGAACAAATAAATAAAAATTCTGACCCAGTTGCCCAGCAAGTCCCCACATCTGCCTAATCCGACTAGGTGTACATGGTATGTTGTTAACATAGAGGCCTATGAGAGTGGAAATTCCCAACATAGAGAACTCCAAACCCTGCCCCCTCTTATGCTGATAGCAGACACAAGTTCTGCCCATAATAAGTCTCTAGTTTTCAGCCCTCTCAGTGGACTCTCGCCAAATTTATAGTGGGTGTACACTGGAACGGCTCAAATATTTCAGGTCCATGATTCTGATAGTGCTGTCAGGTATCATTCCTGATAAGTTGTGGACATTCTGTGGCATGGTTGCAAGCTTTTCTCAGTGAAGTTTTATAGGGGGTGAGTGTGGGTGATTATGGAAGCTTTTACAATAAATTCTTGTGTTTATGAGTTTGGCTCAAATGGTGGCCAATGCCTCATGCCGCATTGTGAAATAAGATGAAGTAGATCAGAGATCCATTCTTACCTTTCCTCGTCTGGTTAAATTGTTAAATGTTTTACGCCATGGAAGTCATGCCCTTCATACATTTGTTGTCGTGTTGAAGGCCTTGGTCATATCCTGCCAAGTTTTACTGCCCTGTGTTTTATTTCTGCTCCTCATGGACAATGGATATAGGACCACCCTCCTCCATTCACCCTCTTAAAAAACAACAATTCACATTTTTGAGGTGGGTGGGAGGTGGGGGCGGGGTGGGGAGATGTTTGAATGTAGAAGTCTAGGCTGAAGGTTATTCTTGGCAGCAGGTAAAAATCCTTCACCTGATAGAGTCAGAAAACTCACCACATACACCAAAAAGCAAAAGCTCCACCAAAGCACCAAAAGTACACTCAAGCAGAAGGCCCAGTTTGCACCAATGCAGCATCCCCTCTATAGAAATGAAGGAGAACAGGAAATTTGGGTCCAACACTTGGTTGCAGCTGAAATGAACAGGAAGTGCACTTTACTCAATTTGCCCTGATCAAATTACTCCTCGAGAAAATCCATCCTATTGTGCACTTTACTTCAACAAGTAATTACATTTAACCTCACAACAGGTTTTTAATGCCTTATGCTGACCCATAATTTCCCACATGTCTGCAAGCAGCACACAAGCAGAAGGCCCAGTTTGCACCAATGCAGCATCCCCTCTATAGAAATGAAGGAGAACAGGAAATTTGGGTCCAACACTTGGTTGCAGCTGAAATGAACGGGAAGTGCATTTACTCAATTTGCCCTGATCATATTACTCCTTGGGAAAATCCATCCTATTATGCACTTTACTTCAACAAGTTAGTTGCATAAAATGTATGGAAATTATGTGAAGATGACAGGAAGGCAACATCCATTAGAGATAACAATTTCCTACATTACAAAAGGAACAACACTTCAAATTTATTTTATTGGCTGTAAAGTGTTTGGGACATCCTGTGGTTTTGAAAGATGCTACATAATTGGGTTCCCTATGGGCATTCCCATATATGACATTATTCTGGGGGAAGAGCAGAAGTAGGAGGAAGAGGATATGAGAGAGGCACACAGGACAAGGCTGCACCAAAGGAAAGGTATACCAGCTAGGAGGAGTCCTTCTACCAGAGTTTATGGATCACGCTGCTCCTTTGAGGTTGTATCAGAGAAGTCTGCTTAAAGCAGTAATGGATCAGTAAGTAAGCCTTGCAGGAACGTTGTGCCCTGTTCCAAGAAGTCCTCCAGAACTTTCCTTGAGCAGGCACCGCAAGAACAACAATTTGCACTTATATAGTGCTTTTAACATTGAAAAACGTGACTGACACTTCACAGGTGTGTAATCAGAAGAAAGGACACCAAAACACAGAAGGAGATATGTGGAGGGGTGAGCAATGAGCGCTAAGGGAGGTCTTGACGTGGGAAAAGGATTTTAGGGAAGGAATTCCAAAGCATGGGATACAGGTGGCTGAAGTCAAGGAAACATAGAAACATAGAAAATAGGTGCAGAAGCAAGCCATTCGGCCCTTCGAGCCTGCACCCCATTCAATATGATCATGGCTGATCATGCAACTTCAGTACCCCACTCCTGCCTTCTCTCCATACCCGCTGATCCCTTTAGCCGTAAGGGCCACATCTAACTCCCTTTTGAATATATCCAACGAACTGGACTCAACAACTTTCTGTGGTAGAGAATTCCACAGGTTTACAATTCTCTGGGTGAAAAAGTTTCTCCTCATCTCGGTCCTATATGGCTTACCTCTTATCCTTAGACTATGACCCCTGGTTCTGGACTTCTCCAACATCGGGAACAATCTTCCTGCATCTAACCTGTCCAATCCCGTCAGAATTTTATATGCTTCTATGAGATCCCCTCTCATTCTTCTAAATTCCAGTGAATATAAGCCGAGTCATATGTCAGCCCTGCCATCCCGGGAATCAGTCTGGTAAATCTTCGCTGCACTCCCTTAACAGCAAGAATGTCCTGCCTCAGATTAGGAGATCAAAACTGCACACAATACTCAAGGTATGGTCTCACCATGACCCTGTACAACTGCAGCAAGCCCTCCCTGCTCCTATACTCAAATCCTCTCGCTATGAAGGCCAACATACCATTTGCTTTGTTAACTGCCTGCTGTGCCTGCTTTCAATGACTGATGTACCATGACACCCAGGTCTCGTTGCACCTCTCCTTTTACTAATCTGTCACCATTCAGAAAATAATCTGCCTTCCTGTTTTTGCCACCAAAGTGGATATCCTCACATTTATCCACATTATACTGCATCTGCCATGCATTTGCCCACTCACCTAACCTGTCCAATTCACCCTGCAGCCTCTTAGCATCCTCCTCACAGATCACACTGCCACCCAGCTTAGTGTCATCTGCAAACTTGGAGATATTACATTCAATTCCTTCATCTAAATCATTAATACATATTGTAAATATTGTGTTCCTATCACAGATGAGGCTGCAGACTGGGAGGTTAAAATAACAGTGACCTCATTCTTTAATAAGACACTCCAGAGTGAGGAACAGGCCTTAGGAGCCGGCTTATATACTTTGCTCCCAAGGGATGCTGGGATCCCTTGGGACTTCAGGGGATGATCTCCCTGGTGGCAGAACATGGGAGTGCATGCTTTATAGATACACAACATCACTCCCCCTCCGCAAAGTCAAAGTGAAAACTATTTACAAGGTGAGGCGGTCGGGAGCATTTCTTTCCCTGGTGGACCGCCTCGGTACAAATGTCTGTTCTGGTGTGTTGGCTGTGCCCTCGCTGGGCTGGCGTGTTGTTGGCCCTGCAGGGCTGCTAGGTGAGCCTGGCCTTGCTGGGCTATTGGGCGTGATGGGTTCGATTTCCTGGTCCGGCGTGGTGTCGTTGATCCTTTGGGTGTGTGTTGTGGGCTCGAAATAGGTGGTGTCTGCTGTGGGTTGTTCAGGGCAGTCTGTGAACCGCAGCCTCGTTTGGTCCAGGTGCTTTCATCAAATTTGTCCATTGTCTAGTTTGACTACAAACACTCTATTCCCTTCTTTAGCTATCACCGTGCCCGTGATCCACTTGGGACCATGCCCATAGTTTAGCACATACAAAGGGTCATTCAGATCAATTTCCCATGGCACAGTGGCTCGATCATCGTTTACATTTTGTTGCTGCTGCCTGCTCTCTACCTGATCATGCAGGTTGGGGTGAACAAGCAAGAGTCTGGTTTTAAGTGTCCTTTTCATGAGTAGCTCTGCCGGGTGCACCCCTGTGAGCGAGTGGGGTCTCGTGCAGTAGCTGGACAGTACTCAGGACAGGCGGGTTTGGAGTGAGCCTTCTGTGACTCATTTAAGGCTCTGTTTGATTGTTTGTACTGTCCTTTCTGCCTGCCCATTGGAGGCTGTTTTAAATGGGGCCGAGGTGACATGTTTGATCCCATTGCGGGTCATGAATTCTTTAAATTTGGCACTGGTGAAACATGGCCCGTTGTCACTGACCAGTATGTCAGGCAGGCCATGGGTGGCAAACATGGCCCTCAGGCTTTCAATGGTGGCGGTGGCGGTGCTTCCCGACATTATTTCACATTCAATCCATTTTGAAAAAGCATCCACTACCACCAGGAACATTTTACCGAGAAACAGGCCCGCATAGTCGACATGGATCCTCGATCATGGTCTGGAGGGCCAGGACCACAAACTTAGTGGTGCCTCTCTGGGTGCATTGCTTAACTGAGCACATACGCTGCATTGCCATACACAGGACTCTAAGTCAGAGTCGATACCGGGCCACCACATGTGGGATCTGGCTATCGCTTTCATCACTACTATACCCGGGTGTGTGGTGTGGAGATCCAAGATGAATGTCTCCCTGCCCTTTTTTGGTAGCACGACACGATTACCCCACAGCTCGTCCTTTCGCCACTGGAACGGCTTGATTAGCTCTTGCATTTCAATGGGGAGGCTGGCCCAGCTCCCATGCAGTACACAGTTTTTTACTAGGGAACAGCAGAGGATCTTCGCTGGTCCAAGTCCTAATCTGGCGGGCCGTGACAAGTGATTTATCATTTTCAAACGCTTCCATGACCATCAACAAGTCTGCGGGCTGTGCCACCATCAACAAGTTTGCAGGCTGTGCCATTTCCACCCCCGTGGTGGGCAATGGTAGCCGACTGAGAGCATCCGCACAGTTCTCGGTGCCAGACCTGTGGCGGATCGTATAGTTATACGCTGATAGCGCGAGTGCCCACCTTTGTATACGGGCTGAGGCATTAGTATTTATCCCCTTGTTTTCAGCGAACAGGGATATGAGGGGCTTGTAATCAGTTTCCAGCTGAAATTTGAGACCAAACAGGTACTGATGCATTTTCTTTACCCCGAACACACACGTTAATGCCTCTTTCTCAATCATGCTGTAGGCCCTCTCGGCCTTAGACAAGCTCCTGGAAGCAGAGGCGACAGGTTGCAATTTCCCCACAATGTTAGCTTGTTGTAATACACACCCGACTCCGTACGACGACGTGTCACATACTAGCACAAGTCTTTTACACGGGTTATACAATACAAGCAGCTTGTTGGAACATAAAATGTTTCTGGCTTTCTCAAAAGCAATTACTTGGTTTTTTCCCCATATCCAGTTCTCACCTTTGCGCAATAACACATGTAGGGGCTCCAAAAAGGGTGCTTAACCCTGGTAGGAAGTTATCAAAATAGTTGAGGATTCCCAGGAAGGACCACAGCTCCATGACATTCTGTGGCTTGGGCGCGTTCCTGATAGCCTCTGTCTTGGCGTCTGTGGGCCGAATGCCGTCCGCCGCGATCTTTTTCCCCAAAAACTCCACTTATGTTGCCATGAAGACGCATTTCGATCTCTTCAGCCGCAACCCTATGCGATCCAGTCGCTGAAGGACCTCCTCCAGGTTTTGTAGGTGCTCAGCGGTGTCCAGACCCATGACCAATATGTCGTCCTGAAAGAGCACTGTGTGTGGTATCGACTTAAGTAGGCTCTCCATGTTTCTCTCGAAGATCGCTGCAGCCGACTGAATTCCAAACGGGCATCTGTTGTAGATGAACAGTCCCTTGTGCATGTTGATGCAGGTGAGGCCCTTCGAAGACTCCTCCAGCTCCTGCGTCATGTAGGCCGAAGTCAGGTCGAGCTTGGTGAACGTCTTGCCTCCTGCCAGCGTCGCAAATAGGTCGTCTGCCTTAGGTAGCGGGTATTGGTCCTGGAGCGAGAAACGATTAATAGTTACTTTATATTCGCCGCAAATCCTGACCGTGCCATCACTTTTGAGTACTGGAACAATCGGGCTGGCCCACTTGCTGAATTCCACTGGGGAGATGATGCCCTCGGGTTGCAGCCTGTCTAGCTCAATTTCCACTCTCTTCCTCATCATGTGAGGTACCGCTCAAACCTTGTGGTGAATGGGTCGTGCCTCTGGGACCAAGTGGATCCACACCTTTGCCCTGGAAAAGTTTCCAATGCCTGGCTGAAAAAGGGAAGGAAATTTGTTAAGAACCTGGGTACATGAGGCCTCATCGACATGTGATAGCGTCGGATGTCATCCCAGTTCCAGCGGATTTTGCCCAGCCAGCTCCTTCCAAGCAGTGTGGGGCATCGCCCGGGACAATCCAGAGTGGCAGTTCATGCACCGTGCCCTCGTAGGTGACCTTGACCATGGCGCTGCCCAGGACGGTGATAAGCTCTTTGGTGTACGTTCTCAGTTTCGTGTGGGTGGGGCTCAGGGCTGGTCTGAGTGCCTTGTTGCACCACAGTCTCTCAAACATCTTTTTACTAATGATGGATTGGCTAGCGCCAGTGTCCAATTCCAATGCTACGGTAAGCCATTCAATTTTACGTTTAGCATTATAGGTGGACATTTCGTCGAAAATATGTGCACCCCGCGTACTTCAGCATCTGCCTCCTCTCTCTGAGGCTCGAAATTGCTTTGATCCACCATCTTCCTCTGCCACACGGTGGTTAGCAGGTTGTGCAGAGCTTGCAGGTCGTTTGCAAGCTCGTTGGAGGTGCCCCATTGTTCCACAGCTTTTGCAAACATACCCTTTGAAATGGCATGAATAGGCTGAATGGAAGCCTCCACAATGCCGACAAGGTGTGAATTACCTTTAATTCATCCTTTGTTGCGGACTCTGAGTCATCTGGGTCACCTGAGGCCTGCTGGCAGTTGTAGACTCATGGGTTCTGCCCTATACATTTCTGCTCGCAAACACAGTTCCAGTTAATTTATGAACATTGCTAGCACTTGTGTGCTGAGAGATTTATTTGGTGTTATCACTGGTGGACATAACCGCCTGTGCTATCGTAATGGCCTTACTGAGGGTCGGTGTCTCTACAGTCAAAGGTTTTGGAGTATGGTCTCGTGGCCAATGCCCAGTACAAAAAAAGTCTCTGAGCATTTGCTCCAGGTAGCCATCAAACGCACATTGTCCTGCAAGTCGCCTTAGCTCGGCAACGTAGCTCGGCACTTCCTGACCTTCAGATCGCTGGCACATGTAGAACCGATACCTCGCCATCAGCACGCTCTCCCTCGGGTTAAGATGCTCCTGAACCAGGATACACAGCTCCTCATACGACTTATCTGTGGGTTTCACCGGAGCCAGAAGATTCTTCATGAGGCTGTAGGTCGGTGCCCCGCAGACTGTGAGGAGGGCCGCTCTCCTTTTTGCAGCACTTCCTTCTCCGTCCAGCTCGTTGCCTACAAAGTACTGGTCTAGCCGTTCGACATAGGCTTCCCAGTACTCATCCTCCGAGAACTTCTCCAGGATGCTCACAGTTTGCTGCATCTTTGCGTTGGATTTGTATACTCGTCGCCAGTTATTGTGTTCCTAACACAGATGAGGCTGCACACAGGGAGATTAAAGTAACAGTGACTTCAGTCTTTAATAAGACACTCCAGAGTGAGGAACAGGCCTTAGGGGCCGGCTTAGATACAGTGCTCCCAAGGGATGCTGGGATCCCTTGGGACTTCAGGGAATGAGATCCCTGGTGGCGGAACACGGGAGTGCATGCTTTGCAGATACACAACAGTACATAGCTGGGGTCCCAGTACTGAACCTTGCGGTACCCCACTAGTCACTGCCTGCCATTCTGAAAAAGACCCGTTTATTCCTACTCTTTGCTTCCTGTCTGCCAACCAGTTCTCTATCCATGTCAATACATTACCCCCAATCCCATGTGCCTTAATTTTGCACACTAATCTCTTGTGTGGGACCTTGTCAAAAGCCTTTTGAAAGTCTAAATACACCACATCCAGTGGTTTTCCCTTATCCACTCTACTAGTTGCATCCTCAAAAAATTCTAGAAGATTTGTCAAGCATGATTTCCCTTTCATAAATCCATGCTGACTTGGACCGATCCTGTCACTCTTTCCAAATGCGCTGCTATTACATCTTTAATAATTGATTGCAGCATTTTCCCCACGACCGATGTCAGGCTAACCGCTCTATAATTCTCTGTTTTCTCTCTCCCTCCTTTTTTAAAAAGTGGTGTTACATTAGCTACCCTCCAATCCACAGGAACTGATCCGGAGTCCATGGAATGTTGGAAAATGACCACTAATGCATCTACTATTTCTAGGGCCACTTCCTTAAGTACTGTGGGATGCAGACTATTAGGCCCTGTGGATTTATCAGCCTTCAATCCCATCAATTTCCCTAACAGCATTTCCTGTCACTCACAGTGAGGTGTTAGGAGGGGAAGATAAACATAAAAGGCCAGAATTGGTGGAAGGAAAATTTGAGGGGGTGGGGGAGAGCTGAGGGCTGGAGGAGGTCACAGAGTTAGGGAGGGGCAAGGCAATGAATAGATTTAAACATGAGGATGAGAATTGGAAATCAGAAATATTGGGGAATCGGGAGCCAATGTTGGTCATAAGTGTGGGGGTGATGGGTAATGGTGAGGGAGCCTTGATCAGATGTGAGCAGCAGAGTTTTGGATAAGCTGAAATTTACAGAAGGTGGAGAATATTAATTATACAAATATTGTATGTTAATAGTGTCAGGATCATACTTCAGAGTCCATTCGACAATTCAAGCCTGGCCCCCAGATGGATGCTACCTCCTGGTCTCACCAGGCAGACTGGTTGTTAATCCTGCTCTCGCTAAGTGACAGGCCAGAGCTACACGAACTGCGACACTCGGAGTCTCCAATTCCTTGTGAACTTTTACACGCCACCTCTTACGAGGCCAAGTGGGAAGTCCTGTGCAAGGACAGGACCTGATGTATGCGGATCTCAGCCTAACTTTTGGCCACTTCTTAAATGCCCATTTGAGAGTTATGGCAGGAGTGCATTGGAATTTTTGGATATTCTGGGCTATATGTTGAAGCCATGGGCTAGACTTTCCTGAGAGCCCCTCAACGCCCGATTGCCCACCCAGAAAAACCGCTAACGTTTTGTAAGTAACGCTGGTGAGAATTTCCATAATTAAGTTAAAAATAATCGCCCAGCGAGAAAATGGATCATGCACCAATATTCTCGGTGGTTTCTCGATGGTTAAAGGCAAAACCAAGTGAAACGGTCGTTTCTTAAAATGTTTTTAACAATTTATTCTGAGGCTGTGGTTGGGCCAAGGGAGGAAGGAAAGCTTAAAAAAAAACTTCTCTCGAAAAAAATAAAAAGTTAAAAAACATTCCCAAGTCAGTTTTAAAGCTAATCGCCATTTTACAATTAAAAATAAATAAATAAAGAACCTGGCGAATGATACTTAAAGGGTTGATGGTGGATAGGCAATGGCAAACATTTAAAGATCACATGGATGAACTTCAGCAATTGTACATCCCTGTCTGGAGTAAAAATAAAAAGGGGAAGGTGGCTCAACCATGGCTAACAAGGGAAATTAAGGATAGTGTTAAATCCAAGGAAGAGGCATGTAAATTGGCCAGAAAAAGCAGCAAACCTGAGGGCTGGAAGAAATTTCGAATTCAGCAGAGGAGGACAAAGGGTTTAATTAAGAGGGGGAAAATAGAGTACGAGAAGAAGCTTGCCGGCAACATAAAAACTGACTGCAAAAGCTTCTATAGATATGTGAAGGGAAAAAGATTAGTGAAGACAAACGTAGGTCCCATGCAGTCGGATTCAGGTGAATTTATAATGGGGAACAAAGAAATGGCAGACCAATTGAACAAATACTTTGGTTCTGTCTTCACGAAGGAAGACACAAATAACCTTCTGGAAGTACGAGGGGACCGAGGGTCTAGTGAGAAGGAGGAACTGAAGGATATCCTCATTAGGCGGGAAATTGTGTTCGGGAAATTGATGGGATTGAAGGCCGATAAATCCCCGGGGCCTGATAGTTTGCATCCCAGAGTATTTAAGGAAGTGGCCCGAGAAATAGTGGATGCATTGGTGATCATTTTCCAACAGTCTATCGATTCGGGATCAGTTCCTATGGACTGGAGGGTAGCTAATGTAACACCACTTTTTAAAAAGGAGGGATAGAAAAAGCGGGTAATTATAGATCGGTTAGCCTAACATCAGTGGTGGGGAAAATGTTGGAATCAATTATTAAGGATGAAATAGCAGCGCATTTGGAAAGCAGTGACAGGATCGGTCCAAGTCAGCATGGATTTATGAAACATAGAAACATGGAAAATAGGTGCAGGAGTAGGCCATTCGGCCCTTCTAGCCTGCACCGCCATTCAATGAGTTCATGGCTGAACATGAAACTTCAGTACCCCATTCCTACTTTCTCGCCATACCCCTTGATCCCCCTAGTAGTAAGGACCTCATCTAACTTCTTTTTGAATATATTTAGTGAATTGGCCTCAACAACTTTCTGTGGTAGAGAATTCCACAGGTTCACCACTCTCTGGGTGAAGAAGTTCCTCCGCATCTCGGTCCTAAATGGCTTACCCCTTATCCTTAGACTGTGACCTCTGGTTCTGGACTTCCCCAACATTGGGAACATTCTTCCTGCATCTAACCTGTCTAAACCCATCAGAATTTTAAATGTTTCTATGAGGTCCCCTCTCATTCTTCTGAACTCCAGTGAATACAAGCCCAGTTGATTCAGTCTTTCTTGATAGGTCAGTCCCGCCATCCCGGGAATCAGTCTGGTGAACCTTCGCTGCACTCCCTCAATAGCAAGAATGTCCTTCCTCAGGTTAGGAGACCAAAACTGTACACAATACTCCAGGTGTGGCCTCACCAATGCCCTGTACAACTGTAGCAACACCTCCCTGCCCCTGTACTCAAATCCCCTTGCTATGAAGGCCAACATGAAAGGGAAATCATGCTTGACAAATCTTCTCGAATTTTTTGAGGATGTAACTAGTAGAGTGGACAAGGGAGAACCAGTGGATGTGGTGTATTTGGACTTTCAAAAGGCTTCTGACAAGGTCCCACACAAGAGATTGGTGTGCAAAATCAAAGCACATGGTATTGGGGGTAATATACTGACGTGGATAGAGAACTGGTTGGCAGACAGGAAGCAGAGAGTTGGGATAAATGGGTCCTTTTCAGAATGGCAGGCAGTGACTAGTAGGGTGCCGCAGGGCTCAGTGCTGGGACCCCAGCTCTTTACAATATACATTAATGATTTAGATGAAGGAATTAAGTGTAATATCTCCAAGTTTGCTGATGACACTAAACTGGGTGGCGGTGTGAGCTGTGAGGAGGACGCTAAAAGGCTGTAGGGTGACTTGGACAGGTTAGGTGAGTGGGCAAATGCATAGCAGATGCAGTATAATGTGGATAAATGTGAGGTTATCCACTTTGGGGGCAAAAACATGAAGGCCGAATATTATCTGAATGGCGGCAGATTAGGAAAGGGGGAGGTGCAACGAGACTTGGGTGTCATGGTTCATCAGTCATTGAAGGTTGGCATGCAGGTACAGCAGACGGTGAAAAAGGCAAATGGTATGTTGGCCTTCATAGCTAGAGGATTTGAGTATAGGAGCAGGGAGGTCTTACTGCAGTTGTACAGGGCCTTGGTGAGGCCTCACCTGGAATATTGTGTTCCGTTTTGGTCTCCTAATCTGAGGAAAGACGTTCTTGCTATTGAGGGAGCGCAACGAAGGTTCACCAGACTGATTCCCGGGATGGTGGGACTGATATATGAGGAGAGACTGGATCAACTGGGCCTTTATACACTGGAGTTTAGAAGGATGAGAGGGGATCTCATAGAAACATATAAGATTCTGACTGGACTGGACAGGTTAGATGCGGGACGAATGTTCCCGATGTTGGGGAAGTCCAGAACCAGGGGACACAGTCTTAGGATAAGAGGTAGGCCATTTAGGACTGAGATGAGGAGAAACTTCTTCACTCAGAGAGTTGTTAACCTGTGGAATTCCCTACCACAGAGAGTTGTTGATGCCAGTTCATTGGATATATTCAAGAGGGAGTTAGATATGGCCCTTACGGCTAAAGGGATCAAGGGGTATGGAGAGAAAGCAGGAAACGGGTACTGAGGTGAATGATCAGCTATGATCTTATTGAATGGTGGTGCAGGCTCGAAGGGCCGAATGGCCTACTCCTGCACCTATTTTTCTATGTTTCCATATTTCTATGTTGAGCTTCTTGAGTGTTGTTGGAGCTGCACTCATCTACGCAAGTGGAGAATATTCCATCACACTCGACTTGTGCCTTGTAGATGGTGGAAAGTCTTTGGAGAGGCAAGAGGTGAGACTTTCGCCGCAGAATACCCTTTGACCCACTCTTGTAGCCACAGTATTTATGTGGCTGGTCCAGTTAAATCAATGGTAAATCCCAGGCTGTTGATGGTGGCAGATTTAGTGATGGTAATGCCGTTGAATGTCAAGGAGCGGTGGTTACACTCTCGCTTGTTGGAGACAGTCATTGCCTGGCACTTGTGTGATGTGAATGTTACTGCCACTTGCATGCCATACTCCGGAACTCGCCTCACTATGATCTGTAGAATTTTAATATCCTGTTTAAAAGACATTTTTAATTGCAACCTATTTTTGTTTTTCTTCTGTCTTTCATCATTTTCCGTTACAGATATTTACATTTTTCTCAATATTCCAACATTCATTTTGCTGCCTTCCTCCTCGTTATTACTGTGATTCTTTTATTTCCGACCTGTATTTTGCACACCCCCCGCCTTTATTCTTTTTCTTCCTCCTCTTCCTCATTTTCATTTGTTTTCCAATTCCCTCTTTCTATTTCCCTCCTTTTCTTTCTTCACAATCTTAAGGATTTGAGCCAGGCTTCAATTTGGTGTTGGTAATAAAAAAAGAAAAGTAAACAAAAACAGACGCTGGACACTAACTTTTGAAGCGTCAGGACGCTTGGCACATAAATCATTTCTCTGACGCTGTTGCACTATTTGGATGCAAAGTAACATTACGACAATCTATGACTAGTCTGTTGCTTTCTGTCTGTTCTTGACACTCTTATATTGTAGCACGTCAAATATTTGTACTTAAAGGCAATTAAATAAAAATAAAGTTATATAATATATGTATATTATTTTTAGAAATTGCTTGTCATTTTCTATGTGCTTGTCCTTGACGAGATTCAGACATAAAATTCTCCCAGATTTCTGATCGCCAAGCAACGTTGGCTCAATCAGTTCCACCCACAACCATGTGCCATCTGAACAAAATGTATTTGTTGTTATTTCTGGACCATTTCGTAACCTTCTTTGCACTGGAGATTAGAAAAAGACAGATCTGTAAATTACTGCTGCAGTGCTGTGTGGCAATGTATAATTGGTTGGGCAGTCTTATGCTACAAATCAACTTTCATACATGCATGGGCTTTGAAATAGGCACAACTCGGAGTGACTCTGAGAAAGGGCAACTCTACTGAAGGTTATATGTTCTCTCTTAAGCCCAAAAAAGTCAAGAAATGGACCACAAGTATAAAAAACAGATTTTTAAAAAAATGGACAGTGGCCAAAAAATGGATAGACGGCAAGCCTACTTTCCCCATTAGAAACCTTGGGGCCGAAATTCAGGGTCCAGATAAGGCCCGTTTCTGCTGTTTTGCGGCGGCCATGCAGCAGAATCGAGTGGCCGCCGCGTTGCAGTCCAATTGCCACGCCGACCCAAATTCAGGTCAGGGATTTTTCGGCCTGTCCCCACTTCCGCCCCACTGCTGATGACCGCTGCAAGCGGATCATCAAATCACACACTGCCATTGTCCCTCACCTGCAGAAGACTCCGACGCATATTTAGGAAAAAAAATCATTGCCCCGCCATGCAGTGCACCTGATAGCTTTCTCTGTCGGTGCACCTTATCCTGAGTGTGTGCGGCCCGACATCGCAGCGGCCCTTCAAGGCGGGGGCTCACTGCTGCGGCCGCCATGTTGTTATTTTTGCCAGACGACTTCCTGATCGACCGACAAAATATTGCCCCTGGATTCGGCCAGGCTGCCAACATATTGCCTGTTCTTGGGTGCCAGGCCGCTGGCTTGGCTGAAACCCTCCCTGGTGGCTGAAGATAAAAAATGCTCGAGGAACATCCTCTCTGGATCCACTTTGTCAAGCCCCCTCATTATCTTATGTTTCGATAAGATCACCTCTCATTCTTCTGAATTCCAATTAGTAGAGGCCCAACCTCCTCAACCTTTCCTCATAAGTCAATCCCCTCATCTCTGGAATCAACCGAGTGAACCTTCTCTGAACTGCCTCCAATGCAAGTATATCCTTTCTTAAATATGGAAACCACCAAACTGTACGCAGTATTCCAGGTGTGGCCTCACCAATACCCTATATAACTGTGGCAAGACTTCCCTGCTTTTATACTCCATCCCCTTTGCAATAAAGGCCAAGTTTCCATTGGCCTTCCTGATCACTTGCTCTACCTGCATACTATCCTTTTGTGTTTCATGCACCAGGACCCCCAGGTCCCACTGTACTGCAGCAGTTTGCAATTTTTCTCCATTTAATTAATAGCTTGCTCTTCGATTTTTTTTCTGCCAAAGTGCATAACCTCACACTTTCCAACATTATACTCCATCTGACAAATGTTTACCCACTCACTTAGCCTGTCTATGGGCTAGAGTTTCCATTATTTTTGCATGCATAACGCCCACTTAACGTCCATTTAACCACTGAAATGAGGTGTAACGCCCAGATATCGCCCATTTAGCTACAAAATGGAAACTGATGCCCATTTTTCGGACACTTACCGCCGTGTGTTACTTTCCCCATGTACGTAACGCTGGGCAAAAATAATACTGCCCACCCACTTTTTTTGGGCGGAATTATCAGAATGGGCAAAACCAACGTCCATAATATCGGTCAGCGTTACTTTCGGCATGTAATTAATGCCAAGATTCAATAATACCGTTATCTCACTTTTTATTGTCGTAAAGATCAAATTTGCCATAAACTAATGCCCAGTATATAGCCCAGCGTCACTTTCACCACCTCGCACACATCTCACCCACAATATCGCTCGCCCAAAACACCGCTCTGAAAAAGTGGAACTGTGGTGTGGGCGCCATTTTTCAAATCGCAGGTCGCTTCATTGAAAAGGTTGCTTCAACTTCGGGGCAGTTTAGATTGACTCTGGAGTTATTCTCAGGTGAAGTGACCATCTCAATAGACATCTTTTCAGATTCTGGGTTTTACTGTAGGTGTCTTTTAGTGTTGAAATTATTGCCTCTGATCAATTGGTATTATATTTTCATTAGAATGGGGCCAGCCATTTCTCAGCCTGCATCGATTAACACGCAGATGCTGCAGAGTGCTAATGCACACCACTATATGCCCAATCTAAGACATGCCAGAATGAGGAGGAGGTCCAGACCATACACACCCCGCAATTACAGGGAGAAGAGGTCTTCCCTCGACGTGTCCGAGAACACCTGCCTTCGGAGATTGCGCTTCCACAAAGTGGTGATCACTGAAATATGCCAGCTCATCAGGGCAGATCTGCAGCCTGCCATCACCTTCAGGACATCACTGTCTGTCGTGGTCAAGGTCACCGCGGCACTGTCGTTCTATGCGTCTGGTTCCTTTCAGACCTCCGCGCTCGACATTTCCCCTCCCTCTCAGCATGCCACACATCGCTGCATTATATAGGTCACGGAGGCCCTGTACGCACGTAGCATGGACTTTATCAGCTTTCCCATGACCACGGAGGCTCAGACTGACAGGGCTTGAGCATTTTACCACATTGCTAAGTTCCCCAGGGTGCAGGGAGCAATACAGTGTACTCACATTGCCATGCGGGCATCTTCTCAGGACCCAGAGCTTTATCGCAACAAAAAAGGATTTCACTCCCTGAAGGTCCAACTAGTTGTTGACCACAACCAGATAATAATGGCAGTGAATGCCAAATGTCTGGGCAGCTTCGATGAGGCTCACATCCTGCGTGAGAGCGCTGTCTCTGACATTTTTAACCGTCAGCCACAAGGACAATGCTGGATGCTTGGTGACAATCGATATGGCCTAGCCACCTGGCTGATGACCCCCCTGTATGACACCCATATTGAGCTGAGAAGCGATACAACTAGAGCCATGGAGCCACATGCAATGTTGTCCAGAAAACAATTAGTATGCTTAAGCAGCACTTTAGATGCCTGGAGCACTCAGGAGGGGAGCTACAATACAACCCTGAGCAAGTAGCTAAATTTGTGATCGTGTGTCCACGCTGCACAACCTGGCTATCAGGATGGGACAAGAATTGCCAGAAGGGACTGATGTTCCACCTCAGGAGAGAGAGGAAGAGGAGGACGAGGGGCTGGATGCTGATCTCGGGCCAGACAATCAGGCTGACCATGTAACCATGCCCATGTCCCCCTCCAGACCGCAGGAAAGGGCCCATAGTGGCTACATAGCTGCAAGACTCTTACGTCAGGAGCTCATAAATGAGCAATTTGCCTGAAAGAACGTTGTTGTAATTGACAAAGCTGACACACTGCTGTGTGTGTGCAGCTCAGACATCAATGGTGGGCATCACCTTGGTGCCAGTTAAAGTTTAAGTTGATTCAAGTTAAGTGTAATTTTACCCTTTTCATGTGAAGGAATCACCAGTGTGTAACGGTCCAGCTATCTGAGACAATGCGCAACAAGGTTATGTTGAATAAAAAGCATTTTATACGACGATTGGTCTGAAATCATAAGTATCACGAGCAAAAACACCCCACCACCACCCCACTTTTTCGACCATTGACATCAATCAAATGGTCAATATGTCTAGCAACACAGAATACAAATGCAAAGCAGGAGGATGGCCCCCTCCCCCCAGAGATGGAAATATAACACAGCCATCACCTGCGGACATGCACCTCACTCTCCTGCCCCCATCCCCTTCTCCCCACCTCTACCCCTTCCCCTGCTCGCACCATGACACCTGGCCGAAGAGCTCCTCAGGCGGTGCCTCATTGGGGGGGATGAAGGCAGAGGCGGTGGTTGCACAGGTACGGGAGCGGGGGTGCCGAGGTGGGAACATTCTTGGATCCAGAAGCAGGATCTTGGATCTGCCCGTCATGTGTTGTTGGCACTGGTGATGCAGAACCTAGGGGCGGAGTGCCACGTTCCAGGACCACTGGGAGGCCTGTGGCAGCAGTGTCCCTGGATATTGCCTCCAGGACCTCCGTCATCCGCGGAACGTACTCAGTCATGGTGCCGGAGATGGTGGCCAGCTGTCAGTCTATGCGCCCCAATGCATTGAGGATCTGGTCACCAAAGTCTACAGTTCTCCTGGACAACTTTACCATCTCTCCTCTCTCATCTGGCACTTGTGGACCAGACCTGCCGCGTCCACAAAACCTCTACGGGGTCTGCGCCGTCCTGGGGACAAATGGGGTGCCCTCTGATGAGGTGCTTGGGCCCGGTACCTCCAGAGTGGAGGCGGGAATGGTCGGAGGAGCACTAGATGGCCTTGGGGTGGAATGCCTCCTGGAGCCTGGCGATGCAGGTTCCTCAAAATCGGCGCTCTCATCCGTAGAGAACAGACCCAGCAGATTGACGGATGAGAATCAGACCTCCTCAGCACCAGATGTAGGATCATCCTCCGACTCCTGCCCCGCGACCCCACCTTCTGGCCTCTGTGATCTTGCCTTGTGACGTGCTGCTGGCTGAGCTGCAAAACGCAAATGAGGTTATTAGAGGAGAATGGGATGCTATGGTCACAAGGTGAGTCCAGTGCTACACACAGCATATGCACAAAAAAAGCACCACCACTATCAAAATCATCGCAGACATCACATTTCATGACCATCAACACATTGTGCATTGCAATGATTTTCATTAGGCCACCATTATTTATAGGACAACTTTAGAAACCATCTATCATATATTATTGTTTGGATATAAGTAGATATGGCATCAATTGACTTTAGATCACGCAATGATGCATATGTTATTCATGTGGCATTACTTTAGGGTCTGCAGCTGCTTACGTGGCCATCCGGGTGTGCCTCCCCACGAGTGTGAGCACCTGCTCCTCGATGTCAGCGATGTCGCTGGTGACTGGTGGCCCCCCACCCTTTCGCCTTTGCTCGGACCTAATTGTCTATAGCTTCTTCTGTAAAAGGTAACAGGATGACATAGCATGAGATCATTGCGTGATATCATTGCTAGGTACTGTCACAGAGGCTGATACAACACATAACCGACAGATGTGATCATGATTATTATGATAATTATCATTCTTTACCTAAAGATGTACACCATGAACGCAGGCTTTGAGTACAACATTTCTGGTAAAAGTGAAACACCTCACATCTGATTGTCGGCCCTCATGACTCTCTCAAATCAAATTATATAAATATGTAACTAAATGTAATACTTACTCTTGCAGATCCAACAAGGTCATTCCATCGCTTGCGGCATTGGTTGCCCTCACGCACCTTGTTGGTCGCCGACGAGACCATCTCTGCTATCTTGGCCCATATCTTCTGGTAGGCCTTTGGGGTGGGCTTCCCATGCCCTCCCTGTGTCAAATCACCCCAGCATAACTCGACCTCCTGCAGGAGGGCGACATTTGCCTCGTCCGAGAACCTCGTTTTTTTGCGGCCTCCAATTTGCTCCTCTCCCAGCTCACTGCTCTCACCAGCGTCAGTCTCCACAGTGTGCTGTGTCACCTCCTCCTCTCCCTCCATTATAGGCACCAAATTTGAGCAAATATCTGGCTGGTAACAGCTAATTTTTGTTTGCCTACTTACTATCAAGCTCGAAACTCTCCCTCCTTCCTCCCAAAGCAGGCACACCACACCCACACTTGCCTTCACCCCCTCTCAGCTCCCTCTCTATCTGTCTCTTATGCGCATGTCATGATGACCCTTGACCTCCTGAATCGCGGGAATCGAGCGTTGCCATGCCGTTGCTAAGGACGGCGACACTTTACGGCAGAAGGTCAGAGAGATTTAACGCTAATGCGCATTTCAGATCGCTCGCGGTAACGCCCAATTTAAAAAATGGAGACTAGTGGCTTTGAGAATGGCCGACAAGCCAGCGATCTGAAAATCCATTTTACCACCCACGCCGGAAATAACGACTATTTTTGGGCAATCTGCACAAAAGTGTAAAATCTAGCCACAAATCCCTTTCCAGCCTTATCTTTAGTCCTTAATTTCATGGTTTGCGAGTTTCGTTGAGAACAATCTTTCTGTTAATCAAAACCAGCACTGATCGAAACAGGAAACCTGTACAATATTTTCTGCCTGTCTGCTTGCCTTAATATACTGTGCCTTGATCTGAGATAGTAGCATGGCCAAGGATGCAGACATTTATATGCCCAGAATCAATGCTGTTTTATATTGGCTAGCAGGAGGCAATGGTTAGCTCACAGGATAGGTCTCCACAAGTAATTTCTCCACTTCTGTGACATCTTACACTGTGAACTGCACAAACTGGAAATTGCTAAGCATCACCAATCAGTCATAAAGAGTGGCCCCTCTCAAAATGGCAGAGATTCAAACCTAGCTTCTTTGAATGGGCATCCAATGCTTCATTACAACATTTTTTGTGGTAATCCTGACTCACTAAACTGATAACAGTTAAATGAATAAATAAATACCTGGGGCCCAAGTTTCCACATGATTTGCGCCTGATTTTTAGGAGCAACTGGTGGAGAACGGACTATCTTAGAAATCGCAATTCTCCACATTTTTTTTTCAGCAGTTCTAGTCAGGTAGAACAGTTCCACTTTGGAACAGAATTTTTTCTTCAAAAGGGGGCGTGTCCGGCCACTGACGCCTGATTTCAAAGTTTCCACAGTGAAAATGTACTCCAAACTAACTTAGAACGGAGCAAGTGAAGATTTTTGTAGAACTGAAAAAACCTGTTCTACACATTAAAAGAGCAGGCGCAGGTTACAAATTAGGCGTCCAGAACGAGGTGCGGGGGAAGGGAAGTCATTAAATTCTATAATAAATCCTTATTTATACTTCTACAAATATTATACAAATAAATCCACCCTGAATAAACATTTATAAGCAAAGAAAAGATTAAATAAACCATCTTCCTACCTGTGTGAAAGTGCTTCAGGCACGGAGAATGCTGCAGTCAGCCTGAGGGGGGGAGGAGGAGGCGCCCGTTCTTCCCGCGGGGGGGGGGGGAGGAGGCGCCCGTTCTTTCCCACGGGTGGGGGGGGAGGCGCCCGTTCTTCCCGCGGGGGAGGGGGGAAGGAGACAGTGAGAAGGCTGCAAGTGCTGATGTGCTGATGTGCTGATGGCAATGTGCTTTTATTAAAAAAAACTAGAAAAATGGGCGAGTGCCAATGTTTCCTTCACACTGCGCGTGCGCGAACGCTCCAACGCGCACGCGCAGCGTTGCCGGTAGGAAAAAAACTAATTTAAATAGTACCCGCCCCCTCCCACTTACAAAATCGGCGCGAGTGTAGGCTCCGCCCCCCTGGGCGCCGTGCCAGGCAGACAAGGAGCTGCAGAACGCTCCAGAATTGCGAGGTTTTTTTTAGGCGCCGCTTTAGGCGCGAAAAACGGGCGTCCAGCTTGGAGGGGCGCCCGTTTTTTATCGTGTGGAAACTTGGGCCCATAGTTTTTCACTTACAATTACACAGTTACATATTTACATATTTGTGATTTTACACCAATTATTTCCAATAGTTTGAACTATCAACTGATGATGCACTGGTTTGTACCTGTAGTGCTGCAGGGAATTATGGGGGTCCTGTGCACTGCCAAGTGTTTGGTGTGTAGGGCGTGTGATAATGTGAAATAAAAACAGAAAATGCTAGGTTTGGCAACATCTATGGAGAAAGGAAAAAGGTTACGTTAATGTTTCACGTCGATGACCCTGCACATCTGATGATGTGTTTGTTGTCACACCTATGTCACTGAGAACCTATTCACCTATTATGCACTAGATCATTATGGGTCCAAATTATATGAAAATTAGGGGATTACTCTATAATGTGATTGAGTACCTCAACAGCATTCCAAGTGCCTGTATGAAACTGACACTGCATGGGCTTTTTATGTTTAATGGGAGTGACGCGCTGTTGATAGCTGCTGTGTTTGCTGGCAGGTTCTTTGAACTTTACCCGCTGATTGTTTAGTATGTTAATCTATTTAGATACTTTTTAAAAAATGAAGTTACAGACACCTACGTAAAGTTGGACTCATGTCTGCTTTTCCGTTTTTAGAATTTTAAACCAGTTCCCACTTAAAGGCAACTAATAGCCCTTTAAGAGCTGCTGACACTGGATATCCTGCCTCCTGGCCCTAGTCCATTCCCAGCATGTCATGTGTTATGTACCAGAAGCATTATGCTAATACTTAAAATGAGCTGACCTTGCATTATGGTGTGAGGTCATCTCAGTTCAGGCACGCGTAATGCCGTCCTGCTACCAGTAAGCTGGTCCCTATAATTGTATATCCAACTTGTTTCAACGCTCCTGGAGGTCCCATGCAGGCCGCTCACCGGCTTTTCAATGGAGGAACCCGCGCATACGCAAAAATTTGAAATAGCCACACAGCCAGTTAAAGGAACCAAAAAGATAATTAGAGGGAACGTTAACTTGGTTGGTCTACGATGCTGCTCTTGCCATTTGTTTTGGGACTTCCTTTGTTTGTGATAAAGAGCAGGATTTCTCTCTTGCTCATGGAGTGTAGTCCCTTGTTATACCTGATTTCATTCCTTAGTTCTTCTGTCAGAATGCAAAACAGATAATGATGGGTTATATTTACCAATGTCCCTAGGAAGAATATTATTTGATTAGTCCGTTGAATCTTTCATGATCCTGATGTATTTTTGGCAATCATGGTAAAGAACCAAAGCTAAAAAAAATGATATCATTAGAGGTAATTCATTATATCCGAAAGAATAATATTACGATAAACAATATTTACATTTCTGCATGACATTAAAGACAAAATTGCAGTATAGGGCTTTTTGAACTATTTGGAATACATTCAATTGCATTGCAAAACAGGAAATGCTATATGAAAGTTTAAAATTGTAAACAATTCATGAAATTGTACAGTAGTATATACTTGTCACAGCATACTATGATTGGTGTGAGTGCATGGTCACTTAAGTATTCACTTTGCACATGGTGCAGCAGTAAATATTTAAAGGAGTTACTCTGGAACCAAGTCATTTTGATTACTTGTCAAACAATATACACACCATATTTAAGTAAGTATTTTGATCAGCACTGCTACTTTCATGCATTTTCAAGCTGGGTGCCGAAGGATTCCAGTTTGTTGCTCGGAGTCAACTCTGAACACCACCACTACTCAAATAAAATAATAAAACAATGGAAGAATGGTGGGCCTCTGAGATGAAGCAGGTAAGGGGATCCGCGAGGTTGTATTGCAGGAGCCTCAGTTCCTGCAATTGTCCAATAGATTTGAGGTTCTTGCAGCCCTTGAGGACATGTGCAGACTGTGGGGGGGATGAGCAGACTGACCAAGGCACCGTGGTGCAGAAAGCCATTCAAGTGGGGTGAGTAAAGAGGCAGGTGGTTGTCGTAGGGGACAATATAGTTAGGGGGATAGATGGGGTTCTTGCAGCTGAGAGCGTGCATCCCAAAGGCTGTGTTGCCTACCCGGTGCAAGGTAAAGGACGTCTCCTCCGGGCTGGAGAAGAACTTACATAAGAACATAAGAACATAAGAATTAGGAACAGGACTAGGCCATTCAGCCCCTCGAGCCTGCTCCGCCATTCAACAAGATCATGGCTGATCTGGCCATGGACTCAGCTCCACTTACCCACCCGCTCCCCATAACCCTTAATTCCCTTATTGGTTAAAAATCTATCTATCTGTGATTTGAATACATTCAATGAGTTAGCCTCAACTGCTTCCTTGGGCAGAGAATTCCACAGATTCACAACCCTCTGGGAGAAGAAATTCCTTCTCAACTCGGTTTTAAATTGGCTCCCCCGTATTTTGAGGCTGTGCCCCCTAGTTCTAGTCTCCCTGACCACTGGAAACAACCTCTCTGCCTCTATCTTGTCTATCCCTTTCATTATTTTAAATGTTTCGATAAGATCACCCCTCATCCTTCTGAACTCCAATGAGTAAAGACCCAGTCTACTCAATCTATTACCATAAGGTAACCCTCTCATCTCCGGAATCAGCCTCGTGAATCGTCTCTGTACCCCCTCCAAAGCTAGTATATCCTTCCTTAAGTGAGGAGTGGGAGAGGGAGGATCCGGTTGTCGTGGTACACGTAGGTACCAATGACATAGGTAGAACTAAGAAAGAGGTTCTGCTGAGAGAGTTTGAACAGCTAGGGACTAAATTGAAAAGCAGAACCACAAAGGTAATAATCTTTACATTATTACCTGAGCCACAAGCAAATTGGCATAGGGTCAATAGAATTAGGGAGATGAATGCGTGGCTCAGAGGGTGGTGTAGGAGAAGTAGGTTTTGATTTGTGGGGCACTAGCACCAATACTCGGGAAAGAGAGAGCTGTTCCGTGGGGACAGACTACACCTGAACTATGCTGGGACCGGAGTTCTAGTGAACTGACTAACTAGGGAGGTAGACAGGGCTTTAAACTAAATAAGGGAGGAGGTGGGAGGACAGTCGCAGTAGAGAGAAATCTAGAATGCTACAGAGAAAAGAAAAGGAAGCAATGCAGGAAAGTGATTGTGGTAAGGATAACCAGATTATGACAGGAAGGGACAGAGCATACAAACAAAAGAGTGCACTAACAAATAAGGTCCAGGTAAGAAAAAATAGCGATAAGACAAATAGGGCTATAGTATAAAATAATGTTGAGATGTCTAATAATGTTAAAAAGACAAATTTAAAAGCATTATATCTGAATGCATGAAGCATCTGTAATAAGGTAGACGAATTAACAGCGCAAATAGATGTAAATGGATACGATATAGTTGCAATTATGGAGACATGGTTGCAGGGTGACCAGGGTTGGGAACTGAATATCCAAGGATATTCGATATTTAGGAAGGACGGGCAAAAAGGAAGAGGGGGTGGTGTGGCGTTGTTAGTAAAGGATGAAATCCGAGCAATAGTGAGAAAGGATATTGGCTCCGAAAATCAAGATGTAGAATCAGTCTGGGTGGAGCTAAGAAGCACCAAAGGGCAGAAAACATTGGTGGAAGTTGTCTATAGTCCTCCAATCAGTAGTGGTAGTGTAGGGGACATCATCAAACAGGAAATTAGAAATGCATGTAGCAAGGGTACTACGGTAATCGTAGGTGACTTTAATCTACATATATACTGGCCAAATAAAATTAATAATAATACTGTGGCAGATGAATTCCTGGATTGTGTACGAGATGGTTTTTTAGACCAGTATGTTGAGGAGCCTACTAGGGAATAGGCTATCCTAGATTGGGTATTGTGTAATGGGAAGGGGTTAATTAACAGTCTTGTTGTGCGGGGTCCTTTAGGGAAGAGTGACCATAACATGATTACATTTTTTATTAAGATGGAAATTGAAGTAGTCCAATCCGAAACTAGCGTCTTAAATCTAAACAAAGGAAACTACGAAGGTATGAGGAATGATTTGGCTATGATAGATTGGGAAGATTCATTAAAAGACATGACGGAGGATAGGCAATGGCTAATATTTAAGGAACGAATGCATGAATTGCAAAAGTTCTGGCATAAAAACACAAAAGGAAATATGGCCCAACCAAGACTAACAAAAGAATTAAGGATAGTATTAGATCCAAAGAGGAATTATACAAATTTGCCAGAAAAAATAGCAAGCCTGAGGATTGGGAGCAGTTTAGAAATCAGCAAAAAAGGACCAAGAGATTGAGTTAAGAGGGGAAAAATAGAGCATGAGAGTAAACTTGCAAGGAACATAAAAACCGACTGCAAAAGTTTCTACAAGTACGTAACAAGAAAAAGACAGATGTAGGTCTTTTACAGACAGAAACGGGAGAATTTGTAATGGGGAACAAGGAAATGGCAGAACAATTAAATAAATACTTAGGTTCTGTCTTTACGGAAGAGGACACAAATAATGTCCCAGAAATGCTAGGGAACCAAGGTTCTAGTGAGCAAGAGGAATTAAAGGAAATAATTATTAGTAAGAAAATAGTGCTGGGAAAACTAATGGGACTGAAGTCAGATAAATCCCCAGGACCTGATGATCTGCATCCCAGAGTACTAAAAGAGGTAGCCAGGTTGTCATCTTCCAAAATTATATAGATTATGGAACAGTTCCTGCAGATTGGAGGGTGGCAAATGTAATCCGATTTTAAAAAGGAGGGAGAGAGAAAACGGGGAACTACAGACCGGTTAGCCTGACATCAGTAGTCAGGAAAATGCTGGAGTCTATTATAAAGGATGTGATAATGGCACACTTAGATAATATCAACGGGATTAAACAAAGTCAACATGGATTTATGAAAGGAAAATCATGTTTGACAAACCTACTGGAGTTTTTTGAGGATGTAACTTATAGAATAGATAAGGGAGAACCAGTGGATGTGGTATGTTTGGATTTTCAGAAGGCCTTTGATAAAGTCCCACATAAGAGGTTAATGTGCAAAATTAAAACACATAGGATCGGGGGTAATATATTGGCATGGATTGAAAATTGGTTAACTGACAGGAAACAGAGAGTAGGAATAAACGGGTATTTTTTGGGGTGGCAGGCAGTGACTAGTGGGGTACCACAGGGATCTGTGCTTCAGCCCTAGCTATTCACAATATATATAAATGATTTGGATGAGGGAACCAAATGTAATATTTCCAAGTTTGCTGACAACACAAAACTAAGTGGGATTTTGAGTTGTGAGGAGGATGCAAAGACGCTGCAAGGCGATTTAGATAGGTTGAGTGAGTGGGCAAACACATGGCAGATGCAGTATAATGTGGATAAATGTGAAGTTATCCACTTTGGTAGGAAAAATATAAGGACAAAGTATTATTTAAATGGTGATGGCTTGGGAAATATCAATGTACAGAGGGACCTGGGTGTCCTTGTACACCAGTCATTGAAAGCAAACATGCAGGTACAGCGAGCAGTTAGGAAGGCAAATGGTATGTTGGCCTTCATTGCAAGAGGATTTGAGTACAGGAGCAAGGATGTGTTACTACAGTTATACAGGGCCTTGGTGAGACCGCACCTGGAGTATTTTGTGCAGTTTTGGTCTCCTTACCCAAGAAAGCATATACTTGCCATAGAGAGAGTACAGCGAAGGTTCACCAGACTGATTCCTGGGATGGCAGGATTGTTGTATGAGGAGAGATTGGGTCGACTAGGACTGTATTCACTAGAGTTTAGAAGAATGAGAGGGGATCTCATTGAAACATATAAAATTCTGACTGGGTTGGATAGACTGGATGCGGGAAGGATGTTTCCCCTGGCTGGGAAGTCTAGAACAAGGGGTCACAGTCTCAGGATATGGGGAAGGAAATTTAGGACCGAGATGAGGAGAAATCTTTTCACTCAGAGGGTGGTGAATCTGTGGAATTCTCTACCACAGAAGGCTGTGGAGGCCAAGTCACTGAATATATTTAAGAGGGAGATAGATAGATTTCCAGAAACAAAAGGCATTAAGGAGTATGGGAGAAAAGCGGGAATATGGTGTTAAGATTGAGGATCAGTCATGGTCATATTGAATGACGGTGCAGACTCGAAGGGCCGAATGGCCTGCTACTGCTCCTATATTCTATGAAACATGATGCATTAGCTCCCAGTCTCAGAGAAGACTCTAAATACTGGTCACAATTTGGAGTTTTTATGACAAATATTTTCTCAGCTTATTGGCCACTCCCATAAGCATTCCCTTCCAGTCTGTGTGCACCTTTCCTGCCCACTATGTAAGTAAGCAATAGCAAGACCCAGGGATTGTAACACTGAGCATGTATTCTGCACCCTGATTACAGGAATGTAGCGCATGCCACCAGGTGATTCTCTTCCCTTCAAAAAATGGGCAGAGTATGTTTTCCTAGCAGTATGATTTTGTTCATCATACATGTTAAATATAATATCTGCGACAATAATGTAATTGAATAATTACTTGCACATGCTGCTTAAATTTAAATTTCAAACATTATCAAATATAGCTATAATCATACCGTGAAAACCACATTGTTGTAGCTTATGCTACGGGTCCAGAAAGTCCATAGGAATCCCTTTGATGCTGGATTGGAGCGGAGTGAAGCTTCCGCCCAAACCAAGGATCCAACCCTGGCTCAATGCCAAATCCCAGGGTCAAGGATATTTTCATACTGTTGGCAGGTGACTGCTATCACTCGAGGCTGGCTTCCTTCAAGCAATTGATCACTTTTCAGGAAATTATCCTTTTTAAATGTTAAAAATTTTAGCATTGCTAGGGAGCAAATGGTGGGTAATAGGTTGAATGGTATTTTTTGTTTATGCACAAGGTATCATAATGTAC
The DNA here is from genome assembly GCF_044704955.1 of Pristiophorus japonicus. Lineage (NCBI taxonomy): Eukaryota > Metazoa > Chordata > Chondrichthyes > Pristiophoridae > Pristiophorus > Pristiophorus japonicus. Next base: position 174,295,370 of record NC_091977.1, on the reverse strand, counting down.
CCATCTATTTGTAATTGGAGACCAGGCACTGCTGTATGAGCCTAGTTGCCTACGACGAGATGTTGGCTGCAGGCATGGCGCTGAGTAGCGCCCTTGATGTTACGTGGTCCGAGGCTTGGTTGTGGGCAGGCATTGGGCCAGTGCGCCAGTGCAGCCTTCGGCCGCCTGAGGAAAAGAGTGTCCAAAGACCAGGCCCTCAAATCTGCCACCAAGCTCATGGTCTACAGGGCTGTAGTAATACCTGCCCTCCTGTATGGCTCAGAGACATGGACCACGTACAGTAGACACTTCAAATCACTGGAGAAATACCACCAACGATGCCTCCGCAAGATCCTACAAATCCCCTGGAAGGACAGACACACCAACATTAACATCCTCAACCAGGTCAACATCCCCAGCATTGAAGCACTGACCACACTTGTTCAGCTCTGCTGGGCAGGCCACATTGTCCGCATGCCAGACACGAGACTCCCAAAGCAAGCGCTCTACTCGGAACTCCTTCACGGCAAATGAGCCAAAGATGGGTAGAAGAAACATTACAAGGACACCCTCAAAGCCTCCCTGATAAAGTGCAACATCCTCACCGATACCTGGGCATCCCTGGTCAAAGACTGCCCTAAGTGGCGGAAGTGCATCCGGAAGGGTGCTGAGTACCTCGAGTCTCATCGCCGAGAGCATGCAGAAATCAAGCGCAGGCAGTGGAAAGAGCGTGCGGCAAATCTGTCCCAACCCTCCCTTACCCTCAGCGACTATCTCACACCTGTGACAGAGGCTGTGGCTCTCATATTGGACTGTTCAGTCACCTAAGGACTCATTTTTAGAGTGGAAGCAAGTCTTCCTCGATTCTGAGCGACTGACTATGATAATGATGCTATTTGTAACTAGGCATATTTTGTGCCAGTCCCCAAATCCTATATGTATTCTGATGGATGGTAAAAGGGATGGGGATCAACTGTAATTTCCACCACTGTCCCCACAGATTACAACATCTTATGTTGATTTTGTTGAGGAAATTTAAGATTGTAATATTTAACCCCCACTATTCATGCAGATTTCCGTTGAGGTACCATTTCAATTTCATTTTTTCACAGAAGGCTGTTCCTAAAGCTGCTCAAAAACTACCGACTACCACAACATTACCCCTTTAATTCAGCCAGACCTGCAATAACTGGACTGAATTAGCTGCAGCCTCAAAGCATTTCTAAATTCTAAGTGGTTTGAATGACTAATTGGAGTAACCTTAAAACTGGAATAATGCAGGCTTTATAGATTGAGGGATTGATATATTTCTGAATTCCTGGTATAACAAATGACTTCAGATTACTCCAGCATAAAGGCCATCTGTGCGTTGGTAGTTACCAGTTATCCTTTGTGTGCCAGATGTGAAATAATATGGATGACTGTATGTTTTGCTCAATAAAAAAAGAACCTTTCGAAAGTACAACATACCATTTATTACGCAAAACTTTGGGGGATTCATAGATCTCAGCTCTTTCCCCCAGTAGAGTCCGGGACCATCCATCTCCCACATATGGGTCAGGAAGGTCATTAACAGGCAGAAGCCGAAGTCCCTTTGCAAGCACAGTTGAGGACTTGGTATGAGTGGTGAAATGATGGGTGGTTGTGAAAACAAACTCATATTCTTCCCAACATGAGACTGCAGAGAAAAACATCAAAATGGTATTCAATGCAAGATGGGTATAGAAACCTGGCAAGAAAAATGCCTTCGCCTTTGCACGTTAACTGTGTCTCTCTGTTATATTTTCATTGTCTGAGATACAAGTTTTCACAGACAGTGGCATTTCTACCCGATCCATGTGTGATGAAGTTCATTTGTGGTAGTTAGTGAATCGAGGAAGCATTTTTATTCAAGTGAAAGTTGACAGGGGCCAAATTGACCTACAGCTAGTCTAATACATCAAGCAACCAGGCTGCCAAAGGTTGGAGGTTTAGTAAAGGGAGGTGTTCAATGTTATCAGATCTCCTGTGGCACTGCACGTGGTGGGGGAAATATCCACAGTGATTCTCCTGCTTTTCTGCCTTAACCTTGGCGAGAGAACCTTACAAAACACACAAAAGTGACCTAAGCACCATTTGCGCCGTTTTTCTGGTGTCTCCGTAGCTCTTCTGCTGAAGTTCAGGGAGCCGAGCGGAAGAACCTCTGCAAAAATTCACCCGCAGTGGGTCAGAGGTGTTACTGATTTTTGGTGATTGAATAAGTCAAACTGCATTTTTACTGTTGTGGAAGTGTTTGTAATATTGAATTTTGTGATTGTGTGCATATCTACACAATGCCACTTGCCTTGGGGATGCACCTATGGAAGGTAAGTATAAAAGTAGGTGGGTGAGAGGAAAAAATAATTCATGGTGACCAAATAGTATGTGCCATACACAAGACTTTCAATATATTGTGAAGATTAAAATTATATTTATGGATACAAGGGGTTAGTAAGGGCATTTCCTGCAAAGAAGCTGATACTGTGATTTTGTTGTTCTTAAAGATTAATCTAATCATTTGTGAATAATCAAAAATTATAATGTTTAATTATTGTCATGAGCTCCCATCCTCAGGATATGAGCCTAGAATTTACATTATCTGATATCACTGCATGAATGTTTAACATATTTGTTTGAAATTATATTATCTTCTATTTAACAGAAGTGTTCACTTATTTATTTTAAACTGGTTAGTGCTTTCATTGACATAGTAGACAAAATAATTTCACGTGGAACACTTCCGTGTTCATATGGCAATATAGCCTAATTTCTAGACTATCATGTTTTAATCTGCACTTGAACACAATCTACCCTAGACCAGAAGTGCCTGCTTTGATTGTGTTTAGTTTATTACCTTCCTTCATTTATATTTTGCACAGTGCATATGTAAGCATTAAATATTAGAGATCAGAAAAGGAGAAACTGAAATGTGGATGGCAAAAATATTGTATTAGAATATTGACTGAAATGTGTTATGAATGCTCGCTATTTCTGTGAATATATCAAAAATCATTATCTATTTTCAGTGTAATTTTTAAAATTGACATCAATCATATGGTTGCTACCAGTCTCATTTGTATTTGTATTAATTTTCCATTTTATAAATACAATTATATAAAGACCATTGAATAATTTCACCCACACTGATCAGCTTACAGGAAAGCTGCGAAGAGTTCAAGTTCTGTTATATACTCCTCAATGTAAGTGATTTCATAAATGCTAAGAGAGGTAGGCCACGATTTTACTTATCAGTGGATCTGCGGCGGGCAATGCTGGTGGGGGGGGGTCCCGACCCCACTGCTGGCTCCATCATTCTCTGAGAAATGACTTTGCGTTGATAGGGCTTAACAAGCCCATCCAGAGCCTTTCCTGTCCAATTAGAGGAAGTGGGTCTGGTGACGTCATTTAATGATGCATCATCAGCCGGCTTCCTTAAAGCAACCATGTCCAAATTTATCTTGACATTTGTGCTGTCAGTGTTCTACAGTATTGAGGTGCTGCAAACACTGATAATAACTGCACAAATGCACAGGGCTGCACGCAGGTTCTCCCCTGACACTCTCCATATGCTTATGGAGGGCGTCACAGCACACAGGGCTATGTCCTCTTCTCTTCCCATGGGCAGAAGAGTCCTCCCCAGGAAATCAACATAGCTTGGTTGCAAATTGCTGGGGAGGGCACAAGCAGGGATGCAGTGGCGCAAACCTTTCAATGATTTCAGTAGATCACGAAACGTTCGTATAATGTCACACTCAACCTCATCCTGCTGTGCCTCTCATCACATCCCCATCACTCTGCCTTCCCTACCCTGCTCCTGCACATCCTAACTCACACCAACGTACCTTGCACCTCCACACATCCCTCTCTCTCTCTCTATCTACATTATCACTTCCCCAGCTCACTAGCCACCCCTCATATTCACCCTCATCCTTGTCCAATCATACCAACTAACAGTCAATGTTCATATAAAGTTTCTGCTAATGTGTTGTCAAACATTGAAATCTATATTTTGAACACTTTCGTTCTTGGACAGATTTGTGTGCACCTTTGGAAGTGGCTTAATGAGTTGCAGTGAATGGTGAGACATAACGCTACCCCCGCAATCGTGGTGAGTGTTAAAGGAATGGCTTTTGGAGGAAAGCTTTATGGTGTTGGTGTGGGGTGGTGTCAACCTGGTGCATTGTAGTGGAGTATTTAAAATTAACACTCAACAATAGGTCTGGGTTCGAAGATTCAAGTAGTCTTTAATTTCTTGCAAGGGAGAGTCAAGTCTGCAGTCAACCTGTTGCTGAGCTGTCCTCACTTGCTGTCTCTGAACAAGGAAACACAGGGTTTTTATACAGTTCCTCGGCCTATAATGGCCGGACATTCAATACATGAGACATACTTTGATTTGAATGGTCAAAACCCTTGTCACTCAAAGTAAAGGTACAATCCTGACCCCTCCTATCTCCAGTATTTTTCCACAAACCTCACCGTCCCAAAAGTTCATTAGCATATTGGAATGTTATCTTATCTCTCTTGCCTTGACCAGATGGAGCTCCTCCATTGTGTCACTTTTGAACCCCTTCCCTGTTTATCTGCCCCTCTGGGCTTCCTGTGGTTCAATAGTTGGGACAGCTTGTAACAATTAATCATTCTGACATGCCATTTCCCTCTAAACACCCTCATAAAGTGACCACCACAAAAGCCCATGTCAAATTCCGAGATCCATTCTTAACCCTTTAAGTATAACAGAGCTCGATAGCTCCACTTCAGTCCCCTCTTTTGGTACTTGGCTACTCAGCCCAAGATTACCAACCAAATTCTACTTCATCCTGTGTCCTCTGCTCCGTTCTGTGGTGATCAGCCACACAGTTGGTGGACTCGGGACGTGACCTACGTCTCAAAGTATTTCAGGTTACTCGGCTAACAACTTTCGCTGTTCCATAATTAAAACTTTTGCTTTCCTTCTCCGTTGCCTCTTTCTGCATGCCATGCATAACCCAATTCCCCATCTGACAGCTAGCCCTAACTGTATGATCACCAATACATGAGAGAATATATGAATCCACGGATGGATATTCACACTTATTCCCCAATCCCATACATGTTCCCACTCTTGAGTGTCCTTCAGGGTTTCTTCAATGTCCTTTGAATGCTGTATGGAATCTTCCAAAATTTCATGATAATGACATATTCTTTTCTCAGTGTCCTTTTTCAATTGCTTCAAATGTTCTTTGAGACGGGGAATGTCTTGCCAACTTGGAATGTCATATTGTTCCATTTCATCATCCCATCTCATGTTGTTTAAAGTGATGTTCTCAATGCATTCCTCTCTTTGTGGAAATAGGTATTGATGGCCTAGTTTGACCACAGCTTTAGGCGTAAAACAGAGATTAGGTTGTGGGATCGCACATATAACATTACCATGCTTGTACTCGTTTTCCTTGGTAGATAGACAGTATGTCCCATCATCCCGGGCTGCCACCTCAGTTCCTCCCTGACTAAGGGAGCTGATTTTCAATGTGCGATTAACCGTCTAAGTGAACCCGCACGCTATACATTGCCCTCCTTCTATGGGTTGTGCGCACACTACCACATCCAAATATTGCGTGCAACCATCGGTATGCACCCCTTGAAATGTGTCACTGAGTTTTACCGCATAAGGGGGCATATCATAGAATTGAACCCAGGATTGGCCTTGTATTTCGCCTATGTTCTGTACTGCCCACAGAGGATCGGCATCTGTACTCTCTATCTGTGGGATAGCTAGAACCATATCTATTTCAATTCTCTGGTAATAATTTGGGATAAGAACACTTGTGTTGTCCTACGAACATCACAGAGGGTAATACCGTCTTTAGTCCATTTGGACAACTGCTCATTACTTATCCAATCAGGTATTTTCCTGTTTCATCTGGTTTACATTGTATCAGATGTTCTCTAGTAACCATGTGCCATACATTGCATATACAAGCTCTTTATGTGTTTCTTGGGTTAGATCAGTTGCACACTTATCTTATTGATTGTTACGGCAGTCGGATTTCCTCGACTTGCAGCATTTGTCTGGCGACCTCGTCCCCGGTTTCTGACAACTGCGAAGTATGATCGTTTCCCTTTAGTAAAAGGGTTCTCAAACTTTGGGCTAAGTCTTGAACTTCTTGGTTTATACTGGCTATGTCAAATGTGTTAACAGCTGCCACCCTCGTTATATACCGATAGTGTGTGCCGGTTGTTGTTAGACAATCGATAACCTGAAAACCACACATAGTCTCGTGGTTCATGGTCAGACTATCTCGATCATATCTACCGTAAGTATCACCTCAGTGTCTAGCCGTTGTGACCCTCTGTTCCCCATTTCGCTTAATGCCCATTGCACTTGGTCCTCAATTGGCCCAATTAACTATCCAAATTCATTATATCTTCCCTTTGGCAGTTAAACTTTTAACTCCTTTCTCACAGTGATATTTACTTGCCTATGCAAATAATTACTTAATGAAACCCGCGCCCCAAGTCTCACAGTTTGGACTGGGGTAATACAAAAGTTCCTGTTGCAATGGGATAAGTCAGGTTGGTACCGTACTGGTATTCCCGGTCTATGGTACTGACACAATATTCACCCTTCCTTCTTTATACAGATCATACAGGAAAATGCTGTCCCACAATTACCTTCATGGTGCAATTCCATGTTATCCCATCCATCTGGGTTAATTTCCGATTTTCATTGTATCCTACTAAATTTTCTCAGGCATGCTTGAGTAATACCCTACTATCTCTAAAAGGGTGATGTCATTCTGTTCCTGTAACTGACATTCGTGCCACCGGATATACCTGTACCAATCTTCTGTCTTGACACAAAGTCTTAGTAAGTTGATAAGTGGACATTGCCCTCGGTCTCAATCAGTTACCCAGAAAGAGAGCTTTCCCTCTGCAATATGCTGGAGGTTTCCTTGGGCTTGTTCCACTAACCAAGATCCATACATTACTTCGAGCCATTTCGTTGAAGACGATTTGTTCCCCTTCTATAATCTGGTTTACCCCCTTTTTAGCATTAAACCAGTTGCAACATATCAATCAGGCCTCACCGCCTTCTGTTATGATTCTCCCCACTAGCCTCGACACCATTCTTATCAAGGTACGATTAAGCCCATCACTCTCCCTGAACTCAATGCAGGTTGTACTGGCCCTCTGCCAACATCCCTTGATCATTCTCCCATGTAGCTGCGCTGTTTTAGGCTTGCACCACCCAGGTAGTCCCACTTTGGTCAGATTCAATATTACAGGTACCTCTTTGTGATGCAGATCATGGTACAATGTCACCTGAGTTGAGATTACCATTAGCCCATTTGTTGGCCCTGGGATGTGTTTATGACGAACAATTCGCTTTTCCCACAAATCTGTTTATTCGTTGGAGAAGGAGCCTTTGGATGATTCTTTCTTAAAACTCTACTGCTTGTACAACCACACTCCCATCCTTGATATAATGGACGGTTACAGTGGTATGATTACCATGCCGCTGTAAATGTACCCCTAATCCTATACCCTCGGCCGTCCCTACTTCTACCATTCACGATTTGCCTCTTACTACTTTGTGAGATTGGCAGGGTTTGCGAGGTATGTTTGTGGACAGGAGGTAGTTCCAAATCTTGGACCCGAGGAGATTCTACCAGCTCCTGTGTCCTGTCCTTTTCCCTTTGGATCATACTGTACCTGATTAGGTGGGGGCATCCCATTAGGCACCCCTTCTTACTCATTCCCCTGGAGAGGACGAATCCCACCTGAGATTTACTCTCAGATGTAGTTGGTTACAGTGGTGTGCCCTCCTGACCCCTGAGGCACAATCCACTAACCCCTTTAAACAACATCGTTTCTTCCCTATGGTCACCTACTTAAAACAAAAGAAACAGAATCTCTGGTGATTCTCTTCAAATTTAGAAGATTTCCAATATTCAAAAGGTATCACCCACTAAGTTAAAACAGAGTCCACAGCTGCCCGTGAAAGAGTTAACTTCCTTTTTTTTGAAAGCTAACAAACACAGACACCATCAATCAATGTCGACTTCAGCCTCTCGCCTTTTTCAGTTTAAATTCTCCAGTTAAAAATTTTACTTTTGTAAAGTCTCCGTGTTTTTATTCTCAAAATAAACATTCAGAAAAACACCTTTGCACATAATAGTATTTCATCCTTTTCTCGCCAGTTACACATTGGTCAGAATTTTTTTTTAAAAACCATACCAATTATTAATGTGAAATGCCTTATGTCCGGAACTAAAGACTCTCCACACAATTTACATCAACCAGAATTTGATCATGGCCATAATAAAAGTCTGATTTTTAATAGGTTAATTAACCTCAATAACTCCAATATTAAGGTTCCCAATGCCACTTGGAAAAGGGGGAGGAGCCACAGCCAAACAAAGGAACAATCGCACATGTTTTCCTAAAACTTTACTGAAACATCAAAGAAAAACACGAGAACAGTAAGAAAGAAACATGATCTTCCCTTTTCTCCTTTTGATTCAGTCAAACTATTTATCCATTATTCCTTAAATCAATTTTCAATTTCTGATCCCTATCATCTCCTCTAAACCTCCCTCCAATTACTTTAAACCTACGCTCTCTGGTTGTTGACCTCTCCGCCAAAGGAAACAGGACCTTCCTATCACTCTATCTAGGCCCCACCTAATTTTATACACCTCAATAAAATCTCCCCTCAGGCCTCCTCTGTTCCAAAGAAAAGAGACCCAGCATCTCGAATCTTTCCGTACAGCCAAAATTCTCCAGTCCAGGCAACATTCTTGTAAATCTCCTCTGCACCCTTTCCAGTGCAATCACATCTTTCCTGTAATGTGGTGACCCAACTAGAGTTTTCTACAGTTCAAGCATGACGTGTCTGTTCCTGCATTCCATACTTCGACTCATAAAGGCAATTATTCTATATGCCTTCTTAATCACCTTATCTACCTAGCCTGCTAGCTTCAGCGGTTTGTGGACCCACACTCCAAGGTCCCTTTGTTCCTCTACACTTTTCAGTGTCCTACCATTTAATGTTTGTTTTATAATCTGCACCATAATCTGTTGCCTCTGTCGTTTTTAGCACATTTTGCTGCTATATGCCTACACTTCATGGTTTGGATTTCCACTAAACATCTCCTTTTAGAATTGCTTCCTGCTTTTTTTTTAAAAATGGTCACCATAGCAACTAACTTCAACCCCTCATTTCTTGCATTACAAAGAGCCTCTCTCGTTCTACATTTCCACCACGCTCGTCAGTCTGTTGCAGTTATAACAGACTTTGGGTATCTAACCCCCGCCCCCCTACTGTTTCTAATTGATGGGGGCTGCTGGCAGTTGTTCCTTTTTATGTATCCTGCTGGATGCTGTCATCATCACATTTACTGTCAGTTTATTTCGCCACTTTCTCAGTCAATAGTCTAGTCCATTTACGCGCAAGTGGCTAAAACGAAGGCCTTCTCCTCCTTTTGTTTCTTTTCCGACTCCCACCATTTTCTTTGTTCAGAGGGTGGGTCGTCTGGTTTCCAATTTTGTTTAATCATTATTTCAATTAGTTTTTGATTTTTGTCTACTAGGTACCGTGTCAGGGATGCCTGGTCCCCACTTGAGTTTCTCGCTTCGCATGGCTATTGGTTGTCAGCGGTACGTCCCTTACTTACTCGCCCTGAATGAGACTAATACTTGCAGCCTATTGGTTGCCAGCGGTACATCCCTTAATTACTCACCCTGAGTGAAACTAATACTTGCAACCTTATTGGTTGTCAGCGGTACGTCCCTTACTTATTCCGCACGAGTGAGACCGTTACTTGCAACCTTATCAATTATCAATCGCAATGTTACACAGGCACACTTCTATATAACCAATCGCAATTGTTTCACCTGGGATCTTCCGCTGACTACTTGAATTCTCGGCCAGACCTGCAGATTCGGATTTCTCAGTCAAAACCCTTGTCACTCAAAGTAAAGGTACAATCCTGACTCCTCCTATCTCCAGTATTTTTCCACAAACCTCACCGTCCCAAAAGTTCATTAGCATATTGGAATGTTATCTTATCTCTCTTACCTTGACCAGATGGAGCTCCTCCATTGTGTCACTTTTGAACCCCTTCCCTGTTTATCTGCCCCTCTGGGCTTCCTGTGGTTCAATAGTTGGGACAGCTTGTAACAATTAATCATTCTGACATGCCATTACCCGCTAAACACCCTCATAAAGTGACCACCACAAAAGCCCATGTCAAATTCCGAGATCCATTCTTAACCCTTTAAATATAACAGAGCTCGATAGCTCCACTTCATGCATCATGTGGCAGCCAGGGTGTACAGCATCAAGTCAAGTAAATCTGGCCATCGTGAGGCCATCCTTGGCTTCCCGGGCAGAAATATGGTCGGGTGCTGATGCCCTCTGTCCTGTGCAGCATCAGGTGGTTGTGGAGAAGGATGGTGTTGTTGGTGCTGCTGGTGTGCCTGGTGCTGGTGTTGGGGCTGATCATGGACAGATTCTGAGGACCAAGGTGAAACATTATAAATGCTACCCATGCTGGAATAGATCGCAGGCAAAGTTGAAATGACAGTCGAGAAGCAATCTGTCAATGGTGAGAGAGGTTGTTCCAAGGAGGCGACACCTGGATGGAGAGTTTGCTCCAAACACTTGCAACCTGCATAAAGCTCAATCTGTGTTCCAAATGGAGTAAACAACAGCTTCTGAGCTTGGAAAGTGAATAGATATGAGGTGGGAGCTTTTATAGCACATTTCCAGCTGTCAGGTAATCAGCTCATTCAATGACCATTCAACTCCTGCCTCAGCTTAACAGACATGATCCCTGAGCAGCATGTACCCCGTGGATGAGCAGTCAAAGAGGAAAGGCAAGGTTAAATGTATTATTAATGATCAGTCAACAAGGCAATAATCAGCTTAATTGGGTCCGCCGCCGCTACATGTCGGGTCTGCTCAGTGCCAACAGACCCGACATTGGGAAAGGAGCATGGTGGCGGGTTGACAGCAGGGTCCCGACCTGCTGTCAAAAAATAACACTTTTCCATCCAACCCACTGTCAAAAAAATAACACTTTTCCAGCCCACCCGCTGAACTCCCGGAAAAATCCAGCCATAGGGAAGCGATATTGCTGTAAAATGGGGTTAAAAAGGAATGAAGAAAGTTAAGAGGGATACAAAGATGGGGAAAAGAGTATTGATATATTATTGAGAGTTTAAGTTACTAAGTATACTTGTTGCAGTGACAATCCACACTCTGGCAAGAAATGGTAGGCATGTCGACATATCCTCCTCAGCAACTTTTAAATTTGGGTGGGAGGTAATGTTCAAGATGATACATAATCCAGTAGTCAATGGGAAAATGAAAAGACATTGACAAAGATACTAGACTCTGATCTGGCAGGGATCAGCAGTTTATATTTTGTTACTGTTTTGCTTTTTTATGCTTCCTATTTAATGACCATTGCCCAACTGAGCAAATAGCTGATTTTGATCTCCAATTTCTGTCAATGCTGCTCTTGACTGAATCACTAGGAGTTGCATGAGTGTTGCCCAAGCTGGCTCAGTCTCCAATCTGCCCTTCATACAACATGTAGTAGGCTAGTTCTGATGAAAGGTCATCGACCTGAAACTTTAATGCTGTTTCTTTCTCCACAGATGAGTGTGCTGAGTATTTCCAGCATTTTCTGTTTTTATTTTGGAATTCCCGCATTTGCAGTATTTTGCTTTTGTAGTAGGCTAGTTAATCTATTTTAACAGGAAAAATAATTCTCAAAAAGTGACACTTAGGCTGCGATTTCACCTAACGAGGCTGGCCCAATGCGGACGAGATCCCACTTCCAGCCCCATCCCGCTCTGTGAAAAGAATATTACACTGATGGGGCTTGTTAAACCCACCCTGCGAAGTTCCCGGCCAATTAAAAGGAAGTGTGTTTGATGACATCATTTGATGACACGTCATCAGCCAGTTTCCTTAAAGGAACTACAGTTGTGCTGTCAGTGTTCTGCCGCATTGAGGTGCTACAAACACTGACAAGCACTGCACAAAGATGCATAGCTGCACCAGGCTCTCGCATGACTCCCTCCATATGCTTATGGAGGGAGTCACAGCATGCAGGAAGGTTCTCTTCCCTTTCAATGTGCGGAAGAGACCACCTCTGGACACCAATGCAGCCTGGTTGCACATTGCACAGGCAGGCACAAGCAGGGATGTCATCAGGAGGACCTGACTGCAGTGGCACAAACCTTTCAATGATCTCAGTGGATTACGAAACGTTACTGCAAAGCCACACTGAACCTCATCCTGCTGTGCCACTCATCACATCCCCATCACTCTGCCTTCCCTATGCTACTCCTGCAAATCCTTACTCACATCAACTTACCTTGCACCTCCACCCATCCCTCTCTCTCTATCTAAATTATCACATCTCCATCTCACTAGCAACCCCTCACATTCACTCTCATCTTTGTCCAATCATACAAACTAATAACACACAAGGGTAGGCACTTTTAGCCAATGTTCATGTAAAGTTTCTGCTAATGTGTTGTCAAACATTGAAATCTTTATATTGAACATTGCATTCTTGGACAAATTTGTGTGCACCTTTGGAAGTGGCTTACTGAGTTGTAGTGAATGGTGAGACATAAGGATACCCCCCCTTGCAGGGATGCTTTATGGAGCTGGTGTGGGGTGGTGTCAACCTGGTGCATCATGTGGCAGTCAGGGTATACAGCATGAAGTGAAGTAAATGTGGCCATGGTTTGGCCATCACTGGCCTCCCGGGCAGCAATGTGGTCGGGTGCTGATGCCCTGTGTTCTGTGCAGCATCAGGTGATTGCGCAGAAGGTTGGTGTTGTTGTTGGTGTTGGGGCTGATCGTGGTGAGATTCTGAGGACCAAGGTGAGATTTTTTTCAAGGGCACTGATGCTGCTGGAATAGATGGCAGCCGAAGTTGAGATGACAGAAACAATCGGTTAATGGTGAGAGAGCTTGCACGAAGGAGGTGACTGGATAGAGAGTTTACTCTAAACACTTCCAACCTTCCTAAAGCTGAAAAATGTGTTCCAAATCCTGAAGGCTCCAGCTTCTAACATTGGAAAGTGATCAGCTGTGGAATGGTAGCTGTTATACTACTTTTGAAGTTGTCCACTAATCAGAGGAATGGAGCGTCATTGAAAACCTAACCTACTTACCTGATTCCTGAGCATGTTAACCTCGTCAAAAAGCTGGAAAAATGGTAAGTGCATGGTAAAATACTGTTTACTTATCCTTTAACATGCTTTTAACGATGTCAGTTGGTCCCCCCGCCGCTTGGTGTCGGGTCTGTAAAGCTCAGACAGACCCGTCACTTGGGAAACTGACGTGGAGGTGGGTTTACAGCAGGGTGTCGACCTGCTGTCAATCTTTTATATTTTGACAGTGGATCCGCCTCCAACACTGCCCTCTGAGCACCAGAAAAATTTTGGCCTCAGCATCAAAATCAGAAGTACTCTGGTCTGTGTTTGAATTAATGCTATTAAAATCAACATAATTCTATGACTGGCATTATGATTTCTTTGCCATCTTAAAGAGACACATTCATGGCATAAACTGGCCATTAGCGTGTGTAAACGTGCAGGGATAAGATCACAGATCGCTATGGGCAAATTACACGACAAGAAAGAAAAGGATTCCCACCAACCCCCCTACTCTTTACCCTCTAACATAAAAGTATTACTGAATTAAAGTAGAAACAATGGCAAATTCAGGCAACTTTATAAACTATAGATAACCTCTTTTTCAAATTAGCATCCACCCAGTAAATAGACAGTGGAAACAATGGGCCAGAATTTACTGTAATCGGTGAATAGACGGTGCCTGCAGTTCATTAGACTTGCCCTTGCCCATTAAATTTCCATGAGCTTTTGCACAGCAAGTTGGAGATCTACAGGCATCTGAAACATGTGCGAACAGGGCAAGCATTTCTGTATCTCCTTAACCAATCAGATTGAAGAGTTACAGTGAACTTAATATCACATCAGCCAATGAAAGCAAAATTAAAGAGAGGGAAAAAAGATGGGAATAAGAGAGAATAAAAAAGACAGAAAGAAAACATAAAACATTTTTTTTACATTTAAAAGAAATCTCCAACAGCAATTAATAGCTAAGGAATGAGTCTCCACACTTATTGAAGTTAATTTTTAGTGCCAGACAGGTTGTTTGGCAGTAATTAATACTTATCACACAGTTAATAGGGTACTTAGACTGAAATGGACAAGCCCTCACTTTTTGTGGCACATTTAGTCCATATCTAAGACGTAAGGACAGGAACTTAACACCATTCAATATATTTGAATAGGGAGCTGGACTGTGAGATGCTATTTTCGCACAGCTTACGGAGAAGCAGCGCATCTCGAACAGCAACGTCTGAATTTTCACGCTTAATTGCGCATCTCCACTCGCCGGAAGTTACTGTCCGATTTGCACGTAAATAACAGTGAATGCCGTTAACCTCACCATTATTATTACAGTAAATTCTGGCCCAATATGTGGCTTGAGTCTACTGACTCCATGGAAAGACAAGGTTAAGACTCTCCCTGTGGGATAACTCTGTCATAAAAATAAATGGGAAACCAGTTTACAATGCTACTTGGTTGAAAACTAACATTTCTAAGATCGATGATTAATTGTATATGACCCTATCACACCTTTACAGTGCAGAATGTCTCATAACTTCTGGAGATGCAATACTGAAGGTGCCAATCATGATCATTTTTTGTGCTTGGCCTGTTTTTTTTGGGAAGAGCTAATAGAAGTTGCAGGTTATTTCCACGTTAAGGAATGTTAATCTAATTCTACAAGAGCTATAAATATTCACGCCCAAGTTTACACTAACGGTGAATGTAAAGCAACATATTTTAGAGATCATTAATTGTTTTATAAAGTTTAAATTTGCAGGAAAAGACTTCTTCTAGGTTTGCAGAAAGACTCAGGTACTTTGTGCAAGAAACTTTAATTAAATTGAAAGTAGTTCAAATACTCATGTTTCTCAGGGTTATGAAACAGAGAAAATTACACCGTGACAGGAAATTTCTATTGTTGGATAAGTACATAAATCCAATAAACAGTGAAGAAACTGGGGAAGAGGGCAATGAAGGGAACGCAGAAAGGTATCCTTCTCATAATCTTAACTGTGACAATATAGTACACTGTAATACAGATTTTCTTGTCGTTCAAATGTGTTGTTTTTATGCACCTTGGGACTTTTTAATCCCTTAAAGGTACTATATAAATGCGAGTTGTTATTTAACTGCACGCATCAATTTTGTAGCAACTATTTGATTCTGGGAAACGTCAAAAAATGTGAAAAAATTGTACGTGATAATTGAGTTTTAAATAAAACAACAGTAAAAAGGCAATTCATTATTTTTTTCTGATCTAGGCCTTTCTTGTTCAAATTTGAGGCAATCAATGCGGCATTCAAATACTTTCCAGCTGGAAATGTATTTTATAAAGTGTCTGGATTTAACTCTTTGTTCTTAGTTTCACCCAACTTTCCAAATTTGTTTCAGAAGACACACTGAGTTCATGTTAACAGCTGCAGAGGTTTACAACCCTCCAGAACAATATCTACAGTTGTTTAAACAATTTAGTAACAAGGTGAAGCAGAAAGGTCAGGAGAGGTATGGGGTTCTTACTGCTTTATTGCTTTAACATGATTAAGTTTTGTTCAAGGTAATTGTTTCAAAATTATTAAATGGTATTAAGAGTTTACCATCTGCCTGTGTTTCTACATTTTTTTCATATTCTACTAGATTGCTTGAAGTCTCCAAAGGCAAAGATTATATTTTTCTATGATTAATAGATTAAGGTTCTGATCATGCACAAGCTCTTGTGCATTGTGAATATAATATGAAGCCTCTGGATAATAAAGGGTGCTCTGAGATATAACTTTACCAATAATTTAGGTGGTAGGTTTATAATTTTACTGATGGTTTAAAGATTGCACCTGTAAGACACTAATCTTACTTAAAAGCTTAGGGAAAGTCAGTGTTATATCTGCTAGATTCAAGTTTATTTCCAAGATTATTTCAAGTTTCAAAGTGACAACTCCCAAATCCAAATCTGAAAGGTCTGCAAAAAATGAAGAGGATCATCAAAAGCTATATAACCGAGGCAGGTAGGTCTTTTAGGTCACGAAAAATGCTTTCCTCAGGGAGTTATTCTCAATTTCATAATTCAGCCAAGAGAAACGTCCTGCGGGAAGCATTTTCCATTACAGAAAAGGCTTACCCACCTCCACAATACAGGTCTTTCAAACACAAGATCAAACGTTAACTGAACACATTATTGATGTTTCCAAATTAATTTTGGATGAATGAACAACAACAGTAGCAACAACTTGTATTTATATAGCACCTTTAACGTAGTTAAGCGTCCAAAGGCACTGCACATAATGGCCCAGAAATTGCATTTGGAGGCTTCCTGCAGGCGGATGCCTCCGACTGAAATTTATTTTACGAAAGTACCTGGTGGTTCCGGATGAACGTAGACTTGCGGTCCGAAGCCTCCATTCGCAATACAGTGTAGGGGCCCACATATTCCATTAGCGTATGTGTAGCCTGGGATCACGTGGGCCGGACTAACCAATTAAAATGGAATATCCCCATTCACAGTAACTCTGATCTCCATTTGTATGGATATCACCATTTCTGTGAATGGGAATATCCCCAAAAACACAAACATTTAAAATAATAAAAAAAACACTTCACATATTTAAAATTAATTGAAATTGAATTTAATTAAATATTTGAGGCAAAAATGTATTTTTTTTGAATTTTTAAAAATATGTTTTAAAATAGGGGTAAAAATAAACTTACCTTAATGGACAGGGTTTTTAATATAAAAATTATTGATAAAATTTTATTTTTCTATCTTTCAAAACTCTTATGCTGGGTAAAAGCAGGCCATATGCCTGCTTTTACCCAGCGTAAGAGTTTGAAGAACATTCGCTGGGTAGAAGTTGGGCAAGTAGCCCAAATCTCTGCCTGGGGATGCGTTGGAACTGTCAAAAGACATTTTGACAGTTTGCAAGTGCCGGTTCTTGGCGCAGGTGCATTGCATGCGCATGCACACATTGTACAGACCCAGATAGGCCGCAATTTCAGGGCCAATTTGACATGGAGTCACATAAGGAGAAATTAGGACTGATGAACAAAAGCTTGGTCAAAGTGGTATGTTTTAAGGAGCGTCTTAAAGGAGGTAAGAGAGGTAGCGAGATGGAGAGGTTTAGGGAGGGAATTCCAGAGCTTAGGGCCTTGGTAGGTGAAGGCACGGTCACCAATGGCTAAGCAATTAAAAATGAGGATGCGGAAGAGGGCAGAATTAGAGGAGCGCAGATATCTTGGGGGTTGTGGGGCTGGAGGAGATTTCAGAGATAGGGAGGGGCGAGGTCATGGAGGAATTTGAAAACAAGGATGAGAATTTTAAAATCAAGGCATTGCTTAACCGTGAGCCAATGTAGGTCAGTGAGCACAGGGGTGATGGGTGAACGGGACTTGGTGCAAGTTAGGACATGAACAGCAGAGTTTTGTATGACCTCCAGTTTACGAAGGGTAGAACGTGGCAGGCCAGCCAGAAGTGCGTTGGCATAGTCAAGTCTTGAGGTAACAAAGGCATGGATGAAATTTTCAGCAGCAGATGAACTGAGGCAAAGACAGACGATGATATTATGGTAAAAATAGGCGGTCTTAATTATGGTGCGGTGTATGTACCGGTGGACACCGCGTGCTCCATCTCCAGGGACACCCCTTACCTCATTCAAGCATAATGCTGCTACAAGCATGATTCCAATTAATCAATTCCATTTATTACAAACACATTTGAATTGTAAAGAAGTCAAATTAGCAATTACATATTTGTTCTAAATATTTGCACACAAATGTTGCATAATTTCAAATTGACTTATCCTTTTAAATGTGACAGTGTAGATGTGCATTAAATTGTGTGTATTAAATTCCCCACTTGTATGTACACCACAGGATACACCACTGGCCCTTGTTCTGAAGTGCAGGAATGAGAGCACAGCAAGCTTTGTGGTTACCAAAGTTGTACTAGGTAAACCTGATAGGATTCCCAAGATTGGCCCTTGTTACTGATGCATGACAAACTCTCAGCCCTCACTGGTTCAGGCACGGCAAGCTTACCAAAAGGATGGAACAGGAAATTGGCCAGGCATCAGCCCTTAAAGCGCTGCAACCAGATTTTAAAAGGATGCAGCTACTTAAAGGAGTAAAAAAATGTTTCAGTCTTTCCAAAAGCTGCAAATATTTCAAATAGAAATTTTCAGTCTTTCCAAAGGCTCTATGGGGCAGAGGACACAGAAAATAAATGAGGAGGTGGGAAACAGAGTCTGTGGCACAATGACAAAGAAATGTAGCAGCCGAATGCTCTGTTTGATAGTTGGGCTGTTGCATGAGGTGCATCTAAGGATGATTTGCCTGTTGGCACTCTAAGCATGCCTGGTAGGAAGTGGAAGCCACATTTACCACTGTGTACAGTACCATCAAAACCTTGGGGACAGATGCAGAAACAGATGCACAGCTGAAGGAAGCTGCAACGATAACAGGAGCTAACAGTAGCATTTAGTAAGTGGAGAGCCAAAGCATTCATGCCTAAAAACCTTGCCTGTCAACCTGTCTTCTCCAAGCTCCACTGAGCAGGGCAGAGGTGAGGACGTCGGGGGCCCAACCATGTAAAGAATACTGCTTGCCTCACACAAGGTCTGCCAAGGATCTTCAACACTATGACGATAAGTGTGGACGAGTTCAATTCCAGACTGTGTGGTGTCATTGTCAATGGCACCAGCACTCTGCAGCCTACTCTGAACCATGTGGCTACCTCCAGGGGCACTATGGGCTGGATTTTTCACTCTTTTGCGCCTGTTTGTGCCCCAGAGGGGCAGTAAATGGTGTTTCTAGGCGAAACGCTGGGTGTCCAGCTTTTAGCACCCGGCCGGTAAATTAGGCACCTGATTTGCGGCAGCACAAAAACTTACTGCCCCGTCCTCCCCAGGTTGACTGAGATCATGACGGCAATCGTCATGCAATGCTGTGCTAGCACCCCAAAATGGAAAATTCGGCCCTTACGCCTCATTTAACACCCGCTCCAGGAAACAGCTCAAACAACTGGCATTCCCATGGTGCAGCAGGTGGTATTGGTGGCATATGTAGGATGAGAATCCTACATCGCAGGTCATATTGAACATAGAAACATAGAAACATAGAAAATAGGTGCAGGAGTAGGCCATTCGGCCCTTCTAGCCTGCACCGCCATTCAATGAGTTCATGGCTGAACATGCAACTTCAGTACCCCCTTCCTGCTTTCTCGCCATACTCCTTGATCCCCCTAGTAGTAAGGACTTCATCTAACTCCTTTTTGAATATATTTAGTGAATTGGCCTCAACAACTTTCTGTGGTAGAGAATTCCACAGGTTCACCACTCTCTGGGTGAAGAAGTTTCTCCTCATCTCGGTCCTAAATGGCTTACCCCTTATCCTTAGACTGTGACCCCTGGTTCTGGACTTCCCCAACATTGGGAACATTCTTCCTGCATCTAACCTGTCTGAACCCATCAGAATTTTAAACGTTTCGATGAGGTCCCCTCTCATTCTTCTGAACTCCAGTGAATACAAGCCCAGTTGATCCAGTCTTTCTTGATAGGTCAGTCCCGCCATCCCGGGAATCACTCTGGTGAACCTTCGCTGCACTCCCTCAATAGCAAGAATGTCCTTCCTCAAGTTAGGAGACCAAAACTGCACACAATACTCCAGGTGTGGCCTCACCAAGGCGCTATACAACTGTAACAACACCTCCCTGCCCCCTTAAATCCCCTCGCTATGAAGGCCAACATGCCATTTTCTTTCTTAACCGCCTGCTGTACCTGCATGCCAACCTTCAATGACTGATGTACCATGACACCCAGGTCTCGTTGCACCTCCCGTTGAGAATGACGTGAGTAGCACGTGTAGCGAGTTGGTCGTACCGCAGGTAAAGGGTCCACAGCCAGATAGGGAATGGAAGACCAACAGGAAGAGCAGTGCAAGGAAGATAGTGCAGGGGTCCCCTGTGGTCATCCCCCTGCAAAACAGGTACACTGCTTTGAGTACTGTTGACGGGGGTGACTCATCAGGGGAGGGCAGCAGCAGCCAAGTTCATGGCACCGTGGCTGGCTCTGCTGCACAGAAGGGCAGGAAAAAGAGTGGGAGAGAGATAGTGATAGGGGATTCAATGGTGAGGGGAATAGATAGGCGTTTCTGCGGCCGCAACCGAGACTCCAGGATGGGATGTTGCCTCCCTGGTGCAAGGGTCAAGGATGTCTCGGAGCGGGTGCAGGACATTTTGAAATGGGAGGGAGAACAGCCAGTTGTCGTGGTGCACATCGGTACCAACGACATAGGTAAAAAAAGGGATGAGGTCCTACGAAACGAATTTAAGGAGCTAGGAACTAAATTAAAAAGTAGGACCTCAAAAGTAGTAATCTCGGGATTGCTACCAGTGCCACGTGCTAGTCAGAGTAGGAATCGCAGGATAGCACAGATGAATACGTGGCTTGAGCAGTGGTGCAGCAGGGAGGGATTCAAATTCCTGGGGCATTGGAACCGGTTCTGGGGGAGGTGGGACAAACCGGACGGCCTGCACCTGGGCAGGACCGGAACCAATGTCCTAGGGGGAGTGTTTGCTAGTGCTGTTGTGGAGGAGTTAAACTAATATGGCAGGGGGATGGGAACCAATGCAGGGAGACAGAGGGAAACAAAAAGGATACAAAAGCAAAAGACAGAAAGGAGATGAGGAAAAGTGGAGGGCAGAGAAACCCAAGGCAAAGAACAAAAAGGGCCACTGTACAGCAAAATTCTAAAAGGACAAAGGGTGTTAAAAAAACAAGCCTGAAGGCTTTGTGTCTTAATGCAAGGAGTATCCGTAATAAGGCGGAAGAATTTACTGTGCAAATGTTAACAAATATGATGTGATTGGGATTACAGAGACATGGCTCCAGGATGATCAGGGCTGGGAACTCAACATCCAGGGATATTCAACATTCAGGAAGGATAGAATAAAAGGAAAAGGAGGTGGGGTAGCATTGCTGGTTAAGGAGGAGATGAATGCAATAGTTAGGAAGGACATTAGCTTGGATGATGTGGAATCTATATGGGTAGAGCTGCAGAACACCAAAGGGCAAAAAACGTTAGTGGGAGTTGTGTACAGACCTCCAAACAGTAGTAGTGATGTTGGGGAGGGCATCAAACAGGAAATTAGGGGTGCATGCAATAAAGGTGCAGCAGTTATAATGGGTGACTTTAATATGCACATAGATTGGGCTAACCAAACTGGAAGCAATACGGTGGAGTAGGATTTCCTGGAGTGCATAAGGGATGGTTTTCTAGACCAATATGTCGAGGAACCAACTAGGGGGGAGGCCATCTTAGACTGGGTGTTGAGAGAGGATTAATTAGCAATCTCGTTGTGTGAGGCCCCTTGGGGAAGAGTGACCATAATATGGTTGAATTCTGCATTAGAATGGAGAATGAAACAGTTAATTCAGAGACCATGGTCCAGAACTTAAAGAAGGGTAACTTTGAAGGTATGAGGCATGAATTGGCTAGGATAGATTGGCGAATGATACTTAAGGGGTTGACTGTGGATGGGCAATGGCAGACATTTAGAGACCGCATGGATGAACTACAACAATTGTACATTCCTGTCTGGCGTAAAAATAAAAAAGGGAAGGTGGCTCAACCGTGGCTATCAAGAGAAATCAGGGATAGTATTAAAGCCAAGGAAGTGGCATACAAATTGGCCAGAAATAACAGCGAACCCGGAGACTGGGAGAAATTTAGAACTCAGCAGAGGAGGACAAAGGATTTGATTAGGGCAGGGAAAATGGAGTACGAGAAGAAGCTTGCAGGGAACATTAAGACGGATTGCAAAAGTTTCTCTAGATATGTAAAGAGAAAACGGTTAGTAAAGACAAACGTAGGTCCCCTGCAGTCAGAATCAGGGGAAGTCATAACGGGGAACAAAGAAATGGCGGACCAATTCAACAAGTACTTTGGTTCGGTATTCACGAAGGAGGACACAAACAACCTTCCGGATATAAAAGGGGTCAGAGGGTCTAGTAAGGAGGAGGAACTGAGGGAAATCCTTATTAGTCGGGAAATTGTGTTGGGGAAATTGATGGGATTGAAGGCCGATAAATCCCCAGGGTCTGATGGACTGTATCCCAGAGTACTTAAGGAGGTGGCCTTGGAAATAGCGGATGCATTGACAGTCATTTTCCAACATTCCATAGACTCTGGATCAGTTCCTATCGAGTGGAGGGTAGTCAATGTAACCCCACTTTTTAAAAAAGGAGGGAGAGAGAAAACAGGGGATTATAGACCGGTCAGCCTGACATCGATAGTGGGTAAAATGATGGAATCAATTATTAAGGATGTCATAGCAGCGCATTTGGAAAGAGGTGACATGATAGGTCCAAGTCAGCATGGATTTGTGAAAGGGAAATCATGCTTGACAAATCTTCTGGAATTTTTTGAGGATGTTTCCAATAGAGTGGACAAGGGAGAACCAGTTGATGTGGTATATTTGGACTTTCAGAAGGTGTTCGACAAGGTCCCACACAAGAGATTAATGTGCAAAGTTAAAGCACATGGGATTGGGGGTAGTGTGCTGACATGGATTGAGAACTGGTTGTCAGACAGGAAGTAAAGAGTAGGAGTAAATGGGGACTTTTCAGAATGGCAGGCAGTGACTAGTGGGGTACCGCATGGTTCTGTGCTGGGGCCCCAGCTGTTTACACTGTACATTAATGATTTAGACGAGGGGATTAAATGTAGTATCTCCAAATTTGTGGATGACACTAAGGTGGGTGGCAGTGTGAGCTGCGAGGAGGATGCTATGAGGCTGCAGAGCGACTTGGATAGGTTAGGTGAGTGGGCAAATGCATGGCAGATGAAGTATAATGTGGATAAATGTGAGGTTATCCACTTTGGTGGTAAAAACAGAGAGACAGACTATAATCTGAATGGTGACAGATTAGGAAAAGGGGAGGTGCAACGAGACCTGGGTGTCATGATACATCATTCATTGAAGGTTGGCATGCAGGTACAGCAGGCGGTTAAGAAAGCAAATGGCATGTTGGCCTTCATAGCGAGGGGATTTGAGTACAGGGGCAGGGAGGTGTTGCTACAGTTGTACAGGGCTTTGATGAGGCCACACCTGGAGTATTGTGTGCAGTTTTGGTCTCCTAATCTGAGGAAGGACATTCTTGCTATTGAGGGAGTGCAGCGAAGGTTCACCAGATTGATTCCCGGGATGGTGGGACTGACCTATCAAGAAAGACTGGATCAACTGGGCTTGTATTCACTGGAGTTCAGAAGAATGAGAGGGGACCTCATCGAAACGTTTAAAATTCTGATGGGTTCAGACAGGTTAGATGCAGGAAGAATGTTCCCAATGTTGGGGAAGTCCAGAACCAGGGGTCACAGTCTAAGGATAAGGAGTAAGCCATTTAGGACCGAGATGAGGAGAAACTTCTTCACCCAGAGAGTGGTGAACCTGTGGAATTCTCTACCACAGAAAGTTGTTGAGGCCAATTCACTAAATATATTCAAAAAGGAGTTAGATGAAGTCCTTACAACTAGGGGGATCAAGGGGTATGGCGAGAAAGCAGGAAGGGGGTACTGAAGTTGCATGTTCAGCCATGAACTCATTGAATGGCGGTGCAGGCTAGAAGGGCCGAATAGCCTACTCCTGCACCTATTTTCTATGTTTCTATGTTTCTATGTTTCCCCTTTTCCTCATCTGTCACCATTCAGATAATAGTCTGTCTCTCTGTTTTTACCACCAAAGTGGATAACCTCACATTTATCCACATTATACTTCATCTGCCATGCATTTGCCCACTCACCTAACCTATCCAAGTCACTCTGCAGCCTCATAGCATCCTCCTCGCAGCTCACACTGCCACCCAACTTAGTGTCATCCGCAAATTTAGAGATACTACATTTAATCCCCTCGTCTAAATCATTAATGTACAGTGGAAACAGCTGGGGCCCCAGCACAGAACCTTGCGGTACCCCACTAGTCACTGCCTGCCATTCTGAAAAGTACCCATTTACTCCTGCTCTTTGCTTCCTGTCTGACAACCAGTTATATTGAATGCAAGGGTTGCGTTCACCACACTGCGTGAAGCTCCAACTTGCAAACGGCACTTTTATTTGCCATTACAGTGTCCTTACAAGGTCAGTGAGAGAATTTAATGGGGTCATTACCAGTTTGCCAGTGTATCTTGCTGGTTGCTGTTGCCAGGTAATGTCAAGCTAGAAGAAGGGCTGCTGGCCATGTCGGCCCACGGATGAAGAGAGCCCGAAGATGTCTGGGGAGGAGGGCTTACCTCCCATGGATTTACAGGTGCCAATGCTCATACCTCCAGCTTTCTGAGTAACAGTTTGTGAGAAGGCTGCACTTATGAAGAAGTGCTGACAAAGATATGCCAGCTCCTACAGGCAGATCTGCAGCCTACCAGCGTTAACATGGCTGTGCTGCCCGTTGCAGTGAAGGTCACTGTAGCGCTGGCCTTCTCTGCTTCCAGCTCCTTCCAGGCTGCTGCAGGGGACAAATGCAGCATCTCTCAAAATGCTGCACATGCCACGTCACAAAGGCTCTCTATGCCCGCAGAATGGACTTCATAAAATTCCCAATGAATAGGGACAGCCAGAATGAGATGGCATGTGGGTTTGGCAGAATTGCAGGCGTCCTGAGTGTTCAAGGAGCCATTGACTGTGCACAGTGGCCTTGCGAGCACCATTGGACAATGCAGAGGTATACAGAAACCGAAAGGGATACCACTCCCTAAATGTTCAGCTGGTGTGCGACCACATGCAGCGCATCCTGTTGTGTGAGAGCTTTGCCTGCAATGAGAAAAATT
This sequence comes from Pristiophorus japonicus, assembly GCF_044704955.1. Taxonomy (NCBI): domain Eukaryota; kingdom Metazoa; phylum Chordata; class Chondrichthyes; family Pristiophoridae; genus Pristiophorus; species Pristiophorus japonicus. The sequence continues at coordinate 174,270,420 of NC_091977.1, read as the reverse complement.
ATGAAGAATTCAGAAATGGTCCGCCTTCTGTTGTGCCACATATGCCTGCCATAATTCAATCGCTGAGACTGTGTGGATGTGCTAACGTCTTCACTGTGTGGATGTTGCATGAGCTTTGTGAGTGATTGGTCGAAGGTGAGAGGGAGGTAGCATAGGGGCTGCAGGTGACCTTTATGAAAACCAATCAGCAGTGGAACTTTTTGCGGCATTGGATGCCAGTTCTGGCAATCGTGTCTGTCACAGATACCTTCTGGGCAATTTCACGCCTGAACATCTTGAAAATTTTTGGAAGCGGTCTCCCTCCACCAACCAGATGTAATAATGTCCATCTCTTCTGCACTGCATGGACTAAGGCCTCAGCAGCCTTCGTTGAGAAACGCCTGGCATGCAGCCTTCCCTCCTGCTGCTTCATCTCTGCTGAAGTGCCAGAAGTCGGGCAGATCATCAGTGCATGGGTGGAGGAAGCCGCTGCGTCCTGAAATAACGTCTGCACCCAGGAAAACAAAAATGCAACTGCACATGTGCAAAATAGCTGCCTCTTTTAATGCCACGATTTTCGGCTCGGGCGCACAAAGTCCGTTGTGTAACGTCTGATTTAACGACCCGACCATGGATCCTCATTTTTTGTCGAAATTTCCAGTCGATGACGCAAACTTTTTTTCGGCAGTATTGGGAATTGGGAAAGCCGAAAATCCAAGGCCTAGAAATTCATTGTCACCTCGTTTGGAGGCGGTAAATCTGTGCCAGGCGTAGATGTCCTGCCCCGCTCGCTAAATTCGGGTTACCGGCCAGGGGCGGTAATGGGGCGGACGTCTCAGCAGCGCTACACACTGGACCGCGCAGCACTGCTGCATCCGAGGGATTCTTCCCTAAATTAAAGGGAAGGGCCCAAGCTGCATACTCTGCCAAAGAAAAAGCCACCTACCTGGACTACCGGAGAGCGGGGGTGCTGTGCTGAGTGATCGCGGCACCAACCCCGCGAACAAACCATGACCAGAGCGGCAACGAAAAGGGCAGATTTATTTTCACAGCAGCCGGCCACCTCCCCTTTACTTTTTGCTCCGATAGCGGCCAGCCGGCTGGTAAGTGCCCCCTGAAGCAGTCGCTGTATAGGGGCCGGGGCGATGCGCACGGTGATGACTTTATGATCTCCGGGTGTGGGAGATTGGGGCGTAATGCCGTAGCGCTGCTGCTAAACTCCCGACGAATTTAGTGCGAGTCGTTAGCGGCACCGCGCCCGGTCACAAATTCAGTTACGCCCCGTTAGCGACCCCCATATTAATGGGAGTCGCAAATGCACGCAATTTCTCTCCCTTAATCTTTCAGATAGGTACTTGCATATAAAATCTTCACCAAAGCATTAAATAGTCCTCAATTGCCTTGTTTTAACACTGAACATGGCCTGTATTATTAAATCATTCCAAATTTATCCAGTGACGTTTTAGAAGTCTAATCTAAGCTGTTCCCTGTAAGATATATGGAGGTTGATAATGTAGTCCCAGCACAGTGGTGCTGCGTACTCCTGAGCGAACGTAATTGACCTTGTGCCATCGTATGCGGTCATCTAATTTAAATCAATATTTGATTTTCCCAACACACAACACATGACTTGCTGGAAGTGCCATAGAGGCAAGAAGTATGATATTGGGCGCCAGCATCTCATCAAGGGCTGATAGTTACCCTTGAAGAGAAATGGCTACAACTATAGGCTGTCAAATATTTTCTGCTGTATTTGTTTTTGAATTATTGAATACATGATTAAATGAAACTATCTGGTTTATGTAAATCCAATTCAAGTCGACCATGATTCGCTGAATCCTACTATAGTCATATTTCCTCTGTACATATCATTTTCATTCTTTTAAACATGTCAAGTAAACTGCTATTTAATCTCTCCTAGATTTGAATAACCAGTTGACATTTTAAAGAGGGAGCAAAAAACATGAACTAATCCTAACTGAGTGGTCTAAAATGAGATAGCAAAGAATTTTCATCAACTGCCAATTTTCAACTCGAGCCACTAGGCCAGTCTTGTCTTTGGGCAGAAGAACTCTCAGTGAGCCACTTAGGTTGTTAACTTGTGTGGTATCAGTAGTTTTGACATATCAAGTGAGGAGTCATTGAGTGGTTTAATATAGCTTGAAACTTTGCAACAAAGCAGCTTTTTTAGTAGGATGGGATTACCAATTGCCTTTTGCATTCCTAAAGTATGACAGTCCGTAATCTGACCTTATTAAATCCATCTGACATGCACAAAAGGTCAATCTAGAGTGGCTAAACTTTATCCAGCCCTTGAGGAAAGCTGCTAATACCTCCCAAGTTGTACCTAACAAAAGCATTTATGCTGGAGCATTTTGTAGCCATTTGAACAAAAAAGACTCTCAGAACACTTGGCCAGTGTTGTATGTAACTGTTTGAGGCACTTGTGGAGATAAAAGAAGAAATTAAAAAGGTTTGGCCTTGTGTTGAGGATATGCCAGAACTTAATTCTCAAACGGCAGTGATGCCTTTACTAATTGCACTATCTGGTGCAAAAAGTAGATTTTTATGAGCCAATTAGATGGCTGCAGCATTAGAGGTATGGCATAAAAGTATTACAATTTTATAGGGATTTACCTTTAGGTTACAATGTAGCATAGCAAAGTTTGATATATATACTTCTCTCAGATCTAAAATATTATAGTGGTTCAAAAGAAGTGAGTTATTATTAAGTGCACAAGGAGTCCGATCAAATGGAATCTGACATGGTTTGCCGCGAGACCTAGCATGTTAACAAAATAATCAACTTCAAAAGTGTCCTCTTTATAAAGTATGCAATTTTATCTGTATCTAAAAATCTTGCACATTGGCAAGAGCCAACAGTTTGGTACTGCTTGACTACCCTGCTTCTTAGTGCAGAACGTATAAGATTAATGGAGAGCTGAAGCTAAAACTTTAGGATGTTGTTTTTAAGATATCAGCAAACTTCTAGTCTGTCTGGTTGATAATTGAAAAATGACTATTGACATAATGTAAAGCCTACCACCATCACCACCTGCGGGCAGGAGCGGTTGTATTACAGGCAGACAATTCAATTACGTACTCTATGGTCCGTGTATAATCTGGAATCATGGAAATGATGCAGCTGGTGAGTTCAGCCTTCCCTTTGACTGTTCTAGGAACATGAAATGTGAACTTCTGCCTTTAAGAATCAGCAGAGTCCATAACTTACTGGGGGAAACTTCATGAGCTTCTTAACATTGTATTTCTACAGAGTTGAATTAATTAATGTGAGTTTTGGGGACTTTGTGGCCAGCTAATTTAATAAGGATTCCCTTGATTCTAGATTGAATGTGTGAAGACAAATAAATGAGAATTAAAAAGTGATTAACAAATTCAATCTATCTAAACCTGCTAAACTCAGTATTAAACTTTTCGGTGCTGAAAGGATTTGTTATTTCATGAATACCATGGTATACACTAAGTATTGGCGTGGAGTCCACATATTATTACATTTAGTCATAATATTATGGAATATTTTACAATCTGAACAGCACGTTAAAAAATGTAACAGAGCATCCAATAAGAACCAAATTGTAATTCTTTTTGCCTCAGATAAAGTTTCATTTAAAGAAAAGTCTTTTCACTCTAAAGTTTAACTCAATTATCTTCCCACATTTTTTTTAAATGTCAACATTCCCCTCCAGAATATGGCAATTCCCCAGACAAAGGCAGGTAGTTAATCTATCCCTTGTCCTCTGCTAATAGTGCTCTTGAATTGGTTACTTGTGGACCAGATTAGTTCATCTGCTTTCCCTATCTCCCTGGGCAGTGAACATTCCAGCTTTTCTTGAAGAATGTAAATTGGAATTCACAATTTGGGAACTGCAGAAATAAACCCACATCCTATGACTCCATGAGAGTATGTTGAACCACAAGCATCTCTGTCACTATAGAATTTCAGAACTCTTAAAATAATTTTAAAAAATAATGGAGGAATGATGCTTTGATTTGCTTACCTGTGATATCAAATATTTAGCAAACAGATTGCTAACATTATTTGCAAATTCACAATCTAAAAAGGTTATTGTTAGATAATTAACATTCTCACTACCTTACTACCATTCTTACTAGGAAGTACACAGTGCCGGTGAAATATCTATCTTAATTGTAGAATCTTTGAACTTAAAATGTTACTGTGTGAATTCAGCCTCAAGACAAGTAAACAAACAATCAGTCAATACCAAAAAGTTGGAGAGTTGCAGTGTGTAAAATGCACAATGATAAATGGGTTTGCTTAGAATGCCTTACAGGTAATTGAAATTTCAATCTTCTGGCACCTTAAAGAAACAGTTGGGCTGATATTCTGGTCACAATGGCTGATGGCTTTGGAGTGGAATGGATGATTGGGGTGAGAAAATCAGGCCGAGTTTGCTCTTGTACAGATGCCTGAACATGATGCACCAGGGTATGACGTAGTAATCATTACAAGAAACCTGGTTACAAGCTGGACATGTTTGGAAGCTAAATATTCCAGGATATAGGATCTTTAGAAATGACATGAAAATTGGAAAAAGTTGGGGATAGCAATGTTGATAAAAAACACAATTACAGCAGTAGAAAGACTTTTTGCTTCCTATCATTGATGTGCATTTTACTATGAAAACACACAACAATGGTGATTATGGGCTTTACCAGCGAGACCTTTCTTTAGGCTTTAATTGGGTCTGTGCTGTGCCATCTTGTAAAAGCAATAAAATATGGGTAGATTTCATCAGAAGATTGGCAGAAACCACAGAAAATAACTTAAATGATTAATTCCACAATTCCTCTGGGGTTGCTGCTGATCTTCTGCCAAAGTTACGGCAGGAGGGTTGGAGAACCCATAAAGAAATTACTGGCATTAGTCTTTAAATGCTGTATGTTGAAGAAGCACATGAACAGTGGAAAATATCCATAACCTCCAGGCCACTCTGCATGTCAGTAATGACTATATAGCTAGTTTGTTTACAATGAGATCTAAGTGGCGATCTTTAAATCCTTATTTGCATTTTGAAGGTGTGCCCTACTGAGTAAGGATATGTTCGGAGATAGAATAAAAAAACTGCAAGTTATTGTGAGCTGTGTTGACAGCAATATTGGGCCATCTACCCTTGCCAGATTCCTTAAAGCATACCACCATTATCTGCATCTGTTCTCAGGTACTGCAGGTAAGTGTTGTCATCACCCACTGAGGTGGTGGCAAAGAGAGCCTCCTTGCATTCACCTTGTGCATTGGCATGCCCATTTGAGCTGGATGCTGTGCCTCCACATTTAGTTTAGTCTTGGGATGTGAGCAACATTGGCAAAGTATTGCCCAAGGGCATTGAATCAACTGGGGTTGGCCGGACTGGGTTGGGGTGGTAGGTTTTCTTCCCTGGAGGACATTCATGAGCCAGTTGAGTTTCTAACAACAATCAGACAGATTTCATGACTAACAATTACCAGATTTATTGAATTCAATATCATGACTTGGCGCGGTGGAATTTTAGGACTTCTAGCATGCTATTCCAGTACCATAACTACTAAGCTAACATTGGCTTTCTTTCACTTAATTCTTGCCTTACAAATAAGCCACCTGCAGAAATTTTGAGGCTTTCAGCGTACTAGTTAACCTTGCACCAGCAGCTAGGCAGAAAAATGGAAAATTGGCCCTCTCGTCTTGGATAAAGGGACCGAGTGTAATGTAGCCAAGTTTGCTGATGATACAAAGATGGGTGGGAAAGCAAATTGTGAGGAGGACACAAAAAATCTACAAAGGGATATAGACAGGCTAAGTGAATGGGCAAAAATTTGGCAGATGGAGTATAATGTGGGAAAATGTGAGGTTATCCAATTTGGTAGAAATAATAAAAAAGCAAATTATAATTTAAATAGAGAAAAATTGCAAAGTGCTGCAGTACAGAGAGACCTGGGGGTCCTTGTGCATGAAACACAAAAAGTTAGTATGCAGGTACAGCAAGTAATTAGGAAGGCAAATGGAATGTTGGCCTTTATTGCAAGAGGGATAGAGTATAAAAGCAGAGAAATCCTGCTGCAACTGTACAGGGTAGTGGTGAGGCCACACCTTGTGTACTGCGTACAGTTTTTGTTATGTCTTGCATAAAGAATCTGACCAGATACTATGAGCTCAAAGTAACGTGTGACCGTAGTCCTTTATTCAGATGTCCAGAGTGCCTCTCCAGCCTTGAGGCCTCCTTATGTACAGGTGCTCCCCAGGGGTTGTGGGATCCCTTGGGACTCCAGGGGATGAGCCCTCTGGTGGTTAAACAAGGTATTTACAGGTTTACATATATAACAACACTCCCCCGCCTCCAAAGTCAATAGTGTAACTTTACAATGTGAATCGATCTGGGGTCTTCCTTTCCCTGGTTGATCATCTTGGTGCAAATACTGGTTTTGGTGAGTCGTTTATTGGGCCCTTGCTAGGCTGCTGCGCAGCTGGCCTTGCCGGGCTGCTGGGTGTGAGTCTTGCTGGGTTGTTGCAGGTGGCCAGGACTGGGAATTAAACATAAAGGGGTATCTGATGATTCGGAAAGATAGGCAGGAAGGGAAGGGAGGTGGGGTAGCTCTGTTAACAAGGGATGATAACAGGGCAGTTGTGAGGGATGATATTGGCTCCAATGAACAAAATGTTGAATCATTGTGGGTGGAGATTAGAGATAGTAAGGGGAAAAAGTCACTGGTCGGCGTAGTTTATAGGCCCCCAAATAATAACTTCATGGTGGGGTGGGCAATAATCAAGGGAATAATGGAGGCATGTGAAAAATGAACGGCAGTAGTTATGGGGGATTTTAACCTACATATCGATTGGTCAAATCAAATCGCAGGGGATAGCCTGGAGGAGGAATTCATAGAATGCATATTGGATTGTTTCTTAGAACAGTATGTAACAGAAGCTACAAGGGAGCAAGCCATTTTGGATCTGGTCCTGTGGAACGAGACAGTAAAAATAAACGATCTCCTCGTAAAAGATCCTCTCGGAATGAGCGATCACAATATGGTTGAATTTGTAATACAGATTGAGGATGAGGAAGTTGTGTCAGAAACGAGCGTACTATGCTTAAACAAAGGGGACAACAGTGGGATGAGGGCAGAGTTGGCTAAAGTAGACTGGAAACAAGGACTAAACGGTGGCACAATTGAGGAACAGTGGAGGACTTTTAAGGAGCTCTTTCATAATGCGCAACAAAAATATATTCCAGTGAAAAAGAAGGGCGGCAAGAGAAGAGATAACCAGCCGTGGATAACCAAGGAAATAAAGGAAAGTATCAAATCAAAGACCAATGCATATAAGGTGGCCAAGGTTAGTGGGAAACTAGAGGATTGGGAAGATTTTAAGCAACAGCAAAGAATGACTAAAAAAGCAATAAAGAAAGGGAAGATAGATTGCGAAGGTAAACTTGTGCAAAACATAAAAACAGATAGTAAAAGCTTTTACAGATATATAAAACGGAAAAGAGTGACTAAAGTATATGTTGGTCCCTTAGAAGATGAAAAGGGGGATTTAATAATGGGAAATGTGGAAATGGCTGAGACCTTAAACAATTATTTTGCTTCCGTCTTCACAGTGGAAGACACAAAAACCATGCCAAAAATTGCTGGTCATAGGAATGTGGGAAGGGAGGACCTTGAGATGATCACTATCACTAGGGAGATCGTGCTGGACAGACTAATGGGACTGAAGGTAGACAAGTCCCCTGGTCCTGATGAAATGCATCCCAGGGTATTAAAAGAGATGGCGGAAGTTATAGCAGATGCATTTGTTATAATCTACCAAAATTCTCTGGACTCTGGGGAGGTACCAGCGGATTGGAGAGCAGCTAATGTAACGCCTCTGTTTAAAAAAGGGGGCAGGCAAAAGGCAGGTAACTATAGGCCGGTTAGTTTAACATCTGTAGTGGGGAAAATGCTTGAAACTATCATTAAGGAAGAAATAGCGGGACATCTGGATAGGAACAGTGCAATCAAGCAGACGCAGCATGGATTCATGAAAGGGAAATCATGTTTAACTAACTTACTGGAATTCTTTGAGGATATAACGAGCATGGTGGATAGAGGTGTACCGATGGATGTGGTGTATTTAGATTTCCAAAAGGCATTCGATAAGGTGCCACACAAAAGGTTACTGCAGAAGATAAACGTACGCGGAGTCAGAGGAAATGTATTAGCATGGATAGAGAATTGGCTGGCGAACAGAAAGCAGAGAGTCGGGATAAATGGGTCCTTTTCCGGTTGGAAATCAGTGGTTAGTGGTGTGCCACAGGGATCAGTGCTGGGACCACAACTGTTTACAATATACATAGATGACCTAGAGGAGGGGACAGAGTGTAGTGCAACAAAATTTGCAGATGACACTAAGATTAGTGGGAAAGCGGGTTGTGTAGAGGACTCAGAGAGGCTGCAAGGAGATTTGGATAGGTTAAGCGAATGGGCTAAGGTTTGGCAGATGGAATACAATGTCGGAAAGTGTGAGGTCATCCACCTTGGGAAAAAAAACAGTAAAAGGGAATATTATTTGAATGGGGAGAAATTACAACATGCTGTGGTGCAGAGGGACCTGGGGGTCCTTGTGCATGAATCCCAAAATGTTAGTTTGCAGGTGCAGCAGGTAATCAGGAAGGCAAATGGAATGTTGGCCTTCATTGCGAAAGGGATGGAGTACAAAAGCAGGGAGGTGTTGCTGCAACTGTACAAGGTATTGGTAAGGCCGCACCTGGAGTACTGTGTGCAGTTTTGGTCACCTTACTTAAGGAAAGATATACTAGCTTTGGAAGGGGTACAGAGACGATTCACTAGGCTGATTCGAGAAATGAGGGCGTTACCTTATGATGATAGATTGAGTAGACTGGGTCTTTACTCCTTAGAGTTCAGAAGGATGAGGGGTGATCTTATAGAAACATTTAAAATCATGAAAGGGATAGACAAGATAGAGGCAGAGAGGTTGTTTCCATTGGTGGGGGAGACTAGAACTAGGGGGCACAGCCTCAAAATACGGAGGAGCCAATTTAAAACCGAGTTGAGAAAGAATTTCTTCTCCCAGAGGGTTGTGAATCTGTGGAATTCTCTGCCCAAGGAAGCAGTTGAGGCTGGCTCATTGAATGTTTTCAAGTCAAAGATAGATAGACTTTTAAGCAATAAGGGAATTAAGGGTTACGGGGAGAGGGCGCGTAAGTGGAGCTGAGTCCATGACCAGATCAGCCATGATCTTATTGAATGGCGGAGCAGGCTCGAGGGGCTAGATGGCCTACTCCTGTTCCTAATTCTTATGTTCTTATGTGATGGGTTCTGCTTCGTGGTCAGCCGGTGGGTCGGTTGCCACTTGTGTGTGTGTTGGAGGGTCGAAAAAGGTAGAGTCTATTATGGGTTGTTCTGGATAGTCCATGAATCTGGTTTGGTTTGGTCCAAGTGTTTCCTGCAGGTGAGTCCATTTGAAAGTTTGACCTGAAACACCCTACTCCCCTCTTTGGCCATGACAGTGCCGGGAAGCCACTTGGGACCTTGTCCATAGTTTAACACAAATACAGGATCATTAATCTCGATTTCGCGTGACACATTTGTGCAATTATGATATGTATTCTGTTGAAGCCGCCTGCTCTCTACCTGTTCGTGTAGATCAGGGTGGACTAACGAGAGCCCTGTATTAAGTGCCCTTTTCATGAGCAGTTCAGTGAGGGGAACCCCAGTGAGCGAGTGGGGTCTTGTGCGGTAACGGAGCAGGACTCGGGACAGGCGAGTCTGCAGTGAGTCTTCAGTTACACTCTTCAAGCTCTGCTTGATTGTTTGCACTGCTTGCCCTGCCTGACCATTGGACGCTGGTTTGAACGGGACAGAAGTGACATGTTTGATCCCATTGTGGGTCATGAACTCTTTGAACTCGGCACTGGTGAAGCACGGCCCATTGTCACTCACAAGGACATCGGACAGGCCGTGCATGGCAAACATGGCCCGCAGGCTTTCAATGGTGGCAGCGAACGTGCTTGCCAACATTATCTCACATTCAATCCATTTGGAGTACGCATCTACAACCACAAGGAACATTTTTCCCAAGAATGGACCTGCATAGTCGACATGGACCCTGGACCACGGTTTGGAGGGCGAGGACCATAAACTTAATGGCGCCTCCCTGGGTGCATTGCTTAACTGTGAACATGTGTTACATTTGTGCACGCAGTCCGCATCACTACCAGGCCACCACACGTGGGATCTGGCTATCGCTTTCATCATTACAATGCCTGGGTGGGTACTGTAGAGGTCACTCATGAAAGTGTTGGTGCCCTTTTTTGGCACCACTACCCGATTACCCCATAGGAGGCAGTCATAAGGTGTTGACATATTCCTGTATAGACATTTCATCTCTGCGCCGCTGGTACGGCTTTATATCTTCCTGCATCTCTAACGGGACACTAGACCAACTCTCGTGGAGCACACAGTTTTTTACTAAGGACAGTAAGAGGTCCTGGCTCATCCAGGTTCTAATCTGTCGGGCGGTAACAGGTGATTGCTCACTTTCGAATGCTTCCATTACCATAACTAAATCTGGGGGCTGTGCCATCTCCACCCCTGTGGTGGGCAATGGCAGCCTACTGAGAGCATCGGCATAGTTTTCTGTGCCTGGTCTGTGGCGGATGGCGTAGTTGTATGCAGGCAACGTGAGCATCCATCTCTGGATGCAGGCCGATGCATTTGTATTTATCCCCTTACTTTCAGAAAAGAGGGATATAAGTGGTTTATGGCCAGTTTTCAATTCAAATTTGAGCCCAAACAGATATTGATGCATTTTCTTTACCCCATAAACACACGCTAACGCTTCTTTTTCGATCATGCTACAGGCCCTCTCAGCCTTAGACAGACTTCTGGATGCATAAGCAACCGATTGCAATTTTCCAGATTCATTAGCTTGTTGCAATACACACCCGACACCATATGACAACGCATCACATGCTAGTACCAAACGCTTACATGGATCATACAACACAAGCAATTTGTTTCAGCATAACAGTTTTCTAGCTTTCTCAAAGACATTTTCTTGGCTTTTACCCCATACCCATTCATCTTCTTTACGCAGTAAAGAGTGCAATGGTTCTAACAGTGTGCTAGAACCCAGTAAGAATTTACCAAAGTAGTTCAGGAGTCCTAGAAACGACCGCAGCTCCGTCACATTCTGTGGTCTCGGTACGTTCTTGATTGTCTCCGTCTTCGAATCGATGGGCTTGATGCCGTCCGCCGCGATTCTTCTCCCCAGGAACTCCACTTCAGGCACCAGGAAAATGCACTTCGAGCGTTTTAACCTGAGCCCCACATGATTAAGTTGGCTAAGAACCTGCTCCAGGTTCTGCAGGTGCTCGACTGTGTCCCGACCTGTAACCAAGATGTCGTCCTGGAAGACCACGGTGCGCGGGAGCGACTTCTCCAAGCTTTCCATGTTCCTCTGGAATATTGCCACGACTGATCGAATCCCAAACTGGCATCTGTTGTAAATGAAGAGACCTTTGTGCGTGTTGATGCAGGTGAGGCCCTTCGATGATTCCTCCAGCTCCTGCGTCATGTAGGCCGAGGTTGAGTCCAGCTTCATAAACGTTTTTCCTCCCGTCAGTGTCACAAATAGTTTGTCTGCCTTCGGTAACGGGTATTAATCCTGCAGGGAGAAATGATTGATAGTTACTTTGTAATCACCACAGATTCTGATGGTGCCATCTTCCTTGAGGACTGGAACAATCAGGCTGACCCACTCGTTGAATTCTATCTGCAAAATGATACCCTCTCATTGCAGCCGGTCCAGCTCTATCTCCACCCTCTCTCTCATCATGTACGGTACCACTCTCGCCTTGTGATGGATGGCTCGTGCCCCCGGAATCAAATGGATCTGCACGTTTGCTCCTTGGAACTTCCCGATATCCGGTTCGAATAGCGAGGGGAACTTGTTTAAGACCTGGGCACATGAAGTGTCGTTGACTGACGAGAATGCTCGGACGTCATCCCAGTTCCAGCGTATCGTTTCCAGCCAGCTCCTGCCGAACAGCATGGGGCCATCGCCCGGTACCATCCAGAGTGGTAATTTGTGCACAGCTCCATCGTAGGAGACCTTTACGGTAGCCCTGTCGATTACGGGAATCAGTTCCTTTGTGTATGTTCTCAGTCTAGTACAAATGGGAGTCAGGACTGGCCTTGGGGCCTTGCTGCAGCACAATTTATCGAAAGTCTTTTTGCTCATTATGGACTGGCTCACACCTGTGTCCGGCTCCATTGACACCGGGAGTCCATTTAATTCAACCTTCAGCATTATCAGGGGACACTTTGTGGTAAATGTGTGCACCCCATATACCTCTGCCTCCTCAGTCTGAGGCTCTGGTTCGTCGTGATCCCTCATGGATCTGTCCTCCTCTGCAACATGGTGGTTTGCAGGATTTGCAGGGTTTTCAGCTCTCCTGCACAAACGTTGGAGGTGACCCATTGTTCCACATCCCTTGCAAACGTATGCTTTGAAGCGGCATGAATGGAAGCGATGATCACCTCCGCAGCGCCAACAAGGTGTTAATGGCCTTGCATTCACCACCCTTGATGGTGGACTCTGAGACATCTGCGGACGTGCAACTGCAGGCATGTGAGTCCTGCCCTGTACGTTGCGATCCCAAAACAATGTTACTTTGTTCACAGTACTTGCAACAGCACTTGTGTGCTGAGAGATTTGTTTGGTCTTGTCACTGGTGGCAATGAATGCCTGGGCTATCGCTTTGGATTTACTCAAGGTTGGGGTCTCTGCAGTCAAAAGTTTGTGAAATTTTACTTCATGGCCAATGCCAAGTACAAAGAAGTCCCTGAGCATGTGCTCCAAGTGTCCTTCAAATTCGCAATGTCCTGCAAGGCGCCTTAGCTCGGCGACGTAGCTCGCCACTTCCTGGCTTTCAGACCTCTTGTATGTGTAGAACCGGTACTTCATCATCACAACGCTTTCCTTCGGGTTTAGATGCTCCCAGACCAGTGTGCACAAATCATCGTATGACTTCACTGTGGGTTTCACTGGAGCAAGCAGATTTTTCATGATGCAATATGTTGGTGCCTCTCAAATGGTGAGGAGGATCGCCCTTCGTTTGGCAGCGCTCGCTTCTCCTTCCAGTTCGTTGGCCATGAAGTATTGGTCGAGTCGCTCCAAGAAGGTTTCCCAATCATTTCCCTCCGAAAATTTCTCCAGGATGCCCACGGTTCTCTGCATTGTTGCGGTGGGGTTCAATATCTGTATCTCGTCGCCAGTTGTTATGTCGTGCATAAAGAATCTGACCAGTAACGTGTGACCGTAGTCCTTTATTCAGGTCTCCAGAGTGCCTCTCCAGCCTGAGGCCTCATTATATACAGGTGCTCCCAAGGGATTGTGGGATCCCTTGTTACTCCAGGGGATGAGCCCTCTGGTGGTTAAACAAGATATTTACAGGTTTACATATATAGCAGTTTTGGTCTCCGTATTTAAGGAAGGATATACTTGCTTTGGAGGCAGTTCAGGGAAGGTTCACTTGGTTGATTCCGAGGATGAGGGGGTTGACTTATGAGGATAGGTTGAGTAGGTTGGGCCTCTACTCATTGGAATTCAGAAGAATGAGAGGTGATCTTATCGAAATGTATAAGATTATGAGGGGGCTTGACAAGGTGGATGCAGAGAGGATGTTTCCACTGATGGGGGAGACTAGAACTAGAGGGCACAATCTTAGAATAAGGGGCCGCCCATTTAAAACCGAGATGAGGAGAAATTTCTTCTCTCAGAGGGTTGTAAATCTGTGGAATTCGCTGCCTCAGAGAGCTGTGGAAGATGGGACATTGAATAAATTTAAGACAGAAATAGGCAGTTTCTTAAAAGGTAAGGAGATAAGGGGTTATGGGGAGTGGGTGGGGAAATGGAGCTGAGTCCATGATCAGATCAGCCATGATCTTATTGAATGACGGAGCAGGCTCGAGGTCCCGTATGGCCTACTCCTGTTCCTATTCCTTATGTTCTTATGTTCTTAGGTTGGGCCTATACACATTGGAGTACAGAAGAATGGGAGGTGATCTTGCTGAAACTTATAAGATATTGAGGGGGCTTGGCAAGGTGGATGCAGAGAGGATATTTCCACTCATAGGGGAAACTAAAACTAGGGGCACAGTCTCAGAATAAGGGGCTGCCCATTTAAAACTGAGATGAGGAGAAATTCCTTCTCTCAGAGGGTTGTAAATCTATGGAATTCTCTGCCCCAGAGAGCTGTGGAGGCTGGGTCATTGAATATATTTAAGGCGGAGAGAGACACATATTTTTGAGCGATAAGGCAGTAAAGGGTTATGGGGAGCGGGCAAGGAAGTGGAGTTGAGTCCGTGATCAAATCAGCCATGATCTTATTGAATGGCGGAGCAGGCTCGAGGGGCCAAATGGCCTACTCCTGCTCCTATTTCTTATGTTATTATGTTCTTAATACTGTGAATGAAAATATGGAAGTAGTTATGGAAGTTGAGCAAGAAAATGCTATTTATGTCAAATAGCATGTATACTTGACTCCAGATTCAAGCATACAATTCGCAATGGTATGTGCAATTGTATGCATGAATCCAAGTTTTGTGGCAGTCAAAAATTGCATTTCAGGCATTGGCAGCTCAATTGCACAGAGCCATGAAATAAAACAGATTATATTAGTTTCTGAAATCAATAAGATGACTAAGAATTATTACTGAATTGCTTTATGGGTGACAAATAAAACATTAAAATTATCAACCATCGGCAGAAACATATTGCTACTACAAGGTGAATTGAAACTTTGTATTGTAACGTATTGCCCTAATATTGCGGCCTCTCCGGGTGTGTACGATGTGCACATGCACCCGTTGCGCATGTGCCGGGAACCAGCTTTTGCGATCTGTCAAAATGTCTTTTGACAGATCACATGCATCCCCGGGAGAAGGACATTCGCGGGTGGAAATTTGGGCTATTTGCCCAACTCCTGCCCAGCGAATGACCTTCAACCTCTTACACCTGGTAAAAGCAAGCATATAGCCTACTTTTACCAATGTAAAAGTTTTAAAACATAGAAAAATTAAATGTTATTACTTATTTTTATATTATAAACCCTGTTTATGAAGGTAAGTTAATTTTTAAAACAATTAAAAAAACATTTTTTTAATTCTCTAAAACATTTAATTTAACGCAATTTCTATTAATTTAAAATAATGTAATTTAAAAAAAAATTATATTGGTGTTTTATTTGTTTTTAGAGGTATTCTCATTGATAGTAATGGGAGCTTGGATCATCCATTATTATGAATGAGAATACTATATTGCGATTGGTAGTCCAGGCCCACGTGATCCCAGGATACGCATACGATCCTGGAGCTGTACGCTGGACTGCGAAACTAGGCGCCAGAGCACAATCCTACGTTCCTCCGGGACCACCTGGTATTTTTGTTAAAAAAATTTTGGTTGATGGTGTTCATCCGCAGAAAACCTTCGACTGCAATTTCCGGGCCATTGTATTGTTTACCAGCGAATGTCACATGAGTTTTGAAAAGGGTATAATGCTGTACAGGGCCTTTAAAGTGGCAGTGTTACCCAGTAAAAGAATTTTCAGTCAGGTTCAATTCCAGGAGTGGCATTTCTAAAGATGGTATTGCAGAGCAATTTGGTTGTCAGGGCAAATTTGTGGCACTTCAGATAGTTTGCATTGCTGAAGACTCTATGGGCCCAAATTTGGTCAAAGTCAAGTTCTGCCCGCTTTTCGGCGGTGCCCGGGTGGTGCGTGATTCTTTAACCGCCTGCTCCCGCTGGAGCCGAGTGGACGGGAAATTCATCCCGCTTTTCTCGGCGGTAATGGGAGAAGAGTGCCGAGGGCGGTGGCGGAGTTCAACGGGCAGTGGCGGGCGGCGGAGGCCTTTTGACTCAGGAATCATCGGTTCCCGAGTTGTGCGCACGCGCGCGGCTGTCAAGCTCCGCCCCCCGAGAGGCACCGATGAGAGGCCAAAGACTGCAGGCTTGAGATCGCTGTGGGGCGGGGGATGGGGGGTTAAGAGATCGCTCTGGGGGGGCGGAGGGGAGAGATTGCTGTGGGGGTGGGGAGATTGCTGTGGGGGGGGGAGAGATTGCTGTGGGGGGGGGGGGAGATTGCTTTGGAGGGGGGAGATTGCTGTGGGGGGGGGAGAGATTGCTGTGGGGGGGGAGAGAGATTGCTGTGGGGGGGGAGAGAGATTGCTGTGGGATGGGGAGAGATCGCTGTGGGGGGGGAGAGAGATTGCTGTGGGGGGGGGAGATTGCTGTGGGGGGGTGGGAGATTGCTGTGGGGGGGTGAGAGATTGCTGTGGGGAGGGGGGAGATTGCTTTTGGGGGGGGAGATTGCTGTGGGGGGGGAAGATTGCTGTGGGGGGGGAGATTTCTGCGGGGGGGGAGATTGCTGTGGAGGGTGAGAGATTGCTGTGGGGGGGTGAGAGAGATTTCTGTGGGGGGGAGATTGCTGTGGGGGGGGAGAGATTCCTGTGGGGGGGGGGGTGAGAGATTGCTGTGCGGAGGGGAGATTGCTGTGGGGGAGGGGGGGGGAGATTGCTGTGGGGGGGGGGAGATTGCTGTGGGGGAGGGAGATTGCTGTGGGGGGGGGAGATTGCTGTGGGGGGGGAGAGAATGCTGTGGGGAGGGTGAGAGATTGCTGTGGGGGGGAGATTGCTGGGGGGAGGGTGAGAGATTGCTGTGGGGAGGGTGAGAGATTGCTGTGGGGATGGAGATTGCTGGGGGGGCGGGGAGAGATTGCTGTGGGGGGGGAGATTGCTGTGGGGTGGGGTGAGAGATTGCTGTGGGGGGGGGGAGAGACTGCTGTGGGGTGGGGTGAGAGATTGCTGTGGGAGGGGGAGATTGCTGTGGGGTGGGGTGAGAGATTGCTGTGGGGGGGTGGTGGGGAGATTGCTGTGGGGGGGTGAGAGATTGCTGTGGGGGGGGAGATTGCTGTGGGGGGGGAGAGAGATTTCTGTGGGGGGGAGGGAGATTGCTGCGGGGAGGTGAGAGATTGCTGTGGGGGGGTGGTGGGGAGATTGCTGTGGGGGGGTGAGAGATTGCTGTGGGGGGGGAGATTGCTGTGGGGGGGGAGAGAGATTTCTGTGGGGGGGAGGGAGATTGCTGCGGGGAGGTGAGAGATTGCTGTGGGGGGGGTGGGGAGATTGCTGTGGGGGGTGAGAGATTGCCTTGGGGGGGGAGATTGCTGTGGGGGGGTGAGAGATTGCTGTGGGGAGAGTGAGAGATTACTGTGGGGGGGGAGATTGCTGTGGGGAGGGAGATTGCTGGGGGGAGGGTGAGAGATTGCTGTGGGGGGGGAGAGATTGCTGTGGGGAGGGTGAGAGATTGCTGTGGGGGGGAGATTGCTGTGGGGAGGGTGAGAGATTGCTGTGGGGGGGGGAGAGATTGCTGTGGGGAGGGTGAGAGATTGCTGTGGGGGGGAGATTGCTGGGGGGAGGGTGAGAGATTGCTGTGGGGGGGGAGAGATTGCTGTGGGGAGGGTGAGAGATTGCTGTGGGGAGGGAGATTGCTGGGGGGAGGGTGAGAGATTGCTGTGGGGGGGGGAGAGATTGCTGTGGGGAGGGTGAGAGATTGCTGTGGGGGGGAGATTGCTGTGGGGAGGGAGATTGCTGGGGGGGCGGGGAGAGATTGCTGTTGCGGGGGGGAGATTGCTGTGGGGGGGGAGATTGCTGCGGGGGGGGTGAGAGATTGCTGTGGTGGGGGGGGAGATTGCTGTGGTGAGGGGGGGGCAGATTGCTGTGGGTGGGGGTGTGAGATTGCTGTGGATGGGGGGAAATTGCTGTGGTGGGGGAGATTGCTGTGGGGGGGGAGAGATTGCTGTGCGGGGGGGGAGATTGCTGGGGGGCGGGGAGAGATTGCTGTGCGAGGTAGATTGCTGTGGGGGGGAGATTGCTGTGGGGGGGGGGAGATTGCTGTGGGGGGGGAGATTGCTGTGGGGGGGGTGGGGAGACTGCTGTGGATGGTGAGAGATTGCTGTGGGGGGGGAGATTGCTGTGGGGGGGTGAGAGATTGCTGTGGGGGATGAGAGATTGCTGTGGGGGGTGAGAGATTGCTGTGGGGGGGGAGAGATTGCTGTGGGGAGGATGAGAGATTGCTGTGGGGAGGGTGAGAGATTGCTGTGGGGGGGGAGATTGCTGTGGGGGGGTGAGAGATTGCTGTGGTGGATGAGAGATTGCTGTGGGGGGTGAGAGATTGCTGTGGGGGGGGAGAGATTGCTGTGGGGAGGATGAGAGATTGCTGTGGGGAGGGTGAGAGATTGCTGTGGGGGGGGAGATTGCTGTGGGGAGGGAGATTGCTGGGGGGGCGGGGAGAGATTGCTGTGGGGGGGGGGAGATTGCTGTGGCGGGGGAGATTGCTGTGGGGTGGGGTGAGAGATTGCTGTGGGTGGGGGAGAGATTGCTGTGGGATGGGGTGAGAGATTGCTGTGGTGGGGGTGGGGAGATTGCTGTGGGGGTGTGAGAGATTGCTGTGGGGTGGGGTGAGTGATTGCTGTGGTGGGGATGGGGAGATTGCTGTGTGGAGGGTGAGACATTGCTGTGGGGGGGAGTGAGAGATTGCTGTGGTGGAGGAGATTGCTGTGGGGGGTGGGAGATTGCTGCGGGGAGGTGAGAGATTGCTGTGGTGGTGGGGGGGGAGATTGCTGTGGTGAGGTGGGGGTGAGATTGCTGTGGGGGGGTGAGAGATTGCTGTGGGGGATGAGAGATTGCTGTGGGGGGTGAGAGATTGCTGTGGGGAGGGTGAGAGATTGCTGTGGGGAGGGTGAGAGATTGCTGTGGGGAGGGTGAGAGATTGCTGTGGGGGGGGGGAGATTGCTGTGGGGAGGGAGATTGCTGGGGGGGCGGTGAGAGATTGCTGTGTGGTGGGGGCGGAGATTGCTGTGGGGGGTGAGATTGCTGTGGGGTGGGGTGAGAGATTGCTGTGGGTGGGGGAGAGATTGCTGTGGGATGGGGTGAGAGATTGCTGTGGTGGGGGTGGGGAGATTGCTGTGGGGGTGTGAGAGATTGTTGTGGGGTGGGGTGAGTGATTGCTGTGGTGGGGATGGGGAGATTGCTGTGTGGAGGGTGAGACATTGCTGTGGGGGGGAGTGAGAGATTGCTGTGGTGGGGGAGATTGCTGTGGGGGGTGGGAGATTGCTGCGGGGAGGTGAGAGATTGCTGTGGTGGTGGGGGGGAGATTGCTATGATGAGGTGGGGGTGAGATTGCTGTGGGGGGGTGAGAGATTGTTGTGGTGGGGGGGGAGATTGCTGTGGGGGGGAGAGATTGTTATGGGGAGGGGTTGAGAGATTGCTGTGGTTGGGTGGGGGGAGATTGCTGTGGCGGGGGGGGGAGATTGCTGTGGGGGGGCGGGGAGAGATTGCTGTGTGGGGGGAGATCGCTCCTGGGGGGGTGAGACTAGGGGGTGAGTGAGACTAGGGGAGAGAGAGACTGGGTGGGGGAGACTGGTGGTGAGAGAGACCAATAACATTTTTATTGCAGTTCATTAATAAAGGAGTAAATAAGGCTTTATCAGACCATTTATTTTGCCGAACACTAGGAAATACTACAATCCATTTAAAAGTTGGATGCGTCTATTTGTACTAACTGAAATGCAGCCGTTTTTCTGATTGGCTCTCCAGACCTATTGCTGATTGGTCCCTTTGGAGGATAGGCCTCACCCTGAGGTTCCACTGGAATGTGTAACTGGAACTGCCCAGCGCAAGTTCTGAGTGACTTTCCAATTTGTAATTCGATCCATTTTGACTTCAGAAGCCACAGAGGATAGATCTCCCCAAAAGCCAGCAAGTTCCAGCCGAAGTCTATTACCCCAGCGTAAGTGCATCCTCCGCCAGCTGAAGACCCTTACCCAAGCGCAAGACCTTACCTCCCCTCGCAATAGATAGGACATTGTGTGAGGATTGTTAACATGTTCATTGGGTATGAAGTGAATAGAAACATAGAAACATAGGAAATAGGTACAGGAGTAGGCTATTCAGCCCTTCGAGCCTGCACAACCATTCAATATGATTATGACTGATCATGCATTTCATTAACCCATTCCTGCTTTCTATCCATACCCCTTGATCTCTTTAGCCGTGAGGGCAACATCTAACTCCCATTTGCATATATCTAACGAACTAGCCCCAACAACTTTCTGTGGTAGAGAATTCCACATGCCCACAACTGTTTGAGTGAAGAAGTTTCTCCTCATCTCAGTCCTAAATGGCTTACCCCTTATTCTTAGACTGTGACCCCTGGTTCTGGACTTCCCCAACATTGGGAACATTCCTCCTGCATCTAACCTGTCCAATCCCGCCAGAATTTTATATGTTTCTATGAGATCCCCTCTCATCCTTCTAAATTCCAGTGAATATAGGCCTAGTCGATCCAGTCTTTCTTCATATGCCAGTCCTGTCATCCCGGGAATCAGTCTGGTGAACCTTCACTGCACTCCCTCAATAGCAAGAATGTTCTTCCCCAGATTAGAAGACCAAAACTGAACACAATATTCAAGGTGTGGCCTTACCAAGACCCTGTACAACTGCAGTAAGACTTCCCTGCTCCTATACTCAAATCCTTTCTCTGTGAAGGCCAACATGCCATTTCCCTTCTTCACCACCTGCTGTACCTGCATGCCAACCTTCAATGACTGATGTACCATGACACCCAGGTCTCGTTGCACCTCTCCCTTTACCAATCTGTCACCATTCAGATAATACTCAGCCCTCCTGTTTTCACCACCAAAGTGGATAACCTCACATTTTTCCACATTATACTGCATCTGCCATGAGTATCGTGACTTCTGGATTTCATCCACCCAACGATGTCCCTTGTAACACATGCATCAAGCTTGTACGCACCAGGGGGTTGGATGAACATGGTCCATCTTCACTGAGTTCCCTCTCTTCCCTCTGCCCCATCCCCCCCACATGTCTCTCTCTCATCCCCCCCCCCCGGCCGCAGGCTCTCTCTCCCACCCCAGGTTCTCTCTCTTCACCCTCCCAAGTTCACTCGCTCTCTCCTCCCACCGCAAGCTCGCTCTCTCACCCCCCACCAAGCTCGCTCGTTCTCTCTCCGCCGACAAGCTTGCTCTCTCCCCCCCATGCTCTCTCACCCCCCAGTCTCTCTGCACGTCCCCCCGTCTCTCTCTCGCTCTCTCACTGCAACCCCCAGTCTTTCACTTATCCCCCCACTAACCTTGCTCTCTCTCCCCCCCCAAAGCTCGTTCTCTCGCCCCCCCTCAAGCTCGCTCTCCCTCCCCCCGCCAAGCTTGCTCTCTCTTCCCCCCAAGCTCTCTCAAACCCGAGTTTCTCTCACCTCCCCCCAAGTCTCTCTCTCATTCTGCCCTCCCACCCAGTCGCCGCCGCCCGCTCTCCCCACCTCCCGCTCTCCTCACCTCCCGCTCTCCTCACCAAACCCGCTCTCCTCACCTCCCACTCTCCTCACCTCCCGCTCTCCTCACCTCCCGCTCTCCTCACCTCCTGCTCTCCTCACCTCCCGCTCTCCTCACCTCCCACTCTCCTCACCTCCCGCTCTCCTCACCGCCCGCTCTCCTCACCTCCCGCTCTCCCCACCTCCCGCTCTCCCCACCTCCCGCTCTCCTCACCTCCCACTCTCCTCACCTCCCGCTCTCCTCACCGCCCGCTCTCCTCACCTCCCGCTCTCCCCAACTCCCGCTCTCCCCATCTCCCGCTCCCCTCACCGCCCGCTCTCCTCACCTCCCGCTCTCCCCACCTCCCGCTCTCCTCACCGCCCGCTCTCCTCACCGCCCGCTCTCCCCATCTCCCGCTCCCCTCACCTCCCGCTCTCCCCATCTCCCGCTCTCCTCACCGCCCGCTCTCCCCATCTCCCGCTCCCCTCACCTCCCGCTCTCCTCACCTCCCGCTCTCCTCACCTCCCGCTCTCCTCACCGCCCGCTCTCCTCACCGCCCGCTCTCCCCATCTCCCGCTCCCCTCACCTCCCGCTCTCCCCATCTCCCGCTCTCCTCACCGCCCGCTCTCCCCATCTCCCGCTCCCCTCACCTCCCGCTCTCCTCACCGCCCGCTCTCCCCATCTCCCGCTCCCCTCACCTCCCGCTCTCCCCATCTCCCGCTCCCCTCACCTCCCGCTCTCCTCACCTCCCGCTCTCCTCACCTCCCGCTCTCCTCACCTCCCGCTCTCCCCACCTCCCACTCTCCTCACCTCCCGCTCTCCTCACCTCCCGCTCTCCTCACCTCCCGCTCTCCTCACCGCCCGCTCTCCCCATCTCCCGCTCTCCTCACCTCCCGCTCTCCTCACCTCCCGCTCTCCTCACCTCCCGCTCTCCTCACCTCCCGCTCTCCTCACCAAACCCACTCTCCCCGCCAAGCCCGCTCTCCTCACCTCCCGCTCTCCTCACCTCCCGCTCTCCTCACCAAACCCGCTCTCCCCGCCAAGCCCGCTCTCCTCACCTCCCGCTCTCCTCACCGCCCGCTCTCCTCACCAAACCCGCTCTCCTCACCTCCCGCTCTCCTCACCTCCCGCTCTCCTCACCTCCCGCTCTCCTCACCAAACCCGCTCTCCTCACCTCCCGCTCTCCTCACCTCCCGCTCTCCTCACCAAACCCGCTCTCCTCACCTCCCACTCTCCTCACCAAACCCGCTCTCCTCACCAAACCCGCTCTCCTCACCGCCCGCTCTCCTCACCAAACCCGCTCTCCTCACCAAACCCGCTCTCCTCATCTCCCGCTCTCCTCACCGCCCGCTCTCCTCACCTCCCGCTCTCCTCACCTCCCGCTCTCCTCACCAAACCCACTCTCCTCACCAAACACGCTCTCCTCATCTCCCGCTCTCCTCACCGCCCGCTCTCCTCAACTCCCGCTCTCCTCACCTCCCGCTCTCCCCACCTCCCGTTCTCCCCACCACACCCGCTCTCCTCACCAAACCCGCTCTCCCCACCTCCCGTTCTCCCCACCAAACCCGCTCTCCCCACCAAACCCGCTCTCCTCACCTCCCACTCTCCTCACCTCCCACTTTCCTCACCTCCCGCTCTCCTCACCAAACCCGCTCTCCTCACCTCCCGCTCTCCTCACCTCCCACTCTCCTCACCGCCCGCTCTCCTCATCGCCCGCTCTCCTCACCAAACCCGCTCTCCTCACCAAACCCCGCTCTCCTCACCTCCCGCTCTCCTCACCAAACCCGCTCTCCTCACCAAACCCGCTCTCCTCACCAAACCCGCTCTCCTCACCAAACCCGTTCTCCCCACCTCCCGCTCTCCTCACCTCCCGCTCTCCTCACCTCCCGCTCTCCTCACCTCCCGCTCTCCTCACCTCCTGCTCTCCTCACCTCCCGCTCTCCTCACCAAACCCGCTCTCCTCACCTCCCGCTCTCCCCACCTCCCGCTCTCCTCACCAAACCCGCTCTCCTCACCTCCCGCTCTCCCCACCTCCCGCTCTCCTCACCTCCCGCTCTCCTCACCAAACCCGCTCTCCTCACCTCCCACTCTCCTCTCCTCCCGCTCTCCTCACCTCCCGCTCTCCTCACCTCCCGCTCTCTTCACCTCCCGCTCTCCCCACCAAACCCGCTCTCCTCACCTCCCACTCTCCTCTCCTCACCTCCCACTCTCCCCACCAAACCCGCTCTCCTCACCTCCCGCTCTCCTCACCTCCCGCTCTCCTCACCAAACCCGCTCTCCTCACCAAACCCGCTCTCCTCACCTCCCACTCTCCCCACCAAACCCGCTCTCCTCACCTCCCGCTCTCCTCACCTCCCGCTCTCCTCACCAAACCCGCTCTCCTCACCTCCCGCTCTCCTCACCTCCCACTCTCCTCACCAAACCCGCTCTCCTCACCAAACCCGCTCTCCTCACCTCCCGCTCTCCTCACCTCCCACTCTCCTCACCAAACCCGCTCTCCTCACCAAACCCGCTCTCCTCATCTCCCGCTCTCCTCACCGCCCGCTCTCCTCACCAAACCCGCTCTCCTCACCTCCCGCTCTCCTCACCTCCCGCTCTCCTCACCTCCCGCTCTCCTCACCTCCTGCTCTCCTCACCTCCCGCTCTCCTCACCTCCTGCTCTCCTCACCTCCCGCTCTCCTCACCTCCCGCTCTCCTCACCTCCCGCTCTCCTCACCAAACCCGCTCTCCTCACCTCCCGCTCTCCTCACCTCCCGCTCTCCTCACCTCCCGCTCTCCTCACCTCCCGCTCTCCCCACCTCCCGCTCTCCTCACCTGCCGCTCTCCTCACCAAACCCGCTCTCCTCACCTCCCACTCTCCTCTCCTCCCGCTCTCCTCACCTCCCGCTCTCCTCACCTCCCGCTCTCCTCACCAAACCCGCTCTCTTCACCTCCCGCTCTCCTTACCAAACCCGCTCTCCTCACCAAACCCGCTCTCCTCACCGCCCGCTCTCCTCACCAAACCCGCTCTCTTCACCGCCTGCTCTCCTCACCTCCTGCTCTCCTCACCTCCCGCTCTCCTCACCTCCCGCTCTCCTCACCTCCCGCTCTCCTCACCTCCCACTCTCCTCTCCTCACCTCCCACTCTCCCCACCAAACCCGCTCTCCTCACCTCCCGCTCTCCTCACCTCCCGCTCTCCTCACCAAACCCGCTCTCCTCACCAAACCCGCTCTCCTCACCTCCCACTCTCCCCACCAAACCCGCTCTCCTCACCTCCCGCTCTCCTCACCTCCCGCTCTCCTCACCAAACCCGCTCTCCTCACCTCCCACTCTCCTCTCCTCACCTCCCGCTCTCCCCACCAAACCCGCTCTCCTCACCTCCCGCTCTCCCCACCAAACCCGCTCTCCTCACCAAACCCGCTCTCCCCGCCAAGCCCGCTCTCCTCACCTCCCGCTCTCCTCACCTCCCGCTCTCCTCACCTCCCGCTCTCCTCACCTCCCGCTCTCCTCACCTCCCGCTCTCCTCACCTCCCGCTCTCCTCACCAAACCCGCTCTCCTCACCAAACCCGCTCTCCTCACCTCCCTCTCTCCTCACCTCCCGCTCTCCTCACCTCCCACTCTCCTCACCTCCCGCTCTCCTCACCTCCCGCTCTCCTCACCTCCCGCTCTCCTCACCTCCCGCTCTCCTCACCTCCCGCTCTCCTCACCACCCACTCTCCTCACCTCCCGCTCTCCTCACCTCCCACTCTCCTCACCTCCCGCTCTCCTCACCTCCCGCTCTCCTCACCAAACCCGCTCTCCCCGCCAAGCCCGCTCTCCTCACCTCCCGCTCTCCTCACCTCCCGCTCTCCTCACCTCCCGCTCTCCTCACCGCACGCTCTCCTCACATCCCGCTCTCCTCACCTCCCGCTCTCCTCACCTCCCGCTCTCCTCACCAAACCCGTTCTCCCCACCAAACCCGTTCTCCCCACCAAACCCGCTCTCCTCACCAAACCCGCTCTCCTCACCTCCCGCTCTCCTCACCGCCCGCTCTCCTCACCTCCCGCTCTCCTCACCTCCCGCTCTCCTCACCGCCCGCTCTCCTCACCTCCCGCTCTCCTCACCAAACCCGCTCTCCTCACCTCCCGCTCTCCTCACCTCCCGCTCTCCTCACCAAACCCGCTCTCCTCACCTCCCGCTCTCCTCACCTCCCGCTCTCCTCACCTCCCGCTCTCCTCACCTCCCACTCTCCTCACCTCCCACTCTCCTCACCAAACCCGCTCTCCTCACCGCCCGCTCTCCTCACCTCCCGCTCTCCTCACCGCCCGCTCTCCTCACATCCCGCTCTCCTCACCGCCCGCTCTCCTCACCAAACCCGCTCTCCTCACCAAACCCGCTCTCCTCACCTCCCGCTCTCCTCACCGCCCGCTCTCCTCACCTCCCGCTCTCCTCACCGCCCGCTCTCCTCACCTCCCGCTCTCCTCACCGCCCGCTCTCCTCACCAAACCCGCTCTCCTCACCAAACCCGCTCTCCTCATCTCCCGCTCTCCTCACCGCCCGCTCTCCTCACCTCCCGCTCTCCTCACCAAACCCGCTCTCCTCACCTCCCGCTCTCCTCACCAAACCCGCTCTCCTCACCAAACCCGCTCTCCTCACGAAACCCGCTCTCCTCATCTCCCGCTCTCACCACCTCCCGTTCTCCCCACCAAACCCGCTCTCCTCACCAAACCCGCTCTCCCCACCTCCCGTTCTCCCCACCAAACCCGATCTCCCCACCAAACCCGCTCTCCTCACCAAACCCGCTCTCCTCACCTCCCGCTCTCCTCACCTCCCACTTTCCTCACCTCCCGCTCTCCTCACCAAACCCGCTCTCCTCACCTCCCGCTCTCCTCACCTCCCACTCTCCTCATCGCCCGCTCTCCTCACCAAACCCGCTCTCCCCACCAAACCCGCTCTCCCCACCAAACCCGCTCTCCTCACCAAACCCCGCTCTCCTCACCTCCCGCTCTCCTCACCAAACCCGCTCTCCTCACCAAACCCGCTCTCCTCACCAAACCCGCTCTCCTCACCAAACCCGTTCTCCCCACCTCCCGCTCTCCTCACCTCCCGCTCTCCTCACCTCCCGCTCTCCTCACCAAACCCGCTCTCCTCACCTCCCGCTCTCCTCACCTCCCGCTCTCCTCACCTCCTGCTCTCCTCACCTCCCGCTCTCCTCACCAAACCCGCTCTCCTCACCTCCCGCTCTCCCCACCTCCCGCTCTCCTCACCAAACCCGCTCTCCTCACCTCCCGCTCTCCCCACCTCCCGCTCTCCTCACCTCCCGCTCTCCTCACCTCCCGCTCTCCTCACCTCCCACTCTCCTCTCCTCCCGCTCTCCTCACCTCCCGCTCTCCTCACCTCCCGCTCTCCTCACCTCCCGCTCTCCTCACCAAACCCGCTCTCCTCACCTCCCACTCTCCTCTCCTCCCGCTCTCCTCACCTCCCGCTCTCCTCACCTCCCGCTCTCCTCACCAAACCCGCTCTCTTCACCTCCCGCTCTCCTTACCAAACCCGCTCTCCTCACCAAACCCGCTCTCCTCACCGCCCGCTCTCCTCACCAAACCCGCTCTCTTCACCGCCTGCTCTCCTCACCTCCTGCTCTCCTCACCTCCCACTCTCCTCACCGCCCGCTCTCCTCACCAAACCCGCTCTCTTCACCGCCCGCTCTCCTCACCTCCCACTCTCCTCACCTCCCGCTCTACTCACCAAACCCGCTCTTCTCACCAAACCCGCTCTCCCCACCTCCCGCTCTCCTCACCTCCCACTCTCCTCACCTCCCGCTCTCCTCACCAAACCCGATCTCCTCACCAAACCTGCTCTCCTCACCTCCCGCTCTCCTCACCGCCCGCTCTCCTCACCTCCCGCTCACCTCACCGCCCGCTCTCCTCACCAAACCCGCTCTCCTCACCTCCCGCTCTCCTCACCGCCCGCTCTCCTCACCGCCCGCTCTCCTCACCAAACCCGCTCTCCTCACCTCCCGCTCTCCTCACCGCCCGCTCTCCTCACCAAACCCGCTCTACTCACCTCCCGCTCTCCTCACCAAACCCGCTCTCCTCACCAAACCCGCTCTCCTCACCTCCCGCTCTCCTCACCTCCCGCTCTCCTCACCTCCCGCTCTCCTCACCAAACCCGCTCTCCTCACCGCCCGCTCTCCTCACCAAACCCGCTCTCCTCACCGCCCGCTCTCCTCACCAAACCCGCTCTCCTCACCTCCCGCTCTCCTCACCGCCCGCTCTCCTCACCAAACCCGCTCTACTCACCTCCCGCTCTCCTCACCAAACCCGCTCTCCTCACCAAACCCGCTCTCCTCACCTCCCGCTCTCCTCACCAAACCCGCTCTCCTCACCTCCCGCTCTCCTCACCTCCCGCTCTCCCCACCTCCCGCTCTCCTCACCGCCCGCTCTCCTCACCTAACCCCCTCTCCTCACCTCCCGTTCTCCTCACCTCCCGCTCTCCCCACCTCCCGCTCTCCTCACCAAACCCGCTCTCCTCACCAAACCCCCTCGCCTCACCTCCCGTTCTCCTCACTGCCCGCTCTCCTCTCCTAACCCGCTCTCCTCACGAAACCCGCTCTCCTCACCTCCCGCTCTCCTCACTGCCCGCTCTCCTCACCAAACCCGCTCTCCTCACCAAACCCCCTCGCCTCACCTCCCGCTCTCCTCACCAAACCGGCTCTCCTCACCTCCCGCTCTCCTCACTGCCCGCTCTCCTCACCTTCCGCTCTCCTCACCAAACCCGCTCTCCTCACCTCCCGCTCTCCTCACCAAACCCGCTCTCCTCACCGCCCGCTCTCCTCACCTCCCGCTCTCCCCACCAAACCCGCTCTCCTCACCTCCCGCTCTCCTCACCTCCCGCTCTCCCCACCAAACCCGCTCTCCTCACCTCCCGCTCTCCCCACCAAACCCGCTCTCCTCACCAAACCCGCTCTCCCTACCAAACCCGCTCTCCTCACCGCCCGCTCTCCTCACCTCCCGCTCTCCTCACCAAACCCGCTCTCCCTACCAAACCCGCTCTCCTCACCAAACCCGCTCTCCCTACCAAACCCGCTCTCCTCACCTCCCGCTCTCCTCACCAAACCCGCTCTCCCTACCAAACCCGCTCTCCTCACCGCCCGCTCTCCTCACCTCCCGCTCTCCCCACCAAACCCGCTCTCCTCACCTCCCGCTCTCCCCACCAAACCCGCTCTCCTCACCAAACCCGCTCTCCCTACCAAACCCGCTCTCCTCACCTCCCGCTCTCCCCACCAAACCCGCTCTCCTCACCTCCCGCTCTCCTCACCAAACCCGCTCTCCTCACCGCTCGCTCTCCTCACCTCCCGCTCTCCTCACCAAACCCGGTCTCCTCACCGCCCACTCTCCCCACCAAACCCGCTCTCCTCACCAAACCCGCTCTCCTCACCAAACCCGCTCTCCCCACCAAACCCGCTCTCCTCACCAAACCTGCTCTCCTCACCTCCCGCTCTCCTCACCAAACCCGCTCTGCTCACCTCCCGCTCTCCTCACCAAACCCGCTCTCCTCACCGCCCGCTCTCCTCACCTCCCGCTCTCCTCACCGCCCGCTCTCCTCACCTCCCGCTCTCCTCACCAAACCCGCTCTCCTCACCAAACCCGCTCTCCTCACCTCCCACTCTCCCCACCAAACCCGCTCTCCTCACCTCCCACTCTCCACACCAAAACCGCTCTCCTCACCGCCCGCTCTCCTCACCAAACCCGCTCTCCTCACCAAACTCGCTCTCCTCACCGCCCGCACTCCTCACCAAACCCGCTCTCCTCACCAAACCCGCTCTCCTCACCGCCCGCTCTCCTCACCAAACTCGCTCTCTCCCATGAAACCCGCTCTCCTCACTGCCCGCTCTCCTCACCGCCCGCTCTCCTCACCTCCCGCTCTCCCCACGAAACCCGCTCTCCTCACCAAACCCGCTCTCCTCACCGCCCGCACTCCTCACCAAACCTGCTCTCCTCACCAAACCCGCTCTCCTCACCGCCCGCTCGCCTCACCAAACCCGCTCTCCTCACCGTCCGCTCTCCTCACCGCCCGCTCTGCTCACCTCATGCTCTCCCCACGAAACCCGCACTCCTCACCAAACCCGCTCTCCTCACCGGCCGCTCTCCTCACCGCCCGCTCTGCTCACCGCCCGCACTCCTCACCAAACTCGCTCTCCCCACGAAACCCACTCTCCTCACCGCCCGCTCTCCTCACCTCCCGCTCTCCCCACGAAACCCGCTCTCCTCACCAAACCCGCTCTCCTCACCGCCCGCACTCCTCACCAAACCCGCTCTCCTCACGAAACCCGCTCTCCTCACCGCCCGCTCTCCTCACCAAACCCGCTCTCCTCACCGGCAGCTCTCCTCACCGCCCGCTCTGCTCACCGCCCGCACTCCTCACCAAACTCGCTCTCCCCACCAAACCCGCTCTCCTCACCGCCCGCTCTCCTCACCGGCAGCTCTCCTCACCGCCCGCTCTGCTCACCGCCCGCACTCCTCACCAAACCCGCTCTCCTCACCGCCCGCTCTCCTCACCGCCCGCTCTCCCCACGAAACCCGCTCTCCTCACCAAACCCGCTCTCCTCACCGCCCGCACTCCTCACCAAACCCGCTCTCCCCACGAAACCCGCTCTCCTCACCGCCCGCTCTCCTCACCAAACCCGCTCTCCTCACCGCCCGCTCTCCTCACCAAACCCGCTCTCCCCACGAAACCCGCTCTCCTCACCGCCCGCTCTCCTCACCAAACCCGCTCTCCTCACCGCCCGCACTCCTCACCAAACCCGCTCTCCTCACGAAACCCGCTCTCCTCACCGCCCGCTCTCCTCACCAAACCCGCTCTCCTCACCGCCCGCACTCCTCACCAAACTCACTCTCCCCACGAAACCCGCTCTCCTCACCGCCCGCACTCCTCACCAAACTCGCTCTCCTCACCAAACCCCGCTCTCCCCACCAAACCCGCTCTCCTCACCAAACCCGCTCTCCTCACCAAACCCGTTCTCCCCACCTCCCGCTCTCCTCACCTCCCGCTCTCCTCACCTCCCGCTCTCCTCACCAAACCCGCTCTCCTCACCTCCCGCTCTCCCCACCTCACGCTCTCCTCTCCTCCCGCTCTCCTCACCTCCCGCTCTCCTCACCTCCCGCTCTCCTCACCTCCCGCTCTCCTCACCTCCTGCTCTCCTCACCTCCCGCTCTCCTCACCAAACCCGCTCTCCTCACCTCCCGCTCTCCCCACCTCCCGCTCTCCTCACCAAACCCGCTCTCCTCACCTCCCGATCTCCCCACCTCCCGCTCTCCTCACCTCCCGCTCTCCTCACCAAACCCGCTCTCCTCACCTCCCACTCTCCTCTCCTCCCGCTCTCCTCACCTCCCGCTCTCCTCACCTCCCGCTCTCCTCCCCTCCCGCTCTCCCCACCAAACCCGCTCTCCTCACCTCCCACTCTCCTCTCCTCACCTCCCACTCTCCCCAGCAAACCCGCTCTCCTCACCTCCCACTCTCCTCACCAAACCCGCTCTCCTCACCAAACCCGCTCTCCTCATCTCCCGCTCTCCTCACCGCCCGCTCTCCTCACCTCCCGCTCTCCTCACCTCCCGCTCTCCTCACCGCCCGCTCTCCTCACCAAACCCGCTCTCCTCACCAAACCCGCTCTCCTCACCTCCCGCTCTCCTCACCTCCCGCTCTCCCCACCTCCCGCTCTCCTCACCAAACCCGCTCTCCTCACCTCCCGCTCTCCTCACCTCCTGCTCTCCTCACCTCCCGCTCTCCTCACCAAACCCGCTCTCCTCACCTCCCACTCTCCTCTCCTCCCGCTCTCCTCACCTCCCGCTCTCCCCACCTCCCGCTCTCCTCACCAAACCCGCTCTCCTCACCTCCCGCTCTCCCCACCTCCCGCTCTCCTCACCTCCCGCTCTCCTCACCAAACCCGCTCTCCTCACCTCCCACTCTCCTCTCCTCCCGCTCTCCTCACCTCCCGCTCTCCTCACCTCCCGCTCTCTTCACCTCCCGCTCTCCTTACCAAACCCGCTCTCCTCACCAAACCCGCTCTCCTCACCGCCCGCTCTCCTCACCAAACCCGCTCTCTTCACCGCCTGCTCTCCTCACCTCCTGCTCTCCTCACCTCCCACTCTCCTCACCTCCCGCTCTCCTCACCAAAGCCGCTCTCCTCACCAAACGCGCTCACCTCACCGCCCGCTCTCCTCACCAAACCCGCTCTCCTCACCGCCCGCTCTCCTCACCTCCCACTCTCCTCACCTCCCGCTCTACTCACCAAACCCGCTCTCCTCACCGCCCGCACTCCTCACCAAACCTGCTCTCCTCACCAAACCCGCTCTCCTCACCGCCCGCTCGCCTCACCAAACCCGCTCTCCTCACCGTCCGCTCTCCTCACCGCCCGCTCTGCTCACCTCATGCTCTCCCCACGAAACCCGCACTCCTCACCAAACCCGCTCTCCTCACCGGCCGCTCTCCTCACCGCCCGCTCTGCTCACCGCCCGCACTCCTCACCAAACTCGCTCTCCCCACGAAACCCGCTCTCCTCACCGCCCGCTCTCCTCACCTCCCGCTCTCCCCACGAAACCCGCTCTCCTCACCAAACCCGCTCTCCTCACCGCCCGCACTCCTCACCAAACCCGCTCTCCTCACGAAACCCGCTCTCCTCACCGCCCGCTCTCCTCACCAAACCCGCTCTCCTCACCGGCAGCTCTCCTCACCGCCCGCTCTGCTCACCGCCCGCACTCCTCACCAAACTCGCTCTCCCCACCAAACCCGCTCTCCTCACCGCCCGCTCTCCTCACCGGCAGCTCTCCTCACCGCCCGCTCTGCTCACCGCCCGCACTCCTCACCAAACCCGCTCTCCTCACCGCCCGCTCTCCTCACCGCCCGCTCTCCCCACGAAACTCGCTCTCCTCACCAAACCCGCTCTCCTCACCGCCCGCACTCCTCACCAAACCCGCTCTCCCCACGAAACCCGCTCTCCTCACCGCCCGCTCTCCTCACCAAACCCGCTCTCCTCACCGCCCGCTCTCCTCACCAAACCCGCTCTCCCCACGAAACCCGCTCTCCTCACCGCCCGCTCTCCTCACCAAACCCGCTCTCCTCACCGCCCGCACTCCTCACCAAACCCGCTCTCCTCACGAAACCCGCTCTCCTCACCGCCCGCTCTCCTCACCAAACCCGCTCTCCTCACCGCCCGCACTCCTCACCAAACTCACTCTCCCCACGAAACCCGCTCTCCTCACCGCCCGCACTCCTCACCAAACTCGCTCTCCTCACCAAACCCCGCTCTCCCCACCAAACCCGCTCTCCTCACCAAACCCGCTCTCCTCACCAAACCCGTTCTCCCCACCTCCCGCTCTCCTCACCTCCCGCTCTCCTCACCTCCCGCTCTCCTCACCAAACCCGCTCTCCTCACCTCCCGCTCTCCCCACCTCACGCTCTCCTCTCCTCCCGCTCTCCTCACCTCCCGCTCTCCTCACCTCCCGCTCTCCTCACCTCCCGCTCTCCTCACCTCCTGCTCTCCTCACCTCCCGCTCTCCTCACCAAACCCGCTCTCCTCACCTCCCGCTCTCCCCACCTCCCGCTCTCCTCACCAAACCCGCTCTCCTCACCTCCCGATCTCCCCACCTCCCGCTCTCCTCACCTCCCGCTCTCCTCACCAAACCCGCTCTCCTCACCTCCCACTCTCCTCTCCTCCCGCTCTCCTCACCTCCCGCTCTCCTCACCTCCCGCTCTCCTCCCCTCCCGCTCTCCCCACCAAACCCGCTCTCCTCACCTCCCACTCTCCTCTCCTCACCTCCCACTCTCCCCACCAAACCCGCTCTCCTCACCTCCCACTCTCCTCACCAAACCCGCTCTCCTCACCAAACCCGCTCTCCTCATCTCCCGCTCTCCTCACCGCCCGCTCTCCTCACCTCCCGCTCTCCTCATCTCCCGCTCTCCTCACCGCCCGCTCTCCTCACCAAACCCGCTCTCCTCACCAAACCCGCTCTCCTCACCTCCCGCTCTCCTCACCTCCCGCTCTCCCCACCTCCCGCTCTCCTCACCAAACCCGCTCTCCTCACCTCCCGCTCTCCTCACCTCCTGCTCTCCTCACCTCCCGCTCTCCTCACCAAACCCGCTCTCCTCACCTCCCACTCTCCTCTCCTCCCGCTCTCCTCACCTCCCGCTCTCCCCACCTCCCGCTCTCCTCACCAAACCCGCTCTCCTCACCTCCCGCTCTCCCCACCTCCCGCTCTCCTCACCTCCCGCTCTCCTCACCAAACCCGCTCTCCTCACCTCCCACTCTCCTCTCCTCCCGCTCTCCTCACCTCCCGCTCTCCTCACCTCCCGCTCTCTTCACCTCCCGCTCTCCTTACCAAACCCGCTCTCCTCACCAAACCCGCTCTCCTCACCGCCCGCTCTCCTCACCAAACCCGCTCTCTTCACCGCCTGCTCTCCTCACCTCCTGCTCTCCTCACCTCCCACTCTCCTCACCTCCCGCTCTCCTCACCAAAGCCGCTCTCCTCACCAAACGCGCTCACCTCACCGCCCGCTCTCCTCACCAAACCCGCTCTCCTCACCGCCCGCTCTCCTCACCTCCCACTCTCCTCACCTCCCGCTCTACTCACCAAACCCGCTCTTCTCACCAAACCCGCTCTCCCCACCTCCCGCTCTCCTCACCTCCCACTCTCCTCACCTCCCGCTCTCCTCACCAAACCCGATCTCCTCACCAAACATGCTCTCCTCACCTCCCGCTCACCTCACCGCCCGCTCTCCTCACCAAACCCGCTCTCCTCACCTCCCGCTCTCCTCACCTCCCGCTCTCCTCACCGCCCGCTCTCCTCACCAAACCCGCTCTCCTCACCGCCCGCTCTCCTCACCAAACCCGCTCTCCTCACCTCCCGCTCTCCTCACCTCCCACTCTCCTCACCTCCCGCTCTCCTCACCAAACCCGATCTCCTCACCAAACCTGCTCTCCTCACCTCCCGCTCACCTCACCGCCCGCTCTCCTCACCAAACCCGCTCTCCTCACCTCCCGCTCTCCTCACCGCCCGCTCTCCTCACCGCCCGCTCTCCTCACCAAACCCACTCTCCTCACTGCCCGCTCTCCTCACCAAACCCGCTCTACTCACCTCCCGCTCTCCTCACCAAACCCGCTCTCCTCACCAAACCCGCTCTCCTCACCTCCCGCTCTCCTCACCTCCCGCTCTCCCCACCTCCCGCTCTCCTCACCTCCCGTTCTCCTCACCTCCCGCTCTCCTCACCTCCCGCTCTCCCCACCTCCCGCTCTCCCCACCTCCCGCTCTCCTCACCTCCCGTTCTCCTCACCTCCCGCTCTCCTCACCTCCCGCTCTCCTCACCTCCCACTCTCCTCACCTCCCGCTCTCCTCACCAAAGCCGCTCTCCTCACCAAACGCGCTCACCTCACCGCCCGTTCTCCTCACCTAACCCGCTCTCCTCACCAAACCCCCTCTCCTCACCTCCCGCTCTCCTCACCTCCCGCTCTCCTCACCAAACCCGCTCTCCTCACCGCCCGCTCTCCTCACCTCCCGCTCTCCTCACCTCCCGCTCTCCTCACCTCCCGCTCTCCTCACCTCCCGCTCTCCTCACCTCCCGCTCTCCTCACCTCCCGCTCTCCCCACCAAACCCGCTCTCCTCACCAAACCCGCTCTCCTCACCTCCCGCTCTCCTCACCAAACCCGCTCTCCCTACCAAACCCGCTCTCCTCACCAAACCCGCTCTCCCTACCAAACCCGCTCTCCTCACCTCCCGCTCTCCTCACCAAACCCGCTCTCCCTACCAAACCCGCTCTCCTCACCGCCCGCTCTCCTCACCTCCCGCTCTCCCCACCAAACCCGCTCTCCTCACCTCCCGCTCTCCCCACCAAACCCGCTCTCCTCACCAAACCCGCTCTCACTACCAAACCCGCTCTCCTCACCTCCCGCTCTCCCCACCAAACCCGCTCTCCTCACCTCCCGCTCTCCTCACCAAACCCGCTCTCCTCACCGCTCGCTCTCCTCACCTCCCGCTCTCCTCACCAAACCCGGTCTCCTCACCGCCCACTCTCCCCACCAAACCCGCTCTCCTCACCAAACCCGCTCTCCTCACCAAACCCGCTCTCCTCACCAAACCCGCTCTCCTCACCGCTCGCTCTCCTCACCTCCCGCTCTCCTCACCAAACCCGCTCTCCTCACCAAACCCGCTCTCCCTACCAAACCCGCTCTCCTCACCGCTCGCTCTCCTCACCTCCCGCTCTCCTCACCAAACCCGCTCTCCTCACCAAACCCGCTCTCCCCACCAAACCCGCTCTCCTCACCAAACCTGCTCTCCTCACCTCCCGCTCTCCTCACCAAACCCGCTCTCCTCACCAAACCTGCTCTCCTCACCTCCCGCTCTCCTCACCTCCCGCTCTCCTCACCAAACCCGCTCTCCTCACCAAACCCGCTCTCCCTACCAAACCCGCTCTCCTCACCGCTCGCTCTCCTCACCTCCCGCTCTCCTCACCAAACCCGCTCTCCTCACCAAACCCGCTCTCCCCACCAAACCCGCTCTCCTCACCAAACCTGCTCTCCTCACCTCCCGCTCTCCTCACCAAACCCGCTCTCCTCACCAAACCTGCTCTCCTCACCTCCCGCTCTCCTCACCAAACCCGCTCTCCTCACCGCTCGCTCTCCTCACCTCCCGCTCTCCTCACCAAACCCGCTCTCCTCACCAAACCCGCTCTCCCCACCAAACCCGCTCTCCCCACCAAACCCGCTCTCCTCACCAAACCTGCTCTCCTCACCTCCCGCTCTCCTCACCTCCCGCTCTCCTCACCGCCCGCTCTCCTCACCTCCCGCTCTCCTCACCGCCCGCTCTCCTCACCTCCCGCTCTCCTCACCGCCCGCTCTCCTCACCTCCCGCTCTCCTCACCAAACCCGCTCTCCTCACCTCCCACTCTCCACACCAAAACCGCTCTCCTCACCGCCCGCTCTCCTCACCAAACCCGCTCTCCTCACCAAACTCGCTCTCCTCACCGCCCGCACTCCTCACCAAACCCGCTCTCCTCACCAAACCCGCTCTCCTCACCGCCCGCTCTCCTCACCAAACCCGATCTCCTCACCAAACCTGCTCTCCTCACCTCCCGCTCACCTCACCGCCCGCTCTCCTCACCAAACCCGCTCTCCTCACCGCCCGCTCTCCTCACCAAACCCGCTCTCCTCACCTCCCGCTCTCCTCACCTCCCGCTCTCCTCACCTCCCGCTCTCCTCACCTCCCGCTCTCCTCACCTCCCGCTCTCCTCACCTCCCGCTCTCCTCACCTCCCGCTCTCCCCACCAAACCCGCTCTCCTCACCAAACCCGCTCTCCCTACCAAACCCGCTCTCCTCACCTCCCGCTCTCCTCACCAAACCCGCTCTCCCTACCAAACCCGCTCTCCTCACCAAACCCGCTCTCCCTACCAAACCCGCTCTCCTCACCTCCCGCTCTCCTCACCAAACCCGCTCTCCCTACCAAACCCGCTCTCCTCACCGCCCGCTCTCCTCACCTCCCGCTCTCCCCACCAAACCCGCTCTCCTCACCTCCCGCTCTCCCCACCAAACCCGCTCTCCTCACCAAACCCGCTCTCACTACCAAACCCGCTCTCCTCACCTCCCGCTCTCCCCACCAAACCCGCTCTCCTCACCTCCCGCTCTCCTCACCAAACCCGCTCTCCTCACCGCTCGCTCTCCTCACCTCCCGCTCTCCTCACCAAACCCGGTCTCCTCACCGCCCACTCTCCCCACCAAACCCGCTCTCCTCACCAAACCCGCTCTCCTCACCAAACCCGCTCTCCTCACCAAACCCGCTCTCCTCACCGCTCGCTCTCCTCACCTCCCGCTCTCCTCACCAAACCCGCTCTCCTCACCAAACCCGCTCTCCCTACCAAACCCGCTCTCCTCACCGCTCGCTCTCCTCACCTCCCGCTCTCCTCACCAAACCCGCTCTCCTCACCAAACCCGCTCTCCCCACCAAACCCGCTCTCCTCACCAAACCTGCTCTCCTCACCTCCCGCTCTCCTCACCAAACCCGCTCTCCTCACCAAACCTGCTCTCCTCACCTCCCGCTCTCCTCACCAAACCCGCTCTCCTCACCGCTCGCTCTCCTCACCTCCCGCTCTCCTCACCAAACCCGCTCTCCTCACCAAACCCGCTCTCCCCACCAAACCCGCTCTCCCCACCAAACCCGCTCTCCTCACCAAACCTGCTCTCCTCACCTCCCGCTCTCCTCACCTCCCGCTCTCCTCACCGCCCGCTCTCCTCACCTCCCGCTCTCCTCACCGCCCGCTCTCCTCACCTCCCGCTCTCCTCACCGCCCGCTCTCCTCACCTCCCGCTCTCCTCACCAAACCCGCTCTCCTCACCTCCCACTCTCCACACCAAAACCGCTCTCCTCACCGCCCGCTCTCCTCACCAAACCCGCTCTCCTCACCAAACTCGCTCTCCTCACCGCCCGCACTCCTCACCAAACCCGCTCTCCTCACCAAACCCGCTCTCCTCACCGCCCGCTCTCCTCACCAAACCCGATCTCCTCACCAAACCTGCTCTCCTCACCTCCCGCTCACCTCACCGCCCGCTCTCCTCACCAAACCCGCTCTCCTCACCGCCCGCTCTCCTCACCAAACCCGCTCTCCTCACCTCCCGCTCTCCTCACCTCCCACTCTCCTCACCTCCCGCTCTCCTCACCAAACCCGATCTCCTCACCAAACCTGCTCTCCTCACCTCCCGCTCACCTCACCGCCCGCTCTCCTCACCAAACCCGCTCTCCTCACCTCCCGCTCTCCTCACCGCCCGCTCTCCTCACCGCCCGCTCTCCTCACCAAACCCACTCTCCTCACTGCCCGCTCTCCTCACCAAACCCGCTCTACTCACCTCCCGCTCTCCTCACCAAACCCGCTCTCCTCACCAAACCCGCTCTCCTCACCTCCCGCTCTCCTCACCTCCCGCTCTCCCCACCTCCCGCTCTCCTCACCTCCCGTTCTCCTCACCTCCCGCTCTCCTCACCTCCCGCTCTCCCCACCTCCCGCTCTCCCCACCTCCCGCTCTCCTCACCTCCCGTTCTCCTCACCTCCCGCTCTCCTCACCTCCCGCTCTCCTCACCTCCCACTCTCCTCACCTCCCGCTCTCCTCACCAAAGCCGCTCTCCTCACCAAACGCGCTCACCTCACCGCCCGTTCTCCTCACCTAACCCGCTCTCCTCACCAAACCCCCTCTCCTCACCTCCCGCTCTCCTCACCTCCCGCTCTCCTCACCAAACCCGCTCTCCTCACCGCCCGCTCTCCTCACCTCCCGCTCTCCTCACCTCCCGCTCTCCTCACCTCCCGCTCTCCTCACCTCCCGCTCTCCTCACCTCCCGCTCTCCTCACCTCCCGCTCTCCCCACCAAACCCGCTCTCCTCACCAAACCCGCTCTCCCTACCAAACCCGCTCTCCTCACCTCCCGCTCTCCTCACCAAACCCGCTCTCCCTACCAAACCCGCTCTCCTCACCAAACCCGCTCTCCCTACCAAACCCGCTCTCCTCACCTCCCGCTCTCCTCACCAAACCCGCTCTCCCTACCAAACCCGCTCTCCTCACCGCCCGCTCTCCTCACCTCCCGCTCTCCCCACCAAACCCGCTCTCCTCACCTCCCGCTCTCCCCACCAAACCCGCTCTCCTCACCAAACCCGCTCTCCCTACCAAACCCGCTCTCCTCACCTCCCGCTCTCCCCACCAAACCCGCTCTCCTCACCTCCCGCTCTCCTCACCAAACCCGCTCTCCTCACCGCTCGCTCTCCTCACCTCCCGCTCTCCTCACCAAACCCGGTCTCCTCACCGCCCACTCTCCCCACCAAACCCGCTCTCCTCACCAAACCCGCTCTCCTCACCAAACCCGCTCTCCTCACCAAACCCGCTCTCCTCACCGCTCGCTCTCCTCACCTCCCGCTCTCCTCACCAAACCCGCTCTCCTCACCAAACCCGCTCTCCCTACCAAACCCGCTCTCCTCACCGCTCGCTCTCCTCACCTCCCGCTCTCCTCACCAAACCCGCTCTCCTCACCAAACCCGCTCTCCCCACCAAACCCGCTCTCCTCACCAAACCTGCTCTCCTCACCTCCCGCTCTCCTCACCAAACCCGCTCTCCTCACCAAACCCGCTCTCCTCACCTCCCGCTCTCCTCACCAAACCCGCTCTCCTCACCGCTCGCTCTCCTCACCTCCCGCTCTCCTCACCAAACCCGCTCTCCTCACCAAACCCGCTCTCCCCACCAAACCCGCTCTCCCCACCAAACCCGCTCTCCTCACCAAACCTGCTCTCCTCACCTCCCGCTCTCCTCACCTCCCGCTCTCCTCACCGCCCGCTCTCCTCACCTCCCGCTCTCCTCACCGCCCGCTCTCCTCACCTCCCGCTCTCCTCACCGCCCGCTCTCCTCACCTCCCGCTCTCCTCACCAAACCCGCTCTCCTCACCTCCCACTCTCCACACCAAAACCGCTCTCCTCACCGCCCGCTCTCCTCACCAAACCCGCTCTCCTCACCTCCCGCTCTCCCCACCAAACCCGCTCTCCTCACCTCCCGCTCTCCTCACCAAACCCGCTCTCCTCACCGCTCGCTCTCCTCACCTCCCGCTCTCCTCACCAAACCCGGTCTCCTCACCGCCCACTCTCCCCACCAAACCCGCTCTCCTCACCAAACCCGCTCTCCTCACCAAACCCGCTCTCCTCACCAAACCCGCTCTCCTCACCGCTCGCTCTCCTCACCTCCCGCTCTCCTCACCAAACCCGCTCTCCTCACCGCCCACTCTCCCCACCAAACCCGCTCTCCTCACCAAACCCGCTCTCCTCACCAAACCCGCTCTCCTCACCAAACCCGCTCTCCTCACCGCTCGCTCTCCTCACCTCCCGCTCTCCTCACCAAACCCGCTCTCCTCACCAAACCCGCTCTCCCTACCAAACCCGCTCTCCTCACCGCTCGCTCTCCTCACCTCCCGCTCTCCTCACCAAACCCGCTCTCCTCACCAAACCCGCTCTCCCCACCAAACCCGCTCTCCTCACCAAACCTGCTCTCCTCACCTCCCGCTCTCCTCACCAAACCCGCTCTCCTCACCAAACCTGCTCTCCTCACC
The DNA here is from genome assembly GCF_044704955.1 of Pristiophorus japonicus. NCBI lineage: Eukaryota > Metazoa > Chordata > Chondrichthyes > Pristiophoridae > Pristiophorus > Pristiophorus japonicus. The sequence goes on along the minus strand of NC_091977.1, from coordinate 174,229,968 downwards.
TCCCGCTCTCCTCACCAAACCCGCTCTCCTCACCGCTCGCTCTCCTCACCTCCCGCTCTCCTCACCAAACCCGCTCTCCTCACCAAACCCGCTCTCCCCACCAAACCCGCTCTCCCCACCAAACCCGCTCTCCTCACCAAACCTGCTCTCCTCACCTCCCGCTCTCCTCACCTCCCGCTCTCCTCACCGCCCGCTCTCCTCACCTCCCGCTCTCCTCACCGCCCGCTCTCCTCACCTCCCGCTCTCCTCACCGCCCGCTCTCCTCACCTCCCGCTCTCCTCACCAAACCCGCTCTCCTCACCTCCCACTCTCCACACCAAAACCGCTCTCCTCACCGCCCGCTCTCCTCACCAAACCCGCTCTCCTCACCAAACTCGCTCTCCTCACCGCCCGCACTCCTCACCAAACCCGCTCTCCTCACCAAACCCGCTCTCCTCACCGCCCGCTCTCCTCACCAAACCCGATCTCCTCACCAAACCTGCTCTCCTCACCTCCCGCTCACCTCACCGCCCGCTCTCCTCACCAAACCCGCTCTCCTCACCGCCCGCTCTCCTCACCAAACCCGCTCTCCTCACCTCCCGCTCTCCTCACCTCCCACTCTCCTCACCTCCCGCTCTCCTCACCAAACCCGATCTCCTCACCAAACCTGCTCTCCTCACCTCCCGCTCACCTCACCGCCCGCTCTCCTCACCAAACCCGCTCTCCTCACCTCCCGCTCTCCTCACCGCCCGCTCTCCTCACCAAACCCGCTCTCCTCACCAAACCCGCTCTCCTCACCTCCCGCTCTCCTCACCTCCCGCTCTCCCCACCTCCCGCTCTCCTCACCAAACCCGCTCTCCTCACCTCCCGCTCTCCTCACCTCCTGCTCTCCTCACCTCCCGCTCTCCTCACCAAACCCGCTCTCCTCACCTCCCACTCTCCTCTCCTCCCGCTCTCCTCACCTCCCGCTCTCCCCACCTCCCGCTCTCCTCACCAAACCCGCTCTCCTCACCTCCCGCTCTCCCCACCTCCCGCTCTCCTCACCTCCCGCTCTCCTCACCAAACCCGCTCTCCTCACCTCCCACTCTCCTCTCCTCCCGCTCTCCTCACCTCCCGCTCTCCTCACCTCCCGCTCTCTTCACCTCCCGCTCTCCTTACCAAACCCGCTCTCCTCACCAAACCCGCTCTCCTCACCGCCCGCTCTCCTCACCAAACCCGCTCTCTTCACCGCCTGCTCTCCTCACCTCCTGCTCTCCTCACCTCCCACTCTCCTCACCTCCCGCTCTCCTCACCAAAGCCGCTCTCCTCACCAAACGCGCTCACCTCACCGCCCGCTCTCCTCACCAAACCCGCTCTCCTCACCGCCCGCTCTCCTCACCACCCACTCTCCTCACCTCCCGCTCTACTCACCAAACCCGCTCTTCTCACCAAACCCGCTCTCCCCACCTCCCGCTCTCCTCACCTCCCACTCTCCTCACCTCCCGCTCTCCTCACCAAACCCGATCTCCTCACCAAACCTGCTCTCCTCACCTCCCGCTCACCTCACCGCCCGCTCTCCTCACCAAACCCGCTCTCCTCACCTCCCGCTCTCCTCACCTCCCGCTCTCCTCACCGCCCGCTCTCCTCACCAAACCCGCTCTCCTCACCGCCCGCTCTCCTCACCAAACCCGCTCTCCTCACCTCCCGCTCTCCTCACCTCCCACTCTCCTCACCTCCCGCTCTCCTCACCAAACCCGATCTCCTCACCAAACCTGCTCTCCTCACCTCCCGCTCACCTCACCGCCCGCTCTCCTCACCAAACCCGCTCTCCTCACCTCCCGCTCTCCTCACCGCCCGCTCTCCTCACCGCCCGCTCTCCTCACCAAACCCACTCTCCTCACTGCCCGCTCTCCTCACCAAACCCGCTCTACTCACCTCCCGCTCTCCTCACCAAACCCGCTCTCCTCACCAAACCCACTCTCCTCACCTCCCGCTCTCCTCACCTCCCGCTCTCCCCACCTCCCGCTCTCCTCACCTCCCGTTCTCCTCACCTCCCGCTCTCCTCACCTCCCGCTCTCCCCATCTCCCGCTCTCCCCACCTCCCGCTCTCCTCACCTCCCGTTCTCCTCACCTCCCGCTCTCCTCACCTCCCGCTCTCCTCACCTCCCACTCTCCTCACCTCCCGCTCTCCTCACCAAAGCCGCTCTCCTCACCAAACGCGCTCACCTCACCGCCCGTTCTCCTCACCTAACCCGCTCTCCTCACCAAACCCCCTCTCCTCACCTCCCGCTCTCCTCACCTCCCGCTCTCCTCACCAAACCCGCTCTCCTCACCGCCCGCTCTCCTCACCTCCCGCTCTCCTCACCTCCCGCTCTCCTCACCTCCCGCTCTCCTCACCTCCCGCTCTCCTCACCTCCCGCTCTCCTCACCTCCCGCTCTCCCCACCAAACCCGCTCTCCTCACCAAACCCGCTCTCCCTACCAAACCCGCTCTCCTCACCTCCCGCTCTCCTCACCAAACCCGCTCTCCCTACCAAACCCGCTCTCCTCACCAAACCCGCTCTCCCTACCAAACCCGCTCTCCTCACCTCCCGCTCTCCTCACCAAACCCGCTCTCCCTACCAAACCCGCTCTCCTCACCGCCCGCTCTCCTCACCTCCCGCTCTCCCCACCAAACCCGCTCTCCTCACCTCCCGCTCTCCCCACCAAACCCGCTCTCCTCACCAAACCCGCTCTCACTACCAAACCCGCTCTCCTCACCTCCCGCTCTCCCCACCAAACCCGCTCTCCTCACCTCCCGCTCTCCTCACCAAACCCGCTCTCCTCACCGCTCGCTCTCCTCACCTCCCGCTCTCCTCACCAAACCCGGTCTCCTCACCGCCCACTCTCCCCACCAAACCCGCTCTCCTCACCAAACCCGCTCTCCTCACCAAACCCGCTCTCCTCACCAAACCCGCTCTCCTCACCGCTCGCTCTCCTCACCTCCCGCTCTCCTCACCAAACCCGCTCTCCTCACCAAACCCGCTCTCCCTACCAAACCCGCTCTCCTCACCGCTCGCTCTCCTCACCTCCCGCTCTCCTCACCAAACCCGCTCTCCTCACCAAACCCGCTCTCCCCACCAAACCCGCTCTCCTCACCAAACCTGCTCTCCTCACCTCCCGCTCTCCTCACCAAACCCGCTCTCCTCACCAAACCTGCTCTCCTCACCTCCCGCTCTCCTCACCAAACCCGCTCTCCTCACCGCTCGCTCTCCTCACCTCCCGCTCTCCTCACCAAACCCGCTCTCCTCACCAAACCCGCTCTCCCCACCAAACCCGCTCTCCCCACCAAACCCGCTCTCCTCACCAAACCTGCTCTCCTCACCTCCCGCTCTCCTCACCTCCCGCTCTCCTCACCGCCCGCTCTCCTCACCTCCCGCTCTCCTCACCGCCCGCTCTCCTCACCTCCCGCTCTCCTCACCGCCCGCTCTCCTCACCTCCCGCTCTCCTCACCAAACCCGCTCTCCTCACCTCCCACTCTCCACACCAAAACCGCTCTCCTCACCGCCCGCTCTCCTCACCAAACCCGCTCTCCTCACCAAACTCGCTCTCCTCACCGCCCGCACTCCTCACCAAACCCGCTCTCCTCACCAAACCCGCTCTCCTCACCGCCCGCTCTCCTCACCAAACCCGATCTCCTCACCAAACCTGCTCTCCTCACCTCCCGCTCACCTCACCGCCCGCTCTCCTCACCAAACCCGCTCTCCTCACCTCCCGCTCTCCTCACCTCCCGCTCTCCTCACCGCCCGCTCTCCTCACCAAACCCGCTCTCCTCACCGCCCGCTCTCCTCACCAAACCCGCTCTCCTCACCTCCCGCTCTCCTCACCTCCCACTCTCCTCACCTCCCGCTCTCCTCACCAAACCCGATCTCCTCACCAAACCTGCTCTCCTCACCTCCCGCTCACCTCACCGCCCGCTCTCCTCACCAAACCCGCTCTCCTCACCTCCCGCTCTCCTCACCGCCCGCTCTCCTCACCGCCCGCTCTCCTCACCAAACCCACTCTCCTCACTGCCCGCTCTCCTCACCAAACCCGCTCTACTCACCTCCCGCTCTCCTCACCAAACCCGCTCTCCTCACCAAACCCGCTCTCCTCACCTCCCGCTCTCCTCACCTCCCGCTCTCCCCACCTCCCGCTCTCCTCACCTCCCGTTCTCCTCACCTCCCGCTCTCCTCACCTCCCGCTCTCCCCACCTCCCGCTCTCCCCACCTCCCGCTCTCCTCACCTCCCGTTCTCCTCACCTCCCGCTCTCCTCACCTCCCGCTCTCCTCACCTCCCACTCTCCTCACCTCCCGCTCTCCTCACCAAAGCCGCTCTCCTCACCAAACGCGCTCACCTCACCGCCCGTTCTCCTCACCTAACCCGCTCTCCTCACCAAACCCCCTCTCCTCACCTCCCGCTCTCCTCACCTCCCGCTCTCCTCACCAAACCCGCTCTCCTCACCGCCCGCTCTCCTCACCTCCCGCTCTCCTCACCTCCCGCTCTCCTCACCTCCCGCTCTCCTCACCTCCCGCTCTCCTCACCAAACCCGCTCTCCTCACCAAACCCGCTCTCCCTACCAAACCCGCTCTCCTCACCTCCCGCTCTCCTCACCAAACCCGCTCTCCCTACCAAACCCGCTCTCCTCACCAAACCCGCTCTCCCTACCAAACCCGCTCTCCTCACCTCCCGCTCTCCTCACCAAACCCGCTCTCCCTACCAAACCCGCTCTCCTCACCGCCCGCTCTCCTCACCTCCCGCTCTCCCCACCAAACCCGCTCTCCTCACCTCCCGCTCTCCCCACCAAACCCGCTCTCCTCACCAAACCCGCTCTCCCTACCAAACCCGCTCTCCTCACCTCCCGCTCTCCCCGCCAAACCCGCTCTCCTCACCTCCCGCTCTCCTCACCAAACCCGCTCTCCTCACCGCTCGCTCTCCTCACCTCCCGCTCTCCTCACCAAACCCGGTCTCCTCACCGCCCACTCTCCCCACCAAACCCGCTCTCCTCACCAAACCCGCTCTCCTCACCAAACCCGCTCTCCTCACCAAACCCGCTCTCCTCACCGCTCGCTCTCCTCACCTCCCGCTCTCCTCACCAAACCCGCTCTCCTCACCAAACCCGCTCTCCCTACCAAACCCGCTCTCCTCACCGCTCGCTCTCCTCACCTCCCGCTCTCCTCACCAAACCCGCTCTCCTCACCAAACCCGCTCTCCCCACCAAACCCGCTCTCCTCACCAAACCTGCTCTCCTCACCTCCCGCTCTCCTCACCAAACCCGCTCTCCTCACCAAACCCGCTCTCCTCACCTCCCGCTCTCCTCACCAAACCCGCTCTCCTCACCGCTCGCTCTCCTCACCTCCCGCTCTCCTCACCAAACCCGCTCTCCTCACCAAACCCGCTCTCCCCACCAAACCCGCTCTCCCCACCAAACCCGCTCTCCTCACCAAACCTGCTCTCCTCACCTCCCGCTCTCCTCACCTCCCGCTCTCCTCACCGCCCGCTCTCCTCACCTCCCGCTCTCCTCACCGCCCGCTCTCCTCACCTCCCGCTCTCCTCACCGCCCGCTCTCCTCACCTCCCGCTCTCCTCACCAAACCCGCTCTCCTCACCTCCCACTCTCCACACCAAAACCGCTCTCCTCACCGCCCGCTCTCCTCACCAAACCCGCTCTCCTCACCAAACTCGCTCTCCTCACCGCCCGCACTCCTCACCAAACCCGCTCTCCTCACCAAACCCGCTCTCCTCACCGCCCGCTCGCCTCACCAAACCCGCTCTGCTCACCGCCCGCTCTCCTCACCAAACCCGCTCTCCTCACCGCCCGCACTCCTCACCAAACTCGCTCTCCCCACGAAACCCGCTCTCCTCACCGCCCGCTCTCCTCACCTCCCGCTCTCCCCACGAAACCCGCTCTCCTCACGAAACCCGCACTCCTCACCAAACTCGCTCTCCCCACGAAACCCGCTCTCCTCACCGCCCGCTCTCCTCACCAAACCCGCTCTCCTCACCGCCCGCTCTCCTCACCTCCCGCTCTCCCCACGAAACCCGCTCTCCTCACCGCCCGCTCTCCTCACCAAACCCGCTCTCCTCACCGGCCGCTCACCTCACCGCCCGCTCTGCTCACCGCCCGCTCTCCTCACCAAACTCGCTCTCCCCACGAAACCCGCTCTCCTCACCGCCCGCTCTGCTCACCGCCCGCTCTCCTCACCAAACTCGCTCTCCCCACGAAACCCGCTCTCCTCACCGCCCGCTCTGCTCACCGCCCGCTCTCCTCACCAAACCCGCTCTCCTCACCAAACTCGCTCTCCCCACGAAACCCGCTCTCCTCACCGCCCGCTCTCCTCACCAAACTCGCTCTCCCCACGAAACCCGCTCTCCTCACCGCCCGCTCTCCTCACCGCCCGCTCTCCTCACCTCCCGCTCTCCCCACGAAACCCGCTCTCCTCACCCGCTCTCCTCACCAAACCCGCTCTCCTCACCAAACCCGCTCTCCTCACCAAACCCGCTCTCCTCACCAAACCCGCTCTCCTCACCGCCCGCTCTGCTCACAGCCCGCTCTCCTCACCAAACTCGCTCTCCCCACGAAACCCGCTCTCCTCACCGCCCGCTCTCCTCACCAAACCCGCTCTCCTCACCGCCCGCTCTCCTCACCAAACCCGCTCTCCCCACCACCCGCTCTCCTCACCAAACTCGCTCTCCCCACGAAACCCGCTCTCCTCACCGCCCGCTCTCCTCACCAAACCCGCTCTCCCCACCACCCGCTCTGCTCACCGCCCGCTCTCCCTGCCACCTGCTCTCCCCGAACTGGTCCTGGCCGACCGCTGCCTGATTGCAGGCTCGGGGCTGCTGTTGTATTGGAAGCAGTGGAAGCAACATGTGGGGCCGGTTCAGGCCAGTTTCGGATGGGGAGGGCAGAGTCGGTGATATTTGTCCTGACTCTCGCTTCTGCGCATGTGTCAGGAGACACATGTGCTGAGGGGAGACTTAGTACAAATAGTTAATCCAATAAAATACATCAAACTGTGGAAAACTATAAAGATCTGTGTCATATCAAACAAACTTGTCAGCTCTGTGTCCATCATCATAGGCAGTCCCTTGGAATTGAGGAAAACTTGCTTCCACTCTTAACATGAGTTCTTAGGTGGCTGTACAGTCCAATATGAGAACCACAGTCCCTGTCACAGGTGGGACAAACAGTTGTCGAGGGAAGGGGTGGGTGGGACTGGATTACCGCACGCTCTTGCCGTTGCCTGCGCTTGATTTCTGCATGCTCTCGGCGATGTATCCATACTGCCCACTTAAGATCCACTTAAAAGCACCTTCTCCAGGACGGTATGCAGCTCCGGTGTTATGTCGGCGGTATGGCATGAAACTTGTATTTTTGGGTGGTATGTGGGCGGTTCTACATGGACGGGTGGTGTGCATGTTCCGCTGGGCGGTATGTCAGCGGTATGTACCAATTTTTTGACAAAACTTGTATTTTTCGGCGGTGTGTCGATGAATTTTGGGCCCTATGTAGCAGCATTTCGAATGCAATAATGAAATCCTTGCTGTTATTTTGGCTTGTATTTCATAATACATGTTTATGGCAAATATGATTCCCAGTGCAATAATATTGGTTGGATCATTGTGGCGTCCTCTGTGTGCAAACATGATAATGTGGGTGGGACTTTCAACTTCGGCTGGATCGTAAAACATCAGGTAGCGAATCAGAGAGCAAAATCGAGCAGGGTATATAACAGGCAGCCGATCTGCTACCGCTAGATTTCGTCTGGCACCGAAGTTCAAAGTTCTGCAGCGTGTCTTTCAAGACATTTTACCATGATAACTCTTCAAATTAAATTGTAGAACTGTAGGTTGGAAAATGAATACAGGTGTTACTTCTGGAGAATATGTCCTTTGTAAATAGAAATTTTCTAAAGATGAGCTGAAGATTTCCCTTTGTTAAACGTTAAATGATTTAGTTCACTTTCGTTTGAGTTTTCCATCGCTTGTTGAAATCAGTGAGGGCAGCAACTAGTTGAGGTTTCATTGCTGCTGAAACAATTCAATAAACAGTTTGAAAGTGACAATGCGTGCCAGAGGAGAAGAAATGTGAAATCCACATCTATTGATTTTGCATCATGAGCCAAACAAGGGAAGGATGAATTTATCTTCGCTTTTGCATTCCAGCATTGCGGCATGTTATAAAGCCAGACAAATACTCAATTTGCTGTGCCTGAATTCTGTATATTTCTTCTCCAGCACAAACTGTTGTAAAAGTCCTCACAAAATGTTCCATAACAGCCCAGAAATCTTGAACTGTTGACCAATTCCTGTGACATCTCTGCTGCTGTTGGAGGTGATTGAATGTCGTACTTATCCTCACTGATATCATCAGGCTGCTCCTTATCTTTGCCAACTTCTGTGAGTTCTCCCACTGTTGCTTTGCCAGCATACTCAATATTGCTGTCAACATTGGTACCTGAAACTATTAGGTATTATTTATTCTGCCAGTCCAACTGAGTTTCCTGTGCAATGATCCATGAATGATCTTCCTGAAGAACAGCTTTTTTAAAACAGTTTTCCATTTTGATTGTTTCATCTTCATTTCAGGAAGGTAGGACCATATGTATATTATTTAAAACTGTGCTGTCTTTAGAGATATTTGAAGCAGACACATCCTTTCCACGTTGAAAAATAAAGTATACTTCCTCACAACATATATGCACAGCTTGCCTTTTCTAAGGCATTGATATAAACAGTTACACATGTGCATTTATTATTAATGTCACATTTGGTATTGTCCCTTATGGCACATTATGAGACCATAATGCCATGTAATGTAATTGTGGTAGCTGCACTTTGTATATGAAAAAAAATGATCCTCTGCTGTATTATATTAGATGGTAGTGCATGCTTTGGTTGTGTGACTCACAGTAGACTGACAGAAAGAAGAAAACTATGGAATACTTTTTACAAATGATTAGAATATTAATCAAGGAGCTGCTGAAGCTTATTTCCAATTTGTCTTAGGGTGATTTCCAGCACCCGCAGTATTTTGTTTTTATCTTAGGATGAAATAGATTAGGTGTCGCACTGCTGCTGCAGTAACTGAAAGCAACTTTATGCAGTGTAAATGAACTTCAAAGGGAAGCGGAGTTAGACCTCCCCTCCTTCAGTGAGTGCCAACCTGCCTCACCTTGGTGTCAGCTTGGGTCCTGCCTCTGGATGCAGGCTGCATTCCCATTATAACTGCTCTCAAATTCCCTCCCTTAACCTCCCCGTCTCTCTACCTCTCTCTCCTCCTTTAAAACCTACCTCTTTGACCAAGCTGTCCTAATATCTCTTTATGTAGCTCGGTGTCAAATTTTGTCTGATAATGCTCCTGTGAAGTGCTTTGGGGCGTTTTACTGCATTAAAGGAGCTATATAAATACAAGTTGTTGTTGTTCATCTGGAACAAAGCAGCTTCACATTGAAGCTGCACTTTTAGTATAAATACACTATGTTTATTCCTCCAAAAATATGAATATTTGAAGATTGGCTGACAGCAGATTTCTCTAATATAGGCCTTATTTTGCTTTCAATCAGTTAATAATACTTGATTACTGTTGATAGCCATCTGTGGCTCAGTAAGCAATTAAGGACGGTATCCAATTAAAAACAAGGGCATACAAAGTGGCCAAAACTAGTGGGAAGACAGAAGACTGGGAAGCTTTTAAAAGCCAGCAAAGAACGACTAAAAAAAACAATTAAGAAAGGGAAGATAGACTATGAAAGTAAACTAGCACAAGATATAAAAACAGATAGCAAGAGTTTCTATAGGTATATAAAAAGGAAAAGAGTGGCTGAAGTAAATGTTTGTCCATTAGAGGACGAGACCGGGGAATTAGAAAAGGGGAACATGGAGATGGCAGAAACTCTGAACAAATATTTTGTATCAGTCCTTATGGTAGAGGACACTAACAATATTCCGACAGTGGATAGTCAAGGGGCTATAGGGGAGGAGGAATTTAACACAATCACACTCACTAAGGGGGTGGTACTCAGTAAGATAATGGGACTAAAGGCAGATAAATCCCCTGGACCTGATAGCTTGCATCCTAGGGTCTTAAGCGAAGTAGCGGCAGGGATAGTGGATACATTGGTTGTAATTTACCAAAATTCCCTGGATTCTGAGGAGGTTCCAGAAGATTGGAAAACTGCAAATGTAACGCCCCTATTTAAAAAAGGAGGCAGACAAAAAGCAGGGAACTATAGACCAGTTAGCCTAACATCTGTGGTTGGGAAAATGTTGGAGTCCATTATTAAAGAAGCAGTAGCAGGACATTTGGAAAAGCAAAATTCGGTCAGGCAGAGTCAGCATGGATTTATGAAGAGGAAGTCATGTTTGACAAATTTGCTGGAGTTCTTTGAGGATGTAACAAACAGGGTGGATAAAGGGGAACCAGTGGATGTAGTGTATTTGGACTTCCAGAAAGCATTTGACAAGGTGCCACATAAAAGGTTACTGCACAAGATAAAAGTTCACGGGGTGGGGTAATGTATTAGCATGGATAGAGGATTGGCTGACGAACAGAAAACAGATAGTAGGGATAAATGGTTCATTCTCTGGTTGGCAACCAATAATTAGTGGGGTGCCGCAGGGATCAGTGCTGGGACCCCAACTATTTATAATCTATATTAACGACTTGGAAGAAGGGACTGAGTGTAACGTAGCCAAGTTTGCTGATGACACAAAGATGGGAGGGAAAGCAATGTGTGAGGAAGACACAAAAAATCTGCAAAATGACATAGACAGGCTAAATGAGTGGGCAAAAATTTGGCAGATGCAGTATAATGTTAGAAAGTGTGAGGTCATGCACTTTGGCAGAAAAAAAATCAAAGAGCAAGTTATTATTTAAATGGAGGAAGATTGCAAAGTGCCACAGTACAGCGGGACCTGGGGGTACTTGTGCATGAAATGCAAAAGGATAGTATGCAGGTACAGCAAGTGATCAGGAAGGCCAATGATATCTTGGCCTTTATTGCAAAGGGGATGGAGTATAAAAGCAGGGAAGTCTTGCTACAGCTATATACGGTATTGGTGAGGCCACACCTGGAATACTGCGTGCAGTTTTGGTTTCCATATTTACGAAAGGATATACTTGCTTTGGAGGCAGTTCAGAGAAGGTTCACTAGGTTGATTCCGGGGATGAGGGTATTGACTTATGAGGAAAGGTTGAGTAGGTTGGGCCTCTACTCATTGGAATTCAGAAGATTGAGAGGTGATCTTATCGAAATGTATAAGATTATGAGGGGGCTTGACAAGGTGGATGCAGAGAGGATGTTTCCACTGATGGGAGAGACTAGAACTAGAGAGCATGAACTTAGAATAAGGGGCCGCCCATTTAAAACAAAAATGAGGAGAAATTTCTTCTCTCAGAGGGTTGTAAATCTGTGGAATTCGCTGCCTCAGAGAGCTGTGGAAGTTGGGACATTGAATAAATTTAAGACAGAAATAGACAGTTTCTTAAAAGTTAAGGGGATAAGGGGTTATGGGGAGCGGTCGGGGACGTGGAGCTGAGTCCATGATCAGATCAGCCATGATCTTATTGAATGGCGGAGCAGGCTCGAGGGGCCGTATGGCCTACTCCTGTTCCTATTTTTTATGTTCTTATATTCTTATGAATTTTAATTCTTTGTGGAAAATGTGGTCCAAATGCATTGTAGCATTATTGGTGGTAAACAGTTAGTAATATTATTGCAAACAGAATGATTTACTCCTAAAAGTTCACATTTTTCTGTCCTATTAATGTTAGTACATAAAATGGCTGACAGACTATCATTACGATCTGCTAAAGATTCCTTCTTGAGCACGAAGCCGCTATCAGGAGCTGCTCTGTAATAAGCCCCATCTCATCACAGATGATAATGTTCTGAGGGCTGTAATCCTTCAACAGATCTGGCATTTGTGTCTTCATGCAGGCAATTGCCTCAGGGTGGCCTGCATCAAAAACAACGTTGTGCTGTGCAGATTAAAATCCAACTATTTGGCTGAAATTCTAACTGTCCCAAGGAATTGGCAATGGATTTTTTTTTCCTTGGCTGTAAGTGTCATTCCTGTGATTGCTGCATTTCCTTCACTGCCCATCTGGATCCATTGGTAAAGCACTTCATCCGCATCATGTTGGACTTATGATGCCTTTATCTGTCTGGGTTCTCATTAACTTGCCAATCCAAAGGAATTACATCCTTGGTTTTTTTGGCAGTTATTGAAAATCAATGGCTGTGACACTCTAAATGAATCTGATTACTATCTCACAACAGCAATGTTTTATTTTAACTGAAGCTGGATCTCCTGGACACCCATTCTGACAAAGCCAGCTCCTTTATCTTTGCTTTGTTCTTCATATTGGTACCTGAAGTTGCCGAGCAACTGGATGATATACAGATTACTGACTCTCACCGAACTCTCACTAATACTGGTTTCTTCATATTAGGCATTTAAGCATCGCTGATCGTACATCTGTCTCACAAGAATTGCTGTTGGTGATATTAACATTTGGACACTTGGCAGGTTGAAAATAAATGGCAGAAAAGCAACACTTTAAAGCAGGCTGGTGATTAAAATCAAAGTGCATTTGAGTAAAGAAACTGACTGGGACTGACCCACAACTGCAAAAGAAAGTTTTCCAGCTGCCTACAATTTTCAGCAATGGAGTTAAGGAAGAGTGTGACAAAGAAAGAATTAGATGCCAGAGGTGAGAGAAGCATCACCTATCAGATAACCATATTTTTTTAGATCCTGTACGTTATGTATGTAAACCTGTAATTACCATGTCTAAACCACCAGCTTATCCCCTGGAGTCCCAAGGGATCCGACAATCCGGCAGGACCGGAACCAATGCCCTAGGGGGAGTGTTTGCTAGTGCTGTTGGGGAGGAGTTAAACTAATATGGCAGGGGGATGGGAACCTATGCAGAGAGGCAGGGGGAAATAAAAGGGAGACAGAGGCAAAAGATAGAAAGGAGAATAATAAAAGTAGAGGGCAGAGAATCCCAAGGCAAAAAACAAAAAGGGCCACATTACAGCAAAATTCTAATGGGGCAAGGTGTGTTAAAAAGACACGCCTGAAGGCTCTGTGCCTCAATGCGAGGAGTATTCAGAATAAGGTGGACGAATTAACTGCGCAGATAGCAGTTAATGGATACGATGTAATTGGCATCACAGAGACATGGCTCCAAGGTGACCAAGGCTGGGAACTCAACATCCAGGGGTATTCAACATTTAGGAAGGATAGACAGAGAGGAAAAGGAGGTGGGGTGGCGTTGCTGGTCAAAGAAGAAATTAATGCAATAGTAAGGAAGGATATTGGCTTGGATGATGTAGAATCGATATGGGTGGAGCTGCAGAATACCAAAGGGCAGAAAATGCTGGTGGGAGTTGTGTACAGACCACCAAACAGTAGTAGTGAGGTTGGGGAAAGCATAAAACAAGAAATAAGGGATGTGTGCAATAAAGGTGCAACAGTTATCATGGGCGACTTTAATTTATATATAGATTGGGCTAACCAAACTGGTAGCAATGCAGTAGAGGAGGATTTCCTGGAGTGTATGGGGATGGTTTTCTTGACCAATATGTGGAGGAACCGACTAGAAAGCTGGCCATCCTAGACTGGGTGATGTGTAATGAGAAGGGACTAATTAGCAATCTTGTTGTGCGCGGTCCCTTGGGGAAGAGTGACCATAACATGGTAGAATTCTTTGTTAAGATTGAGAGTGACACAGTTAATTCAGAAACTAGGGTCCTAAACTTAAGGAAAGCTAACTTCGATGGCATGAGGCGTAAATTGGCTAGAATAGACTGGAAAATGATACTTGAAGGGTTGACGGTAGATAGGCAATGGCAAACATTTATAGATCACATGGATGAACTTCAACAGTTGTACATCCCTGTCTGGAGTAAAAATAAAACAGGGAAAGTGGCTAACAAGGGAAATTAAGGATAGTGTTAGATCCAAGGAAGAGGCATATAAATTGGCCAGAAAAAGTAGCAAACCTGAGGACTGGGAGAAATTTAGAATTCAGCAAAGGAGGACAAAGGGTTTAATTAGGAGGAGGAAAATAGAGTATGAGAGGAAGCTTGCCGGGAACATAAAAATGGATTGCAAAAGCTTCTATAAATATGTGAAGAGAAAAAGATTGGTGAAAACAAACGTAGGTCCCTTGCAGTCGGACTCAGGTGAATTAATAAAGGGGAACAAAGAAATGGCAGACCAATTGAACAAATACTTTGGTTCTGTCTTCACGAAGGAAGACACAAATGACAATCCGGATATGCTAGGGGACCGAGGGTCTAGTGAGAAGGAGGAACTGATGAACATCCTTATTAGTCGGGAAATGGTGGTGGGGAAATTGATGGGATTGAAAGCCGATAAATCCCCAGGGCCTGATTGTCTGCATCCCAGAATATTTAAGGAGGTGGCCCTAGAAATAGTGGATGCATTGGTAATCATTTTCCAACAGTCTATCGACTCTAGATCAGTTCCAATGGACTGGAGGGTAGCTAATGAAGCACCACTTTTTAAAAAAGGAGGGAGAGAGAAAACGAGTAATTATAGACCAGTTAGCCTGACATCAGTAGTGGGGAAAATGTTGGAATCTATTATTAAGGATGAAATAGCAGCGCATTTGGAAAGTGGTGACGGGATCGGTCCAAGTCAGCATGGATTTATGAAAGGGAAATCATGCTTGACCAATCTTCTGGAATTTTTTGAGGATGTAACTAGCAGAGTGGACAAGGGAGAGCCAGTGGATGTGGTGTATTTGGACTTTCAAAAGGCCTTTGACAAGGTACCACATAAAAAATTGGTGTGCAAGATCAAGGCACATGGTATTGGGGGTAATGTACTGGCATGGATAGAGAATTAGTTGGCAGGCAGGAAGCAGAGAGTCGGGATAAACGGGTCCTTTTCGGAATGGGAGGCAGTAACTAGTGGAGTACCGCAGGGCTCAGTGCTGGGACCCCAGCTCTTCACAATATACATTAATGATTTGGATGAAGGAATTGAGGGTAATATCTCCAAGTTTGCAGATGACACTAAGCTGGGTGGCAGTGTGAGCCGTGAGGAGGATGCTAAGAGGCTGCAGGGTGATTTAGACAGGTTAGGAGAGTGGGCAAATGCATGGCAGATGCAGTATAATATGGATAAATGTGAGGTTATCCACTTTGGTGGTAAAAACACGAAGGCAGAATATTATCTGAATGGCGGCAGATTAGGAAAAGGGGAGGTGCAACGAGACCTGGGTGTCATGGTTTATCAGTCATTGAAAGTTGGCATGCAGGTACAGCAGGCGGTGAAGAAGGCAAATGGCATGTTGGCCTTCATAGCTAGGGGATTAAAGGATAGGAGCAGGGAGATCTTACTGCAATTGTACGGGGCCTTGGTGAGGCCTCACCTGGAATATTGTGTTCAGTTTTGGTCTCCTAATCTGAGGAAGGACATTCTTGCTATTGAGGGAGTGCAGCGAAGGTTCACCAGACTGATTCCAGGGATGGCTGGACTGACATATGAGGAGAGACTGGATCAACTGAGCCTTTATACACTGGAGTTTAGAAGGATGAGAGGGGATCTCATAGAAACGTATAAGATTCTGATGGGATGGGACAGATTAGATGCAGGAAGAATATTCCCGATGTTGGGGAAGTCCAGAACCAGGGGATACAGTCTTAGGATAAGGGGTAGGCCATTTAGGACTGAGATGAGGAGAAACTTCTTCACTCAGAGAGTTGTTAACCTGTGGAATTCCCTGCCGCAGAGAGTCGTTGATGCCAGTTCATTGGATATATTCAAGACAAAGTTAGATGTGGCCCTTACGGCTAAAGGGATCAAGGGATATGGAGAGAAAGCGGAAAAGGGGTACTGAGGTGAATGATCAGGATTGATCATATTGAATGGTGGTGCAGGCTCGAAGGGCCGAATGGCCGAATGGCCTACTCCTGCACCTATTTTCTATGTTTCTATGTTTCTAATCCTTTGGGAGCACCTGTATATAAGGAGGCCTCACAGGCTGGCGATCTGTAATAAAGGACTACGGGTCACACTTATTTTGAGCTTGCAGTATCTCGTCTGACTCTCTATCCAAGATACAACACTGTACAGGAGTGCGAAAGCTGAGTAAAATTTTATGCGAATACGATTTACCCATCATATATGGTGGCGACTGTACTGCTATTTTCAATGTGGTAATGCTATCTTCTGCCCTCCTACCCTTTACTCATGCTTCTAGTTTTCATATACAATGCATTTATTCTCAGGGGGCATTGTGCTAAAGCTATACTACAACTGCCTACTGGTAGTACATGATATCAGGCAGCAGTGACTGGCCCACGGATACTAAGGGAGGATTTGGCCCTCACACTTCAACTATATACCCAATTATACAATGGATGGGAAATAGAAATAAAGACCTGCATTTGTGCACTTTGTGTCACTGTATGTTGGAACACCAATCTGCTAAACCATTGGTTACTTCCAAGTTAAAATTACCTTCAGAGTGGCACAGTGGCAAAACACACATTGCATAACAGCACAAAGTGGTGGGACCCTTGTTTTCCGCTCCCCCCTCCCTGCCCCATTCGCCCTCCCGCCCCCTCCCCCCCCACCACTGAGTAGCTATCCTCAGCCTTGCCAAAGCAAGAATGCAACAAGTGGAGACCCTGAAGTGAAAGCCAGGCATTTCCCTATGGAAAGGAAGGAAATCACAGAAAGGCCAGTTATTAGGCCTTCCTATGTTACTCCCAGTCACTGCCTCAAAAATAACACCAGCAGATGTTGGCGAGAATGCCAATCATCACCCACTTTTCCCACAAGTAGTGTGCAACTTGGAAAAACTAAGAATAGAAAAGAAAAATAAATGGTATCTTGAAGTAAAACTGACCATTAGAAGTATAAAAAACATGTAGGGACAGATTTTCCTGTTTCTGTCCGTGAGTATATTAAATCACCTGGAAGCAGCATATAGTGAAAGGTCAGGTGGAGAGGATAAAAATGTTGATCATGGGCCTGCCTGATTTTCAGTTGAGGTGTTGCTGTCTGTAATCTGGCAAATGAAGTTGCGGCTTTTCGGCCCACGTGAGGCATACTCCAAGGATGTGGATGTAGTTGAATATGGCATTACTCACATGATTCCAAATGATTGCATGCAGAGTGCCTTAATGCACTCTCCTTCCTTCCTAAAGGGAAAATGCCTCACAACCAAAGAAAAGAGGCCTGATTTTAACCTAACCAAACCTTTACGTGGAGATGAAAAAGAAGTAACCATCTGTGTCAGAGCTCTGAGCAGTGCACTTGTTTTGAGAATCTAGTATCGGGCATGTGGACGATGTGGCCTGCCCATCGGAGCTGATAGAGCGTGGTCAATGCTTCGATGCGGGAGATGTTGGCCTGAGCGAGAACACTAATGTTAGTGCGCCTATCATGACAATGGATTGCAGAATCTTGCGGAGACAGCATTGGTGGTACTTCTCCAGTGCTTTGAGGTACCTGCTGTACATAGTCTTTCCTGCAATGCTCCATCTAACCCTCAATAAGCTCCCTGCTGGAGTGGAGCTAATCTACAGAACAAACGGGAAACTGTTCAACCTCCGTCACCTCCAGTCCAGATCCAAGGTCGTCCCATCTTCTGTCATCAAATTACAGTATGCAGATGACACTTTCGTTTGCGCACACTCGGAGGTCAAACTCCAAACCATTATCAACACCTTCACTGAAGCATACGAGAGTATGGGCCTTACACTAAACATTCATACTCTACCAACCTGTCGCCGCCACACAGCACTACCCCCCAGTTATCAAAATCCATGACGAGGCCTTGGACAATGTGGACCATTTTCCATATCTCGGGAGCCTACTGTCAACAAGGGCAGATGTCGATGACGAAGTCCAACACCGCCAGTGCAGTCTTCAGTCGCCTGAGGAAGAGGGTGTTTGAAGACCAGGACCTCAAACCGGCAGCAAGCTCATGGTCTACAGGGCAGTAGTGATACCCGCCCTCCTATATGCTTCAGAGACTTGGCAAAGTTTTTACTTGTGGGCCTGTTGGCATTGGCATCTGTAATCAGTTATGATTTTTTTTTACATTTATCTAGAAGCTGAATGATTTTTACACTTCTCTAGAATGGATCCTGGTAATCGCTAAGGATACTAAGTCAACTGCTTTGCACATACTCTTTGTAAATTTTCTGTTGTGATTTGCTGACTACTTTGTGGTACTTTTAGTTGGAGGCTGCATTCCTAAATAAACTAACACAAGATGAGGTTAAGGATGGAAGGAGTTTAGTTAATTCCAGAAATGATAAAATCTGCTGGCTGAGGCCAGTGCATTGGCAACATTAAAATGCATGCCTAAATTTCAGTTGCTGATGTCAGACCAGCTACGTATAATGAGACAAACCAATTCTATATAAGCTCCAGCTTGATCATTGAGGATACTTTATTTGACACTCCTCCACCAAGTAGCAATATCTATTTCTGTTTGAGTGTTTAATCTACCAGAAGAAGTTAAATGAGGTTCTCGTAACTACAAATATCCTAGGATTAACAACAATGCCATTTGAATCCTGCTGATTACTAAGGTAATGGCTCCACTTTCCTCCATAATGGGTGATGTGGATTTAAAGTTCTGCCAATAGATGTTGCTGATGATTTGAACATGTTACAAGAACACCAGTCCTATTGATTGCTGGAAATATGTATTGTATTCAAGAGGAAGAGTCAGTCCAAATGCATAATATTTCTGTGAAGGATCTTTTGCTTATTTATTGAAAATAAACAATGTGCAGTTAATTTCTAATAATTTGCTACAGCAACAAAGCTCAAAACATTTTTAAACCTAGTAATTACTGCTGTTATGCTCTTAGTGATTAACTGTGGATTACTAAAATGTCAGTCTCAGTTCACTGGTAGCTATTGCCTCAAGTCAGATATTTGTCAGTTCAATTCCCACTGCAGAAACTTGAAGCATATTATCAAGGCTGCATTGTTCGAGGTGCAGTCTTTTGGATAAGACACTAAACTGAGGTGCCATCTGTCCTCTCAAGTGAATATTAAAGATTCCATGACACTATTCAAAGAAGAGCAAGGAATGTCTCCTGGTGTTCTGACCAATATTTAGTCCTCAACCAACAACACTAAAACAGATTGGGCTAAAAATTGGAAAGCCCGCGAAAATGGGCGCAGGTATTGCGATGCACGATTAACCCGTGCCCATTCAATGTAATGCAGTCAACACACAAACTTTGTGCTGCCTGCTAATTAGAATGATAATGGCGTGCACCCCTGTGCTAAATGTGCTGCTGAGTGGCTGCATGCTCAGCAGGGGGCCCAAGTTCATGCAAGGCTAGCACCAAGCTAGACTGTAGTTCTTAAAGCCAGCCTGCACCTCTTAACGGGGAGGTGCATTCTGGCTACAGCAGGTACTGGAAGTCATTGTAGAGGAGTGTGTGGCCTACAGGATGAGTGAAGGATGGCCCAACATGTCAGAGAGAGGGCTCACAGAGTTCTGGATGCAGCACTTGAGGCCCTGGTGCAAGAGATAGACAGAAGGAGAGATGTCCTCTAACCATAGTGGGTCAGGAGGCCCTGCAGACAGATACTGAGAAGGAAATGGGAGCAGATAGCCATCACTGTCAATACAAGCAGTTTAGCCCCAAGGACCTGGATGCAGCACAGGAAGAAGTTTAGTGACCTCACACGAGTGATTAAGATCTGTGAATTCATCTTCAAATGCCACATCCCACCAACTGCACCACTAGCTACAAACACTGCTCAATTCATCACACACCCATTACTCACCAACCAACAATCTCTATCAATCATGACTCATATCTCACTTTCATATGCTCCATCTCACCCTCACATACTTGCCACGATGCAAGCCTCACACCCATATCTCACAGTTTGCACACACTGCCAGCTATTCAACCAAGACAGCCACATCAGCCAAACACAGTGAGCCACACTCACTGACAGACTTCCCTCTCTCTTGCAGGACAATGTGGTGCACAATCATAGGCAGCTGCATCAAACAGGAGGGGGCCAGATACATCTCCATATCCTGATCCTACTTGAGGAGACGGTGCTCGCCATAATCGGAATGGCTGTGACTAAGGACGTGGCCAGCGGCGGCACTGAAACCATATGCTAATAACTAATCCTCCTTCTCACATCCCAATTCCCCCTCATCCCACAATCTCCTCTGACTTAAAAACTGCAGATGATGTAAGCATGCACTTCTTGTTTCCCACACTCCGCCTCACCATAACCGTATGCTTGTGCCTTTCTCATTTCAGAGACCCAAGAATGCTAACATGGCCTCCTCTGTATACTTCCGGCGCACGCTTGTGGTGCATACTCCTAATGCCAATGCTAACGCATTTAATTATGCAACGTAACCTGACTGATTACTGTAACATTCTTTGATTGTGTTCAGCCCACACTTGATTCTTGCTCTCCAGGATTATGCTCAGTATTGGGAAACATTGTCAGCAACTGCTGTACCATACTCTTGACATTGCTGCCCCATATCACTGAATTGCCACCATCGATATACATTATGCCAATGGCACTTTCAAGGCTTTAGTCATCAATCACATACATTTTCAGGTCCTCCATCGATAATTGTTATTATTCTTTCACCTAGTCACACTGCCTCTATGTAGTTCGATTAAGAAGACAAAACCATGTACAGGAAATAGATATTATTTCATCATATATCCAATTGTAATAAGTTATTTTTAATTGTATTTCACATCTCAATATTCATATACTCTTCACAGCAGTCCATTTTGTATATTAAAATAACTTTTGCATTGTGAATCGTTATTTATAATACACATAGAAATATCAGTCATTATTTGGAAGTTTATTAAGAAATGCATTTATAACAGACAGACAATTTCACCCAAACGTAATGACATTTTATGAATAATCAAAATGTTATTTTACAATCCCACTGCAAATGGTTCCAGCTTTGAAACATCCTTAGGGTATATTTTCTGATGACAAAACCTGCTGCAATAGTTTCTTGTTTCCATAGACCTGTAGAAACAAAACAGTTCTGGTTCATATTTGTTCTCATAACTACTTTCATTGCCTCTACCATTACTTTCCAGTTGTTCACCATCCAGGCATCATTCATGACTGAAAGCTTTCTCTCATGAGATGCATTTGTATCGAGCAATACAAGCACAAACTCAGCATTTTTTAAAAGATGTCAGTGCTCTTAAAGTTACTGAAAGTCTCTATCCATTTCTCGTGTACTGTCAACTTCTTCTCTTACCATTTCTGGAGCTTTGTCTCAGTAATATACTGTTCAACAGATTATAATTGTATAATAAACTATTTTCAAAGAACTGGTACTCCACGCTGGCTATAGTTGTAATATCATCATAGGCAGTCCCTGGAAACGAGGATGACTTGCTTCCACGCCAAAAAGGGATGAGTTCACAGATGTTTCAATGAAGGACCTAATATTCCAGGTCATGTACTATATCCTGAAGGGTGGAAGATGCCTGTGCGTGGATTTTTTTTAACGTGTGGTGACCTTTGTACACCAGCCACCACACGGGCTTGACAGAGCTAGGTCTTGGTCCAGTGGCAAGGGTTATCCAAGACGACTGGAGACCTGCTCTGCTGCACAGATCTGGTGCGCACACATTTCGCAGTGTGGGCTCGCAAAGCTCTTCAGTCTTGGCTTATGACATTCAAAATGGTGTTGCAGCTTTAGTATATTTTTGAAGAATGCTGTTAATCTCTTTCTGTTACTGATGGAGGCCATATTCAGTATTGTAGAACTCCCTCCGTCAGATTTCTTAAATGGAGGCAGATGAAAAGCTACAACCAAAGGCCCCTTTCACAGCTGTTGAAGCTAATTGCTCGACCCTCTTCAGAGCCTCTTCCAACAGATTCCGGACCAAAGAGCAGGAATCATCCTTCCTCCTGACCATACAATTGCTCCATCCCTCATTGAGTGAAAAGAGAAGCTTCACAGTCAAACCTGCACCTTGTTTTCCCTGTACATCTACATTCAAAAGTCACAAATACAACAATAAAAAACTGTGAGGCCGTACACCAGAATTACTGATATATATATATATTCCCGGTGCACAAAGAATGCCAAGAGTGCTGAAGATAAAAATTTACCCCACGGTTTTCTTCTCATCACTTCCTTAACCAGTATCTTCTCTATCACCAGATCTCGGTTCCTATTTTATATGCAGACTGTAAGGTTGCAAAATTCGTGGGAAACTCCCCCCCGCCCCCCACCCAGTGTTTGGAATCATTGAAAAGGAAATTTGATGTGGGACTATCAAACTGAAAGTTTGGGATCCTAAGATGCCTATGGAAGAAATCTACTAGTTTTAACCGAGTTTGGGATTTTAAGGGATGCATGGGTCTGCAAGGGAAAAGGACTGCAAAAACCAGGGGGAACATTAACCTCTGAAAAGACCAGTTCTTGGGTAGTGGAGCTGTCTGGAATATTCGAGCTAAAACAAATTGTCTGGAGAATTGTGTAAACTCAAAAACCCTTCTCCCCTGGAGACATTAACATAGCAACAATCGACCCAGAGATAGTCAGCCATGGCTCTAAGAATGAAGCCCATCCAATGCATGCATAATGTTAATCGCCCACCCAGCCCGCATGGAAAACCCAGGCCTAGGCAGACAACGTAAATATCAAAACTAATTCTCCCAATCGAAAAACAAATTCAACAGATCGACACATCCAAAACGAGTTATCATTAACGAGCCCGCCAAAGTATGACAAAGAATTACTAAGCCCGCCAAAATTAAAACAAAGAATCGGGGTTGATTTGGCGTGCAGATTAGAACGGCTTGGGGCTCTGTTTTACAGGTCGAGTGAACATATTCTGAGAACAACTTTCAGAGAGTTCAACGTCTTCAGCCTCAATGACACTCCTGGACTACACTGCTCTGCCACCGAAGAAGGAAGAAGAACATTATCGAACCTGCAGAGAAAAGCAGTTCACAGTAACTTCAGACATCATCAGAGCGACAGCAACTGATCACAGCCAACGTGGTAACATCGAACCACCACGATCGACAAATTCGAAACGATTCCTCAAGAAGAAACCGAAGATTCAAAAGTTTCCACTCTACAATCTGTTCCTAGCTACCAACAGGTGAAACATTACCTGAAAGAACTTTAAAACCTACTGCTAACGGAAGAAAGCGGGTACTCGCCCCATAAATTGAATACGCGCCCTACCACATTAGCGGGCACCACCCAACTGAAGACTACACAGTAAGAAGTCTTTCACGACGTTCGGGGTATGGCAAGCAGAACCTACAGAGTCCAGCGAACCCCGAAACCATGAACCACCGCTAACTGACAATAAGAGGATTGGATTGAGCATAATCCCTGTTTGCCCTAGAGTTCAACCTAGTCAGAGTTAGGCATTGGGAGGTGGGAGGTGTATTATTTTCTGTAACCCCTTTTGAACGTGTGGTAAAGTGTTCCTTTTTCCAGTGATTGAATGTTTTGACATTGTACTTTCTTTTCCTTAATAAAATCGAAGTTTCTTGCACCAAACCAGTTGTCTCTTGCACTTTGTCACATCCCCAAATAAATCCAAAGTCTAGAACATTGGGAGTGGGAGCGATTCGAACTGCTCAGAAGGTCAGATGTGAACCTGACCCCCGAGACCACCCTCTATAGAATGGCGACTGCGGCAGGACTTTGGTACAAAGGATGTGATGCAGAGAGTACTGTTTTGGAGGAAAGAAATAAGATGGAAGAGAGGATTTCCTCTTATGTGTATAAGACAGTGAATATCACTAAGGAATGGGTGCTTGATCTGTTGCGTGCTGAGCGTCCGGGAGATGCCGTAGCACAGTGGACTGCGAGCAAAGACCAAACAGAATCAGGAGAAAAGGCAATTTGGTTGGTCTGCTTATAGCGACAGGTCCAACTCCTAGACAGGAACGTTGAGTCACTGCAGGCAGAACTGTGGGAATGTGCAGAAAAATCACATGAAAGGGCTCTGGCAGAAGAAAGGTTATGGGGAGAACTACGTAAGCTGAAGCTAGGAAAGACTTAGCTAATGGAAAGGTTTAAGAACAGCCAGGATTACTTTCAGTGTCAGGTCACAGAGTCTAAGAATAATGAAAAGATACTGCGGGAAGAGAATACTCGCCTTACCCTTCAAGTAAAAGAGCAGGAGGAGAGACTAAGAGACGTATAGGCAGCTTACAAAGTAGCCAGCACAAATGGGTTTAAGTCAGGAGACCACGGTCCCTGCCAGCAACAAATCAAAAGTTTAACCCTTGTTCTGTCCAAGGCCAAAGGCATGGTATGCCTAATAAGCTCGGGTGCAGCCCAGGTAAACCTGGAAGAGAAGGAGGAAACTGTTCAACCACCACCTGCAGCAGGAGGGGCGAACGAGTTGCGGGGCGGACAGGAATTGTGGACCACCACCACCTGTGGTGCTGTGTTTCAGCTCAGTTTGGCAGCAGGGCGAGGTGGGTGAGCCAGAGTCAGAAGGGCCAGAGCCGGGGCCGATGTGCCCGGTCCGGCAACAAAAGTTTGGCCCGCCTGGCGGTGGTGGGGGTCAGGGGCCCCGAGAAAGTCAGTTCCTGGTTCCCCACACGACCCAACAGCTTAGGGCTATGATAAGCCACCTGGGTAAGCTCACTCAGAAAGGAGACCCCTCGATCCATTTTCTGGAAGTGGAACAGGCAGAGGATATTAACGGGTGCAATGATGCTGAGGTTGCAAAAATGCTCCTCCTCTCACTGGATGGCAAGCTGTATCAGTCCCTCTCTGCCGAGAGCAAACGGGGGCAGAGTACATATGCTGCCATCCGGGAGGACCTTTTGGAAGCCATGGGTTGTAATGATGGGAGTCCCTTCTCCCGAGTGGAGAAGACAGTGCAGCTCACAGGGGAAACCCCACAGGCTTTCGCAGACAGACTGTGGCCTGTGTACCAGGGCGTCTGTGGTGGGGCTCTCGACTGGGATAACCTGACCCAGGACGAGAGAACCCACTTGCTCCGAAGCCTAGTGGCAAACAGCTCATCACGGATCAAAGCAAAGGCTGAGGCCTGGTTTGACCTGAGAGGTCCACAGGCCACCGAAGAGGTAGTGGTCAGGCAACTGATCCTAGCCCACCGGAACGGTAGGGGAACGGAAGAACACCCACCCAAAGGAAGAGTCCATGAAATCAGACCTAGTCAGGATAAGAGGGAATGGCGCCAAGAAGGGGGCAACCCCTCCGATACGAAGCGTACCTGTTTCGGGTGCGGGAAGAGTGGGCACTGGAGAAAGGACTATAGGGATCCATGGAAGAATAGCGCAGGGAAGAATTCTCCAGCCCCTGCCCAAAAGACTGAGGCCGGAAAACCAGTCTCTCCCCACACGTTTGACACATTTATGACTGTGCTCCGCACAGTACTAGATGGCCCTGGGATGGCAGCCGCCGCCACCGGTACCGTAACCCTATCTACGCCATCCCACCCAGGACAGTGACGAGAACAGGCACAGCCTGTTCACCTGTGTTCCCTCGAGTATGATGCATGGGGGAGACTGACCGTTCAGATGGAGGTGGAGAAGGTGAAGGGGACTTATCTGCTGGATACCGGTGCATCAAGCACCCTCGTCTATGCAGCTAACCCCGCCGCCTCACCTCTGTCTAATGGGGTCCCATACAGCTTAGTGGGTTTCACAGACACCGAGCAGGCTGGCTCATTCTCCGTTCCGCTCTCGATCCGTTTGGGAACACTCCAGACCAAGTGGACTTGTGTCCTAATGAAGTGGGAGCAGAAAGGGAAGGGGATCCTGGGGGCGATTTCATTCTGAGCCATGGGATCCTAGTGGATTTAAGGAACCACTGTCTTTGGTGGGCAGTTTGTACGGGACAGGAGAGTGAGATGGTGGTTATCCCAGAAAAATGGGGCAAAGGGACGGTGTGTACCATGAAGCCAAAGAAGGGTTATGACCTTGAATCACTGGTCAGTAACACTCCGATGGAGTACCAAGAGTATGTGAGGGCAAACCTTGCAGCTTTTGCCACTCACAAACACGACTGTGGAAGGATAAATGGGGTTGAGGTTAGCATAGGTGGGGACCCCATGACCCGACCACAGAAACAGTACAATTTCCCCAGGGAGGCAGAGGCAGGCATGGAAACAGCCTTGAGTTCCTTGGTTAAGCAGGCAGTATTGATACCAATAGCCAGCCATGTGAACTCTCCATTGTGGCCGGTTAAGAAACTGGACAACTCCTGCAGAGCCAAGGTGGACTATCGAGTACTCAACTGTAACATCCCCGCCTGTGCACCCACAGTTGCTGCCATCGCCGATCTCATTGGGAGTATCCCAGCCTCCACGACCACTTTCACGGTGCTGGATATTTCCAACGGGTTTTGGTCCATCCCTTTATGAAGAGAAGACCAGTACAAGTTTGCTTTTACCTTTAAAGGCCAGCAATAGACTTGGAACTGTTTCCCTCAGGGCATTCACAACAGCTCTTCCTTTTTCCACCAATGTATGGCCAATTGTTTAAAGAGCTTCAGCAGACATAAGAACATAAGAACATAAGAATTAGGAACAGGAGTAGGCCATCTAGCCCCTCGAGCCTGCTCCGCCATTCAACAAAATCATGGCTGATCTGGACGTGGACTCAGCTCCACTTACCCGCCCGCTCCCCGTAACCCTTAATTCCCTTATTGGTTAAAAATCTATCTATCTGTGACTTGAATACATTCAATGAGCTAGCCTCAACTGCTTCCTTGGGAAGAGAATTCCACAGATTCACAACCCTCTGGGAAAAGAAATTCCTTCTCAACTCGGTTTTAAATTGGCTCCCCTATATTTTGAGGCTGTGCCCCCTAGTTCTAGTCTCCCCTGCCAGTGGAAACAACCTCTCTGCCTCTATCTTGTCTATCCCTTTCATTATTTTAAATGTTTCTATAAGATCACCCCTCATCCTTCTGAACTCCAACGAGTAAAGACCCAGTCTACTCAATCTATCATCATAAGGTAACCCCCTCATCTCCGGAATCAGCCTAGTGAATCGTCTCTGTACCCCTCCAAAGCCAGTATTTCCTTCCTTAAGTAAGGTTACCAAAACTGCACGCAGCACTCCAGGTGCGGCCTCACCAATACCCTATACAGTTGCAGCAGGACCTCCCTAATTTTGTACTCCATCCCTCTCGCAATGAAGGCCAACATTTCATTCGCCTTCCTGATTACCTGCTGCACCTGCAAACTAACTTTTTGGGATTCATGCACAAGGACCCCCAGGTCCCTCTGCACCTCAGCATGTTGTAATTTCTCCCCATTCAAATAATATTCCCTTTTACTGTTTTTTTTCCCCAAGGTGGATGACCTCACACTTTCCGACATTGTATTCCATCTGCCAAACCTTAGCCCATTCGCTTAACCTATCCAAATCTCTTTGCAGCCTCTCTGTGTCCTCTACACAACCCGCTTTCCCACTAATCTTTGTGTCATCTGCAAATTTTGTTACACTACACTCTGTCCCCTCTTCCAGATCATCTATGTATATTGTAAACAGTTGTGGTCCCAGCACCGATCCCTGTGGCACACCACTAACCACCGATTTCCAACCCGAAAAGGACCCATTTATCCCGACTCTCTGCTTTCTGTTCGCCAGCCAATTCTCTATCCATGCTAATACATTTCCTCTGACTCCGCATACCTCTATCTTCTGCAGTAACCTTTTGTGTGGCACCTTATCGAATGCCTTTTGGAAATCTAAATACACCACATCCATCGGTACACCTCTATCAACCATGCTTGCTATATCCTCAAAGAATTCCAGTAAATTAGTTAAACATGATTTCCCCTTCATGAATCCATGCTGCGTCTGCTTGATTGCACTATTCCTATCCAGGTGTCCCGCTATTTCTTCCTTAATGAGAATTTCAAGCATTTTCCCCACTACAAATGTTAAACTAACCGGCCTATAGTTACCTGCTTTTTGTTTGCCCCCTTTTTTAAACAGAGGCGTTATATTAGCTGCTTTCCAATCCGCTGGTACCTCCCCAGAGTCCAGAGAATTTTGGTAGATTAGAACGAATGCATCTGCTATAACTTCCGCCATCTCTTTTAATACCCTGGGATGCATTTCATCAGGACCAGGGGACTTGTCTACCTTGAGTCCCATTAGCCTGTCCAGCACTACCCCGCTAGTGATAGTGATTGTCTCAAGGTCCTCCCTTCCCACATTCCTGTGACCAGCAATTTTTGGCATGGTTTATGTGTCTTCCACTGTGAAGACGGAAGCAAAATAATTGTTTAAGGTCTCAGCCATTTCCACATTTCCCATTATTAAATCCCCCTTCTCATCTTCTAAGAGACCAACATTTACTTTAGTCACTCTTTTCCGTTTTATATATCTGTAAAAGCTTTTACTATCTGTTTTTATGTTTTGCGCAAGTTTACCTTCGTAATCTATCTTTCCTTTCTTTATTGCTTTTTTAGTCATTCTTTGCTGTTGTTTAAAATTTTCCCAATCTTCTAGTTTCCCACTAACCTTGGCCACCTTATACGCATTGGTCTTTAATTTGATACTCTCCTTTATTTCCTTGGGTATCCACGGCTGGTTATCCCTTCTCTTACCGCCCTTCTTTTTCACTGGAATATATTTTTGTTGCACACTATGAAAGAGCTCCTTAAAAGTCCTCCACTGTTCCTCAATTGTGCCACCGTTTAGTCTGTGTTTCCAGTCTACTTTAGCCAACTCTGCCCTTATCCCACTGTAGTCCTCTTTGTTTAAACATAGTACGTTCGTTTCTGACACAACTTCCTCACCCTCAATCTGTATTACAAATTCAACCATACTGTGATCACTCATTCCGAGAGGATCTTTTACTCGGAGATCGTTTATCTTTCCTGTCTCATTACACAGGACCAGATCTAAGATAGCTTGCTCCCTTGTAGGTTCTGTAACATACTGTTCTCTGAAACAATCCCGTATGCATTCTATGAATTCCTCCTCCAGACCTCAGCAGTTGGTACAGTATGTGGACAACCTGCTCCTATTCACCAATGAGGGGGAGGAGCATGGCCCACTGCTGGCTGAACTGTTGAAGCTGCTGAAGGAAGAAGGGTTTAAAGTTAATCCCAAGAAGGCACAGATCAGCCAGAAATTCCTGGGACTGACTGTGCGTGCTGGGAAAGAGCCATTGACAACGCTAGAAGGGAAGCAGTGCAGAAGTTACCAGCCCCCAACACAGTAACAGGAGTAAGATCTTTTCTCGGGCTAACCGGGTACTGCAGAGACTTCATTGAGGATTATGCAGCCACAGCAGCCCCTCTGCTCCGACTCCTACACAAGGGAGTGGAGTGGGAATGGGATGAAGGTTGCGAGGCAGCATTTATCCAACTCAAGAAAGACCTGCAGATCGTTTCGGCTTTAGGGGCTATTAATGGGGGGAAAGAGTTTTTCCTGGAAGTAGCAGCCAGTGGGGACAGTCTGAGTGCAGTACTGCTCCAGGAGCGGCACGGCCAGCTGAGACCAGTGGTCTATTCCTCCAGGATACTCACTGAAGAGGAGAAAGGGTACTCCAACTCTGAGAGGCACCTCCTAGCCACTCACTAGGCTGTAAAAAGATCATTGATCTTCACAGGGGGGTCCCCTATCACACTCCTTACCCATCACACTCCCACTCAAATGCTCCTGGACGTGAGAATCAAGGACGTGACAGTGAGCAGTGCCCGCATTACATGCTGGACCCAACCCTCTCTCAGATGGAGCTAAGGGTAAAAGGTCTCTGCGAGCTGAGGCTCGCAGCCAACATGATCCATCCAGGGACAGCTCACCGGTGTTCCGTAGAAGGGGTATGGGAAATGAACATCGGCTTTTGGGCCAGATTACAACCCAGAGGCCGAGAAATCTATGTAAATGGTTCAAGCACAGTATTTGCGGGTGAACGACTCACAGGCTGCGGAGTCTATGACCTGGAGGCAGGCATTGCCCTGGCGATTAAACTCTCTAGTACCATGAGTGCCCAGCATGCTGAACTGTCGGCGGTGGTGTACGTGGTCACACACCCCGAGGAATTCCCTACCCCGTACACGATTTGCTTGGACAGTATGTTCACATGCAATTCGTGTACGGAATACCTGGCTATCTGGTCCCGTCGCGGGTATACATCTGCAGACGGGAGACCCCTGGCGATTCAGCCTTTATTGGAAAAGATCATGGTAGCCGTAGGGGAGAAAGGGAAGGTATATATACACAAAGTGAAGGCGCATTCAACCATTGAACCCCATAGTGAGGGAAACCAGCAGGCTGACATGTTGGCCAAGCAAGGTGCTCGCACGAGCAAGCTCTGGGTCCCATACAACCCAGGCCCAATCGCAGCGGTTAGGGGCGAGATTGGGGCAACAGGGAGGGCAGAGGTAGCATTGCCCCCAGACCTGAAAACGGTTTAGAACCAAAACCCCGTCCTCAAAACTGTCCTCAACACGCTAGCTAAAGGGGAAAATGTAGACTGCCCGTACGGCACTGCAGCTATTGCTATTAAAGAAGGCATGTTGTTCAGGGAGGAGCAATGGGTGGTACCGCAACAACACCGGAGAGAATTCCTCCAGCTGGCCCACGAGGGTCCAGGTGCAGGACACCCCGGACCTGAAAGCACCTGGCAATGGGTGGAACAGGCAGGGTGGTGGCCGGGACTCAGGGAAGATGTCCGCGAGTTCTGCGCCGGCTGTCTGGTGTGCGTTGCCAACAACCCTGACCTCCAGAAAAGGAAGGTGTCTGTGGGACATATCAGGAGGGCAGAGGGACCCTGGCAGTCGATCCAGATCAATTACACGGGCCCCTACCCACTGCCCAGGGGGACTAGAAGTACTGCCTAGTGTTGGTGGATGTGTTCACTAAATGGGTGGAAGCCTTCACATGCTGAACAGCTACTGCATTGGGAACAGCTAGGATCCTGGTCAGGGAAGTGTTCACGCGATGGGGACTGTAATGTCTCTGCACCTTGTTACAAACTCACACGAGGCATGGATATATCAGACACGGTCACTCTGTGACCTTCACTTTATTTCCAGGACTGAAGAGTGGGTGGGACCTCCCCTTTTATACCTGGAAGCCCAAGTGAGGAGCTCACTCCCTGTGGTCAGGGTATGCATTATAAGGGTACAGGTACAGTATGCATGAGTTACAATTATATACTTATAGTCATTGCAAGATAGTGAAATACATGACATCACCTCCCCCTTAGGTCTTTTAGTTTCAGAGGTTAAGTCTATCGGGTGGTCGGCGACTCTGGTGGCTGAGCCTCAGAACGCATCTCTGTCACTTGAGGTGATTCCGGCCTGTCCGGGCTGGTCGCAGGGACTGTGCATGCTGAGGGCTGTCTTTGTTGCTCGTGCGCTGGCAGTGGTGTGGGTGCTATCTCATCATGCTCTTCTTCTGGTTCCTCCGTGTCTGCACTGAACTTTATCTTTACTTGGTCCAAGTGTTTGCGGCATATCTGCCCATTGTTTAGTCTGACCACCATGATCCTGTTTCCTTCTTTGCCAATTACGGTGCCCTCAAGCCATTTGGGTTCCAAAGCATGGTTAAGAACAAATAACGGGTCATCTATTTCTATACACCTCCCTCTTGAGCCTCGATCATGGAGCTCGGTTTGGGACTGGCGCTTGCCCCCAACAATGTCTGCCAGGGCTGGGTAAATGAGGGACAACCGCGTCTTGAGCGTGCGTTTCATGAGGAGCTCCGCTGGCGGGACTCCCGTGAGCGAGTGCGGCCGGGACCTGTAGGCCAGCAGGAGGCGCGATAGGCGGTACTGAAGAGAGGGTCCTTGGATGCGTAGTATGCCCTGCTTTATGACTTGGCCCGCCCGTTCCGTCTGGCCATTGGAGGCCGGCTTGAACGGCGCTGTTCGGACGTGCTTAATCCCATTGCCCGACATAAACTCCTGGAATTCATGGCTGGTAAAACACGGGCCATTATTGCTGACCAGGATGTCCGGCAAGCCGTGGGTCGCAAAAACCGTACACAGACTCTCCACAGTGATGGATGTTGTGCACGAGTTCAATATGATGCACTCGATCCACTTCGAGTATGCATCGACAATGATCAGGAACATTTTTCCCATGAACGGGCCCGCATAGTCCACGTGAATACGTGACTGTGGCCTGGTGGGCCAGGGCCACAGCTGAGTGGGGCCTCCCTGGGGGCATTGCCCAGCTGGGCACACGTCGTGCACCTGCGAACCCAGTGTTCCAGGTCTGAGTCAATCCCCGGCCACCACACGTGTGACCGGGCAATGGCCTTCATTAACACGATGCCAGGGTGCTCACTGTGGAGTTCCCTGATGGACGCTTCCCTTCCTTTCTGGGGCATGACCACCCGGCTACCCCATAACAGGCAGTCGGCTTGGACAGAGAGTTCATCCATCCATCTCTGAAACGGCCTGACTTCCTCGGGGCACGCCCTGTGTGCGGGTGCCCAGTCTCCAGGATAGGAGGGGGTCCCTGTTGGTCCAGAGTTTGATCTGGTGGGCTGTGATGGGGGAGCCCGCGGTGTCAAAAGCCTCAACTGCCATGACCATCTCGGCGCTCTGCTCCGACGCCCCCTCGGTGGTGGCCAGTGGGAGCCTGCTGAGTGAGTCAGCACAGTTTTCGGTGCCTGGCCAGTGCCGTATGGTGTCGTCATACGCAGCCAGCGTGAGGGCCCACCGCTGTATGCGAGCTGACGCATTAGTGTTGACAGCCTTGCTGTCGGACAACAGGGATGTTAATGGCTTGTGGTCCGTCTCTAGCTCGAACCGTCTACCGAAAAGGTACTGGTGCAACTTTTTCACACCGTACACACACGTGAGTGCCTCCTTCTCGACCATGCCGTATCCACGCTCTGCCTGGGAGAGCGACCTGGAGGCGTAAGCCACCGGTTGGAGTCGGCTGTCATCGTTACCCTGCTGCAAAACACACCCAACCCCGTAGGATGATGCATCGCATGTTAAAACTAGATTTTTACTGGGGTCATACAAAGTCAACAGTTTGTTGGAACACAGCAGGTTCCTCGCCTTATTGAAAGCCCGTTCTTGACAATCCCCCCAAGACCATTCACAACCTTTACGGAGGAGCATGTGTAACAGCTCCAACAATGTGTTTAAGTTCGGCAGGAAATTCCCAAAATAGTTCAAGAGTCCCAGGAATGATCGCAACTCCGATGTGTTGCCGGGCCTGATCAGTGGGCTGGATCCCGTCTGCAGCAACCCTCCTGCCCAGGAACTCGACCTCTGGAGCCAAAAACATGCACTTGGCCTTTTTCAGCAGCAGGCCTACCCGTTCCAATCGGCGTAGCACCTCCTCCAGGTTGTGGAGGTGTTCCTCAGTATCTCGACCCGTTATAAGGATGTCGTCTTGGAACACAATCGTTCCAGGGATGGACTTGAGCAAGCTTTCCATGTTTCACTGAAAGATAGCCGCTGCCGAACGAATGCCAAATGGGCACCTATTGTAAACAAATAATCCTTTGTGTGTCGTGATGGTGGTCATAAACTTGGATTCTTCAGCCAGTTCCTGAGTCATGTAGGCCGAAGTGAGGTCCAGCTTCGTGAACAGCTTACCACCTGACAGTGTGGCAAAAAGATCCTCCACTCTCGGGACTGGGTATTGGTCTTGCAGCGACATTCAGTTGATGGTGGCTTTGTAGTCGCCACAAATTCTAACCGAGCCATCTGCTTTGAGGACGGGAACAAAGGGACTTGCCCAGTCGCTGAATTCAACGGGTGAAATTATGCCCTCTCTGAGCAGCTTGTCCAGTTCACTTTCAATTTTCTCACGCATCACGTATGGCACTGCTCTGGCTTTGCGGTGCACTGGTCTGGCGTCCAGAGTGATGTGTATCACTACTTTGGTGCCCTTGAACGTTCCGACACCGGGTTGAAAGAGTGACTCGAATTTTTGCAATACCTGCGAGCATGAACTTCGCTCCACGGATGAAATGGCGTGCACATCCCCCCATTTCCAATTCATCTCAGCTAGCCAACTCCTCCCCAAGAGCGCGGGGCCATTTCCCGGAACAATTCAGAGTGGCAGCCGGTTCTGTGATCCATTATGTGTTGCCACCAAGTTTGCACTGCCCAGCACTGGGATGATCTCTT
This sequence comes from Pristiophorus japonicus, assembly GCF_044704955.1. NCBI lineage: Eukaryota > Metazoa > Chordata > Chondrichthyes > Pristiophoridae > Pristiophorus > Pristiophorus japonicus. The sequence goes on along the minus strand of NC_091977.1, from coordinate 174,195,865 downwards.
TGGTGTACGTACGTAGCTGCGTCTCAATGCGTTCCAATTTGGGTCTGCTAGCTCTGTCTCTCAAATTGTTGGGCGCTCATGAGGGACTGGCTAGCTCCGGTATCCAGCTCCATGTAAGACTTTCATCATCATGGGTGGAGTTTTGGTGTATGAGCTGTGGACGTCAGCCACAAGAACTCTCTGAACTTCAGCCTCCATGTTAGTTCCCCAGGGCTCATCCTGCATTTCAGACCCCTCGTCTGGTTCGTCTGTCTCGCAGACTAGCCTCGCTACTGCCTTTTTGCACATCCTGGCCAGGTATCCCTTGACATTACTAATCCAACAGGTGTAAAGTTGGAACCTGCAGATTTTTGAAGTGTGTCTGCCCCCACATCTCCAACATGAGCTGAGATTGCTGTTAACAAAAGGGCTATTCCCAGGCTTTCCTCTCTGATGACCCATTTGGCTGTTTCTAATCACACTGATGGAGGGTATTAATTGTCCCATCACAGGATGCATTGTTCCTCGTGATGGCGTGAATTGCCGATCCCCTTTCCATTGTCCCTGTTGCAGGCCCACCCTGTCTGCCTGGATGGTTTTGAATTGCCCTTGCCTGCTTGCCTGGGCGGTGTCGAATTGCCCTTGCCTGCCTGTGGGGTTCTGTGTCCTTTTTACAACATTAACTCCCTGGTTCATCGCAACATTGAAACCAGGGCTGTGTGCGTAAATTAGCTTGGTCTCCTCTTCCCTTGCCATGAAGGTCGGACACCTTGTTACAAACTCACACGAGGCATGGATATATCAGACACAGTCATTCTGTGACCTTCACTTTATTTCCAGGACTGAAGAGTTATACCTGGAAGCCCAGGTGAGGAGCTCACTCCCTGTGATCAGGGTGTGCATTACAAGAGTACAGGTACACTATGCATGAGTTATAGTTACATACTTATAGTCATTGTAAGATGGTGACATACATGACAGGGACTACCACAGTACGTGGAGTCCGACCAAGGTGATGCAGGAGACCCTTAAGGTGCTCGGCATCGAGGGGAAATGGATTGTCGCCCACAACCCACAGTCATCCGGGCCTGTGGAGTGTCTAAACCGCACTGTTAAAGAAAGGTTACGAAAAGAGACGGGGGATTCACCCAAGAAATGGGTGGAGGTCTTGCCACTGGTCCTTATGGGGATCCGGGCGAGCCAGTCAAAGAGCACGGGGTACTCCCCGTATGAGCTCATGACCGGCAGAGCCATGCGTACCCCCACTCATGTACCAGCCCCGATGCTCACGGAAGGTCAGCTCAGGGAAGCGAGCCGGGGCAGCTTTGTCAGGAATCTGTTTGAACACCTAAAACAGATTCACTGGCAGGCTGCTAACAACATGGGAAAACAGCATCGGAGCAACCGACTGCTGCTAGAGCCCCGCAAACACCACGAATGGGAGATAGGGGACCAGGTCATGGCACGGAACCACGCTCGAGTAGGGGCTTTTGAGGCTCTATACATGGGGCCATACCACATTGTCGACAAGGCAAGCCCCATTGTCTATGCCATAAAGATGACCCGCCGTACAAAGTGGTTCCACATAAACCAGTGTAAACTGTTTAACCCCGGGATAGCTGTTAAGCGCAAGGGGCAGACAGGAACAGTGAACCGTTCTAGGGATAGGGATCCTCAGCCAGCAGCCCCCGACTGTGGAAATCGGACAGGGGATGTGGCAGACCCACAGGCTATACCTAGAAGTGCGTGAACTGTGTTACTGGAGGAGCTATCCCCCTAATCATTTGGGACTCAAGAAGGACTCTCTGCATACCACGGCCAAGAACACTGTGGTCACCAGCACCTCAGTTTCAGTGGGTCAGCCCCGGGAGGTTTGCCCTACGATAAAGGATACCCAAGACCAGGGATCAGTCTGTGGACGGGGGCCCCTAGACTGTAGTCTTGGGCGGTGAGGGACTCACGGGAGAGGTAGTGGTGGACCAGCCACTAACTGGGAGTCCCCAGCCTGCAGCCCCCGGCCGTGGCAGAACCCCCAGTGAACAAAACGAACTTTACAGCCACAGCAAAAGGGGCAGTGTGCTGTAGCACTGGAGGGGCCATTCCCCCGATAATGTGGGACTCAGACCCACCTCCGGTCAGAACACCTGCTGTGGTCCAGGTCGCTTTACCGATGGCCATTCAAGCAGCCCAGAGGCCGCAAAAGAAAAGAGAAGAACAGGGATTAACCTGGCCTCCCGAGATGGATGGCAAATGTATATAATAGTACAACATGAGTCTAAGAATGTTTAAGAGTTTAGTTTCATGTAAGATTAAGAGTGTAATGATTTTAGGTCACCACGACCTAAGAAAAACATGCGTCGAGAAGTAGTGAAACGAATATAAGAAATCGGATCGGTCATGAAAGAGTTTCGGCCAGCAGCTGGTGTCCGACTTGTGACCGAGACCTGGTAGTATTTGGGAAGGTGTGTAAGAGTAAGAATCCACCTTTACAGCTATTAGAAGAGGCACTGAGTGACACAGACCGGGTAGTATCCGAGAGTATGAAGAATCCACCTTTACAGCTATTAAAGGAGGCGCTAGTGACTGAGACCTGGTAGTATTTTGGGGGAAAGGAAAAGATCCCACCTTTGTAGTCAGTGGAGGAGGCACTACGATGATGATAGGGTTAAAGTGATCAAGAGACAGGAGATAAAAACAGACTCCAGTTCCGAGGTAGAAACTGGGATGAAGACAACCCAATTGGCTAAAGACTTTATTAAGCTTCTGAAAAAAGAAATGAGCTTAAATTGGAACTCGATCACCTCTTGTCAAGCCAGAGAGCTTTTCTCAGGGCTGGGCTATCTGTTTTATGTGTTCCAACAGGAAAGAGATCAACATGAGAAGAATCCTGTTCCTGCTCGCCCTGATGAGGATGAGCATCGGTGACCGAGGTAACATGGAAGAATCCCTCATTTATGGGTGCTTGGGAGAGAGAGCCCTGATTGTAACTGCAGTGGGTGGATCACCGGGTGTGGAAGAGCTTGCCGTTTATTCCCATGAGAGAAGGTGGCCAGGGTGGATGGGGTCCAACTCCACTCGATACTCCAGCCAGGAGGGATTCACCTATGGGGAGGCTTCCATCCCATGCCACAGGATATGGATCGTTGCTGCGCGGGTCAGTGTTACGGAAGGAAAATGTGTGTATTTCATTTGTAAAGGTCAGATCCCCCTGGGTAGGTGGTGGTGGCTCAGGAAGCTGAGCAAAGACACAGGGGACCAGGAATCTGACTGGGAACGGCTTGGTAACGATACGTACCGTACCATCACGGGGACACGGGAGGAGTGAAGATGTGTCGGAACAAGTGGTGGGAGTCTGAACAGGGGATTTACATCGCATGTGGGGATCAGAGAAGATCTGTCCCACAGGCATATCAATCGCTTTCGCCAGGCAATGGCAAGATGACGGGGAAGGGATGGGGTGGGATTCCAGCCTACACGCGTGTGCGGTCCCACACTCCCCACTCCCAATTAACGCCACCGAACTTAGAGCACACATTAAGAAACCCCTACCCACGACCCCACCAGTGCGAACAATAGAGAGGTGTCCTACCACCACCAAGGGACCAGGGAATGGATTGGTACCGACCGAAAAGGTGTCATACCAGGGGGTACACTATGCAGTAGCTTCAGTTATTTTAAACCTTACCGAGGTACACCTACCTAACTGGTGCCCGAAGGAAACAGAGCAGCTGTACCAGCCCCTACTCAGAGAAATGTTCAAGAAGTTTTACGAGTTAGACTTTGGCAATGTAGATAAAGCAGATTTATACACCCTACATGCTAGGGACACCATGGACATGGGGAGACAAAGAAGGGGAACCTGGAACGACATTTTTACTGTATATAACACAAGATCCTCTGTGATAAATAGCCTGGACGATATAGAACTGCAAACGCAAATAAATGGTCTAAAGAACCAACTAAGAAAGATCCTAAAAGAGGAAAACACAGTGATGGGCTCAGAGCTACATGAGGACCAGATCATGATGGTCCATTTAAAAGAGGTTATTGCTGAGCTGGAAAGGCACGCACAAACAGTGAATGCACTCATATGGGAGGATAGGAATGCTTCAGACAAGGCTGCATAGAATGAGGTGTGTGTGCTGTACGGGGCATGGTTGTTGGGCGAGGGCCGCAACAACCTGGAGGATTTAAAACAAGGTTTAGTCCCCTCCTGGATCAGCAACAAGCACCTTGCAGCCCTCCACCCATATAGTAATTCGCTAAGCCTGTGTCAGCTCCATCTAGCTTCTGAAGCTTACCCTGTCCCAGTGGATTGCGGGCGTTCTAATCACACTATCATGGGGATTGTCATGTATTGAACTATCATTGTAACCCATGTATAAGCTGACCTAAGTTGTACACCTTGAGAACATTGACCACAAGGGTGTGAACTTGTGGGAGACACTCCTAACCTGGACTTTCAGGTATAAAAGGGGAAGCTCCACCCACCTTCATCATTTGAGGTCTTGATAATAAAGGTAACTGGTCACAGAGTGACCTTCTCTCATTTATGGGCCTCGTGTGTATGATATCTTCACGGAGCACATACACACAGCTCCTAACATGGAGGCTGCTAGGTCCGGAAGCTACCGGAAGCTGCCTGTCTGTTTATTATAACTCTGCAGCTGCAGTATACAATACGTCCACATCCACAGTATGGAGCTACAAGCATTACAAGCTTACAGCACTTGCAGACATCACACTTCTCCCTCCTTAATGAAAAACCCATCATAACAACATCATAATTAACTTCATTTTTATACATATTTACAAATTTAACTTTACGACTTGTTTTCTGTTTCGAAGAGGATACCTTCGCTCTCGAACAGAACCTTCCAAACATGGTGTTGATTTCACACTCATTTGAGGCTCATCCTGAGGAACATTTTCCTCCATGGAATTTCCTTGATTTTCATTTGCACTCACTCCAACTTCAAGCTCTTTGTTTCCCTGATTTGGACTGACTTTTATTCTGATTCTCTCCTGGATTTGTTTCCAGTACATTGAATTTAGGAATTGCTATTGATATATCAAAACTATCTGATGAATCAGAAATAATTGAATCATTCCCACCTTCAACTCCTTCCATGTCTGTAGGTAAAATATGATTAATATGGACAAACCTAACCTGTCCATTATCAAACATCTTTACCAAATATGTGCGAGGACCACATATCTTCACCACTTTTCCGGGTAACCACTTTAACCATTTATGGTGATGGTTTTTCACTCTCACCTTCTGGTTTAATTTCACTCTTCTCTCTTTTAGTCTCCCTTTATCATGATTCTCTTTTTGTCTAATTTGTGTCTCTTCTACAGACTGTGCCAAATTTGGCTTTAACAATGAGAATCTGGTTCGTGGCTATCGTTTGAGAAACAACTCCGTTGGCGTTCTACCAGTAGTTGTATGAGGAGTATTTCGATATGTAATCAAAAAATTAGCCGATTTGTGATCCAATGACAACTGTCGTTTTCTTGGATTTGGATCTAACATTTGTTTTATGAGGGCACGTTTGACAATTTGTACAGTGCGTTCTGCTGCACCATTCAAAGCAGGATGGTATGGTGGAACCTTGGTGTGTTTCACACCATTTTTGCTTGTGAATTGTGCAAATTCTTCTGAATGAAATTGTGGTCCATTATCCGAAACAATTTCTTCAGGGAGGCCAAATGCAGAAAATAATTTTTGTAAAATGTCCAATGTTTTACTTGTTGTTATTTTTCACATTGGAAACACCTCAACCCACTTTGAATGGCTATCAATTACAATGAACAATTGTTGTCCATCTAACTCAGCAAAATCAATATGTAGCCTTTGCCACACCCTGGGAGGCCATTTCCATGGCTGTAATGGTACTGGTGGTGGTTGCTTGCTTACTGATTGACATGTCGTACACTGACTCACAATGTACTCTATATCTTTATCAAGACCTGGCCACCATAAATAACTGCGTGCAAAACTCTTGGTCAAGCACATTCCCAGGTGCTGGTCATGGAGATCTCCTAATAATTTGGACCTGAATTTCTATGGTATAACCACTCTTGCACTCCACATGACACAATCTTTATCTACTGATAATTCATTCCTACGAATGAAGAATGAATGTGTATCTTTGTCTGTTACCTAGTTTGGCCATCCAGTTGCAATATATTCATACACCTTTGACATCACAGGGTCACGTTTGGTTGCTCTACCAATCTCCCCAGCTGTGACTGGCAGTTCATCAATGTATGAAAAATAAAACACTTCTTCCCTATCGGGTGTACCCTGTGATGGGGAAGGCAATCTAGACAATGCATCAGCATTACTGTGATCAGCTGATCGTCTGTATTCAATATCATATATATATGCTGACAAAATCAAAGCCCATCTGTGCATTCGGGCTGCAGCTAATGTTGGAACTGGGGACTTTGGATGGAGGATTGCTGTTAGGGGCTTATGGTCTGTAACGATGGTAAACTTATGGCCATACAAGTATTTGTGAAACTTCTTGACCCCAAAAATTAACGCCAAAAGCTTCTCTTTCAATTTGCGCATATTTTCTCTCACTGACACTGAGAGTGCGTGAAGCAAAAGCAATTGATCTCTCCTCTCCACTACTTGATACATGAGAGATTACTGCCCCAACTCCATACGGAGAGGCATCACATGCTAGCTTAATCTCCTTAGATATGTCATAGTGAACTAACATGGTGCTCTCTACCAATTTGTTTTTACACTCCTTGAATGCTGTTTTGCATTCTTTTGACCACTTCCACTGACCTGTTTTTCCAAAAGTTCATTCAGTGGATGTAATACTGTAGCCAAATTTGGTAGGAACTTCCCATAATAGTTCAAAAGACCCAAGAATGAACGAAGTTCAGTGACATTCCTGGGAGTGGGTGCATTTCTAATTGCATCCAATTTTTCCTTGGTCGGATGTAAATCATCTTTGTCTACTCTGTACCCTAAGTATTCCACTGAGTTTTTAAATAACTCACACTTGCACTCATACTCTATGCTTCTCTAGCCGTTTGAGGACTTCATTCAACATCTTATTATGAATTTACCTATTTGGTGCTGAAATTAGTATGTCATCCAAATAACATACTACCCCTTCAATACCTTGCAAAATCTGGTTCATCACCCCTTGGAATATGGCAGGGGCAGAAGACACTCCAAACGGTAGCCTATTAAATTGATATAGGCCTAGATAAGTGTTTATAGTCAAACATGACTTGGACTCCTGATCTAGTTCAAGCTGTAAGTAGGCATTCGTAAGATCCAGTTTTACGAAGATCTGACCACCTGTTAGTGTTGTGAACAAATATTCTATATTCGGCAATGTATTTGGGACATTACCCTCTAGAACCTGGTTTACGGTTATCTTATAATCACCACACAATCTTACTTTACCATCAGACTTAGGTACAACAACAATGGGTGTAGCCCAATTACATCGATCTATCTTACAAATAATGTTCTCAGTTTCTAGTCTTTTTAGTTCTTGCTCAACTTTCTCTTTGAGTGCATATGGTATGGAACGTGGCTTGTAGTAAACCGATCTAGCATCCTTCTGTACCCTGACACTCGCCTTGAAGCCTTGGATCGGACTGCCCGTTTTGCAGAACACCTTCGGGTACTGTTTGATAACCTCATCCGTTGATGAAAATCTCGCTTCCACAGAGAAGATCTTACTCCAATCCAGCTTCAGTGAACTTCAGTGAACTTAACCAATTTCTTCCTAGTAAAGCAGTCTTGTCTCCTTTCACTATTATTAGAGGCAAGTTCTGAAATTGATCTTTATATATCACCTACGGCCTACTACAGGAATTTTCTCTCCCGAGTAGCCTCGCAGCTCTATCTTGGATTTCTCTAGTTCAAAATCACGCAATTTGTCGCGGTACAGTGACTCCGGTATTACACTCACGGAGGCACCCGTGTCAATTTCCATTGGTATCTTGAATCCCGCAAAATGTATGTGGATTTTGATGCTTTCCGAATCGCTGTCCGTTAACCTCGTGCTCCTGATGACGTGTAATTCTAATAATTCTAACATCTCCTCGTCCTGCCATAGCTTTGAACGCTGGACTCATAGCTTTAAAAGCTGGTTTACCCTTCAGTCGGCATGCCTTTGCAAGATGCCCAGTCTTTCTGCAGAAGAAACACTCTGCCTTCATGTATGGACAACATTTAGCAATGTGTTGTTCCAGGCACCTATAGCACGACTTTGACGCTCTGGTAGAATTTCCAGTTTCTGAGACGTTCGGCCCTGGCCGTCGTTTACTTTGAACCTGCAGGTGATGTACCTCGGTTGACTGACGACCGTAATCATTATTTAATTCTCGAGAATATTGTTCGGCCATGCTCATCCACCTCGCTGTCTGACAAGCAATCTCAAAAGTCAAGTCATCCGTCGTCAATAACTTCCTTCTGATCGCATCATTTTTCACCCTACAAACAAAACGATCCCGTAATGCTCGGTTTTGAAAGTTCCCAAATTTAAGCTTTAAACATCTGAAAAATCTCCATCCTCAGTCGCCAACTGTGATATCTTCACAGAGCACACACACACAGCTCCTAACATGGAGGCTTCTAGGTCCGGAAGCTGCCTGTCTGTTTATTATGACTGCAGCTGCAGTACACAATACGTCCACATCCACAGTATGGAGCTACAAGCATTACAAGCTTACAGCACTTACAGACATCACAGTGTGCATTTATACTGTATAGTAGGGACATATCAGGGAAAGAACAAAGGATGCTGGTCATGGATGGGACAGCCCGATCCACACTGGTATACAGGGTGGACAACATTGGAGTCATTCAGGGAGGTGCACACGTTCGTTTCACAGCGGTCCCATTGTATGTCATAAAGTGGGAGCACGCTATGACGGGTACTGATCTCTCCGGGTGCCTGAGCCGGGGTGCACGCGTAATACTGTGACCCCAGCACTTGAATGCATATTCTAAACCACAGTGCGGGTTTAAAGCTGCTGGTGCATAGCCTATTAACTGTACCATGGAGGTGATGGCACAAGACCATGTTCCTCCACAGGTAGCATACACAGGGGATGGGACATATTGTGTCACCACAAGTGCACTCCACTACCAGCATGGACAGCACATCTGGTGTCCAGTGAGTGACAGCCATTTTTGCTTTAAACCCAAGGCAGAAGTTCAAGTGGCCCAGGAACGGATTGTCCCCATTCCCGAACCCTCCACTGTTCACCTCACTGTGAGCAAAAACATCACAAACCTGCAAGATTATGTTGCACATTTTGGCTACGAAATTCCCCCTCTATCCGAACATCTTACCGCTGTACTAGAAGCTGTAGTAATCTCCCAGAAACATTTCTATACTCTAGAGCAGAAAACAATCGAGATAGGGAGAAAAATTCTCGAGATCACAATTCCACCTTGGTGGGACATTTTCAGAAACATAGTAGTCCCAGCTGGGGTCAGAATAGCTTCCCATATTTTAGTTGTCTGTCAACTCGCGATTATTCTTTACTTGTGGTGTCTCACTTGCCGAGTGAAAGGCAGAGGCCGGCGTGTCTAGCACGAAAGGGTGCTGTACGCTCCCTGGCCAAACTTGGGGATCACACAGGGAGGAGCAGTATCATATTATAATGTCTGATTTTGTTTTGTGATTTTTACCTGCTGTAAAAACACAGAGGTCAAGTGTTGTAAGAGTTTTTTTTTACTTATGTGTTTTGACTGCACCATTATTTTCTATGAAACCGGAGAAATGAGGGGCATCGGACCCCCTCTATGCTGTAATGTAATGTATTTGTCTGTAAACTGCATTACATCTCAAAGGGGGTATGCACGTTTTAAGTTTTAGCTAGGTAAATACAGGGGAAGGTTGCCTCTCGGGAATCAAGAATTTTGCTCACCTAGCATGACACTCCAGCATGTAGAGTATCACAGAGGGGACTGTAAGGCTGCAAAATTTGTGGGACCTCCCCCGCCGCCCCCACCACCCCCACACCCCCCCAGTGTTTGGACTCATTGAAAAGGAAATTCGATGTGGGACTATCAAACAGAAAGTTTGGGATCCTAAGATTACTATGGAAGAAATCTACGAGTTTTAACCAAGTTTGGGATTTTAAGGGATACATGGGTCTGCAAGGGAAAAGGACTGCAAAAACCAGGGGGAATATTAACCTCTGAAAAGACCAGTTTTGGGTATTGGAGCTGTCTGGGATATTCGACCGAAACAAATTGTCTGGAGAATTGTGTAAACTCAAAAACCCTTCTCCCTAAGAGACATTAACATAGCAACAATCGACCCAGAGATCACCAGCCATGGCTCTAAGAATGAAACCCATCCAATGCATGCATAATGTTAATAGCCCATCCAGCCCACATGGAAAACCCAGGCCTAGGCAGACAATGTAAATATCAAAACTAATTCTCCCAATCGAAAAACAAATTCAACAGATTGACACATCCGAAATGAGTTATCATTAATGAGCCCGCCAAAATATGACTAAGAATTACTAAGCCCGCCAAAATTAAGACAAAGAATTGGAGTTGATTTGACGCGCAGATTAGAACGGCTCCCAAAGTATAATTGGGGCCCTGTTTTACGGGTCGAGAGAACAGCTTTCTGAGAATAACTTTCAGAGAGACACTCCTGGGCTACACTGCTCTGCCACAGAAGAAGGAAGAAGAACATTATCGAACCTGCAGAGAAAAACAGTTCCCAGTAACTTCAGACATCATCAGCGCGACAACTGACCACAGCCAACGTGGTGACATCGAATTACCGCGATCGACAAATTCTAAGAAAAGACTCCTCAAGAAGAAACCGAAGATTCGAAAGTTTCCACTTTACAATCTGTTCCTAGCTACCAACAGGTGAAACATTACCTAAAAGAACTTTTAAAACCTACTGCTAACGGAAGGAAGCGGGTACTCACCCCATAAATCCAATACGCACCCTACTGCATTAGCGGGCACCACCCAACTGAAGACTACGCAGGAAGAAGTCTTCCACGATGTTCGGGGTAGAGCAAGCAGTACCTACAGAGTCCAGTGAACCCCGAAACCGCGAACCACCGCTAACTGACAATAAGAGGATTGGTGAGCATAATTCCTGTTTGCCCTAGAGTTCAACCTAGTCAGAGTTAGGCATTGGGAGGTGGGAGGTGTATTAGTTTCTGTAACCCCTTTTGAACATGTGGTAAGGTGTTCCTTATTCTAGTGATTGAATGTTTTGACATTGTACTTTCTTTTCCTTAATAAAATCGAAGTTTCTTGCACCAAAACCAGTTGTCTCTTGAACTTTGTCACATCCCCAAATAAATCCAAAGTCTAGAACCCAGAGAGTGGGAGCGATTCGAACCGCTCAGAAGGTCAGACGTGAACCTGACCCCCGAGACCACCCCTTACAAGACTGAAAAACACAACACTGTTAATAGATTTGTGTGGAACATATTGCCAGCTGGGCACATCAATTGCTTTTTCCTTACAAATATAGTCATTGTATACATTTTCTATGTGTCTATTCAGAAAAACTCTCCAATAAAATTTGAAGCAAATACATTGAACTAAGCAGCAACATTTGAAAAACCATTACTATTGCTTCATGATGCAGCATGGCTTATTTGCAATTGTCAGCTACCGTATATATGAAAAATAGTATTAAACATTTTACTTCAACTGTATGGGTGATTAAACCTGGTTCAAGTTTGATTTACAGTTCTGGTAGACAATTGGGTTTGAAATATTATAATATCCAATGTTACTTAAATTAATTGGATCCTTCCCACTCCTCCAATAATAGACATCATTGGAGATTATAATTTCTGAGCAGTAATCATTTATACTTGAATATATTGGAGTGTATGGAGTGGTGTTATCATCATTCCAGGTACACTTATTTATTCTGCCTGAATTCAAGTGGGTGAGAAAATTACTAACATTATGAATATCTGAGCCTAGCTGTTTTCCTGAATATAGAGATTGTAAGGTCATCCCCAACTTCAAGTTGTCAAAAGGGAGCCTTTGTTTTGAAGCTTAAAATCTTTCACCTTTAATTTCATTTCATCAGTGTGCTCAATTCCACTATAACTTCTACAGGTAAAGATGTCTTGTTCCTTCATGTACAGAGCAGCTGCACTGAATACTGGTAGTTGGCTATATTGGCATCAAACGTAAAATCTGAATACATCAATCCTTGAAGAGATTCTTGAGGGCTGCATGAAATCACACTTCTGAGATAAAAAATGGCTTTGAGGCATTGCAAAAGTGAAAACTTCCATTTCACAGCAGGCATCAGTAACAGCCAGCAAGTGTTACTGTGCCCAGCAATATTCAGTTTGTACAAGGTCACAGAATTTTCTTTGGCTTTTCTGTTATATACACCGTGTAAGAAGATACTGCTTATGAATACTTACACATTTATATCAGTCATAGAAACATAGAAAATAGGTGCAGGAGTAGGCCATTCGGTCCTTCGAGCCTGCACTGCCATTCAATGAGTTCATGGCTGAACATGCAACTTCAGTACCCCATTCCTGTTTTCTCGCCATACTCCTTGATCCCCCTAGTAGTAAGGACTACATCTAACTCCTTTTTGAATATATTTAGTGAATTGGCCTCAACAACTTTCTGTGGTAAAGAATTCCACAGGTTCACCACTCTCTGGGTGAAGAAGTTTCTCCTCATCTCGGTCCTAAATGGCTTACCCCTTATCCTTCGATTGTGACCCCTGGTTCTGGACTTCCCCAACATTGGGAACATTCTTCCTGCTCCAGGCAGCTCCAGTCTTAACAGAATTGTACATAATATATGCAAACTTCAGCTAACATAAATTATCTCAAGCCTCTGTTGTTTCACTTGTAGTATCCACTGTTTTTGCCGCGAGTAGAATGTGTCTCCAAACATTGTGCTTGTGTTGTTGATCAGGTTGTGCTTAACCACAGCAATCGTTATATGGTTTGTCAAACACTCTGAGGTTTCACACTTTCGAGATGGGAATTGTTTTGACTCCTTCCACTGGTTGGAATTGTTATGCTCTGAATATTGGCCTAGAAATCCCAGTTGAGGGCTTCCCACCGGCAAATGACTGAAAAAGGGAAAAAAGATGTGCACTTACCTGTTGCTGCTGCGCCCGTTCGAACTTCCGAGCCTGAGGCCTCTCGTGACTGTGTGTCGCAGCGCGAGCACGTCGGGACATGCACAGGCCGTGAGCTGGAGACGCATGGCTCTGAGCAGCTAATCGGGTGTAGTATATTCTCATTCAGAGTAATCAAGTCCGGAACTCCTATTATTATGAATGAGAAACCCCCAAACACCCAAAACACAATAAAAAATAGAAAATACATGACATATTTAAGATTAATTTAAATTAAAGTTCTTATAAAAAAAATATATTTTTCTGACTTTTTCTAAAGTTTTTTTAATTTGCCTTAAAATAAACTTGCCGTAGTGGGGAGGGTTGTTAAAAATAAAATGTGTTTTTATAACTTTATTTTAAAATGTTTTTTGTATTTTGAAACACTTACGCCTGTAAAAGTAAGCTATACGCCTGCTTTTTCAGGGCCAAGATTTTTGAGGACATTTGCTGGGCAAGATATCCGTAAATATCGGAAATCTTGCCCTGCAAGTGTCCTCGCTCCCGATAGGCGCGAGATCTGTCAAGCCAGAAACTTAACAGATCGGAAAAGCCGCTTTTCAGCGCATGCGCATTGTGCACTGAAAACCGGCTTTTCCGATGCCTTCCCGGGTCCGTAGAAACTTCGTACGGACCCGGGACATCGGAATTTCAGCACCATTATGTTTAATGCTCTTATCATCTAGGCTTCCTAAAGTGGAAGAACGAGGAGAGGAGAATATATTAAATGTACAATTTTAAAGGGGGTGAAGGAACATAGAGACCTGGGGGTCCACATACATAAATCTTTGATGGTAGTAGGACAACTTGATGAAGCTGTTAAAAACACATATGGGATCCTTGGCTTTATAAACGTTTATAAAACACTGATTGGGCCTCAGCTGGAGTATTGTGTCCAATTCTGGGCACCACACTTTTGGAAGGATACCAAGGCTTTGGAGAAAGTGCAGAGGAGATTTACCAGAATTATACCAGGGGTGAGGGACTTCAGTTATGTGAGAGACTGGAGAAACTGGGATTGTTCTCCTTAAAGCAAATAAGGTTTTGGGGCGATTCAATTGAGGTGTTCAAAATCATGAAGAGTTTTGACAGCGTAAATAATGAGAAACTGTTCCCACTGACAAGAAGGTTGATAACCAGAGGTCACAGATTTAAGGTAATTGGCAAAAGAGCCAGAGGGGAGATGAGGAGAATTTGTTTACATGCAGTAAATTGCTACCATCTGGAATGTACTGCCGAAAAGGGAGATAGAAATAGATTAATTAGTAATTTTCAAAAGGAAATTGGATTTCTAATTGAAAAGGAAAAAAAATTGTAAGGCTATGGGATTAAAGCAAGAGAGTGGGACTAATTGGATAGCTCTTTCAAAGTTCCGGTACAGGCATGATGGGCCGAATGGCCTCCGTTTGTGCTGTATGATTTGATAATTCAATGATTCTATGATCCAAAATAATTGACACAATTGTGCTCCTTTGTAAATTATCGTACACCTGATCTATTGCAAAGGGTACTAGGTTAATAACAATATTATCCCTTATTTTATGCATTCTGTGACTAAACATTTCGTCATATAAGCTTGAAAATTGTTTCAGGTGTAAAGCATTACACTAGCATAAACTGAGTGACAGACAGCAACAACTTGGAGAAATGATAAATTTGTGTGATTATCGCCACCCGCTGAACACCTGGCATTAGATTGTTGCAGAACTTTTGAGCTGGCAGTGCGCTATAACACATGAATTATGTATTAAGCTTGTTCTCTGTGTTAATTAAGTGATTATTGTTTGTTAAGGAAGAAGCCCACAAAATTCCGATCTCCATGTATCACGTGCAGTGTGCTAAGTTCCTGTCCCCATACCACATGTGTAATGTACTAATCTCATCCATTTAAAATAGATAGAAATCAAGCAGCTTCCCTCACGTCAAGAATCAGAAGGCAACTGTAACAGTGTCAATCAGTTTTTGCAGTCACAGCAGTGGGGATCATGTTCAATGCTCCTGCAGCGTGCTACAGTGAAGGACGCTGAGCAGAGTCAGACAGTACCAGAGACATTGGAAGATTTTCTCCTCCGCAAATCCTCCCGCAGCAGAGCGTGTTGCAGAATTCAGGCAGTGGGATCTACTGTTGCCTCACCGGCATGGGGACCACTCTGTTTGCTCGTTCCCCTCCTGCCACAGACAAATGTTCGCGGGGTAACCAACCCCTTTCCCTGCTTCACACCACTTTCTGGGCCCACCACGTGCGAGGTGGTGGAAAACCTTATGAAGTGACATTAAAGGACCAGAGATACTCCAATGGAGGGAGATAGCCTCGACATAGCCTCCTCTCCTTCCAACTACCCCCAAATACTTAACTGCTGAAAGTCTCAACCAAGGTCTTCAGTGCGAGCCTCCTTCTAATCTTTGGGGCACATCTGTGTCTTTTAAGTTCCTTCACCACCTCTTTTGGTACTGCAGTGGAAACCTACTGTTGCACTGCTGGAGTTTCCTTGCTCATCCTGGTAGACTTCCTCTTGATGGCAGGAATCCTGCCATGATCTTGCACAGCAATGAGCCTCAACTTAGGAAAATAGTTTGAGGCTGATACAAATACAGAGGGATGGGAGGATGTTCCATCTTTCCAGAACTCTGCCTCAAAGAGAAGAATTCCCCACATAATGCCCACATCCAGCACTAACCAATCCATTACATGTGCAGGCTCAGGGATCGCAATCTTGCATTGACTGAGAAGCATTGCCACCCGAGGCTCACTTTTATCAATTACAGAACTTCAAGAGACCTGCAGCCATCTTACACATAAGGATGGCACTGCCAGTGGCCATCAGGGTGATCTGGTCCTAAATCGTTATGCCTGCAGCTCTTTTCATGCTAGCACTAGGAACATTTAACAGTTAGAGGTAATTTTCTGTCCCATGATGACTGATGCTTTACTCAGAAGGACCGACACTTTAATTTGCTTTCCCACTGATCAGCAACAGCAGCATGGCAGGGATGCTCAATGATACCAGATCACTCACTTTCCAAAAGTACAATGTGATTGATGACACCATGTTGCTTTCTGGGACTCTAAACATTATGGGGCAGCCAATATGAACATAAATAGGTTAAGCATTCAACTGGTCAGTGACTGCCAATAGTGTATCAATGCCTGCTTCCCATACAACGATGCCCATTCAGTCACCAGAATCATTATTGAGCAAATCATTGACACCATGAAGTAGCAATTCAGCTGTCTCAACAGTTTAAATGGTTTCATACTGTATGCACTTCCCCCTCACCGCCTCCCCGCCCCCACTACTCCATCCAGGAACGTCATCTAGAAGGTGCCACATAACAAAATGGAGCAGAGGTCGAGAGGGTGCCATGAATTTCAAACTTTAATTCCATTTTAGGAGGCTATACTGGATATTACTGGGCTGGGCAGTAGTGAGGTTAGGAGAAGATGAAGGCAGTGGGCTTCCCTCCATCCTCTGACCTCAGTGCTACCACTATCCTGGGTCTACCACGACCTTTCACATGGCATTCCTGGACTGCATGTGGTAGTTAGGGAAGGGGGTTATCTCTTTCATGAGCCCCACCTCTAGCTCCCTTGATCCCATCCCCATTTCACTCCTGATCACTCAATTACTATTCCTGGTCCCCATGTTAGTCGACATTGTTGATGGTTCCCTTTTATCTGAAGTTTCTCACTCTCTTTCAAAATCACTGACAGCAACCCAATCAAAAGAATCTATCCTCTCTATAACTTCATCTTCCTTTTCTCTCTAAGGTCCTTGTGCATTTCACTGCCTCTGAGCTTTGTGCCTATTGCTCCCTTAATTCCCTATTTGGAAACCCTCCAGTCAGGTTGCAGCCCATCTCACAGCACCAAAATGAACCAGGCCAAAGTCATGAATGACATCCTCTTTGACTGAGGTGCATTATCCCGCCTTTGACCTCTGCAATCTTTGATACAATTGACCGTACTCTCCTCCTCTACCACTTTTTCTTTGTTGTGTAGTTCCATGGAACTGTTCTTGTATGATTCCATTCCTACCTATCAGGACAACATCAGCACATCTCAAGCAATGGCATGTCCTCCCTTACCCACACTGTCACCACTGGAATCTCTCAAGAATCTCTCCTTGGCCTCGCCTCTCTTTTATCTTTATGCTGCTCCTCTTGTTGTGTGAGGCCCCTTGGGGAAAAGTGACCATAATCTGGTAGAATTCTTTATTAAGATGGAGAGTGACACAGTTAATTCAGAGTCTAGGGTCATGAACTTGGGGAAAGGTAACTTCGATGGTATGAGACATGAATTGGCTAGGATAGACTGGCGAGTGATACTTAAAGGGTTGACGGTGGATAGGCAATGGCAAATATTTAAAGATCACATGGATGAACTTCAATAATTGTACATCCCTGTCTGGAGTAAAAATAAAATGGGGAAGTTGGCTCTACCATGGCTAACAAGGGAAATTAAGGATAGTGTTAAATGCAAGTGTAATGTCCTTACTCTACTGCATGAAACCACACGAGGCACATTCCAGGGACAAGGTCACTCTGTGACCTCAACTCTTTATTTACAGCACTCCACAAGTGATGACCCTGTGTGGGACCTCCCTTTATATACCTGGGAGATCAGGTAAGGAGTGTCTCCCACAAGTTCACCCTTTGTGGTCAAGGTGTGCATCTAGGTTGTGTGTACACAGTAATACAGTAGTATTACATTGTGGTTATATACATGACATCACCTTCCCCCCCCACCCCCTGCAAAGTCTTGTGGAGATCATAGGTTTAGTCTTTCAGGTGGTCTACGCTCCCTCGTGGAGCGCCGCAGTTGGAGCTCTGGTTGTTGGACACTGATGTGAGTGCCTGTCAGCTGTGGTGATTCCGGCCTGTCCGGGCTGACCGCAGGGACTGTGCATTCTTCTGATTGCTCTTGTTGCTCGTTCACTGGTGGTGGTGTGAGCTCCATCTCATGGTCTTCTTCAGGCTCCTCCGTGTCGATGCTGAACCTTTTTTTTACTTGGTCCAGATGCTTATGGCATATCTGACTGTTGTTGAGTTTTACCATGAGGACCCTATTCCCCTCTTTGTCAATTACAGTGCCCTCAAGCCATTTGGGCCCCATGGCGTGATTGAGGACGAATACAGGATCATTTATTTCTATACATCGCCCCCTCGAGTTGCGGTCATGGTACTCGTTTTGTGACTTGCGCTTGCCCTCAACTATGTCGGTTTGGACTGGGTGAATGATGGACAACCGGGTTTTGAGTGTCCGTTTCATGAGTAGCTCTGCGGGCGGGACTCCCGTGAGCGAGTGCGGTCGGAATCTATAGACCAGCATGAGGCGCGATAGGCGGCATTGCAGGGAGGGTCCTTGAATCCTGAGCATACCTTTCTTAATGATTTGGACCGCACGTTCCGCCTGGCCATTGGAGGCCGGCTTGAACGCCGCAGTCCTGACATGGTTGATGCCATTGCCCGACATAAACTCCCGGAATTGGTAGCCTGTGAAGCATGGGCCATTGTCACTAACCAGGATGTCCGGCAAGCCATGGGTTGCAAAGATTGCCCTTAGGCTTTTCACAGTGGTGGATGACGTGCATGAATTCAGAATGATGCACACAATCCATTTCGAGTACGCATCTACCACAATAAGGAACATCTTTCCCATGAATGGGCATGCGTAGTCAACATGAATGCGCGACCATGGCCTAGTGGGCCAGGGCCACGGACTAAGCGGGGCCTCCCTGGGGGTGTTTCCCAGCTGGGCACACGTCGTGCACCTGCGAACACAGTGTTCCAGGTCTGAATTAATTCCAGGCCACCAAATGTGTGACCGGGCAACGGCCTTCGTCAGCACAATACCTGGGTGCTCGGTGTGGAGTTCCCTGATGAATGCCTCCCTACCCTTCTGGGGCATAACTACCTGGCTGCCCCAAAGTAGGCAGTCGGCTTGGATGGAGAGCTCATCCATCCGTCTGTGGAACGGTCTGACCTCCTCAGGGCATGCTTCGTGTGCGAGTGCCCAACCCCAGTCAGGACACATTTCTTAATCAGGGATAGGAGGGGATCTCTGTTTGTCCAGATTTTGATCTGGCGGGCTGTGATAGGGGAGCCTGCGCTGTCAAAGGCATCACAGCCATGACCATCTTGGCGCTTTGCTCCACTGCCCCCTCAGTGGTGGCCAGTGGAAGCCTGCTGAGCATGTCAGCGCAATTTTCAGTGCCGGGCCGGTGCCGGATGGAGTAGTCATAAGCAGCCAGCGTGAGAGCCCATCACTGTATGTGGGCTGATGCTTTGGCATTGACAGCCTTGCTGTCTGACAACAAGGATGTTAATGGCTTGTGGTCCGTCTCTAATTCGAACTTCCTACCAAAAAGGTACTGATGCATTTTTTTTACACCATAGACACATGCGAGCGCTTCTTTCTCGACCATCCCATATCCCCGTTCTGCTTGAGAGCGTGACCTGGAGGCATAAGCCACAGGTTGTAGTTAACCCTCAGCATTGCCCTGCTGCAACATGCACCCAACCCCATAGGACAATGCATCACATGTCAGAACCAAGTTTTTACAGGGGTCGTACAGGGTCAACAACTTGTTTGAACAAAATAGGCCTGATCAAAAGCCCGTTCCTGACAGTCCCCCCAAAACCAATCGCAAACCTTACGCAGGAGCACGTGTAGCGGCTCCAACAATGTGCTCAAGTTCGGCAGAACGTTCCCAAAATAGTTCAAAAATCCCAGGAATGAACGCAACTCCGATGTGTTGCCGGGCCTGGGTGCTCGGCGAATCACCTCTGTTTTGGATTCGGTGGGCCGAATCCTATATGCAGCAACCCTCCTGCCCAGGAGCTCAGCCTCGGGAGCGAAAAACACACATTTAGACTTCTTGAGTCGCAGGCCTACCCGGTCCAGTCGGCGTAGCACCTCCTCCAGGTTGTGGAGGTGTTCCTCGGTGTCTTGACCCGTGATGAGGATGTCGTCCTGGAATATGATCGTTCCAGGAATGGATTTAAACGGGCTTTCCACCTTTCTTTGAAAGATCGCGGCCGCTGATTGAATGCCAAACGTGCACCTGTTATACGCAAACAGTCCCTTGTGTGTGATGATGGTGGTCAGTAATTTGGATTTGTCGGCCAGTTCCTGGGTCATATAGGCTGAAGTGAGGTCCAACTTGGTGAACAGCTTGCCGCCTGCCAGCATGGCGAAAACGTCCTCCGCTCTCGGGAGCAAGTATTGATCTTGTAGGGACACCCGATTTATGGTGGCCTTGTAGTCGCCACAGATCCTGACAGAGCCATCCGCTTTTAGGACGGAAACAATGGGGCTCACCTAGTCGCTGAATTCAACAGCCGGTCCAATTTGCTCTCGATCTTTTCCCGCATCACATACGGCACCGCTCTGGCTTTGTGGTGCACTGTCCTGACATCCGGGGTGATGTGTATTACTACTTTGGTGCCTTTGAAAGTCCCGACGCCAGTGTGGAATAGTGAATCGAATTTTTGTAGGACTTGTGAGCATGAACTTCGTTTCACAGATGACATTGCGTAAACATCCCCCCATTTCCAGTTCATCTCGGCTGACTAGCTCCTCCCCAACAGTGGGGGACCATTATCCGGGACAATCCAGAGCGGTAACCAATTCAATAACCCATTGTGTGTGACAGCCAACATTGCACTGCCTAACACCGGAATGATTTATTTGGTGTAAGTCCGTAATTGTGTCTCAATACGTTCTAATTTGGGTCTACTGGCTTTAAGTGGCCATAGCTTCTCGAATTGCTGGACGCCCATGAGTGATTGGCGTCCAGGGTCGAGCTCCATGCATACTGGGATGCCATTTAATAAAACCCTCATCATCATTGGTGGTGTTTTGGTGTATGAACTGTTCGCCGCATGGACCCGCTGAACCTCGGCGTCAATCGATTTGCCCCAAAAGTCATCCTGCCTCACAGAACCCTCTTCTGGTCCATCCACCTCATGTATTAGTCTGGTTGCAGGCTTCCTGCACATTCGAGCTAAATGGCCACTGAGATTGCAGTTTCTGTAGACAAACTGTTGAAATTTGCAAGATCTAGCTGAGTGTTTTCCCCCACACCTGCAGCATGAGTTAAAGTTTCCAGTGTTGGGGACAAAGGGACTATGGCCAGACATTCCGCGCTGACTGTCCCTTTGACTACTCTTAAGTACCCTATTAGTGGGTGTCAATGGCCCCATCCCGGGCCGCATTGTCCGCTGTGATGGCGTAATTGTCCGTTCAGCCTGCCATTGTCTCTGTTGGAGTCCTACTCTGGGGTCTATTGCTGCCTGAGGAATATCGGACTGCCCCTGCCAGTCTGCGGGGCTCTGAGTCGCATTGATGATGTTGACTCCCTGAGCCATCGCCAGAATTGCATGCGTATATTATTTTCGTCTTTTCCTCCCCAGCCATGAAAGTCTGAGCTAACAACGCCACTGCTTCCAAGGTCAAATCCTTGGTCTCAATTAATTTGTGGAAAATTCCCGCATGACCGATGCCCTCAATAAAGAAGTCCCTTAGCAGGCATCTGTGAACTTACAGAGGCTGGCCAAACGCCAGAGGTCCGCTACGAAATCCGGTATGCTCTGTCCTTCATGACGTCGGTGGGTGTAGAATCTGTGTCGGGCCATATATATGCTACTCGCCAGTTTGAGGTGCTTCCCAATCAGTTTGGTAAGTTCTTCAAAGGTTTTGTCCGCCGGCTTTTCGGGTGCTAATAAGTCCTTCATGAGTGCGTAAGTCTTTGGCCCGCAGCTGGTCAAAAGATGAGCCCTTCGCTTGTCGGCTGCTGCATCCCCCAGCCATTCTTTCGCAACGAAGCTTTGCTGAAGCCTCTCGACAAAATCGTCCCAGTCTTC
The DNA here is from genome assembly GCF_044704955.1 of Pristiophorus japonicus. Classification (NCBI taxonomy): domain Eukaryota; kingdom Metazoa; phylum Chordata; class Chondrichthyes; family Pristiophoridae; genus Pristiophorus; species Pristiophorus japonicus. The sequence continues at coordinate 174,173,873 of NC_091977.1, read as the reverse complement.
CCAAACACAGTACTGTTCCTCTGCACTACTGGTGGCCATTCTCGTGGGTCATGAGTTCCCGTTTCTCGTCGCCAATATAATGTCCTTACTCTACTGCATGAAGCCACATGAGGCACATTCCAGGGACAAGGTCACTCTGTGACCTCAACTCTTTATTTACAGCACTCCACAAGTGATAACCCTGGGTGGGACCTCCATTTATATACCTGGGAGATCAGGTAAGGAGTGTCTCCCACAAGTTCACCCCTTGTGGTCAAGGTGTGCAACTAGGTTGTGTGTATACAGTAATACAGTGATGTTACATTGTGGTTACATACATGACTCCAAGGAAGAGGCATATAAATTGGCCAGAAAAAGCAACAAACCTGAGGACTGGGAGAATTTTGTAATACAGCAGAGGAGGATAAAGGGTTTTATTAGGAGGGGGAAAATAGAGTATGAGAGGAAGCTTGCTCGGAACATAAAAACTGACTGCAAAAGCTTCTATAGATATGTGAAGAGAAAAAAATTAGTGAAAACAAACATAGGTCCCATGCAGTCAGATTGAGGTGAGTTTATAATGGGGAACAAAGAAATGGAGGACCAGTTAAACAAATACTTTGGTTCTGTTTGCATGAAGGAAGACACAAATAACCTTCTGGAAATACTAGGGGACCGAGGGTCTAGTGAGAAGGAGGAACTGAAGGATATCCTTATAAAGCTGGAAATTGTGTTAGGGAAATTGATGGGATTAAAGGCTGATAAATCCCCGGGGCCTGATAGTCTGCATCCCAGAGTACTTAAGGAAGAGGCCATAGAAATAGTGGATGCATTGGTAATCATTTTCCAACAGTCTGTCGACTGTGGATCAGTTCCTATGGACTGGAGGGTAGCTAATGTAACACCACTGTTTAAAAAAGGAGGGAGAGAGAAAATGGGTAATTATAGACTGGTTAGCCTGACATCAGTAGTGGGGAAAATGTTGGAATCAATTATTAAAGATGAAATAGCAGCGCATTTGGAAAGCAGTGACAGGATCAGTCCAAGTCAGCATGGATTTATGAAAGGGAAATCATGCTTGACAAATCTTCTGGAATTTTTTGAGGATATAGCGAGGAGAGTGGTCAAGGGAGAACCAGTGGAAGTGGTGTATTTGGACTTTCAAAAGGCTTTTGACAAGGTCCCACACAAGAGATTGGTGTGCAAAGTCAAAGCACATGGTATTGGGGGTAATGTACTGACATAGATAGAGAACTGGTTGGCAGACAGGAAGCAGAGAGTCGGGATAAACGGGTCCTTTTCAGAATGGCAGGCAGTGACTAGTGGGGTACCACAGGGCTCAGTGCTGGGTGCCCAGCTCTTCACAATATACATCAATGATTTAGATGAAGGAATTGAGTGTAATATCTCCAAGTTTGCAGATGGCACTAAGCTGGGTGGCAGTGTGAGCTGTGAGGAGGATGCTAAGAGGCTGCAGGGTGATTTGGACAGGTTAGGTGAGTGGGCAAATGCATGGCAGATGCAGTATAATGTGGATAAATGTGAGGTTATCCACTTTGGGGACAAAAACACGAAGGCAGAATATTATCTGAATGGTGGCAGATTAGGAAAGGGGGAGGTGCAACGAGACCTGGGTGTCATGGTTCATCAGTCATCAAGGTTGGCATGCAGGTACAGCAGGCGGTGAAGAAGGCAAATGGTATGTTGGCCTTCATAGCTAGGGGATTTGAGTACAGGAGCAGGGAGGTTTTACTGCAGTTGTACAGGGCCTTGGTGAGGCCTCACCTGGAATATTGTGTTCAATTTTGGTCTCCTAATCTGAGGAAGGAAGTTCTTGCTATTGAGGTAGTGCAGCGAAGGTTCACCAGACTGATTCCCGGGATGGCAGCACTAACATATGAGGAGAGACTGGATCAACTGTGCCTTTACACTCTGGAGTTTAGAAGGATGAGAGGGGATCTCACAGAAACTTATAAGATTCTGATGGGACTGGACAGATTAGATGCGGGAAGAATGTTCCCGATGATGGGGAAGTCTAGAACCAGGGGACACAGTCTTAGGATAAGGGGTAGGCCATTTAGGACTGAGATGAGGAGAAACTTCTTCACTCAGAGAGTTGTTAACCTGTGGAATTCCCTGCCGCAGAGAGTCGTTGATGCCAGTTCATTGGATACATTCAAGAGGGAGTTAGATATGGCCCTTGCGGCTAAAGGGATCAAGGGGTATGGAGAGAAAGCAGGAAAGGGGTACTGAGGGAATGATCAGCCATGAACTTATTGAATGGTGGTGCAAGCTCGAAGTGCCGAATGACCTACTCCTGCACCTATTTTCTATGTTTCTATGTTTCTATGAATAAAGAGTCAGACTAGATACTGCAAGCTCAAAGTAAGGTGTGACCGTAGTCCTTTATTACAGATCTCAGAGTGCCTCTTCAGCCTGTAAGGCCTCCTTATATATAGCTGCTCCCAAGGGATTGTGTGATCCCTTGGGACTTCAGAGGATAAGCCCTCTGGTGGTTTGACATGGTATTTACAGGTTTATATACATAACAATTATATTTAAATCGGACTCCCACAGAGCAACTGGGAACTTGATTTAAATTTGACTATTGCCGGTCGTGTTTCCCAAGGATCTGGAACCCGGCGCTACAGGGAGACGGGTCCAGCTGGCTGCAGAAGGTGCTTTTTAGAGCACTCCTTTTGACCCAGGAGGAGCAGGAGTGCACCTCCCCCCCACACCCCCATCCCTCTCCTCAAGGCCACAATCGGCTGACCAGGCCCGTCTCCCCTAACCCCCGATTCCATGCCTCCTGCCCCACAAACTGCCAACCGTCCTCCCCACCCCAATCACTGATCCTTACCTCCTGCCCCACTAACTGCCTCCTGCCCCCCACACCACCGCTTCCCCGCCCCGCCCGCCTCCCCCAAACCCCAATCTTTCCCGATTGGAACAATGCCAATCAATTCTCATCCTCACATTTATATTCCCATTAATGTCAGCATTTAGAGTCATCCATCATGAACATGGTGGTGTTTAATCCATCAAATTTCAAATTTGGCAAACCACCTGCACAGAAGCGATCATTCAAGCCAGCATTTCAAGCCAATCTAGAGGAAATGCAGCCTCCTAATGCTGGCTTTCCCACCCGGCAACTAGCCAGCCTGTCAATCTGGCTGCGTGGGAAATGGAATAGGAAAATGATGATGAGAACCTGCCGTTAAATTCAGCAGGACCTCTCAGTCACTGGGTTAACCCCCTCCCCACCCACCACCACCCCCTGCTAATGCACTCACCGGCTCTCCCCCACCTCCCTGTAAATATCGGGGCCTAAGTCTCCTCTCCAGTTTGTAATCCAAGCCACAGTCTGACAGACTTTGGGAAGAAGTTAAATGAACATTCTAAGACAGCATGATGGATTGTGGTATATCTGGTAAACTGAAGGTAGTTTCTGTTCAATCCTTATTTATGCTATATTACCAGACATTGCATACTTGGGCTAATAGGGAACATGGTCTCCCAAATGCGAGTGGTCTTCGGTGTTCAGCACAAGGCATATATCTTGAGTAGAAAAGCAGAACACCATTTTGTCATGCAAGTAAGTTATCTTAAAATTTTACGCATTTAGGTATCCACAGACAGTGACATGTAAGTGCACATCCTCAAGCCCATTTTTACTGATAATAAATGATCATGCATCCTGCAACTGGGTTGTCTTATTGGGATTTCCTCTGTCAGGTCCTTTAAGCTGCCTGACTGGAGCTGGAGTTATATGTTGCTGCTTATATTTGTCCAATGCTGCAATATGGCCATACATTTAAGCATTTAGTGGGCTATTTCTCTCCTGGTTAGACTGTTACGCTCATAATAAAGCATGAAACTAAGTACTGTGAGCAATGAGTAAGTGCGACCTTAGCTCCTTTAATTAGACTCCAGAGTGCAGGAGGTGGGGGAGAGCCGGTGAGTGCGTTAGCAGGCGGCGGTGGGGTTGGGGAGGGGGTTAACCCAGCGACTGAGAGGTCCTGCTGAATTTAACGGCAGGTTCTCATCATCATTTTCCTATTCCATTTCCCACACAGCCTGCTTATATACAGTGCTCCCAAGGGATGCTGGGATCCCTTGGGACTCCAACAGATAAACCCTCTGATGGTGGTGTGATACAGGTTGCCAGAGGGAAGTAGAATGGGGGCAGAAGCAAAAGATAGAAAGAAGAAAAGTAAAAGTGGAGGGCAAAGAAACCTAAAGCAAAAAGCAAAAATGGCCACATTACAGCAAAATTCTAAAAGGGCAAAGTGTGTTAGAAAGACAAGCCTGAAGATTCTGTGCCTCAATGCGAGGAATATTCGGAATAAGGTGGACTAATTAATTGCGCAGATAGCAGTTAACGGGTATGATGTAATTGGCATCACGGAGACATGGCTCCAGGGTGACCAAGGCTGGGAACTCAACATCCAGGGGTATTCAACATTTAGGAAGGATAGACAGAAAGGAAAAGGAGGCGGGGTGGCATTGTTGGTTAAAGAGGAAATTAATGCAATAGTAAGAAAGGACATTAGCTTGGATGATGTGGAATCGGTATGGGTGGAGATACGGAATACCAAGGGGCAGAAAACGCTAGTGGGAGTTGTGTACAGATCACCAAACAATAGTAGTAAGGTTGGGGACAGCATAAAACAAGAAATTAGGGATGCATGTAATAAAGGTACAACAGTTATCAAGGGTGACTTTAATCTACATATTGATTGGGCTAACCAAACTGGTAGCAATGCGATGGAGGAGGATTTCCTGGAGTGTATTAGGGATGGTTTTCTAGACCAATATGTCGGCGAACCAACTAGGGAGCTGGCCATCCCAGACTGGGTGATGTGTAATGAGAAAGGACTAATTAGCAATCTTGTTGTGCGAGGCCCCTTGGGGAAGAGTGACCATAACATGGTAGAATTCTTTATTAAGATGGAGAGTGACACAGTTAATTCAGAAACTAGTGTCCTGAACTTAAGGAAAGGTAACTTCGATGGTTTGAGGCGTGAATTGGCTAGAATCGACTGGCAAATGATACTTAAAGGGTTACCGGTGGATAGGCAATGGCAAACATTTAAAGATCTCATGGATGAACTTCAACAATTGTACATCCCTGTCTGGAGTAAAAATAAAACGGGGAAGGTGGCTCAACTGTGGCTAACAAGGGAAATTAAGGATAGTGTGAAATCCAAGGAAGAGGCATATAAATTGGCCAGAAAAAGCAGCAAACCTGAGGACTGGGAGAAATTTCGAATTCAGCAGAGGAGGACAAAGGGTTTAATTAAGAGGGGGGAAATAGAGTACGAGAACAAGCTTGCCGGGAATATAAAAACTGACTGCAACAGTTTCTATAGATATGTGAAGAGTAAAAGATTAGTGAAGACAAACGTAGGTGCCTTGCAGTCTGATTCAGGTGAAACTATAATGGGGAACAAAGAAATGGCAGACAAGTTGAACAAATACTTTGGTTCTGTCTTCATGAAGGAAGACACAAATAACCTTCTGGAAGAATAGGGGACCAAGGGTCTAGTGAGAAGGAGGAACTGAAAGATATCCTTATTAGGCGGGAAATTGTGTTAGGGAAATTGATGGGATTGAAGGCAGATAAATCCCTGGGGCCTGATAGTCTGCATCCCAGAGTAGTTAAGGAAGTGGGCCTGGAAATAGTGGATGCATTGGTGATCATTTTCCAACAGTCTCTTAGTTCCTATGGACTGGAGGGTAGCTAATGTAACACCACTTTTTAAAAAGAGAGAGAGAGAGAAAGCACATAATTATAGACTGGTTAGCCTGACATCAGTAATGGGGAAAATGTTGGAATCAACTATTAAGGATGAAATAGCAGTGCATTTGGAAAGCAGTGACAGGATCGGTCCAAGTCAGCATGGATTTATGAGGAGGAAATCATGCTTGACAAATCTTCTGGAATTTTTTGAGGATGTAACTCGTAGAATGGACAAGGGAAAACCAGTGGATGTGGTGTATTTGGACTTTCAAAAGGTTTTTGGCAAGGTCCAACACAAGAGATTAGTGTGCAAAATCAAAGCACATGGTATTGGGGGTAATATACTGACATAGCTAGGGAACTGGTTGGCAAACAGGAAGCAGAGAGTCGGGATAAACAGGTCCTTTTCACAATGGCAGGCAGTGACTAGTGGAGTGCCGCAGGGCTCAATGCTGGGACCCCAGCTCTTTACAACATACATATTTGGATGAAGGAATTGAGTATAATATCTCCAAGTTTGCAGATGACACTAAACTGGATGGCGGTGTGAGCTGTGAGGGGGATGCTAGGAGGCTGCAGAGTGACTTAGACAGGTTAGGTGAGTGGGCAAATGCATGGCAGATGCAGTATAATGAGGATAAATGTGAGGTTATCCACTTTGGGGGCAAATACGCGAAGACAGAATATTATCTGAATGGCGGCAGATTAGGAAAAGGGGAGGTGCAACGAGACCTGGGTGTCATGGTTCATCAGTCATTGCAAGTTGGCATGCAGGTACAGCAGGCGGTGAAGAAGGCAAATGGTATGTTGGTTTTCATAGCTAGGGGATTTGAGTGTAGGAGTAGCGAGGTCTTACTGCAGTTGTACAGGGCCTTGGTGAGGCCTCACCTGGAATATTGTGTTCAGTTTTGGTCTCCTAACCTGAGGAAGGACGTTCTTGCTATTGAGGGAGTGCAGCGAAGGTTCACCAGACTGATTCCCGGGATGGCAGGACTGACATATGAGGAGAGACTGGATCAACTGGGCCTTTATACATTGGAGTTTAGAAGGATGAGAGGGGATCTCATAGAAACATACAAGATTTTGACAGGACGAGATAGGTTAGATGCAGGTTGAATGTTCCCAATGTTGGAGATGTCCAGAACCCCAGGGGACATAGTCTTAGGATAAGGAGTAGACCATTTAGGACTGAGATGAGGAGAAACTTCTTCACTCAGAGAGTTGTTAACCTGTGGAATTCCCTACTGCAGAGAGTTGTTGATGCCAGTTCATTGGATATATTCAAGAGGGTGTTAGATATGGCCCTTACGGCTCAGGGGATCAAGGGGTATGGAGAGAAAGCAGGAAAGGGATACTGAGGGAATGATCAACCATGATCTTATTGAATGGTGGTGCAGGCTCGAAGGGCTGAATGGCCTACTCCTGCAACTATTTTCTATGTTTCTATGTTTCTATGTTTAAATACATAACATCACTCCCTCGTAAAGTCAATAATACACTTATTTACAGAGTGAGATGACCTGGGGCTTTTCGCTCCCTTGCCGATCGTCTCAGTACAAATACAGATGTGGGTGAGTTGGTTAGTTCTTCGCTGGGCTGCTGTACAGCCGGCCTTGCCGGGTTGCTGGGGATGCTGAGATTGGCTTCGTGGTCAACCATGATGTCGGTTGCCACTTGTGTGTGTGTTGGAGGGTCGAAGTTGGTGGTATCCTCTTCAGGTTGCTCGTAGCTGTTAGTGAACCGCAATTTGATTTGGTCCAAATGCTTTCTGAATCTTAGTCCATTGGCCAATTTGACCTGAAACACCCTACTCCCTTCTTTGGCTATGACCGTGCCAGCGAGCCATTTGGGACCATGTCTATAATTGAGTACAAACACAGGGTCATTGTCCTCAATATCGCTTGATAAATTTGTGTGATCATGGTACATATTTTGTTTATGGCGCCTGCCCTCGACGTGCTCATGGAGATCAGGGTGGACAAGAGAGAGCCTTGCTTTGAGCACCCTTTTCATGAGCGGCTCGGCTGGGGGAACCCCGGTGAGTGAGTGGGGTCTGGTGCGGTAGCTGAGCAGAAACCGGGACAGTTGGGTCTGCAGGGAGCCTTCCGACACACGTTTCAAGCTTTGCTTGATGGTCTGAACTGCCCGTTCTGCCTGGCCATTGGATGCGGGCTTGAACGGGACAGATGTGATGTGCTTGATCCCATTGCGGGTCATGAATTCGTTGAATTCAGCACTGGTGAAACGCGGTCCATTGTCACTGACTCGGACATCAGGCAGGCCGTGTGTGGCAAACATGGCTCATAGGCTTTCGATGGTGGCAGTGGACATGCTTACAGACATTATTACACATTCAATCCATTTTGAATAAGCATCCATGACAACCAAGAACATTTTGCCTAGAAATGGACCCGCATATTAAACGTGGATCCTAGACCACGGTTTGGAGGGCCATGACCACAAACTTAGCAGTGCCTCTCTCGGTGCATTACTTAGTTGAGAGCAAGTGTTGCACTGGCACACGCATTACTCTAAATCTGAGTCAATGCCGGGCCACCACACATAGGATCTGGCTATGGCTTTCATCATTACAATGCCTGGGTGGATGCTGTGTAGGTCATGAATGAACGTTTCTCTGCCTTTCTTGGGCAGGACCACACGATTATCCCACAAAAGACAGTCCGCCTGCAAGGACATTTCGTCTTTGCGCTTGTGGACGGCTTAATCGCCTCCTGCATCTCTGCTGGGATGCTAGATCAACTCTCATGGAGGACACAGTTTTTTTACCAGGGACAGTAAAGGATCCTGGCTGGTCCAGGTCCTGATCTGGCGGGCCGCAACAGGTGACTTTTCGTTTTCAAATGCATCCATCACCATGAGCAAGTCTGCAGGCTGTGCCATTTCCGGTGGTGGGCAGTGGTAGCCGACTGTGAGCATCAGCGCAGTTCTCTGTACCGGGTCTGTGGCGGATTACATAGTTGTATGCCGACAGCATGAGCGTCCATCTTTGTATGCGGGCAGAGGCATTGGTGTTAATCCCTTTGCTCTCTGAGCATCGCGACATGAGCGGCTTATTGTGAGTTTCAAGCTCAAACTTGAGACCAAACAAATACTGGTGCATTTTTTTCATGCCGTAAACGCAAGCCAGAGCTTCTTTTTCAATCATGTTGTAGGCCCTTTCGGCCTTGGACAGACTCCTGAATGCACAAGCGACCGGTTGCAAAATCCCCGATTCATTAGCCTGTTGTAACACACACCAGACCCTGTACAACAGGCGCCAGGAAAACACACTTTGAGCGTTTCAACTTGAGTCCCACGCGATCTAGCTGACTTAGAACCTCTTCCAGATTCTTCAAGTGTTCGATGGTGTCTCGACCTGTGATCAGTATGTCGTCCTGGAAAACCACGGTGCGAGGAACCGACTTTAGCAGGCTCTCCATGTTCCGTTGGAAAATTGCCGTGGCTGACCGAATCCTGAGCGGGCATCTGTTATAGATGAACAGACCTTAGTGTGTGTTGATGCAGGTGAGACCCTTTGATGATTCCTCAAGCTCCTGTGTCATGTAGGCCGAGGTCAGGTCCAACTTGATGAAAGTCTTTCCTCCAGCCAGAGTCTTCTGCCTTGGGTAGCGGGTACTGGTCCTGTAGCGAAAAACGATTCATCGTTACTTTATAGTCCCCACAAATTCTGACCATGTTGTCACCTTTGAGTACCGGGACAATCGGACTGGCTCACTCATTGAATTCCACCGGCGCGATGATGCCTTCTCGCTGCAGCCTGTCCAACTCAATTTCTACTTTCTCTCGCATCATATACGATACCACCCGTGTCTTGTAGTGGATGGGTCGTGTACCGGGAACCAAATGGGTCTGCACTTTCACCCCTGAGAAACTTCCAATGCCTGGCTCGAACAACGATGGAAATCTGCTCAGAACCTGGTCACATGAAGCGTCGTCGACGGATGAAAGCGCTCGGATGTCGTCCCAGTTCCAGCAAATTTTTCTCAGCCAGCTTCTGCCGAACAGTGTAGGGCCATCCCTGGCATGATCCATAGTGGGATTTTGTGCACTGCTCCATCATAGGAGACTTTGACTTCTGTGCTGCCAATTACAGGGATCAGTTATTTGGTGTAAGTTCTTAGCTTGTTGTGAATGGGGCTGAGTTTGGGCCTGTGTGCCTTGTCGAAGGCCTTTTTGCTCATTATGGACTGACTCGTGTCCAGTTCCATGGATACTGGAATTCCCTTCAAGTTCAACTTTTAACATTATTGGTGGACATTTCGTGGTGAAGGTGTGTACCCCGTACACTTCTGCCTCCTCAGTTCGAGCCTCTGGTTCAGCCTGATCCACCGTGGATCAATCTTCCTCTGCAACGTGGTGGTTTGCAGGGTTTGCAGCTTGCCTGCACATTTGCTGGAGATGTCCCATTGTTCTGCAGTCGTTGCAAGCATAGTGCTTGAAGCGGCATTGATGGGCCCGATGATCACCTCCACAACGCCAACAAGGTGTTAACTGCCTCACATTAACGATTGATGGTGGACTCTGGATCATCTGAGGCCATGCAGCAGCCGGCGTGTACGTTTTGCCACGTATATTCCTGCTCGAAAACTTTGTGCACAATACTGGCCGAAACTTCTTTATGCTGTGAAATTTATTTGGTGTTATCGCTGGTGGACATAACTGCCTGGGCTATTGTTATATCTTTGCTCAGATTCGGTGTTTCAACAGTCAATAGTTTGTGAAGGATTACCTCATGGCCAATGCCAAGCACAAAAAAGTCTCAACATTTGTTCGAGGAATCCATCAAATTCGCAATGCGAAGCGCCTTAGTTCGGCGACGTAGGTCGCTACTTCCTGGCCCTCCGACCGTTGACATGTGTAGAACAGATACCTCGTCATCAAAATGCATTGCCTTAAGATTTAGGTGCTCCTGGACCAATGTACATAATTCTTCACAGGATTTGGTTGTTGGTTTTACCGGAGCTAGAAGATTCTTCATGTGGCCATAGGTTGTTGCCTCACAGATGGTAAGGAGGATCTCCCTTCATTTGGCAGCATTCTCATCCCCTTCCAGCTCGTTGGCCATGAAGTATTGGTCGAGTCTCCCCACGAAGGCCTCCCAATCATCCCCTTCTGAGAACTTCTCCAGGATACCAACTGTTCTTTGCATTTTCGCACTGTTGTTCATTATCTCGTCGCCAATTGTTACGCTCATAATAAAGGATGAAACTGAGTATTGTAAGCAATGAGTAAGTGTGACCTTAGCTCCTTTAATTGGATTCCAGAGTGCAGGTACTACATGAGTGGCCTGCTCATATACAGTGCTCCCAAGGGATGCTGGGATCCCTTGGGACACCAACAGGTAGGCCCTCTGGTGGTGGTGTGGTATAGGTTGCCAAGGGTTAAATAGGACAACACAGGATAAGCTGCTATGAATGCTTAGGATAAGTTAGCGCAAAAAGAGTTACAGGCTACGAAGGTATAATTTAAAGCATTCACACTTGGAGCAAGTACTCAGCATAGAAAATTGTGTTGCAGGTTTGCAATTTTCTTCAGATCATCTTTCTTCTTCCTGACCTGCAGCAGCATCACTGGATCAGACAAACCGCATTGACTTTGTTTGCTAAACCAGCCTCTTTTCAGGACGATGTGTTTCTGTACTATTTAAGAACCCCCTCCTTTCCCACAGTTCATGGATTAGGAGCTTTGATCATCATATCAAGCAGTTCTCAATCAGGCATTCTTCATTTTACTGCAATAGTGTAACACCTGGTCTGGCCTGCTCTCCCTGTACAAATACAAGGGATTAAATGACTGCTTAAGTCTTTTAACTAATGCTGAGCTATCAAATTGGTCCTGATGCTCCACTGGTCAGTCCTTTGTGCAGGCATGAGATTGTACGATTTGCTGAAAGTTAAGAATATCAAGAGCTGATGGGCAGGCAAGAATTCTCCCCAAAACCTTTAGCAACTCCCAAACAGTGCATCAACAACACTTTTGAGGCTACAATTTCACATCAGCTTAAACCTATGGAAGAGGAACTGATTGTACTTGACAATACAGTATGCGTCTTTCAGCAGCAAATAGCTTTAATACTTTTTTAGCTGAATCTTTTTTGAGATGTATCTCCGATGGTGTTCTGGAATTCTTGGCTGAGGCACCCACAGTAAGACTTCCTTATTTGTAAGACTCTGAGAGCACCAAGCTACAGTATGTAGAAGAAGCCTTGTTTTCATTACCCACTATTGGGCGGTAAATTGCGGTCGGAGACTTCCTTCGGACGAATGCCTCCGACTCGAAAAAAATATACGAAAATACCTGGTGGTCCCGGAGGAACGTAGGATTCCAGTCGGAGGCCTCCATTCACTGTGCAGCATACTCCAGATACATATTCGTATCCTGGAATCACGTGGGCCTGAACCACCAATCACTATGTAGTATTCTCATTGCTAAAAATGTGAGCTGTTTTTACGAGCTCGCATAACTATCAATGAGAATACATCCCAAAAACAAGAAACACAACACAATAAATTAGAAAAAACACCCGCCCATATTTAAAATGAATTGAATTCGAATGTAATTAAATGTTTTGGAAAAAAAATTATTCTTTTGTGTTTTTTTTTAACGTGTTTTAATAGGGTTAAAAATAAACTTAACTTAATGGTCATGGTTTTTAATGTAAAAATGAGTGTTTACATTTAATTTTTCTATGTTTTAAAATTCTTGCGCTGATAAAAGTAGACTATACTTTTACCAGGCATAAGAGTTTGAAGGGCATTCGCTGGACAAGAGATGGGCAAATAGCCCAAATCTCTGCCCCGTGGATGTCCTTCTTGCGGGGATGCATTGGATCTGTCAAAATAAATTGACAGATTGGAAAAGTCGGATCGTGGCACATACATATCGCACGCCGAGAACCGGCATTTGCGAGGCCTCTTGGGGTGCGTGCACAAATTTTACGCACCTGGTGAGGCCGCAATTTTCAGTCCTATATTTTCAAATGTAAATTGCTGTTGCTGGCCATTAGTAATCTTGACTTGTATTTTGGAATTCTTGTTTTTCTCAAATCTCGGTCATCTGATTCCAATAACAACAGAAAGAAAACTGGTTTATTTTTGGGATACTTTGTCTGTTATGTAGACCAAAAAACAAAAAGGGCCACATTACAACAAAATTCTAAAGGGGTAAAGTGTTTAAAAAAGGCAAGCCTGAAGGCTCTGTGCCTCGATGCGAGGAGTATTCGGAATAAAGTGGATGAATTAACTGTGCAGATAGCAGTTAATGAATATGATGTAATTGTCATCACGGAGACATGGCTCCAGGATGACCAAGGCTGGGAACTGAACATCCAGGGGTATTCAACATTTAGGAAGGATAGACAGAAAGGAAAAGGAGGCGGGATGGTGTTGCTGGTTAAAGAGGAAATTAGTGCAATAGTAAGGAGGGACATTAGCCTGGATGATGTGGAATCGGTATGGGTGGAGCTGCGGAATACCAAAGGGCAGAAAACGCTAGTGGGAGTTGTGTACTGACCACCAAACAGCAGTAGTGAGTTTGGGGACAGCATCAAACAAGAAATAACAGATGTGTGCAATAAAGGTACAGCAGTTATAGTGGGCGACTTTAATCTACATATTGATTGGGCTAACCAAACCGGTAGCGATGCAGTGGAGGAGGATTTCCTGGAGTGTATTAGGGATGGATTCTAAACCAATATGTCGAGGAACCAACTAGAGAGCTGGCCATCCTAGACTGGGTGATATGTAATGAGAAGGGACTAATTGGCAATCTTGTTGTGCGAGGCCCCTTGGGGTAGAGTGACCATAATATGGTAGAATTCATTATTAAGTTGGAGAGTGACACAGTTAATTCAGAAACTAGGGTCCTGAACTTAAGGAAAGGTAACTTCGACGGTATGAGGCGTCAATTGGCTAGAATAGACTGGCAAATGATACTTAAAGGGTTGGCGGTGGATAGGCAATGGTAAACATTTAAAGATCACATGGATGAACTTCAACAATTGTACATCTCTGTCTGGAGTAAAAATAAAATGGGGAAGGTGGCTCAACTGTGGCTAACAAGGGAAATTAAGGTTAGTGTGAAATCCAAGGAAGAGGCATATAAATTGGCCAGAAAAAGCAGCAAACCTGAGGACTGGGAGAAATTTTGAATTCAGCAGAGGAGGACAAAGGGTTTAATTAAGAGGGGGAAAATAGAGTACGAGAGGAAGCTTGCCGGGAACATAAAAACTGACTGCAAAAGCTTCTATAGATATGTGCAGAAAAAAATATTAATGAAGACAAACGTAGGTCTCTTGCAGTTGGATTCAGGTGAATTTATAATGGGGAACAAAGAAATGGCAGATCAACTGAACAAATACTTTGGTTCTGTCTTCACGAAGGAAGACACAAATAACCTTCCAGATGTACTAGGGGATCGACGGTCTAGTGAGAAGTAGGAACTAAAGGATGCCCTTATTAGGCGGGAAATTGTGTTAGGGAAATTGATGGGATTGAAGGCTGATAAATCCCCGGGGCCTGATAGTCTGTATCCCAGAGTACTTAAGGAAGTGGCTCTTGAAATAGTGGATGCATTAGTGATCATTTTCCAACAGTCTATTGACTCTGGATCAGTTCCCATGGACTGGAGGGTAGCTAATGTAACACCACTTTTTAAAAAAGGAGGGAGAGAGAAAACGGTCACTAATCAGATCTCCCACTTATAGTTACTGACCCACATTGGGCGGGTGCAGTCGGTATACTGGGCATCTGACTCACATTGAAACCTGGATCAAAGCCGCACCGTTAGTCTGACATCAGTAGTGGGGAAAATGTTGGAATCAATTATTAAGGATGAAATAGCAGTGCATTTGGAAAGCAGTGACAGGATCGGTCCAAGTCAGCATGGATTTATGAAGGGGAAATAATGCTTGACGAATCTTCTGGAATTTCTTGAGGATGTAATTAGCAGAGTGGACAAAGGAGAACCAGTGGATGTGGTGTATTTGGACATTCAAAAGGCTTTTGACAAGTTCCCACACAAGAGATTGGTGTGCAAAATCAAAGCACATGGTATTGGGGGTAACGTACTGACGTGGATAGAGAACTGGTTGGCAGACAGGAAGCAGAGAATTGGGATAAACGGGTCCTTTTCAGAATGGCAGGCAGTGACTAGTGGAGTGCCGCAGGGCTCAGTGCTGGGACCCCAGCTCTTTACAATATACATCAATGATTTGTATGAAGGAATTGAGTGTAATATCTCCAAGTTTGCAGATGAAACTGAACTGGGTGGCGGTGTGAGCCGTGAGGAGGACACTAAGAGGCTGCAGGGTGATTTGGACAGATTAGGTGAGTGGGCAAATGCAAGGCAGATGCAGTATAATGTGGATAAATGTGAGGTTATCCACTTTGGGGGCTAAAACACGAAGGCAGAATATTATCTGAATGGCGGCAGATTAGGAAAAGAGGAGGTGCAATGAGACCCGGCTGTCATGGTTCATCAGTTATTGAAAGCTGGTATGCAGGTACAGCAGGTGGTGAATAAGGCAAATGGTATGTTGGCCTTCATAGCTAGGGGATTTGAGTATAGGAGCAGGGAGGTCTTACTGCAATTGTACAGGGTCTTGGTGAGACCTCACCTGGAATATTGTTCAGTTTTGGTCTCCTAATCTGAGGAAGGATGTTCTTGCTATTGAGGGAGTGTAGCGAAGGTTCATCAGACTGATTCCCGGGATGGCTGAACTGACATATGAGGAGAGACTGGATCAACTGGGCCTTTATGCACTGGAGTTTAGAAGGATGAGAGGGGATCTGATAGAAGCCTATAAGGTTCTGACGAGACTGGACAGGCTAGATGCGGGAAGAATGTTCCCGATGTTGGGAAAGTCCAGAACCAGGGGACACAGCCTAAGGATAAGGTGTAAGCCATTTAGGATTGAGATGAGGAGAAGCTTCTTTACTCAGAGAGATGTTAACCTGTGGAATTCTCTACCGCACAGAGTTGTTGATGCCAGTTCATTGGATATATTCAAGAGGGAGTTAGATATGGCCCTTACGGCTAAAGGGATCAAGGGGTATGAAGAAAAAGCAGGAAAGGGGTACTGAGGTGAATGATCAGCTATGATCTTATTGAATGGTGGTGCAGGCTCAAAGGGCCGAATGGCCTACTCCTGCACCTATTTTCTATGTTTCTATGTTTCTATGAAGTAACTCCATGCTTGAACCTCGCCAACTACCCCAGTCGCAACAGTGAAACAGCCCGAATCAAAGTCTCAAATAACATCCTATGTGCAGTGACGAGGGTGCACTATCCCTCCCCATCCTTCTCGGACTGTCTGCAGCCTTTGTCATGGTTGATCACCTCCACGCCTCTCCTCTTTTGTCCAGCTGAGTGTGACTGCCCTCATCTGGTTTCACTCTTAACCATTCAGTCGTAGTCAGAGAATCTCCTGCAATAGCTTTGCTTACAGCTCCCGCACCGTTAGCTCAGGAGTCTCCCAAGGATCTATCACTGGCCTCATCCTATTCCTCAATTACATACTGACCCTCAGCGAAATCATCCAAAAACATGCCAGGTTCCGCACGTACGCTGACGACACTCTACCTCATCACTACCTCTCTCGACCCCTCCACTGCCTGTGTTGTCACACTGCATGTTCTGTGGGGTTTGCTAGTGCAGTTGAGAAGGGTTTAAACTAGCTTGGCAGGGGGACGGGAACCTGAGAATAGATTCAGTAGAGAGGGGAGTAAAGCTGGAATTAGAAAGCAAAAATAAAGAAAGTGAGTTTGAAGGACAGAGGAAACAAGCAGGAAAAAAGGGTAATTAAACAAATTTAAAGGCTCTTTGTCTAAATGCACGTAGCATTCGTAACAAAATAGATCAGTTGATGGCACAAATAGATACAAATGGGTATGACCTGATAGCCATTACAGAGATGTGGTTGCAAGGTGACCAGGACTGGGAACTAAATATTCATGGGTTTTGACAATTCGGAAGGACAGACAGAAAGGAAAAGGAGGTGGTGTAGCTCTGTTGATAAAGGATGGAATCACTGCAATAGTGAGAAACGATGTTGGCTCAAATGATCAGGATGTTGAAACAGTTTGGGTGGAGATAAGGAATAATAAGGGGAAAAAGTCACTCGTGGGTGTAGTCTATAGGTCACCTAACAGTAGCAACTCTGTTGGTCAGAGTATAAACTAAGAAATAGTGGAGGCTTGTAAAAAGGGAACAGTAATAATCATGGGTGATTTTAACCTCCATATTGATTGGACAAATCAAATTGGTCTGGGGTGGCCTTGAGGAAGAGTTCATAGAGTGCATAAGGGACGGATTCCTTGAACAGTATGTGCTGGAACCAACCAGGGGGCAGGCTATCTTAGATCTGGTCCTGTGCAATCTTTTAGTCAAGGATCCTCTTGGAATGAGTGATCATAACATGGTTGAATTTCAAATTTAGATGGAGGGTGAGAAAGTTGGATCTCAAACCAGCATACAAAGCTTAAATGAAGGAGACTACAAAGGTATGAAGGCAGAGTTGGCTAAAGTGGAGTGGGAAAATAGATTAAAATGTAAGACGGTTGATGAACAGTGGTGTACATTTAAGGAGATATTTCACAACTCTCAAGAAAAATATATTCCAGTGAGGAGGAAAGGGTGTAAAAGAAAAGATAGCCATCCGTGGCTAACTAAAGAAATAAAGGACGGTATCCAATTAAAAACAAGGGCTTACAAAGTGGCCAAAACTAGTGGGAGGACAGAAGATTGGGAAGCTTTTAAAAGCCAGCAAAGAATGACTAAAAAAATGATTAAGAAAGGGAAGATAGACTATGAAAGTAAACTAGCACAAAATATAAAAACTGATAGCAAGAGTTTCTATAGGTATATAAAAAGGAAAGGAGTGGCGAAAGGAAATATTGGTCCCTTAGAGGATGAGACCGGGGAATTAGTAATGGGGAACATGGAGATGGCAGAAACTCTGAACAAATATTTAGTATCAGTCTGTATGGTAGAGGACACAAAAATATCCCAACAGTGGATAGTCAAGAGGCTATAGTGGGGGAGGAACTTAACACAATCACAATCACTAAGGAGGTGGTACTCAGTAAGATAATGCGACAAAAGGGGGATAAAACCCTTGGACCTGATGGCTTGCATCCTAGGGTCTTAAGCGAAGTAGCGTCAGGGATTGGTTGTAATTTACCAAAATTCCCTGGATTTTGGGGAGATCCCAGCAGATTGGAAAACTGCAAAAGTAATGCCCCTATTTAAAAAAGGAGGCAGACAAAAAGCAGGAAACTATAGACCAGTTAGCCTAACATCTGTGCTTGGGAAAATGTTGGAATCCATTATTAAAGAAGCAGCAGCAGGACATTTGGAAAAACATAATTTAGTCAGGCAGAATCAGCATGGATTTATGAAGGGGAAGTCATGTTTAACAAATTTGCTGCAATCCTTTGAGGATGTAACGAACAGGATAGATAAAGGGGAACCAGTGGTTGTGGTGTATTTGGACTTCCAGAAGGCATTTGAAAAGGTGCCACATAAAAGGTTATTGCACAAGATAAAATTTCACGAAGTTTGGGGTAATATATTAGCATGGATTGAGGATTGGCTAACGAGCAAAAAACAGTGAGTCGGGATAAATGGTTCATTCTCAGGTTGGCAATCAATAATGAGTGAAATGCCGCAGGGATCAGTACTGAGACCCAAACTATTTACAATCTATATTAACAACTTGGAAAAAGGGACCGAGTGTAACGTAGCCAAGTTTGCTGATGATACAAAGATGGATGGTAAAGCAATTTGTGAGGAGGACACAAAAACCTGCAAAAGGACTTCGACAGGCAAAGTGAGTGGGCAAATATTTGGCAGATGGAGTATAATGTTGGAAAGTATGAGGTCATGCACTTTGGCAAAAACAATCAAAAAGCAAGTTATTATTTAAATGGAGAAAGATTGCAAAGTGCTGCAGTATAGTGGGACCTGGGGGTACTTGTACATGAAACACAAAAGGTTAGTATGCAGGTACAGCAAGTGATCAGGAAGGCCAATGGAATCTTGGCCTCTTTTGCAAAGGGGATGGCGTATAAAATCAGGGAAGTATTGCAACAGTTATACAGGGTATTGGTGAGGCCACACCTGGAATACTGCATGCAGTTTTGGTTTCCATATTTATGAAAGGATATACTTGCTTTGGAGGCAGTTCCGAGAAGGTTCACTAGATTGATACCGGGGATGAGGGTGTTGACTTATGAGGAAAGGTTGAGTAGGTTGGGCCTTCACTCATTGGAATTCAGAAGAATGAGAGATGATCTTATCGAAACGTATAAGATTATGAGGGGGCTTGACAAGGTGGATGCAGAGAGGATGTTTCCACTGATAGGGGAGACTAGAACGAGGGGGCATAATCTTACAATAAGGGGCCGCCTATTTAAAACTCAGATGAGGAGGAATTTCTTCTCTCAGAGGGTTGTAAATATGTGGAATTCACTGCCTCAGAGAGCTGTGGAAATTAGGTCATTGATTAAATTTAAGACAGAGATAGACAGTTTCTTAACTGATAGGGGAATAAAGGGTTAAGGGGAGCGGGCAGGGAAGTCGACCTGAGTCCATGATCAGGTCAGCCATGATCTCATTTGTTGTGTATCTGTAAAGCATGCACTCCCATGTTCCGCCACCAGGGAGCTCATCCCCTGAAGTCCCAAGGGATCCCAGCATCCCTTGGGAGCACTGTATATAAGCTGGCCCCTAAGGCCTGTTCCTCTCTCTGGAGTGTCTTATTAAAGACTGAGATCACTGTTACTTTAACCTCCCTGTGTGCAGCCCCATCTGTATTAGGAACACAATAACTGGCGACGAGAATACGAATCCAACGCAAAGATGCAGCAAACTGTGGGCATCCTGGAGAAGTTCTCGGAGGATGAGGACTGGTAAGCCTATGTCGAACAGCTAGACCAGTACTCTGTAGCCAACGAGCTGGACGGAGAAGGAAGCGATGCAAAAAGGAGAGCAGTCTTCCTCACAGTCTGCGGGGCACCGACCTACAGCCTCATGAAGAATCTTCTGGCTCCAGTGAAACCCACAGATAAGTCACATGAGGAGCTGTGTACACTGCTTCGGGAGCATCTTAACCCCAGGGAGAGCATGCTGATGGCGAGGTATCGGTTCTACACATGCCAGCGATCTGAAGGTCAGGAAGTGGCGAGCTACGTCGCCGAGCTAAGGCAACTTGCAGGACAATGTGAGTTTGATGGCTACCTGGAGCAAATGATCAGAGACTTTTGTTGTACTGGGCATTGGCCATGAGACCATCCTACGAAAACTTTTGACTGTAGAGACACTGACCCTCAGTAAGGCCATTGCGATAGTACAGGCGTTTATGTCCACCAGTGATAACACCAAACAAACCTCTCAGCACACAAGTGCTAGCAATGTTCATAAATTAACTGGAACTGTGTTTGTGAGCAGAAATGTACAGGGCAGAACCCATGAGTCTGCAACTGCCAGTAGGCCACAGGTGACCCAGATGACTCAGAGTCCGCAACAAAGGATGAATGCAAGGTAATTCACACCTTGTTGGCGTTGTGGAGAGTTCCATTCAGCCTATTCATGCTGCTTCAAAGGGTATGTTTGCAAGATCTGTGGAACAATGGGGCACCTCCAACGCGCTTGCAAACGAACTGCAAGCTCTGCAAAACCTGGTAACCACCAAAAGGCAGAGGAAGATCGGTCCATGGTGGATCAAAGCAATTTGGAGCCTCAGAGAGAGGAGGCAGATGCTGAAGTACACGGGGTGCACACATTTTCAACAAAATGTCCACTTATAATGCTAAATGTAAAATTGAATGGCTTACCCGTAGCCATGGAACTGGACACTGGCGCTAGCCAATCCATCATGAGTAAAAAGATGTTTGAGAGACTGTGGTGCAACAAGGCATTCAGACCAGCCCTGAGCCCCATCTACACGAAACTGGGAATGTACACCAAAGAGCTTATCACTGTTCTGGGCAGCGCCATGGTCAAGATCACCTACGAGGGCATGGTGCACAAACTGCCACTCTGGATTGTCCCGGGCGATGGCCCCACACTGCTTGGAAGGAGCTATCTGGGCAAAATCCACTGGAACTGGGATGACATCCAAGCGCTATCACATGTCGATGAGGCCTCATGTACCCAGGTCTTAACAAATCTCCTTCCCTTTTTGAGCCAGGCATTGGAAACTTTTCCAGGGTGAAGGTACGGATCCTCTTGGTCCCAGAGGCACGACCCATTCACCACAAGGCGCGAGCGGTACCTCACATGATGAAGGAGAGAGTGGAAATTGAGCTGGACAGGCTGCAACGTGAGGGCATCATCTCCCCAGTGGAATTCAGCGAGTGGGCCAGCCCAATTGTTCCAGTACTCAAAAGTGATGGCACGGTCAGGATTTGCGGCGATTATGAAGTAACTATTAATCGTTTCTCGCTACAGGACCAACACCCGCTACCTAAGGCAGGCGACCTATTTGCGACGCTGGCAAGAGGCAAGACATTTACCAAGCTCGATCTGACTTCGGCCTACATGACGCAGGAGCTGGAGGAGTCTTCGAAGGGCCTCACCTGCATCAACACGCACAAGGGACTGATCATCTACAACAGATGTGCGTTTGGAATTCGGTCAGCTGCAGCGATCTTCCAGAGAAACATGGAGAGCCTATTCAAGTCAATACAACACACAGTGGTCTTTCAGGATGAAATATTGGTCACGGGTCGGGACATCGCCAAGCACCTACAAAATCTGGAGGAGGTCCTCCAGTGACTGGATCGCCGAGGGCTGCGGCTGAAGAGGTCGAAATGCGTCTTCATGGCAACATAGGTGGAGTTTTTGGGGAGAAAGATCGCGGCTGACGGCATTCGGCCCACAGACGCCAAGACAGGCTGTCAGGAACGCGCCCAGGTCACAGAACGTCACGGAGCTGCGGTCGTTCCCGGGACTCCTCAACAATTTTGGTAACTTCCTACCGGGGTTAAGCACCCTCTTAGAGCCCCTACATGTGTTATTGCGCAAAGGTGAGAACTGGGTATGGGGAAAAAAACCAAGTAATTGCTTTTGAGAAAGCCAGAAACATTTTATGCTCCAACAAGCTGCTCGTATTGTATAACTCATGTAAAAGACTTGTGCTAGCATGTGACACATCGTCGTACGGAGTCGGGTGTGTATTACAACAAGTTGCAATCTGTCGCCTATGCTTCCAGGAGCTTGTCTAAAGCCGAGAGGGCCTACAGCATGATTGAGAAAGAGACATTAGTGTGTGTGTTCGGGGTAAATAAAATGCATCAGTACCTGTTTGGCCTCAAATTTGAGCTGGAAACCGATCACAAGCCCCTCACATCCCTGTTCACTGAAAACAAGGGGATAAATATTCATACCTCAGCCCGCATACAAAGGTGGGCACTCACGCTATCAGCGTATAACTATACCATCTGCCACAGGCCAGGCACCGAGAACTGTGCAGATGCTCTCAGTCGGCTACCATTGCCCACCACGGGGGTGGAAATGCCGCAGCCTGCAAACTTGTTGATGATCATAGAAGTGTTTGAAAATGATAAATCACCTGTCACGGCCCGCTAGATTAAGACTTGGACCAGCCAAGACCCTCTGCTGTCCCTAGTAAAAAACTTTTGACTGCATGGGAGTTGGGCCAGCATATCCTTTGAAATGCAAGAGCCAATCAAGCCGTTCCAGCGGCAAAAGGATGAGCTGTCCATTCAGGCAGACTGCCTGTTGTGAGGTAACCACATAGTGCTACCAAAAAAGGGCAGGGAGACGTTCCACAGCACACACCCGGGTATAGTAATGATGAAAGTGATAGCCAGTTCCCATGTGTGGTGGCTCGGTATCAACTCTGACTTCGAGTCCTGTGTACGGCAATGCAGCGTATGTGCTCAGTTGAGCAACGCGCCCAGAGAGGCACCACTGAGTTTGTGGTCCTGGCCCTCCAGACCATGGTTGAGGATCCATGTCGACTATGCGGGCCCGTTTCTCGGTAAAATGTTCCTGGTGGTGGTGGATGCTTTTTCAAAATGCATTGAATGTGAAATAATGTCGGGAAACACCACCATTGCCACCATTGAAAGCCTGAGGGCCATTTTTGCCACCCACGGCCTGCCTGACATACTGATCAGTGACAACGGGCCATGTTTCACCAGTGCCGAATTTAAAGAATTCATGACCCGCAATGGGATCAAACATGTCACCTCGGTCCCGTTAAACCAGCCTCCAATGGGCAGGCAGAGCGGGCAGTACAAACCATCAAACAGAGCCTTAAACGAGTCACAGAAGGCTCACTCCAAACCCGCCTGTCCTGAGTATTGCTCAGCTACCACATGAAACCCCACTCGCTCACAGGGGTGCCCCCGGCTGAGCTACTCATGAAAAGGACACTTAAAACCAGACTTGCGCTGGTTCACCCCAACCTGCATGATCAGGTAGAGAGCAGGCGGCAGCAACAAAATGTAAATGATGGTCGTGCCACTGTGTCACGGGAAATTGATCTGATTGACCCTGTGTATGTGCTAAACTATGGACATGGTCTCAAGTGGATTGCGGGCACGGTGATAGCTAAAGAAGGGAATAGGATGTTTGTAGTCAAACTAGACAATGGACAAATTTGCAGAAAGCACCTGGACCAAACGAGACTGCGGTTCACAGATGACCCTGAACAACCTACAGCAGACACCACCTTTTTCGCGCCCACAACACACACCCAAAGGATCAACGACACCACGCCGGACCAGGAAATCAGACCCATCATGCCCAACAGCCCAGCAAGGCCAGGCTCACCTCGCAGCCCTGCAGGGCTAACAACACGCCAGCCCAGCGAGGGCACAGCCAACACACCAGAACAGACATTTGTACCGAGGCGGTCCACCAGGGAAAGAAAGGCTCCCGACTGCCTCACCTTGTAAATAGTTTTCACTTTGACTTTGGCGGGGGGGGGGTGATATTGTGTATCCGTAAAGCATGCACTCCCATGTTCCGCCACCAGGGATCCCAGCATCCCTTGGGAGCACTGTATATAAGCCGACCCCTAAGGCCTGTTCCTCTCTCTGGAGTGTCTTATTAAAGACTGAGGTTACTGTTACTTTAACCTCCCTGTGTGCAGCCTCATCTGTATTAGGAACACAATAGTATTAAATGGTGCAGCAGGCTCGAGGGACCATATGGCCTACTCCTGCTCCTATTTCTTTTTGGATGAACCAAAATTTCCTTCAGTTAAACATTGGGAAGACCCAAGCCATTATCTTCAACCCACGGCATAAACTCCGTTTCCTAGCTACCGATTTGATCCCCACCCCTGGACACATAGTCTCAGGCTGAAGCAGACTGTCCGAACCTCAGTCCCTGAGCCAGACCCAATTATTCCATCATCATCATAGGCAGTCCCTCGGAATCGAGGAAGACTTGCTTCCACTCTAAAAATGAGTCCTTAGGTGACTGAACAGTCCAATATGAGGACCACAGTCCCTGTCACAGGTGGGATAGATGGTCGTTGAGGGAAGGGGTGGGTGGTATTGGTTTGCCGAACACACTTTCTGCTGCCTGCGCTTGATCTCTGCATGACTCGAGGTGCTCAGCGCCCTCCCGGATGCACTTCCTCCACTTAGGTCTGTCTTTGGCCAGGGACTCCCAGCTGTCAGTGGGGATGTTGCACTTTATCAGGGAGGCTTTGAGGGTGTCCTTGTAATGTTTCCTCTGCCCACCTTTGGCTCATTTGCCGTGAAGGAGTTCCGAGTAGAGCACTTGCTTTGGGAGTCTCGTGTCCGGCATGCGAACAACATGGCTTGCCCAGCGGAGCTGATCAAATGTGGTCAGTGCTTCAATGCTGGGGATGTTGGTCTGGTCGAGGACGCTAACGTTGGTGCATCAGTCCTCCCAGGGGATTTACAGGATCTTGCGGAGACATCGTTGGTGGTATTTCTCCAGTGACTTGAGGTGTCTACTGTACATGGTCCATGTCTCTAAGCCATATAGGAGGGCGGGTATTACTACAGCCCTGTAGACTGTAATATATATAGCTCCAGCTGTGGATCACTGTGGCACTGCAGCCAGTGTTGTGTACAAATAATGAGGAACAGGTCACCTGACTAGAGTTCCAGAGTGTTTTGCCATCTTAAGACTTGTGTGTGTTTGTGAGTTGTACTGAAGATATAAAAATGGCGATGAGAATGGGATAATCAGAAAAAAAAGCTGCAATTTTTGTTGGTGGAGGATTCAGCCAACTGACAGAGAGATTTGAGAGCTTCTCTGTTTTGATTAACAGCTACAAATCCAAGGACAATTACAAGCACACTTGTCTGAACTGCCAGAATCCAGATGGTCATGCCTATGGGAATAATAGGGCATTTGGGGGAGTTTCAACACAGCCGTGAAAGTTTCAGAGCATATGTGGAGTGGCAAGAAATGATTTTCACCGCAAATAATATCATCAAAGTCCCCAATTATGAAAACCATAACCGGCTGGTGTTGGAAAGACAACGGCTGATTTTCTTAACTGATGCAGGGGCCGAGGTGTATGAAACCGTGAAAAATTTGCTTGTGCCTGTCAAGCCAAAAGACACAACTCTTAAGCAGATTCTGCACTACAATCCTGAGCCCCTGGAAATTGCTGAAAGTTATAGTTTCGGAATACGAGATCAGTTAACCGAAGAAAATATAAGTGAGTACATTGCAGCACTACAAAAACTATCTATTCACTGTAATTTCGGAAACTTTCAGGTCCGAGCATTGCGTGACCGTTTTGTTTGTAGGATGAAAAATGATGCAATCAGAAGAAAGTTATTGACAACGCCGAACTTGACTTGATTTAGTGTGTCAGACGGCTATATCAATGAACATGGGCGACCAATATTTCCGAGAATTTCATACTATTTCCAATCATCAGACAACTGAGGTGAATCACCTGCAGGTTAAAAGTAAAAGGCAGTTGGGTCCCAAAGTCTCAGAAACTGGCAATGGTAACAAAGCATTGAAGTCTTGCTATCGGTGCCTGGGACAACACATTGCTCAAAGTCGTCCATATGTGAAGGCAGAGTGTTTCATCTGCAGGAAAACTGGGCATCTTGCGAAGGCATGCCGACTGAAGGGTAAACCAGTTTCAAAGCTATAAGTAGAAATCCCCAGAGACTACATAGCATGGAAGAAAATCAACAGGATGAGGAGGTTTTAGAGCTACACATCATCAGGAGCACGAGGTTAACTAACAGCGATTCGAAAAGTATCATAATCCACATAGATGTTGCACAACCAAGATACCCATGGAAATCGACACTGGTGCATCCGTGAGTGTAGTACCGGAATCGCTATACCTTGACAAATTGTGTGATTTCCCACTGGAGATATCCAAGATAGAGCTGCGAGGCTACTTGGGACAGAACATTCCTGTGGTAGGTGGTATGACCGTACCGGTGAAATACAAGGATCAATTTCAGAGCTTGCCTCTATTAGTAGTGGCAGGAGACAAGCCTGCCTTACTCGGAAGAAATTGGTTGGGATCACTGAAGTGGAGTGAGAATTTTCACGTTGAAATGAGATTTGCAACAAAGGATGATGTCATCAAGAATTATCCGAAGGTGTTTTGCGAAACAGACAATCCGATCCAAGGCTTCAAGGTGAGTGTCAGGGTACAGAAGGACGCAAGATCTGTTTACTGCAAGCCACGTTCTGTACCATATGCACGGAAGGAGAAAGTTGAGCAAGAACTCAAATGAATAGAGACTGAGAACATTATTTCTAAGATAGATCTATGTAATTGGGCTACACCCATTGTTGTTGTACCTAAGTCCGATGGTAAGGTAAGATTGTGTGGTGATTATAAAGTAACTGTAAACCAGGTTCTAGAGGGTAATCTCCCCAAAACATTGCCAAATGTAGAAGATTTGTTCACAACATTGACAGTTGGTCAGATCTTCTCAAAGTTGTATCTTATGAATGCCTACTTACAGCTTGAACTAGATGAAGAGTCCAAGTCATGCTTGAATATAAATACTCATCAATGCCTATATCAATTTAATAGGCTACCATTTGGAGTGTCTTCCACCCCTGCAATATTCCAAGGGGTGATGAACCAGATTTTGCAAGGTATTGAAGGGGTAGTATGTTATTTAGATGACATACTAATTTCAGCACCAAATAGGCAAATTCATAGCAACATATTGAATGAAGTCCTCAAACGGCTAGAGAAGCACAGAGTACGAGTGTCTGCTCGCAAGTGAGTTATTTCAAAACTCTGTGGAATATTTAGGGTACAGAGTAGGCAGAGGGTTTACATCCAACCAAGGGAAAGCTGGATGCAATCAGAAATGCACCCACTCCCAAGAATGTCACAAAACTTCAATCATTTTTGTGTCTTTTGAACTATTCTGGGAAGTTCCTACCAAATGTGGTTACAGTATTACATCCACTGAATGAGCTATTGAAAAAACAAGTCCATTGGAAGTGGTCAGAAGAATGTGATACATAGAAACATAGAAACATAGAAAATAGGTGCAGGAGTAGGCCATTCGGCCCTTCGAGCCTGCACCGCCATTCAATGAGTTCATGGCTGAACATGCAACTTCAGTACCCCATTCCTGCTTTCTCGCCATACCCCTTGATTCCCCGAGTAGTAAGGACTACATTTAACTCCTTTTTGAATATATTTAGTGAATTGGCCTCAACAACTTTCTGTGGTAGAGAATTCCACAGGTTCACCACTCTCTGGGTGAAGAAGTTTCTCCTCATCTCAGTCCTAAATGGCTTACCCCTTATCCTTAGACTGTGACCCCTGGTTCTGGACTTCCCCAACATTGGGAACATTCTTCCTGCATCTAACCTGTCGAAACCCATCAGAATTTTAAACGTTCCAAGAGATCCCCTCTCATTCTTCTGAACTCCAGTGAATACAAGCCCAGTTGATCCAGTCTTTCTTGATATGTCAGTCCTGCCATCCCGGGAATCAGTCTGGTGAACCTACGCTGCACTCCCTCAATAGCAAGAATGTCCTTCCTCAAGTTAGGAGACCAAAACTGTACGCAATACTCCAGGTGTGGCTTCACCAAGACCCTATACAACTGTAGTAACACCTCCCTGCCCTTGTGCTCAAATCCCCTCGCTATGAAGGCCAACATGCCATGTGCTTTCTTAACCACCTGCTGTACCTGCATGCCAACCTTCAATGACTGTTGTATCATGACACCCAGGTCTCGTTGCACCTCCCCTTTTCCTAATCTGTCACCATTCAAATAATAGTCTGTCTCTCTGTTTTTACCACCAAAGTGGATAACCTCACATTTATCCACATTATACTTCATCTGCCATGCATTTGCCCACTCACCTAACCTATCCAAGTCACTCTGCAGCCTCATAGCATCCTCCTCGCAGCTCACACTACCACCCAACTTAGTGTCATCCGCAAATTTGGAGATACTACATTTAATCCCCTCGTCTAAATCATTAATGTGCAATGTAAACAGCTGGGGCCCCAGCACAGAACCTTGCGGTACCCCACTAGTCACTGCCTGCCATTCTGAAAAGTACCCATTTACTCCTACTCTTTGCTTCCTGTCTGCCAACCAGTGCGCAATTCATGTCAGCACACTGCCCCCAATCCCATGTGCTTTAACTTTGCACATTAATCTCTTGTGTGGGACCTTGTCGAAAGCCTTCTGAAAGTCCAAATACACCACATCAACTGGTTCTCCCTTGTCCACTCTACTGGAAACATCCTCAAAAAATTCCAGAAGATTTGTCAAGCATGATTTCCCTTTCACAAATCCATCCTGACTTGGACCTATCATGTCACCTCTTTCCAAATGCGCTGCTATGACATCCTTAAAAATTGATTCCATCATTTTACCCACTACCGATGTCAGGCTGACCGGTCTATAATTCCCTGTTTTCTCTCTCCCTCCTTTTTTAAAAAGCGGGGTTACATTGGCTACCCTCCACTCCATAGGAACTGATCCAGAGTCTATGGAATGTTGGAAAATGACTGTCAATGCATCCGCTATTTCCAAGGCCACCTCCTTAAGTACTCTGGGATGCAGTCCATCAGGCCCTGGGGATTTATCGGCCCTCAATCGCATCAATTTCCCCAACACAATTTCCCGACTAATAAGGATTTCCCTCAGTTCCTCCTTCTTACTGGACCCTCTGACCCTTTTTATATCCGGAAGGTTGTTTGTGTCCTCCTTAGTGAATACCGAACCAAAGTACTTGTTCAATTGGTCTGCCATTTCTTTGTTCCCCATTATGACTTCCCCTGATTGTGACTGCAGAGGACCTATATTTGTCTTTACTAACTTTTTTCTCTTTACATATCTATAGAAACTTTTGCAGTCCGTCTTAATGTTCCCTGCAAGCTTCCTCTCGTACTCTATTTTCCCTGCCCTAATCAAACCCTTTGTCCTCCTCTGCTGAGTTCTAAATTTCTCCCAGTCCCCGGGTTCACTGCTATTTCTGGCCAATTTGTATGCCACTTCCTTGGCTTTAATACTATCCCTGATTTCCCTTGATAGCCACGGTTGAGCCACGTTCCCTTTTTTATTTTTACGACAGACAGAAATGTACAATTGTTGTAGTTCAGCCATGCGGTTTCTAAATGGCTGCCATTGCCCATCCACAGTCAACCCCTTAAGTATCATTCGCCAATCTATCCTCGCCAATTCACGCCTCATACCTTCAAAGTTACCCTTCTTTAAGTTCTGGAACATTGTCTCTGAATTAACTGTTTCATTATCCATCCCAATGCAGAATTCCACCATATTATGGTCACTCTTTCCCATGGGGCCTCGCACAACGAGATTGCTAATTAATCCTCTCTCATTACACAACACCCAGTCTAAGATGGCCTCCCCCCTAGTTGGTTCCTTGACATATTGGTCTAAAAAACCATCCCTTATGCACTCCAGGAAATCCTCCTCCACCGTATTGCTTCCAGTTTGGTTAGCCCAATCTATATGCATATTAAAGTCACCCATGATAACTGCTGGACCTTGATTGCATGCACCCCTAATTTCCTGTTTGATGCCCTCCCCAACATCACTACTACTGTTTGGAGGTCTATACACAACTCCCACTAACGTTTTTTGCCCTTTGGTGTTCTGCAGCTCTACTCATATAGATTCCACATCATCCAAGCTAATGTCCTTCCTAACTATTGCATTAATCTCCTCTTTAACCAGCAATACTACCCCACCTCCTTTTCCTTTTAATCTATCCTTCCTGAATGTTGAATACCCATGGATGTTGAGTTCCCAGCCCTGATCATCCTGGAGCCACGTCTCTGTAATCCCAATCACATCATATCTGTTAACATCTATTTGCACAGTTAATTCATCCACTTTATTATGGATACTCCTTGCATTAAGACACAAAGCCTTCAGGCTTGTTTTTTTTTAACACCCTTTGTCCTTTTAGAATTATGATGTAGTGTGGCCCTTTTTATTTCTTGCCTTTGTTTACTCGGCCTTCCACTATTGCTTTGTACCTTTCTACCATCTGTTTCTGACTCCATATTACTTCAACCTATCTCGCTGCACAGGTTCCCATCCCCCTGCCATATTAGTTTAAACACTCCAGAACTGCATTAGCAAATGTTACCCCTAGGATATCAGTTCCAGTCCTGCCCAAGTGCAGACCGTCCCTTTTGTATAGGTCCCATTTCCCCCAGAACTGGTTCCAATGTCGCAAGAATTTGAATCCCTCCCTCTTGCACCACTGCTCAAGCCACGTATTTATTCTAACTATCGTGCTCCCTCTACTCTGATTAGCATGTGGCACTGGTAGCAATCCAGAGATTACTACCTTTGAGGTCCTACTTTTTAATTTAACTCCTAGCTCCCTAAATTCCGCTTGTAGGACCTCTTCCCGCTTCTTACCTATATCGTTGGTACCTACATGTACCACGACAACTGGCTGTTCACCCTCCCTCTCCAGAATGCTCTGCAGCTGCTCAGAGACATCCTTGACCCTTGCACCAGGGAGGCAACATACCATCCTGGAGTATCGGTTGCGGCCGCAGAAACTCCTATCTATTCCCCTTACAATAGAGTCCCCTTTCACTATAGCTCTTCCACTCTTTTTCCTGCCCTTCTGTGCAGCAGAGCCACCCACGGTGCCATGAACCTGGCTGCTGGTGCCTTCCCCTGGTAAGTCATCTCCCCCAACAGTATCCAAAACGGTATATCTGTTTTGGAGGGAGATGACCGCAGGGGACTCCTGCACGACCTTCCTGCTCTTGCCTTGTCTCTTGGTCACCCATTCACTATCTGTCCTAACCATTACCTGCGGTGTGACAAACTCACTAAATGTGCTATCCACAACATTCTCAGCATCGCGCATGCTCCAGAGTGAGTCCATCTGCAGCTCCAGTGCCGTCATGCGGTCTGTCAGGAGCTGCAGCTGGACACACTTCCTGCACACATAGTAGTCAGGGACACTGGAAGCATCCCTGACTTCCCACATAGCACAGGAGGAGCAAGACATGGGTCCGAGCTCTCCTGCCATGACTTAAACCTTAAATTAATTTACTTACTAAAATTTACTTAAACACCAAACAGCTACTTAGTCATTCGCTGCCAATTAAACCAATCTAAAAGTCAGTCTAAAAGAGAGTTATACTTACCAGTCGAACAGCCAACCACTTACCAGCTTGGCTGTGACGTCACCTCTCGATTTCGCACCCCTCTATCTTTGTCAGCAACTGGTTGGGCTGGTTTCTGGGCCTCCGTTTCCTACTCTCGCACTCCTTATCAGCTGCTCTAGTGTCAGCATTGGTAGGAAAAACAAGACAAAACAGCACCTGCCACCCCCGCTTGCCCGAACTCACCCACTTACCAAACTCACAAATGCCACTCTATGCTGTTGCACGCCGTGCTCTGCGCGAGCTGCCTTTTTTAAACTGTGTCTAGGTCAGATGACTCACTACTGGTCAGTCGTTTACAGAACTGGTTTTAACTAGCGGAGTCGGAGGAAATGTATTAGCATGGATCGAGAATTGGCTGGCTAACAGAAAGCAGAGAGTTGGGATAAATGAGTCCTTTTCGGGTTGGAAATCGGTGGTTAGTGGTGTGCCACAGGGATCGGTGCTGGGACCACAACTGTTTACAATATACATAGATGACCTGGAAGAGGGGACAGAGTGTAGTGTAACAAAATTTGCAGATGATACAAAGATTAGTGGGAAAGCGGGTTGTGTAGAGGACACAGAGAGGCTGCAAAGAGATTTGGATAGGTTAAGCGAATGGGCTAAGGTTTGGCAGATGGAATACAATGTCGGAAAGTGTGAGGTCATCCACCTTGGGAAAAAAAACAGTAAAAGGGAATATTATTTGAATGGGGAGAAATTACAACATGCTGAGGTGCAGAGGGACCTGGGGGTCCTTGTGCATGAATCCCAAAAAGTTAGTTTGCAGGTGCAGCAGGTAATCAGGAAGGCGAATGGAATGTTGGCCTTCATTGCGAGAGGGATGGAGTACAAAAGCAGGGACGTCCTGCTGCAACTGTATAGGGTATTGGTAAGGCCGCACCTGGAGTACTGCATGCAGTTTTGGTCACCTTACTTAAGGAAGGATATACTGGCTTTGGAGGGGGTACAGAGACGATTCACTAGGATGATTCCGGAGATGAGGGGGTTACCTTATGATGATAGATTGAGTAGACTGGGTCTTTGCTCATTGGAGTTCAGAAGGATGAGGGGTGATCTTATAGAAACATTTAAAATAATGAAAGGGATAGACAAGATAGAGGCGGAGAGATTGTTTCCACTGGTCGGGGAGACTAGAACTAGGGGGCACAGCCTCAAAATACGGGGGAGCCAATTTAAAACCGAGTTGAGAAGGAATTTCTTCTCCCAGAGGGCTGTGAATCTGTGGAATTCTCTGCCCAAGGAAGCAGTTGAGGCTAGCTCATTGAATGTATTCAAGTCACAGATAGATAGATTTTTAACCAATAAAGGAATTAAGGGTTACGGGGAGCGGGCGGGTAAGTGGAGCTGAGTCCACGGCCAAATCAGCCATGATCTTATTGAATGGCGGAGCAGGCTCGAGGGGCTAGATGGCCTACTCCTGTTCCTAATTCTTATGTTCTTATGTTCTTAGCTGCTAATTGCCTCCTACTGGAGAGTTACCTTGTTTTTCTCTGCCTAAACCTGAAAGATTCCCAACTATTTAACTATACAGCATTCAAGGAGTATAAACGCAAATTGGTAGAGAGCATCATGTTAGTTCACTATGACGTATCTAAGGAGATCAAGCTAACATGTGATGCCTCTCAGTATGGAGTTGGGGCAGTGATCTCTCATGTACTACATAGTGGGGAGGAGCGACCAATTGCTTTTGCTTCACGCACTCTCAGTGTCAGTGAGAGAAATTATGCGCAAATCAAAAGGGAAATTTTGGCATTCATTTTTGGGGTCAAGAAGTTCCACAAACACTTGTATGGTCATAAGTTTACCATCATTATGGACCATAAGCCACTGACAGCAATCCTCCATCCAAAGTCCCCAGTTCCAACATTAGCTGCAGCCCAAATGCAGAGATGGGCTTTGATTTTGTCAGCATATATGTATGACATTGAGTATAGACGATCAGAGTAATGCTGATGCTATGTCTAGATTGCCTTCCCCATCACAAGTTACACTCGATAGGGAAGAAGTGTTCTATTTTTCATACATTGATGAACTGCCAGTCACAGCTGAAGAGATTGGTAGAGCAACCAAACGTGACCCAGTTGTGTCAAGGTGTATGATTAAATTGCATAAGGCTGGCCAAACCAGGTAACAGACAAAGTTTTACATCCATTCTTCATTCGTAGGAATGAATTATCAGTTGATAAAGATTGTATCATGTGGGTGCAAGAGTGGTTATAGCAAATAAATTCAGGTCCAAATTATTAGGAGACCTCCATGACCAGCACCTGGGAATGTGCTTGACCAAGAATTTTGCACACAGTTACTTATGGTGACCAGGTCTTGATAAAGATTTAGGGCTGGAACCCCCACTTTTGTGGTTGTCGCCCAAAAATGGGTGTCATTTCCGGCGTGGGCAGTAAAAAAGGGTTTTCAGATCACCGGCATCTCGCCCATTCTCAAAGAACCTAGTTTACATTTTTGAAAATGGGCGTTACCGCAAGCGATGTCAAATGGGCGTTCTGGCCTTCTGCTGTAAAGTCTGGCCATCCTTAGCAACGGCATGGCAATGCTCGATTCCCGTGATTCTGGAGGTCAAGGATCACCATGATATGCGCAGAAGAGGAGACAGAGAGAGAGGGAGCTCAGAGGGACTAAAGGCGTGTCTGGGTGTGGTATGGCTGCTTTGGGAGGAAGGAGGGAGACTTTAGAGCTTGACAGCAAGTAGGCAAACAAAAATTAGCTGTTACCAATCACATATTTGACCAAATTTGCTCTATAATGGAGAGAGAGGAGGAGGCATCACAGCATACTGTGGAGGCTGACGCTGGAGAGAGCAGTGAGGTGGGAGAGGAGCACATTGGAGGCCACAAAAGAGCCAGGAGGTTCTCGGATGAGGCAAATGTCTCTCTCCTGCAGGAGGTCGAGTCACGCTGGAATGATTTGACACAAGGAGGGTGTGGGAAGCCCACCCCAAAAGCCTACCAGAAGATATGGACCGAGATAGTAGAGATGGTCTCGTCGATGAGAGGGCAACCATTGCCGCAAATGATGGAACGACCTTGTGGGATCCACAAGAGTAAGTATTACATTGATTTACATGTACTTACGTATTTATATAATTTGATTTGTAACAGTCATGAGTGAGAATCATGATGGAGGTAGAGTAAAAGAGAGAAGTGTGAAATTAAATCAGAAGGTGAGAGTGAAGTACCATCATCATAAATGGATAAAGTGGTTACCAAGAAGAGTAATGAAATTATGTGGTCCTCGCACATATTTGGTCAAGATGTTTGATCCTGGACAGGTTAGATTTGTTCACATTGATCATATTTTATCTACAGATGTGAAAGTAGTTGAAAGTGGGGATGATTCAATTTCTGACTCATCAGATAGTTTTGATACAAGTAAAGTACCAGTAACATATCCTACATCAAATGTACTGGAAACAAATCCAAGAGAAAGTCAGAATTTAAGTCTGAGTTCAAGTCAGGCAGACAAAGAGTCTGAAGTTAGAAAGAGTTCAAATGGAAATCAAGGGCATCCCTTGGAGGAAAACATTCCTCAGGATCAGCCTCGAATGAGTTTCAATTCAACACCATGTTTGGAAGGTTTTGTTCGAGAGTGAAGGTATCCTTTTCGAAACAGAAAACAAGTGGTTAAGCATGATTTGTAAATATGGCAAAATAAGTCCATATCTTTGATGTATAACCATGCAAGTTATGTATGATGATTATTTTGTTATAATTATTTCTTCATTAAGGAGGCAGAAGTGTAATATATATTATAATATATAATATAGTTTCCTGAACAATTGGGACCGCTTCTGGGGTAGGTGGGACATGTTCAAGTCGGATAGGTTATACCTCAACAGAGACGGGACCAATGTTCTCGTGGGTGGTTTTGATAGTACAGTTGGGAGGGCTTTAAACTAGCTTGGCAGGGGGATGGGAACCCAGGAGAGGGCTCTGAGCTAGTTAGAGTGGGTGAGAGCTCAGATGAACAGAACCTCAAGAAAGGATGCAAAAGGCAGGAGGCAACAGAACAGAGTAGCACTGGGGTAAGTGTAAACCACAAGGTGATAGGAAGGGACAATATGTATGAATATAAAGGGGCTGCAGGAGGGGTCAAAACTAAAAATCATGGTTTAAAAACTAGTATTAAAACACTTTACCTAAACGCACGCAACATTCAAAACAAAGTAAATGAGTTGACGGCACAAATCATTACAAATGGGTATGATTTGGTGGCCATTACTGAAACGTGGTTGCAGGGTGGCCAAGACTAGGAATTAAACATACAAGGAAAATTCGGAAAGATAGACAAGAAGGGAAAGGAGGTGGGGTAGCTCTGTTAATAAAGGATGATATCAGGGCAGTTGTGAGAGACGATATTGGCTCTAATGAACAAAATGTTGAATCATTGTGGGTGGAGATTAGAGATAGTAAGGGGAAAAAGTCACTGGTAGGCATAGTTTATAGGCCCCCAAATAATAACTTCACGGTGGGGCGGACAATAATCAAGGGAATAATGGAGGCATGTGAAAAAGGAATGGCAGTAATCATGGGGGATTTTAACCTACATATCGATTGGTCAAATCAAATCGCATGGGGTAGCCTTGAGGGGGAATTCATAGAATGCATATGGGATTGTTTCTAAGAACAGTATGTTACAGAAGCTACAAGGGAGCAAGCTATCTTAGATCTGGTCCTGTGTAATGAGACAGGAATAGTAAACGATCTCCTAGTAAAAGATCCTCACAGAATGAGTGATCACAGTATGGTTGAATTTGTAATACAGATTGAGTGTGAGGAAGTAGTGTCTCAAACGAGTGTACTATGCTTAAACAAAGGGGTCTACAGTGGGATGAGGGCAGAATTGGCTAAAGTAGACTGGGAACACAGACTAAGCGGTGGCACAATTGAGGAACAGTGGAGGACTTTTAAGGAGCTCTTTCATAGTGCTCAACAAAAATATATTCCAGTGAAAATGAAGGGCGGTAAGAGAAGGGATAACCAGCCATGGATAACCAAGGAAATAAAGGAGAGTATCAAATTAAAAACCAATGCGTATAAAGTGGCCAAGGTTCGTGGGAAACTAGAAGATTGGGAAAATTTTAAACGACAGCAAAGAATGACTAAAAAGCAATAAAGAAAGTAAAGATAGATTACGAAAGTAAACTTGCGCAAAACATAAAAACAGATAGTAAAAGCTTTTACCGATATATAAAATGGAAAAGAGTGACTAAAGTAAATGTTGGTCCCTTAGAAGATGAGAAGGGGGATTTAATAATGGGAAATGTGGAAATGGCTGAGACCTTAAACAATTATTTTGCTTCGGTCTTCACAGCGGAAGACACAAAAACCATGCCAAAAATTGCTGGTCACGGGAATGTGGGAAGGGAGGACCTTGAGACCATCACTATCACTAGGGGGGTAATGCTGGACAGGCTAATGGGTCTCAAGGTAGACAAGTCCCCTGGTCCTGATGAAATGCATCCCAGGGTATTAAAAGAGATGGCGGAAGTTATAGCAGATGCATTCGTTATAATCTACCAAAATTCTCTGGAATCTGGGGAGGTACCATCGGATTGGAAAGCAGCTAATGTAACGCCTCTGTTTAAAAAATGGGGCAGACAAAAGGCAGGTAACTACAGGCCAGTTAATTTAACATCTGTAATGGGGAAAATGCTTGAAGCTTTCATTAAGGAAGAAATAGCGGGACATCTAGATAGGAATAGTGCAATCAAGCAGACGCAACATGGATTCATGAATCCCAAAAAGTTAGTTTGCAGGTGCAGCAGGTAATCAGGAAGGCGAATGGAATGTTGGCCTTCATTGCGAGAGGGATGGAGTACAAAAGCAGGGAGGTCCTGCTGCAACTGTACAGGGTATTGGTGAGGCCGCACCTGGAGTACTGCATGCAGTTTTGGTCACCTTACTTAAGGAAGGATATACTAGCTTTGGAGGGGGTACAGAGACGATTCACTAGGCTGATTCCGGAGATGAAGGGGTTACCTTATGATGATAGATTGAGTAGACTGGTTCTTTACTCGTTGGAGTTCAGAAGGATGAGGGGTAATCTTATAGAAACATTTAAAATAATGAAAGGGATAAACATGATAGAGGCAGAGAGGTTGTTTCCACTGGTCGGGGAGACTAGAACTAGGGGGCACAGCCTCAAAATACGGGGTAGCCAATTTAAAACTGAGTTGAGAAGAAATTTCTTCTCCCAGAGGTTTGTGAATCTGTGGAATTCTCTGCCCAGGTATGCAGTTGAGGCTAGCTCATTGAATGTATTCAAATCACAGATAGATAGATTTTTAACCAATAAGGGAATTAAGGGTTATGGGGAGTGGACGGGTAAGTGGAGCTGAGTCCATGGCCAGATCAGCCATGATCTTGTTGAGTGGCGGAGCAGGCTCGAGGGGCTCGAAGGCCTACTCCTGTTCCTAATTCTTATGTTCTTATGTTGCTCCACCTGTGGACTACTGTGGCACTGCAGCCAGTGCTGTGTACAAATAAAGAGGGAACAGGTCACCTGACTAGAATTCCGGAGTGTTCTGCCATCTTAAGGCTTGTGTGTGTCAGCCCTGTAGACCATGAGCTTGGTGGCAGATTTGAGGGCCTGGTCTTCGAACACTCTTTTCCTCAGGCAGCCAAAGGCTGCACTGGCGCACTGGAGGTGTTGTTGAATCTTGTCGTCAATGTCTGCTCTTGTTGATAAGTGGCTCCCGAGTTATGGAAAATAGTCCACGTTGTCCAGGGCCGCGCTGTGGATCTTGATGACTGCGGGGGGGGTGGCAGTGCTGTGCGGTGGGGACAGATTGGTGAAGGACCTTTGACTTATGAATCTTTAGTGTAAGGCCCATGCTTCCGTACACCTCAGTGAATACGTTGACTATGTCCTGGAGTTCAGCATCTGTTTGTGCGCAGACGCAGACGTCATCCGTGTACTGTAGCTCGACAACAGAGGTTGGGGTGGTCTTGGACCTGGCCTGGAGACAACGAAGGTTGAACAGGTTCCCACTGGTTCTGTAGTTTAGCTCCACTCCAGCAGGGAGCTTGTTGAGTGTGAGGTGGAGCATGGCAGCGAGGAAGATTGAGAAGAGGCTTGGCGCAATGATGCAGCCCTGCTTGACACCAGTCTGGACGTGGATCAGATCTGTAATGGATCCATTGGTAAGGACCACAGCCTGAATGTCATCGTGGAGCAGGCGGAGGATGGCGATGAACTTTTGGGGGCATCCGAAACGGAGGAGGACGTTCCATGGACCCTCGCGCTTGACAGTGTCAAAGGCCTTTGCAAGGTTGAAGAAGGCCATGAAAAAGGGCTGGTGCTGTTCCCTGCATTTTTGTTGCAGCTGTTGCGCTATAAAAATCAAGTCCGTTGTGCCCTGTAGGGGACGAAATCTGCACTGCGACTCCGGGAGGAGCTCCTCAGCCACAGGGAGAAGACGGTTGAGGAGGACTCTAGCGACGACTCTCCCAGTGGCTGATAGCATGGAGATTCCTCTGTTGTTGTCGCAGTCGGACTTGTCCCTTTTTTTAAAGATGCTCACGATCACTGCATCTCTGAGATCTCCCGGCATGCTCTCCTCCCTCCAGATGAGAGAGATGAGGTCATTCATTCGCGCCAACAGTGCCTCTCCACCATACTTCAGTGCCTCAGCGGGGATTCCATCCGCTCCCGTAGCCTTGTTATGGCTTTTTCTACCTCGTGCAGTGTTGGGGTTTTACTGAGGTGGTGGCGGGTAGCATGCTGCGGGATGGAGTCGAGAACCCTCGGGTCAAAGGCAAAGTCTCGATTGAGGAGATCTTCGAAGTGCTCCTTCCAGCGGGCCCTGACTGCCTCGGTGTTGTTGATGAGTGTTTCCCCATTCTTGGCCAGCAGTGGGTTGGGGCCTTAGGTGTTTTGGCCGTAGGTGGCCTTGACTGCGATGAAGAATCCTCGCACATCATGGCTGTCGGCCAGCTGCTGTATCTCCTGTGCTTTCTCCATCCACCATCTGTTCTTTCGGTCCCGAGTTTTTTGTTGGACCTCAGTCTTAAGTCTGTAATGCTGCCTTGCTGCTCCTGAGTTGGATTGTTGTTTAAGGCTCAGAAATGCCTGCGCTTGCGATCTATTAGCTCTTGGATCTCCTGATCATTCTCATCAAATCAGCCCTGGTGTTTCCTGGTTGAGTGACCGAGCGTCTCTTCACAGGCACTGGTTATGGAGGCCTGGAGGGCAGACGTGGGACAGGGATTTTTCGAGGCTGAAGTAAAAACTCTCTTTGGTCTCATCTGTCGCATCGAGTGTTGGGGTGTACGCACTGATGACCGTAGCACACTGGTTCTGGGATAGGCTGAGTCGGAGAATCATGAGACATTTATTAACCCCACAGGGGGAGTCTTTGAGGCGGTTGACTAGCTCATTTTTGATGGCGAAACCAACTCCGTGGAGGCGGCGTTCTTGCTCTGGTTTCCTTTTCCAGAAGAAGGTGCAACCTCCACCTTGTTCCTTGAGCTGGCCTTCCCCTGCCCGCCGGGTCTCGCTTAGGGCGGCAATGTCAACATCGAAGCGTCTAAGCTCCCGGGCAACTATGGCGGTGTGGCGTTCCGGCCTGTCACTGTTGGAGTTGTCCAACTCCAATTATTCCAATGTCCTCCTGGCCAGCCTCCTATCCTTCATAAACCAACACATCTAAAACACTGATGGTCATATCCTACCTTCTGAAAGTTCCAATTGCCTATCATTCCTGTCCTCGCTGACTTACATTGGCTCTCCATTCCTCTGATGTTGGCCTCCTGTGCAACCCCATCCCTTCACTGTATTTTGACCACCTAAGCCCCGGGCTCTTATATTCCCTTCCTAAACATTTCCTTTACAACCCTCCGTAAAACCCTCCTCTTTGACCACCTGTCCTAAATCTCTTTCTTTGCCTCAACGGTTATTTTTTGGTGATTGTCTCTGCTTATAGATCATTTTCTCTGTTAAAGGCATGATCCCACTGCTGCACCATCTGTATTATGCTCAGGTTTAATAGTGGGCACCTTCTTGGTGGCAGGAATCCTGCTGGGAGTCTGCCATACATTGATAATAAGCCACGATCTAGGAAAACAAGTCGTGTAGGGGCAAATTGGAGGGCATTGCAGAAGTATCGTCCCCAGTGGAACTCTGCCCAAATAGGATAATCCTGATCAAAGTATCTCAAACAAGAAACATCAGTAGGCTGTGATTTTTATGTTAGAGTTTCAGTCAAAAGAACTTCAGAAGATTAAGTAAGAAATGGCCAATCAGCGCATAAGCCCATTCCTTTCAGAGATGCTGGCCCACAAGATCTACCCAATCCTTTTATTTTCCTGAGGAAAGGTTCTGCAAATATTCTGCCTGCTTCCTCAAAGTTCTATATTTTTTTTAAACTTTGAATATCTAACTTTTTACCCTTCATTACTCATCTTTACATTATATTCCGCAGAGCATATAATCACCTCTGTCCATACTATAAGAAAAAGATAATGGGGTAAATTTTCATCCTCAGTTGATTTCAGTGAAATGAAAATTGAATGAGTTCCATAACAGCAGACAGTTCACACTGCCCTGTTACCACCTATCGGACAAAAATCTACCCCAATGTAAGATTTCAAGAATTTATTTAACAGCATTTAAAAAAAAACACCAATAAGCCTTGCAATTTGAGAGCAAGTTAAAATTAAGACTAAAACGATGGTGACATCTTGTGTTGATGCTCCAACTTGCTGTGCCACAGATGATAGAATGCAGGTTCATGTACACAGTTCCGTACAAATCAAGTGTCTGATCATACATGTGCCAACAAGACAAATTGCTGATTGGAAGATTGGTGCTTTGTCAAAGGAAGAGTGAAATCTGTAAGATGAGTCACACAGGGCTGTTTATGCACACCTCCCAGTGGCCATTTAAAGGACAACACAAGACAGGGAGTTAGTAATGTGCCTCCATGCTTGGTCAGGTAAAGATGCAAGGTGGGAAAACCAAAAAGGGTGGGAAAAATTAAAATGGGCAACAGCATTCATCAATAACATGAAGGTTGCCTTTCAATTAGAATTACTTAAAAAAAACCTAAACGATTAAAAAAAAAACTAATTATATAAATGGACAGAGTCTACAAGGATAATAGTTTTAAAATGTATTCAGCCTCACACAATCTAAATTTTTAACAAATGTGGTCACAAGGCTGGTGCAGGTATTTCAGACTTGCGAGAGTAATGTTATATAATCTATATAGATATGCAAAATGTGACTATAAATTGCAAATCCATATTGCAGTTCTACACAAATGTTAGGACATTTCATGCAAAGGTGCTTCTATAACATTTGATGCACAGTGTCCTCCACATAAATGGGTTTGTTTGTAATAGTTCCTTTTCAGTCTTGGTCTGTCTCCAAAACTGAAACACATTGGCCCTGATAATTACGGGAATGCAGGGAGGAAGCATTGGCTGTGGAGGGGAGGAAACGCAGAAATCCCTGGAATGAG
This sequence comes from Pristiophorus japonicus, assembly GCF_044704955.1. Taxonomy (NCBI): domain Eukaryota; kingdom Metazoa; phylum Chordata; class Chondrichthyes; family Pristiophoridae; genus Pristiophorus; species Pristiophorus japonicus. The sequence continues at coordinate 174,132,002 of NC_091977.1, read as the reverse complement.
GAGGTCCTTCCGAATTTAATAGCAGGAGCTCATTATCTTTGATAAATTTATTTTCCCACCCAGCCAGATTGACAGACTGGATGGAGGAAAGCAAAGCTTGGGGCATGGTCGGGGTTGGAGCGGGTGGTGGTTGGAGCACAGCAATCGGGAGGAAGGCAAAGTTCAAGGGTTGGAGGAGGAGTTGGCCGATCTCGGTTAGAGAGGCTGCGATTAGCAGAAGGTTTGCTTGAGGGGCCAAGTGGTGGGGGAGCACTTCTGCTTCTCCAACTCACAAGCAGGGCCATACAAAGTACTGGCTGCTCCAATCTCCATTTAGCTGCCAGGTTTCCCGAGCTCTGGGTTATGTTTAACTCGGGCTCCCAGCTGTTCTGTGGGAGCCTGAATTAAATATTATAATGAAGTGTCCCGTCTCTTGAGAGCGGGGCACAAACATGCAACCTGTCGGCGTAAAAATGGCAACAGGTCGTACGTGGCGGGTTGGAGTCATGTTTCGCGATTTTTAATTCTTAACTGACCCTCTCCCGCCTGTTGACCCCATTATTTCATTCCCATTCCAATCGTAATGCTGATGCTTGGATGGTTCAGGCCTTTGCAGCTCCTCCAAGCTCTGTACCCCAGCTTGCAGCTTCTGCTGGTCTGAATCTGGACTACTCTGCATTCCCCCTTCCTAATACAATGGCAAAGCCGGCAGCCATCACAGTCCGTGCGTTCTTGAATCCTCTGCCTAACCCCTTCCCCTTGCTGCATCTCTGACCATCTTAAAAAACTTTCTCAAAACCTACCTCTTCAACCACATTATTAGTCACTTTCCCGAAGCTTCGCTCTATTCCTTCTGTCCTTCAACAGCCCCTTTATGAAATGCCGTCATATCCTATATTATGCTGAAGATGCTATATAATTGCAAATTGTTTTCTACAAATTGGCAGACATGATACCCGACTACCAGGCTAGAATTGTCACAGAGTATTGTTATGACCTGCTCACTGTATCACTGGTAGTAAATGGCAAAGCAGGATATTTTATTTGTGTGGCTTCTTAGACAACCTTTTGTGGTTAAATGTGGATATCCAGGAGTTGCTCTCCGAGTTGTGCCGTTCCGACGTTAGCTTCGTGAAAACTGCATCTTGCCCTTAGTTTCCCCTTTTTTATTAGCAATTTGCTTTATTTGCCCATTAATTGCCCATGAAACTCACCACAGAAAGTTAAGTCTTTACAAGCAAAAGTACCCTTGAAACATCGTGATAAGTGTTAGTGACTGCCAATCAACTTTTCTAGCACCAAACATTAATTATTACAAGTATGGCGTCTCATTCCTTCAGGTTCTTAATTTTTCAGTAATATTGTAAAAATGACAAATTTTAAAATGAAATAGTTTTTCTTACTTTTCCTTTCTATCTTTTTTTCTCTCTCTTAATCCAATCTTTCTTTCTCTCTCTTTATTTTTCTTCCTGTACCTAATTTGGCATTGAATTCACCCCTTTAATTCACCTGCCTGCTCAGCCCTTTCTGTGTTTATTTCCCAATCTTTCAATCTCTTTGCTTAAGCAGATAACCTGTTTTTTGCTCTGTTCACTCAAGTCCCTGTTTCCCTCACTGTGCTGTCATCAGCTCGCACTTTCAGCAACTTTGTGGGAAAAAATGTTTTGAGCTGAAGGGTGCAGGGGTAAGTCTAACTCATGACAGATGCCATTAGATGCTCTGCTACAAAAATTTGGAATACAAGAAAGTTCACTTTCCCTTTTGTATATGTAGTACTTTCTCTCTATAAAATATCGGGATTGGCTTCAATTACTTGCACAATACTATCTGCCCTAAAAACTGTACTTATTACGTCACTACCACATGGCGTGGTTGAGGTGATTAGTATAGATGCATTAAAAGAAATAAAGACTTGCATTTATATAGTGCCTTTCATGATCACCAGACATCTCAAAGCACTTTACAGCCAATGAAATACTTTTTGAGTGTAGTCACTGTTGTAATGTGGGAAAAGTGGCAAATGGCACATAGCAAGCTCTCACAAACAGCAATGTGATTATGACCAGATAATCTGTTTTTGTTATGTTGATTGAGAGATAAATATTAGCAGGACACCGGGGATAACTCCCCTGCTCTTCTTAGAAATAGTGCCATGGGAACTTTTCCGTCCACCTGAGAAAGCAGACTTGGTTTACCGTCTCATCCAAAAGACAGCACCTCCGACAGTGCAGCACTCCCTTGGTACTGCACTGGAGTGTCAGCCCAGATTTATGTGCTCAAGTCCCTCTAGTGTGACTTGAACCCACAATGTTTTAGACTCTGAGGCAAGTGTCCTACCCACTGAGCCACAACTGACACCAAGGAGAAGCTAAAAATGTACAAGAGGGAGAAAGTAATAGAAGGAGATGTTGAAGGGGTGAGATGAAGTAAGGTGAGAGGAGGCTCCTGTGGAACATAAACACTGACATAGACCTGTTGGGCTGAATGTTCTGATTCTGTGCTGTAAAATTCCAGGTAATTAACAAAGGCCATTTCTTGTTGTTAATTTAAATTTGCATAACTTCATCTATTTTATTATTGAATGGCGTAGTGTATTATTAGTAATAAATTATCATACAGGAATATTTAGATATTATTCTTCAGCTCATTTTACAGACACACAAACTCATTCTCACAGTAAGTATTAATGAGAAAGCAAAAGCCAAAAGGGTAATAATGCTAAACTTTCAATGTGGCATTATTTTAGGACTCCTCAAACCAAGCAGACAGCAACACGTGTGAAAGCTTTAATTCCCTCATTAGCACTGACTTCAAGATCTTGAGAGGAAATTTCACAACTCTTCCCCTATGCTACAGAAAATTCGAATAGATTTGGAATGACAGCACAGCATGGTATTCTGAAGTGAAGAATGGATTGCATCAAGACAAATGACATTCAAATAACTTGCTAAACTGCCAAACAATTTAATGCGGGATGGGGAAATCCTTGGATAATGTGGAAGGAGCTATTCAAATACAAAACGAAGGGAAATGTTGCCTTGCTTAATTCATACACTTATTATTCATCAGTTCAACTCAAACAGATACTGAAGTGATTGACAGTCTCAGAGGACAGTTCTGGCTGCATACACCAGAGAAGGGAATCCAGCTAATCAACCTTAAGATCATAATTTACAGTGAGGGTCCTTAAAGGGACAGCAGCACCACAAAACTCTAGGTGGGGGCACAGGAGACGGCTAAATGACTAGTACACCACTAAAATAAGTCAGTGAAGCTGTGCTGTGATATAACTAATACTTTATTATTGAAGACAGCACATCAAACAGTCAAACCTTATTTTATTTATTACAGAGACTTTCCCAACAAAAGCTGCTCCACAGTTTTTTTTTCAATATCTATGGATTAACTTTGCTTTGAAGTACCTCGTGAAGCTTGGACAGAATCTATTTTAGATCCTAAAGGTAATTTTTTTTTTACTCTGAAGTATTTCATCTCAATTTAGCCAGTAGGATCACTGAGCAAACGAGGAGCAAATTGATTGGCTGGTTTCTGACCTCTCTTTTTGTAACTTGCCTCTCCCTTGGGCTAGACGTTCCACTTCACATCGCCCATATATCGCCCATGTATCGCCCAAAACGGCCGCATATCGCACATTTTGAGCATAAAATGGAAAATCAGGCTGGATCACTGCCGGAAAATTAAGCCCCCAAGTTTGGACTCACATTACCGAGCTGATCGCTGAGGAGATCGCCCGCACATCGCCGAGTGGAACTTTCGGCATATTGCGGGCACATCGTCGGGCTGATCGCTCACTGAGAACATCGTTGGATTACAGTTGCTTTTCCCGGGACTTTCTCACCGAACTGGGCACTATGGACGCCATTTTAAATTTTGGAGGAAGGGAGGAGGCAGCTAAAAAAACTCGAGCTTATATATTGTGAGTTATTTAAGGGTCTTTTACAGATAGATACGCTGACATTTATACTTATATTTAATTGTACTAATAAAAGCTTAGTAGATTAGGCAGTTTTTTTTTTACTAAAATGTGCATTGATAGCAAGTGAAAATAATTATTGATAGTGATAGTGATGGGGCCTATGCTTTCTCTGCGATTACTCATAACTGCTCACACGCTGGTGGCAGAGTAATGTGGAGACAGAGGAGACAGAGGAAGCAGAGGAGGTGAGCGTACAGCCAACGAAAGTACAAGGAAAAGCAATCTTACCTCAACTTGTCTGAAAACACGTGTCTTAGGAGGTTGCGTTTCTGGAAGGAGGTCATCGATGAGATTTGCCAGCTCATCAAGGGGGATCTTCAGCCTTCCAGCACCATCAGAACTGCACTGCCCGTTGAGGTAAAGGTTACTGCGGCACTATCCTTCTACGCATCAGGATCCTTTCAAGCTTCAGCTGGCGACATCTGTGGTATCTCTCAGCCCGCCACACACTGCTGCATTCGGCAGGTGACTGAAGCCCTTTATGCTCACAGGATGGAATTTATAAACTTCCCTATGACCAGGGAGGCACAGACCGCGAGAGCTTTGGGTTTCTCAAGAAAAGCAAACTTCCCCAAGGTGCAGGGAGCAATAGACTGCATGCACATCACCCTGAAAGCCCCTTTACAGAAAGTGAAGATGTTTCGTAACAGAAAGGGATTCCTCTCCCTGAATGTGCAGCTTATTATTGACCACAACCAAATAATTATGACAGTAAATGCTACATTTCCTGGCAGCACCCATGATGCGCACATCCTATGTGAGAGTGCTATCCCTGACCTGTTTGTCAATCAGCCAGAAGGTCAAGGTTGGATGCTGGGGAGTAAGGGATATGGCCTTGCCAGTTGGCTGATGACCCCACTGCGTAATCCAGTCACTGAAGCCGAGAAGCGTTACAACGAATGCCACATAGGTACACGCAATATCGTCGAAAAGACAACTGAAGTCCTAAAGCAGCGCTTCAGATGCCTGGACCACTCTGGTGGCAGCCTACAGTACCACCCTGACCAGGTTGCTGAGTTTATTGTGGTGTGTTGCATGTTGCATAACCTAGCTATAAGGAGAGGACAACTAATGCCAGATGGGGCTGCAGGTCCACCTCCAGAAGGAGGGGAGATGGAAGAGCCAAACGGCGAGGAGCAAGAGGAGGAGGAGGAGGCTGGTGAGGACCTCGGGGAGGACCTCGGGGAGGACGATGTAGCCATGTTCCCACCACCCCCCCAGAAGACCAGTACCCAGTGGGAGTTACGCGGCTGCAAAGCTGTTGCGTGAGCAGCTCATAAATGAACGGTTTGCATGAACTTACATTGGGGACAGATAATTTACAGTTACAGTTATGGTTAAACAAAAGTTGCATTTGCGTTGAGTTATATTTTAGCCTTGCCTGCACTGACCTGTCTGTCCATTGTTGTACAACATTTACATTAATGCTTAACTTAACTAAACTTAATAATGTTATTATAAGTGAATGCACAACAATTGTTAAATTCAGTAAAAAAATGTTATTGCAAACAAAGAATTAAAATTAAAATGTTGACATCACCCCCACCCATCCACCCTCACCCCCACACCCTCCCCCCACACACAACTATGAACGCACATTCGCAGTAACAATTTAACACTTTAACATTAACAATAAAAAATTTAACATGAACATGAACAGAAAAAGGTAACATTGCAAAAACACCCCCCTCCCTACCTGCAGCCACATTTTCCTCTAGGTCCTGTACCCCACCGTGTCTTAGCACCACCCGCCCATTTTGGTTGCCGCAGATCGAGATGACGCTGGCCTGCAGCGGGCGACGGAAAGACTTCCTGTCGTGGTGGGGGTGTTGGGAGTGGAAGGCGAAGCTGGCGGTTTGTCTTCCGAGTCAAGAGGAAGTGTATCCTCCGTACTCGCCTGAGTGCTCGGGGTTATACTCAGATCCAACACGACACCTTGGGGTGCAGCGCCGTGTTCAGCCAGCAGTGCATGCTGAAGGGCATTTGTTGCGGCGGTCTGTTCAAGCATCCCTTCCAGGGTCTGCCGTGCTATCTCCAGTAGCTCGACTTGCACAGCAGACATCTGTGAAAAGTCACGCGCGAACTGAGAGAACCTCCGGAGAAGCTTAGAAACATAGAAACATAGAAAATAGGTGCAGGAGCAGGCCATTCAGCCCTTCTAGCCTGCACCGCCATTCAATGAGTTCATGGCTGAACATGAAACTTCAGTACCCCCTTCCTGCTTTCTCGCCATAACCCTTGATCCCCCGAGTAGTAAGGACTTCATCTAACTCCCTTTTGAATATATTTAGTGAATTGGCCTCAACTACTTTCTGTGGTAGAGAATTCCACAGGTTCACCACTCTCTGGGTGAAGAAGTTTCTCCTCATCTCGGTCCTAAATGGCTTACCCCTTATCCTCAGACTGTGACCCCTGGTTCTGGACCTCCCCAACATTGGGAACATTCTTTCTGCATCTAACCTGTCTAAACCCGTCAGAATTTTAAACGTTTCTATGAGGTCCCCTCTCATTCTTCTGAACTCCAGTGAATACAAGCCCAATTGATCCAATCTTTCTTGATAGGTCAGTCCCGCCATCCCGGGAATCAGTCTGGTGAACCTTCGCTGCACTCCCTCAATAGCAAGAATGTCCTTCCTCAAGTTAGGAGACCAAAACTGTACACAATACTCCAGGTGTGGCCTCACCAAGGCCCTGTACAACTGTAGCAACACCTCCCTGCCCCTGTATTCAAATCCCCTCGCTATGAAGGCCAACATGCCATTTGCTTTCTTAACCGCCTGCTGTACCTGCATGCCAACCTTCAATGACTGATGTACCATGACACCCAGGTCTCGTTGCACCTTCCCTTTTCCTAATCTGTCACCATTCAGATAATAGTCTGTCTCTCTGTTTTTACCACCAAAGTGGATAACCTCACATTTATCCACATTATACTTCATCTGCCATGCATTTGCCCACTCACCTAACCTATCCAAGTCACTCTGCAGCCTAATAGCATCCTCCTCGCAGCTCACACTGCCACCCAACTTAGTATCATCCGCATGCTAAGCCCATGTGGTAAGCTTGCGACATATCGCGATCGTCTCCGAGCACGGGGAGATCAAGCCCTCCAACTGATCATCCGAGGGAGGCGATTGCTGACCTCGCTGACCCGGCCTCCGTGGGGTCGGCGTGTGCAATATATTGCGCCTTGGTGTTGCTGGCTGCACGCCGCTTGGTCCTGGTGCCCCTTCAGTCTCAAATGAGATGACCGCAGGTTCATCCCCTCAACATTTGTCGTCTGCTGCTGCTGCTGCTGCTGCTGCTCCTCCTCCTCTTCCTCCTCGGGCTTAGTGGTGGTGATGGTGGTGTTGTGCTCCTCCTCCTCCTCCTTCTCCTCCTGTTCACCAGGTGCTTGTGCAGGGCTGGTTGCACCTCGACCAGCGTCTCAGGATGACTTTAAAAGCATCTTTGAGCTTATTACAGAGCTTATTAGAACATAACGGTGCACATTAACAAGAGATGTTACATATCAATAAATTTCAGTACCCCAGAAAGCTGTGCCGGCTGCATCCCCTGCTTCTTATGTACAAAAGCATGACATGACATGACATCATTCGTATATTGCAAATTGAATTATAATTACAGGACGTTACATTACATTACTTTTTAATACTGTTTGACACATTACTCACGAGACCCATAGCTGGGCTCGCCAGACCGCAGGTGGTGGCTGAACGGCTTTCATGGCCCACCAGCGCGGCTGCACGCTCCTCGAGGTCCGTCAAAGGTTAAAGCTGAGCAGAGCCCCCTCCCCCCCCCCCCCACCCCAGTGCGCCTCTGCTCAGCACGGTTGTTAGATATCTTCTTCTGCAAACGAGAAAAGAGCATAGCATAAGCTAATTGACTAGTTAGTATCATGGAGTCACAACAGTTTAAAACGTTACATGCTACAGCTTGACACATATACATCTCTCTATACTGCAGCAGCCAGAGAGACTTCTATCCCATCAAACACTCCCAGGACAGCTGCAGCATGGGGTTATTTACAGAGTAAAGCTCACTCTACATCGTCCCAGGTTCAGAGTCCTGTCCGGATCTTAACATGGAGTTTATGTAATACATGTATGAATAACAACCTTAAATTCAATCCAGGAGATTCATTATTATAATTAAAATTTGCATCAGTACAATATAAAATGCAACTTACTCTTGCTGCAGCCACCAAGCTGTTCCAGTGTTTCCGGCACTGGTCCAACCCCCTCGCCTCATGGGATGTCGAGGACACCACGTCAGCGACCTCCGCCCAGATTTTCCGATACACATGGGTGGGGGATTCCCGTGCGCACCCCGAGTTAATTGTCCCCATCGAGAATGCACTTTGTCGACAGGGGCCTCATTGGCCTCGTCACTAAATGGTTTTGGCCTCTTCCTCTTCCCCTCAGCATCATGATGCATATGCATTTCAGACATTAGTTTAAACTGTATATTATAACGTTTTATGAAGTATAAAATATCTTTTAAACCTGCTCTGTTCTCTTCTCTGCTCTTCTCTGTTCCACTGCCTTCTCAGTCTCTCCTCTCTCTCTCTCTCTCTCTCTCTCTTTCTCTGGGGGAAAACCAGTCACCAAGAAAAAAAAATTGCATCCACAGAAGGCCATTGCTAGGGAAGCTTTTGCCTTCCACATCGCTGGCTGTTCGCTGGGTGCACGTCACATCGCCGACCTTTCACATCGCCCATTTCACATCATTGGCCTATCGCCGAGAGAAAAGTCACAATCCAAAAAATGAGCGATGTTCCAGCGATCGGTAAGACTGAGACATCGTACATCGCTCGAACATTGCCCATTTTTTGCCAGCAATGTCTAGCCCCTTGAATCCCAGGAGTAACTAACTGCCATCATTATTGGGAGATAAGGGAATTCCACAAATCTGATGATTGATATGTAAATGACCAAGATGCCTATATCAGGGATCTTTGGCATGGCCATGGTGAAACTAAATACTGAAAAGACTGGAAGCATAACATAATGCAGAAATGGACATGAATATGTATACCCTGTATTATATTACACTTTGGGCTTTGGGACACTTTGTTAATGGTGTAAGATACTCCACTCAAGCTGGCTGCAACCCTCAAATACCTGAAATGTACACCTTGGGTTGCATAGCTCAAGGCTAATAGTTGCCCTCTTTAGTGGTAGCTCTGTACAGTGGAATTCACACAAAATTCTCACTACATCTGTTAATCTGGAAGGTGGAAAATTTCATGCAATATATCATGTTCATATAGGTTTAAACTACTGAGTGAATTTACTTTCAATTAGGATATTTACAGTGCAAATATATTAGGCAAGTACTATATAGCAAAAGAAAGATATGTGAAGGATCTACAAGAAGTCCACAACCTTTTCTGTTCAACAAAACATCTTCCATCTTTTCTTACAGTTTCTTGAAATGCAGCAGGTGAACGAAAGAGAAAAAGACTTGAATTTATATAGAATCGTTCATATTTCTCAAAAACAACTTAAGCATTTTATTATAATGATTACTTTGAATTGCAGTTACAGTTGTTTTGTAAGCAAACCTCGCAGTCAACAGTACTGTTATGGACAGATCCCACAAATAGCAATAAGGCAACATTCTTCTTTCAATCAACACCACCAATATTGGAAAACTCTGCTCGTTTTTAGGTACTGCTATGGAATCATTAACAACCATGTGAGCCACAGGAACAGACAGTTTTGGCCTTGCCTTAATGTCATATCTAAAGAACAACACTTCTGACAATTCAGAACTCCCTTAATACTGCACTGTGAACTACTGATTATGTGCTCCTGGAGTGGAGCTTGAACCCATAACTTTGTGATTCAGAAATGAGTGCTAGCAGCTAAGCTGGAATGAGAAACATATAAACCCTTTCTTGTCCGTTAGTAAATAGAAAGTAGTTTTACAAATATGCAAACATACAAAAATAATGGACAGGATAAGACCAACTGGTTCATCTAACCTGTCCTATATGGTTGTGATACCCTATGAATCCTGGAGTCATGTCACCTCCTGGGAGAGATTTTAATAAAAGATAAAAACTCAGGCCAATTAGGGAACAAAAACAAGGAAAATTCCTCTACAATCCCTTTAGGCAATCAACACAAGAGCAGGAGATCACATTGACCCTGATTTATTATACATCATATTTTGAAATATGTCCAGCAATTTGAAGTATAACAGGGATATGTAGGACCCATGAGCTCACAGAGTTCTATGCAGCTGAATATATTTCAGGCACTATGCTAGAAATGCTAAACAAATTTTAGTGTCAAATTAATCAGTATCACGGGAACAGCAGTGCAGATTCTTGTATTATTAAAAATACCCCAAAGAATGGTTATAAGAAGGTAATAATAACCTAAAGTAAACAATCTAATTCACACCTTAATTCAAGTGTTTTGTCGCTGTAGATCACGTGAAGTGTCTCTGAGCAACCTTCAAATTTTAACAAGGCCAGAGTGGGGAACTCTCCTTTGATACAAGTGTAAAAGAAATCCCGGTTTTGGTAAATTAGTGGCAGGAACAGTACAATGTGGGATTTATAATGCTTAGCTCTTCCTGCCAAAATGTTTTTGTTTCCACCGAGTTAAATATTCCTGGTGATCTCCTGCCTCACACAGCGAGCTGCCTGTGGGAATTCTCACACATACACGCACACACACACACACACACACACAGTATAACAGAAAATGTGAAACACAGTCATAACTGTTTAAAGGGTAGTGTCTTTGTTTATTACTGCCATCCAATCAATCTAGATTGAATTGGGATCCAGGTCCCAGAGATGAAAGCCAAGGTTTACAAGACATTTCTGATAGGAATATTGCACAGAATCTAAAATTAACATGTTAGAGGATCTCTGAATGAACGTAGAGGGGTTCGCAATTTATGTTTTGTTGAGAATCTTCTTTGGGCTTCTTATTTTCAGGTAACTCATTAGACTATCTCCTTGCACAAGGCCAATGTTGAACTGTTATTCATTCATGGGGTGTGGGTGTTGCTGGTAAGACCAGCATTTATTGCCCATCCCTAAGTGCCCTTAATGGAGCGGTTGCAAGGCCATTTCAGAGAGCTGTTAAGAGTCAACCACATTGCTGTGGATCTGGAGTCACATATAGGCCAGATTGGGTAAGGATGGCAGATTTCCTTCCCTAAAGGACATTAGTGAAGCAGATAGGTTTTTACAACAATCTGGTAATTAATTGGTCACCATTAATACACTAGCTTTTTATTCCAGATTTATTTAATTAATTGAATTTAAATCCCCCAGCTGCCATGGTGGGATTTGAACTCATGTCTCTGGATCATTGTCCAGGCTCTGGATTACTAGTCCAGTGACATAACTACTATGCTACCATACCTCTAATTGAGGTAATGAGCTGACTAGATTGCACACTGCACATCTGGCTAGATTTGCACGACAGCTTAGCCATCTTGTATGAATATTAGTCTTTCAGGTCTCCAAAATTTATTCTGCAGTATCCAAAATAATGAAATGAAAATAATTATTTTCACACTTTAATATACAGTAAGTCTGTCTGAAGGAATGATGGCTGGAATTTTCCCATTGCAGAGCGTGTGGGTTTGGTACCGGGTCGGTGGTTAAAAGCTTTGAAATTGACAGCATGTCGGGAACCCGCTGTCATCCTGCCGACTTCCACCTTTAACTCGTTTCGGGGCACGCCATGGACCCACTCAGGAGAGGCGGGTGACCTTATTGGGGCAGTTAACTGCTCATTTACAGACCCTTAACTGCTTTTTGAATGTCAGGTTTCAATTTTAACTGGTTGTGCAAGGGATTCACGGACCTTGGAAAGCTTGCCTGTGAAGGGGAGGCAGGAGCTCAGGCCATTGTGCGAGTTCATTAAGTGACAGCTAGAAAAAGCATATTGTTACATACACTTTACACTTGCTTCCTTGCCTAAGGGAAAGGCTCTTGCTGAAACTATTTTGTGCAGAGATTTTGCTTTCAGGAGTTTGTAGGTGATTTCTGTAACCTCGGAAGCCACTCTCATCACATTTCAAGTCACTCATTGGAAGATTGTGTCTCTGATCTCCACTTTACCTGCCATCTATTAGTTCAGCATGACTGCCCGCTTCTGCTGTCTCACCTTAGACCTCAGATTTGGACTAGGATGAGTTCCAGCACCAACAACACCAGTAGCAGCAACAACCACAACAGCAGCCTTCTCCTCACCAACCTGATGCTCCAGAGAGAGGGAATCAGCGCAGGGGTGCACCACGCCGGAGACGATACCTCCAACACAGGATGAGCTTTCTGGAGATGACTGAACAGCAGTGCTTCAGGAGGCTCAGGCTATCATGCCACATCATTGCAGACATTAGCAGGAAGAAGACCTGCTGCACAGAGAACCTGGTGGACACTCCTTACCAGTGGCTATCAAAGTGACCACTGCCTCAACTTCTTTGTCTCAGGCTCCTGCCGGGGATCTGCAGCAGATATTTGCAGGATCTCGCAGTCGGCTGCTCCCAATTGCTTCACCCAGGTGACCGGTGCCATGTTTCACAGATCAGCCACTTCTGCAAACTTTGCCACTGATGAAGCCAGTGTTACTGAGCATGTGCTCGGATGTGGCTGGCTTCCCACAGGTGCAGGGCATCATCGATTGCACACATGTGGCCATCAAATCACCCCCACATCACCCAGGAGTGTTTGTGAACCGCAAGGGCTTCCACTCCCTCAATGGGCAGCTCGTCTGCAACCATAAAAAAGATCATCATGCATGTGTGTGCACATGAGCTGTCATGACTCTTTGGTCCTGCACCAGTTCACTCTCCCTCAGCTATTTGCACCGCCAAACAAACTTACCGACTGGCTGCTTGGAGACAATGGCTATCCACTGAAGACATGGTTGATGGCACCATTGAGGAGATCAAGCAATGAGGCCGAGGAACAATTGTAATGAAAACCACATGTCCACCAGATGTGTCATAGAGCAAACAATCGGCATGCTGAAGATGGGCTTCACATGCCTTGACAGACCTGGAGGAGCCCTTCAGTATGCACCAGCCAGGGTCTCCAGAATCATCATCGTATGCTGCGCGCTGCACAATATAACACAGCAGCAGGACTGTAGCTGCAGGGGGAGCATGGCGCAGAGCGCACAGCCTCTTCGGAGGAGGAGGAGGAACCTGAGGTGGAGATGGCACCAGCAGCAGTGCACATTGCTACCCAGAAGGCCTCATAATGGCCCAATTTACTTAAGTTGCATCAGTGCACCCATATGGTTCCCAGATGCTGTACCAATTCCCCCCATCCCACCAACACCACAAAGCAGTCCTAAAATTACCAAACCATTCCTGTCAGCCAAACACCCATTGCTCGATGTTAAGTAATGTCTCACCATTCGCTCCAAGTGACAAAGCCTCTTCCCAAGTAGCAGGTAAAAATGGACAAGAGGGAAAGTAGTGCAAAGAAATACATTTATGTGCATCATAAATAGAACTGAAGCTTAAAACTAACATTTTGGCTAACACCTTTGTGCATCTATGATTGTGTCATTTTTCTTTGGCTTCAGCAGAAGTAGAGGCCAGCTGTCCTCTGGGTTTTAGGGCCTGTGAGGGCCCTGCCAAAGACTGCTCCTCCTGCAACTGTGCCATTGGGATCTGAGGCAGCATGTGGGACTCTGATTGATGGGAAGGCAACAGAGGAGAAGTGGGTGTGCTTTGAGCAGAGCCCCACTTCCATGTCCCCCCTCACTATCATCACTCTTATGGGCCACCCGCACTTCCCTGCTAGCAAGGAACTGGAGAACACCTTGCTGCACATCAGTGGGGCAATGAACGCCCAAGTCTATGTTGGTATCCCTTCTAGAGATGTCAATAAGAGTCTGCAATCTGTTGTTCACAGCAAGCATCCATTCAACTGGCACATTAAGCTGCTCCATGCAGGTGGCCACCCTTTCCATGGAACAGCACATTGTTGCCACCGCCTGTGATATGGTGCTGCTCATGTTGGAGATGGACTACATTCTCTGTATAATTGCGCACATCACGGCTGGAAAATGCTGCCAGAGCCCTACGCATTTGTTTCTGCTCCTCCAAGATCACCCTCTTTGTTGACTTCCCCCAAGATTTAGCATCTGCATCCAGCTAAGCAGAGCTAGGAGCATCCTGTGCCGTCCGGCAAGCACTCTCCACTGTTGTCCTTGTCTCCACCATCTGCTCTTGCTCACTTGTGATCTGTAAGACACCAGGTGACAACACTATTCTATGTCTAGATGGACCCACCAGCGTGTGCATACCTGCGCTGGGATTGGCTGCGCATTGGTCTGGTGCGGGTGCAGCCTTAGTGAGTGCAGCTTCCTCTTCCCCCTCTGGCTGCACAGTGAAGGGGGGCACTTGATGGACCTGTGAGAGAGCAAAGAGATGAATTAGACGTCTTATGATAAGAATCTGTAACGTTGCCATTATGGATATGCTGACATTTCACTGGCTGCTGACATCAAGTCACCATGAATAACTGCTGTATGCCATGTGACTGTATGATAGTTAATTCTGTCACCAGATTGCTGGGATGTCCCCCTCTCTCTGTCTCCCACTGCCAGAAGCTCTGCAAATTGACTTATTTGTAGCTTCTCCTCCTCTGCTAAAGTCAATGTGCTATAAATTAGAGGGCCACATCCAGTTCTTTGCCTTCCCGGGTGTTCTGCACTTTCTTCTCCTGCAAGGAGGAAAAGAAAAGAACTTCAAGTGAGATTGATGGAATTAGTTTTTTTAATCCGTTCCGGGATGTGGGCACTGCTGGCAAAGCCAGCATTTATTACCCATCCCTAATTGCCCTGGAGAAGGTGGTGGTGATCCACCTTCCTGAACCACTGCAGTTCTTGTGGTAAAGGTACGTCCACAGTACTGGTAGGGAGGGAGTTCCAGGATTTTGACCCAGCGATGATGAAGGAACGGTGAAATATTTCCAAGTCAGAATGGTGTGTAAATTGGAGGGGACCTTGCAGGTGATGGTACTCCCATGTACCTGCTGCTCTTTTACTTCTAGTTGGTAGAGGTTGTGGGTTTGGGAGGTGCTGCCGAAGAAGCCGTGGTGAGTTGCAGCAGTGCATCTTGTCGATAGTACACACTGCAGCCACAGTGCGCTAGTGATGGAGTGATTGAATGTTTAAGGTGGTGGATGGAGTGCCAATCAAGTGGGCTGCTTTGTCCTGGATGTTTTCGAGCTTCTTGAGTGTTGTAGGAGTTGCACTCACCCAGGCAAGTGGAGAGTATTCCATCACACTCCTGACTTGTGCCTTGTAGATGGTGAAAAGGCTTTGGGGAGTCAGGAAGTGAGACACTCGCCTCAGAATACCCAGCCTCTGATCTGCTCTTGTAGCCACAGTATTTCTGGTCAATGGTGAGCCCCCAGGATGTTGATGGTGGTGTCTGTCCTATCCTTATTCTCCATCCCAAAGTGTATCATAATAACATTTCAGAGAGTTGTGTACAAAGGTTTGATAGTTTATTTCTCAAAATGTTAATTCAAGGTGCATCAGGGCTCTTTGCTATTTGCCTGCACAAGACATCACAGCTAAACTCGACCCTGCCTGGTATCTACAGATACAGTCCTGCAAGGAACACTGGGTAGTAATCAGGAGCAAGGTGTCTGGCCAATTTTCTCTTTCCTAAGCCAAATGACACAAATTTTGTCAAGGCTGAGTTCAGTCAACTCAGCATACACCAGGGATCATGCTTGGGATCATCTCTATGGGAAGCAATATTATGTGCCAAATTTAGGAATCTAAATGTGGGGCTAGACTTTCCACTTCATATCGCTGGGCTAGTGTCCATATATCACCCAAAATGGCCAGCTATCGCCCAGTTTGACAGAAAAGTGAAAAGTTGTTCTGGAACCTCGCTGAAAAATTGTCCCCCCAACTTTTGGCTCACATCGACGAGGTGATCACCCGCACATCGCTGGGTGCAACTTTTGGCACATCACCGGCATATCGCCGGGCTGATCACTCGCCGAGAAAATCGCTGGGGAATAGTTGCTTTTCCCTGGCCTTCCTCACAGAACTCGGACCTACAGACGCCATTTTGAACGTCGGAGGAAGGGAGAAGGCTGCTAAAACAAGGGGCTTAATTTGTGAGTTATTTAAGGGCCTTTTACTGTTAGATCCACTCACATTTATACTTATATTTATATTTATATTTATTTATATTTTATAATACCAAGGGCATTTATATCAACAGTGATAGTGATAGTGATAATAGTGATAATGATGGGGCCTGTAGCTTCTCTACCATTACTTGTAACTGCTCACATGATGGCGTCTGAGGTTAAGTTAAGTGAAGGGGCCGATCGAAGAGGTGGCAGAGGAGGAGAACGTACAGCTGATGAGTGTACAGGGAAAAGCAATCTTACCTCAACGTGTCTTAGGAGTTGCGCTTCCGGAAAGAGGTCATCGATGAGATATGCCAGCTCATCAAGGGGGATCTGCAGCCTACCAGCACCATCAGGACTGCACTGCCCGTTGAGGTAAAGGTAACTGTGGCACTATCCTTCTACGCATCTGGCTCCTTTCAGGCTTCAGCTGGCAACATTTGTGGTATCACTCAGCACGCCACATATTGCTCCATTCAACAGGTGACTGAAGCCCTTTACACTCACAGGATGGACTTTATAATCTTCCCTATGACCAGCGAGGCACAGACCGAGAGGGTTCGGGTTTCTCAAGAATATCAAACTTCCCCAATTGCAGGGAGCAATAGACTGCATGCACATCGTCCTGAAAGCCCCTTTACAGAGCGCGGAGGTGTTTCGTAACTGAAAAGGATTCCACTCCCTGAATGTGCAGCTCATTGTCGACCACAACAAAATAATCATGGCAGCAAATGCTACATTCCCAGGCAGTATCCATGATGCACACATCCTGCGTGAGAGTGCTATTTCTGACCTGTTTGACAGTCAGCCAGAAGTTCATGGTTGGATCCTGGGGGATAAAGGATATGGTCTTGCCAGTTGGCTCATGACCGCCCTGCGTAATCCCCAGACAGAAATCGAGAAGCGTTACAATGAAAGCCACATAGCTACATGCAATATCGGCGAAAAGACAATTGGAGTCCTAAAGCAGCGCTTCAGATGCCTGGACCACTCTGAAGACAGCCTACAGTACCACCCTGACCAGGCCGCTGAGTTTATTGTGGTGTGCTGCATGTTGCATAACCTAGCTATAATGAGAGGACAACTAATGCCAGATGGGGCTGCTGGTTCACCTCCGGAAGGAGTGGAGGCAGAAAAGGCAGATGACGAGGAGCAGGAGGTGGAGGAGAATGGTGAGGACCTCGGGGAGAACAATCAGCCTGGCGATGAATCCATGGTCATAACCCCTACCCCCTCGAAGACTAGAGAAACCCAGTGGAAGTTACCCAGCTGCAAAACTGTTGCGCCAGCAGCTCATAAATGAACGCTTTGCATGAACTTGTATTGGGGACAGTCACAGTCACAGTTACAGTTATGGTTAGACAACAGTTGCATTTGCATTGAGTTACATTTTATCCTTGCCTGCTCTGGCCTGGCCTGGCCTTTGTTGTACAACAGTTGCATTAATGTTTTAAAATAACTTAACTTACGTTATTATAAGACAATGCACAACAATTGTAAAATTCAATTAAAAATGTTAGTTGTTATGTATGAATAAAGAGTCTGACTAGATACTGTGAGCTCAAAGTAAAGTGTGACCTGAGTCTTTTATTGCAAGTCTCCAGAGTGCCTCTGCAGCCTGTGAGGCCTCCTTAAGTACAGGTGCTCCCAAGGGATTGTGGGATTCCTTGGGACTCCAGCGGGTGAGCCCTCTGGTGGCTACACAAGGTATGTTACAGGTTTACATATATAACAACACTCCCCCACAAAGTCAATAGTATAACTATTTACAAGGTGAGTCGATCTGGGGCCTTTCGTTCCCTGGTTGATCGTCTCGGTGCAAATGCTGGTTTTGGTGAATTGTTTGTTGGGCCCTCGCTGGGCTGCTGTGCAGCTGGCCTTGCTGGGCTGCCTGGTGTGGTGAGTCCTGCTGGGCTGCTGCGGGTGATGGGTTCTGCTTCGTGGTCAACCGCGGTGTCGGTTGCCACTGGTGTGTATGTTGGGGGGGGTTCAAAGAACGTAGGGTCCAATGTGGGTTGCTCTGGATAGTCCGTGAATCTGAGTTTGGTTTGGTCCAAGTTTTTCCGGTAAATGAGTCCATTTGAAAGTTTGACCCGAAACACCCTGCTCCCCTCTTTGGCCACAACAGTACCGGGAAGTCACTTGGGACCTTGTCCACAGTTTAACACAAATATAGGATAATTGATTTCAATTTCACGTGACACATTTGCGCTCTCATGATATGTACTTTGTTGAAGCCGCCTGCTCTCTACCTGTTCATGTTGATCAGGGTGGACTAAATGGAGCCTTGTCGTGAGTGCCCTTTTCATGAGCAGTTCAGCAGGTGGAATCCCAGTGAGCGAGTGGGCTCTCGTGCGGTAACTAGGCATGACTCGGGATAGGCGAGTCTGCAGTGAGCCTTCAGTTACCCTTTTCAAGCCCTGCTTGATAGTTTGCACTGCTCTCTCTGCCTGACCATTGGATGCTGGTTTGAACAGGGCAAATGTAACATGTTTGATCCCATTACGGGTCATGAACTCTTTGAACTCAGTACTGGTGAAACATGGTCCGTTGTCGCTCACAAGGACATCAGGCAGGCCGTGCGTGGCAAATATGGCTCGCAGGCTTTCAGTGGTGGCAGCTGACGTGCTTGCCGACATTATCTCACATTCAATCCATTTGGAGTACGCATCTAGGGCCACTAGGAACATTTTACCCAAGAACGGGCCTGCATAGTCGACATGGACCATAGACCAAGGTTTGGAGGGCCAAGACCATAAACTTAGTGGTGCCTCCCTGGGTGCATTGCTTAACTGTGAGCATGTGTTACATTTGTGCACGCAGGACTCTAAGTCCGCATCGATACCGGGCCACCACAGGTGGGATCTGGCTATCGCTTTCATCATTACAATGCCTGGGTGAGTACTGTGGAGATCACTAATGAAAGTGTCCCTGCCCTTCTTAGGGACCACTACCCGATTGCCCCACAGAAGGCAGTCTGCCTGTATAGACATTTCATCTTTGCGCCGCTGGTATGGCTTTATCTCTTCCTGTATTTCCAATCGGACATTGGACCACCTCCTGTGAAGCACACAATTTTTTACTAAGAACAGTAAGGGGTCCTAGCTCGTCCAGGTTCTAATCTGTTGGGCTGTAATGGGTGATTGCTCACTCTCGAATGCTTCCATTAGTATAACTAAATCTGCGGGCTGTGTTATTTCCACCCCCATGGTAGGTAATGGCAGCCTACTGAGATCATCGGCACAGTTTTCTGTGCCTGGCCTGTGGTGGATGGCGTAATTCTATGCGAACAACGTGACCGCCCATCTCTGGATGCGGGCCGATGTAATCGTATTTATCCCCTTATTTTCAGAAAAGAGGGATATGCGGCTTATGGTCAGTTTCCAATTCAAATTTGATCCCAAACAGATATTGATGCATTTTCTTCACCCCATAAACACATGCTAACGCTTCTTTTTCATTCATGCTGTAGGCCCTCTCATCCTTAGATAGACTTCTGGATGCATAAGCAACCGGTTGCAATTTCCCAGATTCATTAGCTTGTTGCAATACACACCCGACCCCGTATGACGATGCTTCACATGCTAGTACCAAACACTTACATGGATCATACAACACAAGCAATTTGTTTGAGCATAACAGTTTTCTAGCTTTTACAAAGGCATTTTCTTGGCTTTTACCCCATACCCATTCGTCTCCTTTACGCAGTAAGGCTGCAGTGGTTCTAACAGTGTGCTGAGACCCGGTAAGAAGTTACCAAAGTAGTTCAGGAGTCCTTGAAACAACCGCAGCTCCGTCACATTCTGTGGCCTTGGGGCGTTCTCGATTGCCTCCGTATTCGAATTGGTGGGCCTGATGCCGTCCGCCGTGATTCTTTTCCCCAGGAACTCCACTTCAGGTGCTGGGGAAACACATTTTGAGCGTTTTGACCTGAGCCCCACGCGGTTGAATCGACTAAGAACCTCCTCCAGGTTTTGCAGGTGCTCGACTGTGTCCCTACCTGTAAACAAGATGTCGTCCTGGAAGACCACCGTGCACGGGACCAACTTCAATAAGCTTTCCATGTTTCTCTGGAATATCATCGCGGTTGATCGAATCCCAAACGGGCATCTGATGTAAATGAAGAGACCTTTGTGCGTTTTGATGCAGGTGAGGCTCCTGCGTCATGTAGGCCGAGGTCAAATCCAGCTTCGTGAACATTTTTCCTCGCACCAACGTCGCAAAAATGTCATTTGCCTTTGGTAGTGGGTATTGATCTTGCAGGGAGAAACGATTGCTAGTTACTTTGTAATCACCACAGATTCTGACGGTGCCATCTCCCTTGAGAACTGGAACAATCGGACTGGCCCACTCGTTAAATTCGATCGGCGAGTTGATGCCCTCTTGTTGCAGCCAGTCCGGCTCGATCTCCACCCTCTCTCTCATCATGTACGGTACTGCTCTCGCCTTGTGATGGATGGGTCGCGCCCCTGGAATTAGGTGGATCTGCACTTCAGCTCCTTGGAACTTCCCGATGCCTGGTTCGAACAGCGAGGGGAACTTGTTTAAGACCTGGGCACGCGAAGTGTCAACAACAGACGAAAGCGCTCGAATGTTGTCCCAGTTCCAGCGTATCTTTCCCAGCCAGGTCCTGCGAGCAGGGTGGGACCATCACCCAATACCACCCAGAGTGGTAGCATGTGCACCGCTCCATCGTAGGAGACCTTTATAGTAGCACTGCCGATTATGGGAATCAGTTCCTTTGTGTAAGTTCTCAGTTTAGTGCGAATGGGAGTCAGGACTGGCCTTGAGGCCTTGCTGCACCACAATTTATTGAAAATCTTTTTGCTCATAATGCACTGGCTTGCGCCCGTGTCCAGCTCCATTGACAACGGGAGTCCATTTAATTCAACCTTCAACATTATCGGGGGAAACTTTGTGGTAAATGTGTGCACGTCATATACCTCTGCCTCCTCGGTCTGAGGCTCTGGTTCGTCGTGATCCGTTGTGGATCTGTCCTCCTCTGCAACATGGTGGTTTGCAGGATTACCAGGGTTTGCAGCTCGCCTGCACATACTTGGCAGTGTCCCATTGTTCCACAGCCCTTGCAAACGTACCCTTTGAAGCGGCATGAATGGAAATGATGATCAGTCCTGCAGCGCCAACAAGGTGTTAATGGCCTTGCATTCATCACCCTTGATGGTGGACTCTGAGACATCTGCGGATGTGCAGCTGCAGGCATGTGGGGCCTGCCCTGTACGTTGCGATTTGAAAACAACATCACTTTGTTCACAGTACTTGTAGCAGCGCTCGTGTGCTGAGAGATTTGCTTAGTATTGTCACTGGTGGTGATGAATGCCTGGGCTATCGCTATGGCTTTATTCAAGGTTGGGGTCACTATAGTCAAAAGTTTGCGAAGTATCACTTCATGGCCAATGCCAAGTACGAAGAACTCCCTGAGCATGTGCTCCAAATGTCCTTCAAATTCGCAATGTCCTGCAAGGCATCTTAGCTTGGCGACATAGCTCACCACTTCCTGGTCTTCAGACCGTTTGTAGGTGTAGAACTGGTACCTCTCCATTAGAATGCTTTCCTTCGGGTTCAGATGCTCCCGGACCAGTGTGCACAAATCATCGTATGATTTCTCTGTGGGTTTCGCTGGAGCAAGCAGATTTTTCATGAGGCCATATGTTGGTGCCCCGCAAATGGTGAGGAGAATCGCCCTTCATTTGACAGTGTTCGCTTCTCCTTCCAGCTCATTGGCCACGAAGTATTGGTCGAGTCGCTCCACCAAGGTTTCCCAATCATCTCCCTCCGAAAATTTCTCCAGGGTGCCCACTGTTCTCTGCATCGTTGGGTTCATCATCTGTATCTCGTCGCTAGTTGTTATGTATGAATAGAGTCTGACCAGATACTGTGAGCTCAGAGTAAAGTGTGACCTTAGTCTTTTATTGCAGGTCTCCAGAGTGCATCTTTTGCCTGTGAGGCCTCCTTAAGTACAGGTGATCCCAAGGGATTTTGGGATCCCTTGGGACTCCAGGGGGTGAGGTATTTTACAGGTTTACATATATAACATTATTAATGTACCAAATTCATTTTTAACAACCCCCACACTCCCCACCCACCACCCCTCCACCCTCCGCACCCCCAACTATAAACCAGCAAGGAATTTAAAAATAGTAACAACAACAACAACAGTAACAGTAATGAGAACAAAAACAATATCAATAACAGCAATAACACCCCCCTCCCAACCTGCGGCCATGTTTCCCTCCAGATCCTAGTTCCCCCCGTGTCCTAACCCCACCCGCCCGTTTTGGTCCCCGGGTACCGAGACGAGTCTGGCGTGTAGTGGCCAACGACAAGACTCCCTGCCGTGGTGGGGGGATGGTGGTGCGATCGGCTGTTGGGGGGCTGTTGGAGGGAAAGACGAAGCTCGGGCCTCGTCTTCCGAGTCAGAAGGAAGTGCTTCCTCCTGACTCGCTTGTGTGCTGGAGCTTGTGCTAGGACCGATCACAGCACCTTAGGGTGCAGCGCTATGCTCAGCCAACAACGCAAGGTTTTGGTGGCGGCAGTTTGAGCACGCATCTCTGCGAGCGCCTGCTGCGCTGCTTCCGCTTGGACAGCAGACACCTGGGAAAAGTCCCACGTGAGCTGCACAAACGTCTGGAGATGCTCGCGACTAATCGCGACCGTCACCTCGCACAGTGAGATCGAGCCCTCCAACCGATCGTCCATTGGAAGCGAGTGCTGAACTTGCTGACCCAACCTCCATGGGGTCGATGTGTACACTATAATGCGCCTTGGCGTTGCCGGCTGAATGCCAGGACCTCTTCAGTTGCAAGAGCGATTTCCAAGGTGGCCGCCGGTTCATCCCCCTCTGTGGCTTCCATAACTTCTTCCTCCTCCTCCTCTAGTTCGGTGGTCGTGTACTCCTCCTCCTGTTCCTCACCACCCATGGTGAATGACACCTGCATAGGTGCAGGTGCAGGTGCGGCCTCCACTTGCATCTCTGGTTGATCTTCAAAGCACATTTGAGCTTATTGAGCTTATTAGAACAGAAGGGTACACATTACCGAGATACGTTACAAATTAATGCATCATGTGGATTTCACTGCCCCAGGAAGCTGTCGCAGCTGCATCAGTCGCAGATGGACAGAATAAGAGAGTGAGGATTTATGGGGAGTGCACATAGAAGGTGGATAGTTGGCCAGATGACCTTCCCGTGCTCTTATTGCTTATGTTCTTATGTTGTCAACCTGGGAGTAACACAAAGGCTGCATGCATGACATGACATCATTCGTATCTTGCATTATGTTACATGATGTTACATTACTTTAAAACTGTTTGACACATTACTCACGTGACGCATAGGAGGGTCCTGCAACACCACGGGTGGTGGCCGAGCGACTGTGCATCCCCACCAGTGCCACTGCACACTCCTCCAGGTCGATCAGTGGCTGCACCTGAGCAGAGCCCCCTCCGGTGCGCCTCTGCTCAGAGCGGTTGTTAGATATCTTCCTCTGCAAATGTGAAAAGAGCGTGGCATAAGCTAATTGACTGGTAGTATCATGGAAACACAACAGTTTCAAACGTTACAGACAAATAGGATCAACAATTGATGCACGGTTAAAACAAAGCTCAGTGTGTTTAGGAGCTAAAGCTTGACACGTACATCTCCCTATACTACAATCGCCATTGAACTGGGCAATGATGGGAGCTAATGTCCAATAGTGTCCCAGGGCAGACAGTGAGCAAGGGCAGTTCTCCCACAGTCCATGCTGGGTCCCTGTGTAAGTGACAGCAGCCAGAGAGACTTAAAAATGGCACAGGTTCATAGCCCTTTCCAGACCTTAGCAGGGAATATATATAAGAATTTACAAAATGTAATTCAATCCAGGAGATTTACTATTATAATTATAATTACAACCTTCATCGATACAATATAAAATCTGTACTTACTCTTGCTGACGCCACAAAGCTGTTCCAACACTTCCAGCATTGGTTTGGCCCCCTCGCCTCGTGGGATGCTGAGGAGGTGACGTCCGCGATCTGACGCCAAATTTCCCTGTACGCCCGGGGTGGAGGTTTCCCACTGCCACCCGGGGTTAATTGGCCCACCTGGAGTGCACCTCCTGGATGAGGACCTCGTTGGCCTGGTCGGAAAAGGGCTTTGCCCTCTTCCTACCCCCCCTCCACATTGTCTGATGATGACATTGTTCTCTTCCTTTCTCTTTTTATATCTCTTTTATCTCTTTTTTCTCTATTTTCTTCAAATCTCTCACTCTCTCTAACAATGCTTTCCTCCTCTCCTTTCTCTCTCCTCTCTCTCTCTCTCTCTCTCTCTCTCTCTCCCCACCACAACAGCCTTCTGTGCATGTGTGGATGACCCCTGACCTCCCGGAACACAGAAAAAGCTGTCCACCAAAAAAAAAACGCATGTGCAGAAGACCCTTGCGAGGGAAGCTTTGCCTTCCACATTGCTGGGCTATCGCTGAGCGAAAGTCGCGGTCCAAAAAATGAGCGATGTGCCAGCGATTGTGAAGGCTGGAACATCGCCCATTTTTGGGGGAATAGCCAGCAAAGTGGAAAGTTTAGCCCAAAGTGTTTACAACTGGCTGAATAAAAACCAACAACTCTGTGATACAAAAAGACATTGAAATGGAATATACAATTTTCTGCATTACTGTTAAATTTTTCGAATGGTAGCTTTGCAGATAAAGGACATTTTGCTTGCAGGAATATAGCATCTTGCAACTTATTTGGATTGTAAAATAGCCAACCATAATACCCTTCCAATGGAACAAAGTGATACATAATGTTAGAGGTTTGTGTTCAGGAGTATGAAGAGTTGACCATGGGAGTTCAAAATCATGGTATCTGATTGAAGGTTGACAAGTCGATATAAGGTTCGACTGAGGTGACAATCTTATAAAGAGGCAAAAAGTTGTCTTGGTTGTTCTGTAACTCCAAGCTCCTGGATATTCTCATAGGTCCTGAATTTGCGGTCAGAGGCTTCCTGCGGGGGAATGTCTCCGATACCACGTACCTGGTGGTCCGGCAGGTTCGGAGACTTGCAGTCCTGGGCCTCTCCGGGTACACGCAAGAAGAGGCGCACATGTCTCAGGGGCACTCACAGTTTGCAAGCGCCCCTGGGATCACGTGGGCCAGCCCAACGAATGACAGAAGGGAATCCCCATTCATGCTTATAGCATTTCCGTATGTATGGAATCTGCATAAGTATGAATGGGAATACCCCCCAAAATAGCTCTACACTTCAAATAAATAAAAGAAAACCATCACATATTTAAAATTAAAACAAAAATGTAATTTTTTGAAAAATAAATTGACATGTTTTAATGGGGCTAGAAATAACCGTATCTTATTTCACAGGAATTTAAATGTATAAATGATTGATCAAATTGTATTTTTCTGTTTTTTAAAACTCTTACGCTGGTAAAAGCAGGCTTAAGAATTTCACGGGCATTCGCTGGGCAGAAGTTGGCAAATAGCCCAACTCTCCGTCTGCGGATACTCTTTTCCTGGGGATGCATTGGATCTGTCAGGAGAATTCGTGACAACTCGCAAGTTCCAGGTTTTAGCGCATGCCTACACCCGGAACCTTGGAAGATGAGCATGTGTCCGCCTCGTACACGCACGTGGAGGCCAGAAATGATGTCCCATAGTAATTCATAACTCTGCCTCACTACCACAACTAGATTTCAATAGAAGTACTTTTGTTGGCAAGCATTTTGAGATATCCTGAGGATGTGAAAGGCATTTTATAAATGCTTTAAAAGTTTTTTCTTTAAATTTAGCAGGATGTTGAGCAGATGGACATCATCCTAATGCATGGATCAAAAGGAGTCGGTGAAGGATTGTTGCTACGTCATTAAGTGCTTAAATTTAGTTACATTCCTTGGTTAAGATGGCAGACAGATCACCTGTTACTCATTAATCTTTGTAACCAATTGCTAGGGGTTTTAATGAGTAGCTGGGAATGGTCCAATCACCAGTTTTCTATGTTTCCCAATGGAGATGGCAAGATTAGGGAATTGTGAATATGCACCTATATCTTATCACTCTGTAATCTATGGGGAAAAACTTGTGGCCGCCACGAAATTTGCCGGTGTCGCCGTGACCTCGGGTTAATGGCTGCTGAAAATGGACCACGCACTAGTGGAAAAAATTTCACGCTGGAAGCTAAAGATCAGCGCTAACTTACTACGTAATGACCTCCTGGTGGTGTTAGTGCAGGCATGTGAGTCGAAGTTCCCATCCAGGAGCGGCGTTCGATATTCCAACAGCATCTGGAAGCGAGGCAATCGAGTTTGCTAGGCATTGTGGGAAATTAAAAGTGCAATGCATTAAAAGTGCAATGCCTTCTGAACTAATACAAATAAAAATGAGGTGAAGAAATGTCGTTTTCAGCCCTTACTGCCTTTTTTAAAAAAAACATTAAAAAGTAGTCGCAGATGGGGAGCTCTTAATGCTGAATTCCCTTCCAAACTTCAAAAAATGGGAAAAGTGCTTCAGCACTAATGCAAATGGCTCAGCAAGCCAGGGCAGGGGCACCCGGGATCTCGCATGCAGCACTCCTGCAGGGGGTAAACACTGCAAGAGAGGTTCCATACCCAAAGGAGCCAGGAGGCGCTCCAAAAAAAACGATGTGAGGCTACATCACCGAGGCCATCACTGCCAGCAGTGTTGCCCTCACAACCTGGTAGGTCAAGGAGGTAGGTTTTAAAGGGCATCTTAAAGGAGGAGAGATGATAGCGGGTACAAGATGCTGGTATCCTCATACGTTATCCTTGTCTAGCATGCACCTCTCGCTTTCCCACCCTTCCCTCACCACAACTTCACCTTTGTGCCTTCCTCATTTCACACACCCAAGAAATACAGCCTGCCCAGCCAGTGCTTGGCACAAATGCTGGAAATTCTCAGCAGGTCAGGCAGCATCTTGACCTGAAACGTTAACTCTGTTTCTCTCTCCATGGATGTTGCCTGACCTGCCGAGTATTTGCAGCATTTTCTCTCTTCTCCGAGGCCTTGAAGTGTACAGCAGCACTCCCAACACACTGGGAAAATGGAGGACACTGCGGGGCCCGCCACCAGCTGATGAAAGAAGATGTCCTCTTTTCGTTTTTATTGCCGGTAACGGGTGGCAGAAAACCCTGAATTTTTAGCCCTATATCTTTTACAATGGCAGTTTACTATCTGTGCTTTTCTACAAAATCACAAATGCTTGTTTGAGTTTAAATAGTAAACATGTCCTGGAAGCTAAAATCTGATTGCAACTGGCATTTAAATCATAATAAACAGGAAAAAAGAGGAGTGTTGTAAAGTAGTTACATTTGGGCTAAAAATAGACAATTTTTTTGATTTCAGTTTCGTTTCATGGTGCTTTCATTGAAATAGAGAACGGACTTGTGCATCCATCTTTTTCTGTGTTCAATTAGCTTCAGTTAGTACGTAACCTCTTATTTCAGGCAATATGGTAGTAATTTTTATACTTGAAACCATATACCTAGTGACTAATAGTAATGGTAATGGATAAGTTAAATACAAAATTGCTTCCATGTTGCTTGAAATAACATTTTGAAATTTGTGGTTTGGGCACGAAGTGTCTGAAAGAATGTTTTTATGGGAGAAAGAAAAAGGAACAAGAGAAAAAAAAACTAGAAAAGAAAACTTGCATGTAGCTGTGGTTGGAACTAAATCCATGACCATTAAGAGGGACTTCCTTCCTATCAAACTACCTCATTTTAAATGGCACTCTTGGCTACATTATATGCAGACTATTTCAGTAGCTGATTATTTGAAAGATTAAAGCCTATATAATTTGACCCTTAAACAAATTTTCTGATGTTATAGAGCAGAAACCATAAATTCTTGAATCCGCAAAAGAACTCGGGTCTATTATTGCCTAATTGGTTACTGTGAATGCATTGTTGATCTTTAGAAATCTCAATCACAAAACTGGTTGGTGTAATCAGGTGCTAATGGATTCAGGTGGTTTTTCAATCAGAATGTTATTCTTTGCAAAATATATTAAATTATGTGCATGGCCTAAAGGGCAAATTTGAAGCTAACGAATGGAGTTTTGAGCCATGTGTGGCAAGATCAGTAATTTAAAATTAACTATTATTCCTGTTCGCTATATAAGATGGTGTTTTGATTCTAAAAAATATAATCTTCAAAGTTCTTAACCAATCTCTACATTACTATAAGTTCATGATTTCTTTCAGTCTAACTAACAACTAGATGGTAGCTTTAATTCTTTTAACGTTACAGTTGTTGGGAAGTTTAGTCAGAGTAGTCACTTGGTCAGTGATGATATATCTCGTTTACTCAAAAAAGTATTCTGTTGGGTATTTTCTCTTTACTGTCTGGACATGTTTAATCGTAAAGATGTTTTTTTTTAAATTCATGCAATGAAAGTATTTTTTACAAACCTCCAAGAGTAAGGCAAAAAAAGGATTCTCTTCTATACCATCTGAAGCCCCATTTAAAATCATACTGACTCAATTGGACTTATGTTGACTAATAAGGAACAATACAACCAGATCTCGAGGTCTTTTAGACACCAAGATCAATAAGCAGCAGCTGAAATTCCATGTTGGCAAGTATAAAATAACTAGTATGGGAAGAGGAAGCAGAGGGTGGATTTTATGAATTTACACATCAGGTGCAGAATGTCATGGTCCAGAAGCGCATATCGGAATTCAGGCACAGAACTCAGTGACCCATCTGGGATTTTTTATCTGTTAAAATTAATAAAAATCTACCCTCAAAAGAACGGGCTATATGTTATATGGAATAGTGGCGCAGTCTGCTTGTCATGAAAGAGATCCTTTGATCATGGTGGATGAATCTATAAAATCATCAGTACAGTGTTCATATGCAGGGGCGCTATTGGTTACTGCTGCCGCTAAACTCCCATTTGTGCTAACGAGAGGAGCAAATTACCCCAATTTCTCCCCAAATGTGTCTTTACCGATCATCACATTTTCATTAATGTGCCGAACAGTGTTATTCCCAGTAATCCACTGACATTAAATTATTGTAATTTTACTGTGATATGACAAGTTTAATTCTTCGCTGGTCTCATCAATAATACAATTCTGCTAAATATAGTTAAAGTAAAGGGGTGGGCATGATTACAATGAAAACATTCTCATTTTAGAGTTTAGAATACAATTAACTAGTCGAGTTTTGCTTTTACTGATTATAATCTTACTGTCACCCTCCCATTATTTTCAATGTATAATAGTTTCATTCAGAAACACATTTTCTGAATTTCCATCAATTTTAAAAAAGTACACTCAAACCTTATGACAATACTCGCTAGAGGCCAGCATTTTGCATGTTTTAACATGGCACAATAGAGTAACTTTGTAAAATTGAGGAGTTAATCACCTCTTAAGGGGTATGAATGAAGTTAATACCCAGACGGATGCTATACTCGAAGGTAGTGTGGGTTAAAAATAAGGCTCCAACATTGTAGTGGCCATCCTCCAACCTATGTCCTTTGCGCACTCTTCCCTGCTGGGAGTGCAGAATCAGTGAGTTTACCTTGTATTCTTACAGCTGGGAACTTTATAAGAGTAAGGAGTACATGCTATTATTACCAATTGTTTAAAGACCTTACAGAGACATAATCCTTAGATAAACTATCTATGGGACCTATGCCAATCTGAACAGATAATACTTTGACTTTGTCTAAAGCAGGAGAAACACAAGCAGTGTGAGGCCCCTTTCTGGTTATTCTTTGAACTTAAACCACCCTTTTCGCCATGACACAGAACCTGTCATCCTCCACCTCCACAATCATAGTCAAGGGAAGCTCATGAATAAAAGACGAGTAAGTGGGAAACTAAGAACCAAACCCAACATTTAAGATGTCCAAGAGGCTGTCTGCAAGCTCATTTGATCTAACTTTCATCATATTTGGATCCATTTTTAAAGTTTTTGAACCAGAGGACTGGTTAAAATCTACCAATTGGGGGACATGGCTGTACTTTTTAAATCATCCAGGCCCAGGAACTTCAAAGCGCAGAAACACTGAATGCTCATCTACTTTATGTGCTTCCTTTCCTTACTACCTTCATTGAATTATTGGTCAGAAAACTTTGCACAGTATGGATCCAAATTTCCAATATGTGCTACCAGTCAGCACTGAAAAGTCAGAAAACTATACCTAATGTCTCAGATTGACATTGGCTAATGGAAGAAAGATTTTTTACTGAGTAAGATGTGCTCATTAAAGTAATAATAATAATGAAAGATGTCACCATCATCATCATCGGCAGTTCCTCGAAATCGAGGAAGACTTGCTTCCACTCTAAATGGAAGATGTGGTGTATGATCAACATACAAAGCACACTTTATGTACTGTATCTAAACATTGTACCAGAGCTTTATGTATCTGTTACTCAGAAATTTGTCCTATCTAAATGAATTGTTACTGATTGAAAAATCATGGATTTAACCATGTCAATAAAGTATTTTGCTTGATTTAAATGTATACTGGACACTGTGCACCAACAACAACAACTTGCATTTATATAGCATCTTTAATGTAGTAAAATGTCCAAAGGCACTTCACAGGGAAGTTATCAAACAAAATTTGACACCTAGACACATAAGGAGATATTAGTTCAGGTGAAAGGAGGTAGGTTTTAAAAGGCATCTTAAAGGAGGAGAGATGATAGCAAGGCAAAGAGATTTAGAGAGGGAATTCCAGAACTTGGGGCCTCGGCACCTGAAGGCACACCTGCCAATGATGAAGCAATGAAAGTCAGGGATGTGTAAGAGGCCAAAATTGGAGGAGTGCAGAGGTCTTGGAGGGTTTCAGGGTTGGAGAAGGTTACTGAGTTGGGAGGGGCGAGGCTGTGGAGGGATTTGAAAACAAGGATGAGAATTTTTTAATCGCGGCGTAACCAGAGTAGGAGTCAATGTAAGTTAGTGAGCACAGGAATGATGGGTGAACTGGACTTGATGTAAATTATGAGTGGGGCAACGGAGTTTTGGATTAGCTCAAGTTTATGGAGGGCGCAAGGTGGGAGCCTGGCCAGCAGAACATTGCAATAGTCGAATCCAGAGGTAACAAATGCATGGTTGAAGGTTTCAGCAGCAGATGAGCTGAGACAAAGGCAGAGATGGGCGATGTTACGGAGGTGAACGTAGGCATCTTGGTAATGGAGTGGATATGGGGTCAGAAGCTCATCTCAGGGTCAAATGGTCAGGTTTAGTCTAAGACAGTGGCCCAGGAGAGAAGTAAGTGGTCTTGATGTACTTAATTAAAATTTGCTTTAATGAAGGAACAGAGTTGTGATAGAGGTATCTAAACAGTAAAATATTGGACACGCCAGAGAAGATTATATATTATCTTATAGCATAGTTTAATTATGTCAATCTTTTTCCAATTAGAGCTGGTGATGGACCTGGAACTAGGGAAATATCAAGAGATGTAAGCACCTTTCCTACTTGTATATTCCAGCCAACCCCGTCACAATCCACTCTTCTACCTTCAATGAACCATCAGAGATCCAAAAGGAGCCAAAGACACCCTACTAAAATGGAGACTTCCCGAGCATTCCAGCTATTGAGCTCTAATTACTCCCTTGCCAACCTAAGACGTGTACCAGGAATGATCCCAGCCCTGTCAGCAATTAAACCGTTATCCCAAACGTACTGAACTGTGTCAGACCATTAATGAATGTTTCTTCAAATAACACAAGTAACATCCTGCATGCTCTATATGCCATGGCCAGAGAAAATCACACACATTCTGCACAAAGCTATAAAAGTCTCAGGTTTCTGCTTTAAAGGTTAAATTTCTTAATTACACTCTCCCCTGAAAGATTAATTCTAAAATTAGCATTAACACGAATAAAATCCAGAAACCTCAACATTAGAAAACTGCAGTTCTGTTATGATCCATCAATGGTTAGCCTGTTTGGTATATTTGTGGGCATTTTATTTCTGTATCAATGTAGAGTGTGCCTTCACCTGCATCATACACAGATGGCTGAAATGTGATGGGAGAGGAGTTGCTGAGGATAATGATGTACATCAATTACTTTCAGAATGATACTTTTGTAAGAATTTATTATTTGATTAAAAAAAATTTATTTCTTCCTTCTAAGTCATTTTGCCGATTAAAAATTATGTTTTACTTCTAACCACAAAGCTCAAAGCTCATTTCAAGAGATTTTTTTAGCTCATATTCAGAGAAAAATAAACATGAAAATCAGAAGGCCCTGAAATCATGTTATCAGATTTCGGCCCAAAAGAATGTAAGTATTTAAACCTTTTTTCAATTAGCTGTGTTTTTAATAAAGCATTTTTCTACCAATATTGGTTGGTACTTTGCTAATGAATTGAGATAAATGCAATGATTATACATCTCTCAGTCAATTGTTATTTATTACTCCATCAGCTGTCAAGGTAACATATCTTAAAAAGGTCAAATGGTTGTACTGGCAAAGTCCAGTATTCAGTTCGGACTTTAACAAAGCAGTGCAGTATAAACAATTATCAACAAGCGCATCAGAGCCTGTATTTTAAACCAACATATTCCTAATTTAGGAATTGCCGACAGGAAAAGTTGTTAGACTGTCACCAAGGTTGCTGGACAAGGGATTATCCCCTACCCCAGAGAAAGTGATCTGTCCCCACAAGAGGGAGCTGCTTGCAAACCCTTGGGCTATTGCTAAAGATGAAAAGCCTCATTTTTTGTATTTAAGAAAAAATCCTCCTCAAATCCTTTTCACAATTCAGAATTTTCAAAATGTACTGTTGTGGTCATTGTTTCATGTTTTTTAATTTATTCATTCATGGGATGTGGGTGTTGCTGGCAAGGTCAGCATTTATTTCCCATCCCTAATTGCCCTTCAGAAGGTGGTGGTGAGCTACCTTCTTGGAACGCTGCAGTCCATGTGGTGAAGGTACTCCCACAGTGCTGTTAGGGAGGGAGTTCCAGGATTTTGCCCCAGCAACGATGAAGGAATGGTAATATATTGCACTTCTATGGAAAATATTCTATTATAATTAGTGAATAATAGCTCAAACGTGTTTTGTAAATGGCTTTGAAATCACAAGCATTCACAAATGAGGATTTAAGGGTTTTTGTTTAAGTTTTGGGTGGCATTTCTAATTTTGCTAATCTTAACAAAGAGGTAGATGTGACTAAAAATGGTGGACTGTAGGTAACATAGCACAATTGCATTATTTTTAACTCTGCCCTGTAGATTCATGAAAAAATTAAAGCATTAGTAAAAGATAAAAGAAAAATAAGCCAATTTTTGCTTGTCAAGGTCTTGTTAATGACATTTCAGAGCTGCATGGTCAATCAAAATGTAAGGATTTTATTATTTTAAAAGTGTCTATGCTGGTGACCACTGGTGAATACTATGGTACATGACTTGAGTTTAGCACACTATTCTCCAATCTCCACAGATGCCACACATCCAAGCATTCCCCCTTGAAAAGATGGATTGCACCACTTGTTCCAACTCAGTCTGCCTTTGCTGTGGAACTTTGCCTTTAAACATCACAACAGGGGCAGGATTACAATATGGGGCGGGATTCTCCTGGCGCCGCTGCCATGGGAACATCTATTTCATGGGTGCAAGAGTCAGGATAAGGGGGATGGAGACCCACAAAGCCAGGTCACTGCCTTGTGTATATAACCCTGGGATTCCCAGAGCTTCTCCTGAAGGGTATATTAGGCCCCATACCTGCAATAAACATTCTCATTTAAATAAGGTCAATGACTCAATACTAGCCCTCTGGTATCATCTTCCTGTGGTTTAACCAGTTGGCCACTTAGATATAAGGACACCCTGAAGAAGACAGCATTGAGTTTTCTGCCTGGACTATCCTTAGATCAGAGGGTCTATACGGGACCTGAAAAGTTAAGTGTAATCTTTTCCTTACAGTCTCCCCAGTGATCCACGGGCATGCTCTTCTCCAAGAACATCCAGAAGCCCCCAACCATGGTAGCCATTTCTTGGGCCCAGAGTGGTGGCCTATTTTACCGCTCTACATTCAAGCATAGGTACCCACAGGGCTGCACTGGTGGTGCAATTAGGCCATATTAGATGACTTGGCCCACCAAATGTGGGTGTTCTAATGCCTGGATGGACAGGCACAACATACTTTGGGTGCAGATCCTCTCATGATTTACTATCACCATACTTGCTCGCACCATTGGTTCCTCCACTGTATTTCTGAAGGCTATCTTTTCCCATCAAAATTATCCTTGCAATGCCCATACAGAGTTCATCAGCAGCTGCAGGACTATTTTCTATTACTATTGTGTTCTTCATTGCTGGATTAAGAAACTTTTCAACATTTATACTGGCTAAGTGCCTCATTAGCTGTTTGAGAAGTGTTAAAGGATTATTATTCCAGGCGTCTTTTGATTGCCTGCTTTTTCTCATTATCACCACTACAATTTACATTTTAGAACTCACGTTTCAAATATATGTATTTTTCCAATATTGGTTGCCAAAAAACAGGCACGATGCCTATTTTTTAATAAAGTAGAAAGATCAGCATTTTGGAGTTTTTTGTGTACAATATTCTTAAATCTGCAACTTGCATTGTGGTTGCACAATTACTTTAGTGTAAAAATATTTTTTGGCAGAGATATTAAATTAAACATCTTCATTTGAATATTGCACAAAGTTTGTCTCATCAGTCTTATGCACTCAATCATCTTTTTGATAAAATAGACAAAACCATTAAAAACAGCAATATTTCTGAATACTACAAGAATTCCACAAGTTCCTCTAAGTATGAAATATTACAATTTTTCTGCTTTTAAAACGAGCCCTAAATTAGCAGAAGCTATCAAACTCAATTTATTTGAATAAATCTTTTTGCTATATTCCCAAATTTAAATTTTAAAAAATTAAACCTGTAAGAGTCAATCAAAAATTCAAACTGAGATATCAGAAGTTAGTGAGTAATAATCGATTCATTTAAACAGAACAGATCATGTTAATGGGTTAAATTGTCATTGAAATAGATTCACTTGATATTGTCAAAACATTTTTCATAATTCAAGGCAGGTTGTAGTAGTCAGTTACATTTCTAGTAAGATCCTCATTAACTCTGATTACCGCGTGTGCTTTGCGGCTTTTAATCTGCAAAATATTAGTGCTCGAAAGGCTAAGGGGAAGTTACTGCAATCATTTTCTGCATTTATATTAAACGTTTAAATTGTATCCCAACTTATGTTGTAACTTTTATCTGGTTTATATCAGATCATATTATTCTGCTTTTCTTTCTCTTGTCTTTCTGTTCTTCCTCTCCTCCAATAGTCTCTCATTTTTTTCAGAGGTTGTTTCTTAAGGTTCCCTCCTGCTTTTCTTTCTCTTGTCTTTCTGTTCTTCCTCTCCTCCAATAGTCTCTCATTTTTTTCAGAGGTTGTTTCTTAAGGTTCCCTCCTGCCATAGCCCTGAAATCGTAATTTTCTCTAGAACCTCTCCTATCTCCCCTTATGCCCTCTCCGAGCTCATCTTGTCCATAAGACCCACCCCACCTCCTCCCTTGACTGTATTCAGACCAAACTGCTGACCACCCAACTTCTCTTCCTGGCCCCCATGTTAACTAATATTGTTAATGGTTCCCTCCCCTCAGGACTTTTCCCCTCACCCTCCAAATCTGCCATCATCACACCTCTCCTCAAAAAACTCACCCTTGACCCCTCTGTCTTTGCAAACCAACTCTAACTTCCCTTTCTTCTCCAAAGTCCTTGAACATGTTGTCTCCTCCCAAATCCGTGCCCATCTTTCCTGCAACTCCATGTTTGAACCTCACCAATCAGATTTCCACCTCTACCACAGTACTGAAATGGACTTATCAGTCACAAATGACTTCCTCTATGACTGTGACCGTGGCAAAATATCCCTCCACGTCCTTGTTGACCTGTCTCTGACACGGTGGACCACATCATCCTGATTCAACGCCTCTCCTCCATTGTCCAGCTGGGTGGGATTGCTCTCGCCAAGTTCCATTCTTATCTATCCAGTCGTAGCCGCAGAATCAACTGCAACTGCTTCTCTTCCCACACCAGCACTATTATTTCTGGATTCCTCCTTGGCCCCTCCTATTTCTCAATTGCATGTTGCGCCTTGACGACATAATCCGAAAACACAACGTCAGCTTCCACAGAGGCTGTTGCTGGGATTTCCACTGAGACTCCCGCGCCAGGGGGACCAACAGAAGCAGCAAGCAAGGCAGCATGGACCTGCCATGGCTCAAAGAAGAAGAGAGCGAAGAAGGAAATGGCAGAGTGTGGCTTATAGGATAGGGGTCTTTAAGATAAAAATGACCTACCTGAACATCTTAGAGGAGCAGTGCATGAGCAGGCACTGCTTCAGCAGGCAGGCAGTCACTGACCTATTGCAGATGGAATTGGAGCCCTACAGCAGGGCAGACAAGGAACTGGCTGTGTCTGTAAAGATAACCATGGCCCTCAACTTCTACGCCACAGGCTCATTCGAGGCTGCAACTTCTGACTTCAGCAACATCAGTTACTTTGCTGCTCATACAACCATCAGGCAGGTGACATGCACTCTTTACAGGGAAACAGCAAATATCACCTTCCCCATACAGGCTGCCGATCAGAAGGAGAGGGAATGCCCTCCAACACTATTACCGTACTGCGAGTACGAAGACCAACACAAAAGCCAAGCAAATAAAAACTGTTTAATTCTCTTCATGCATATTGTGCATTTTATAACTGTTCCTTCCTCTTTATATTGAAATGAAATCATCCGAGTGCCATCCTTTTGTGCCTGGACACTGTGCTCACTTACTTATCCTAGGACTCCTATGATATAGTTTCCCTGTCACTAGAGCCTGGAACGTGGATGGCTGCTCATCATCCACTGAATGCACTTGACGTGGAGGGTGACTTTGAACAGCTCTGGCTGTTGAGGATCCCGCTACAGACTACTGTATCTTGGTGTTAGCTGGGGCAGTCTGGGACACCTGGCTATGTGGAACCAACAAGCAAGCTAGGTTAAAGGCGTGCTTCCATAGAGCCAATGCCACGGCCATGGGACTGCATCTCTATACTCCCACTGCTCTGCTTAAGAACAGAGTGAAGGAGTGTGGTAATGCTCTGAAAGCCCCTATCCATGCTTTCCCTCATGGATTGAAAGCTTGAGGAGATGCTATTCCCCAGAGCCCTGATAGCATCAGTTTGAGCTCCCAGCAAAGCTACCAGAGGCTTCAGCATTGTGAGCCCTTCTTCAATGTTCATAGAGTTGACCATTCACTCCATGATTGACTTCATGTTCTCATAGCCCCATGCAACTACCTCACAAAAGTTGGCTGAACTGCTTCATGCCATTGTTTGCAAGCTAAATGTCAGGAAGCCCAGTGCACTTATAAGGTCCTGGTGTATAGTGATCAATCTTTTTACATGCCACTCGAGGCCTTCAACTGCAGCAAAGCTAGTTTGCGAGTTATATCTCCAGCTGCTACCTGAGCCATTCTACCCCCCTGCCCATGTTCTTGTGCACTAGTGCTCAATGAGTCTCCCAGCGCAGACATGTCTAGCCTATAATGTGGATAAATGTGAGGTTATCCACTTTGGGTGCAAAAACACGAAGGCAGAATATTATCTGAATGGCGGCAGATTAGGAAATGGGGAGGTGCAACGAGACCTGGGTGTCATGGTTCATCAGTCATTGAAAGTTGGCATGCAGGTACAGCAGGCAGTGAAGAAGGGAAATGGTATGTTGGCCTTCATAACTAGGGGATTTGAGTACAGGAGCAGGGAGGTTTTACTGCAGTTGTACAGGGCCTTGGTGAGGCCTCACCTGGAATATTGTGTTCAATTTTGGTCTCCTAATCTGAGGAAGGACATTCTTGCTATTGAGGGAGTGCAGCGAAGGTTCACCAGACTGATTCCCGGGATGGCGGGACTGACATATGAGGAGAGACTGGATCAACTGGGCCTTTATACACTGGAGTTTAGAAGGATGAGAGGGGATCTGATAGAAGCCTATAAGGTTCTGACGAGACTGGACAGGCTAGATGCGGGAAGAATGTTCCCGATGTTGGGAAAGTCCAGAACCAGGGGACACAGCCTAAGGATAAGGCGTAAGCCATTTAGGATTGAGATGAGGAGAAGCTTCTTTACTCAGAGAGATGTTAACCTGTGGAATTCTCTACCGCACAGAGTTGTTGATGCCAGTTCATTGGATGTATTCAAGAGGGAGTTAGATATGGCCCTTGCGGCTAAAGGGGTCAAGGGGTATGGAGAGAAAACAGGAAAGGGGTACTGAGAGAATGATCAGCCATGATCTTATTGAATGGTGGTGCAGGCTCGATGGTCCGAATGGCCTACTCCTGCACCTATTTTCTATGTTTCTATGTTTCTATCCTGTAAAGAACACATAGTGGCAATCTGCGAGCTGGTGCTTACTAGTGTATGATCAAACAATGCTGAGTCTTCATCCGTGCTCCCCTCTTCCAGTTCCTCGACTTTTGGGCACTTCGCGTTGGCTTCAGCTAAAAGCAGTTGCACTTTGTCAGGTATAGTTTGTGAGAGTGAGATTTCAGTGAGAAAAGAAAGAGGGCAAGATGGCCAAGAACCCTGCAGATCATGTTCTCCAGACTTGCCACTCACCATACCATGGTGCAATCCATCACCGTGATTTTCACGACCTACTGCTCAACTGGTTCACGCACATTCTCTCTCACATCCTATCCTCACCTGCTCCCTGTTATTGCTTGTGAACTTCTCCGACAAGAAAGAAGGGAGAGTGTTAGCCTCATGAGAAGCTTTGAGGCTGTGCATGCGAAGGTAGAATGGTGGTGCTGGGTGGCAGAGCTGTGAGGTGGTGAAGGCAGTGATGGTGATGAGAGTAGGAGGTACAGCGTCTGGCATTAGAAGCAAAGGAGGTAGAGTGATTATAGAGTGGTGTGCCCTGCAATGATTGGAGGAGAGTGCTAGTAATCAGGGGAGGGAAGGGTTGTGAGTGCTGGGAATTCAGTTACTGTAGAGTTATGCAGTCCTGGTCAGGTCTAAACATTTTCTGCATTACAGCAGATCCATGGAGTACTGACCCGCTCTGCCACCTCTGCCCACTGCTACTGAGCTGCTTGTCTCGAGACTGTCCTGCTGCCTGTTGGGAAAAAAGAATCCTTTCTCCTGTCAATCTCCTCCACCAAAACTTCCAATGTGCTGTCTGAAATTTAGGAGGCCTTTTAGATTCTCATCTGCTTGCCATTTGTGTGAAGTTGAAATCAATACAATTTGCTTGCAGGCACCGTGCACCTCTCCTTTAAGAGGCGTAGCCTGCCTTTAAATGGCATCAGGGATGCCTGATACTGCAACCCCCCCTCCCCCATCCCTCATTAGGTGAGCTGCCAATCAATAGCGCTCGTAGGCCATCTATTTAATGATCACGCGAGTCCTTCGCCAATTTTGTTTCTCAGTTGTGGTCAAGTCATCATCACAGGCAGTCCCTCAAAATCGAGGAAGACTTGCTTCCACTCCAAAAGTAAGTTCACAAGTGACTGTACAGTCCAATATGGGAATTACAGTCTCTGTCACAGGTGAGACAGACAGTGGTTGAAGGAAAGGGTGGGTGGGGAGTCTGGTTTGCCGCATGCTCCTTCTGCTGTCTGCGCTTGATTTCTGAATACTCTCGGCGACGAGACTCGAGGTGCTCAGTGCCCTCCCAGATGCTCTTCCTCCACTTAAAGTGGTCTTTGGTCAGGGACTCCCAGGTGCTGGTGGGGATGTTGCACTTTTTCATGGTGGCTTTGAGGGTGTCCTTGTAATGTTTCCTCTTCCCACCTGGGGCTCGCTTGCCGCGTAGGAGTTCCGAGTAGAGCACTTGCTTTTGGAGTTTCATGTCGGGCATGTGGACGATGTGGCCCACCCAACGGAGCTGGTCGAGTGTGATCAGTGCTTCGATACTGGGGATGTTGGTCTGATCGAGAACATGGATGTTGGTGCGTCTATCCTCCTAGTGGATTCGCAGGATCTTGCAGAAGCTGTGCTGGTGGTACTTCTCCAGCGCTTTGAGTTGCCTACTGTATATTGTCCATGTCTCTGAGCCATGCAGGAGGGTGGGTATCACTACTGCCTTGCAGACCATAAGCTTGGTGCCAGATTTGAGGTCCTGGTCTTCAAACACTCTCTTCCTCAGGTGACCGAAAGCTGCGCTAGCACATGAGGTGGTGTTGGATCTCGTCATCGGTTTCTGACCTTACTGATAGTAGGCTCCCAAGGTATAGAAAATGGTCCAAGTTGTCCAAGGCTGCACCATGGATTTTGATGACCAGGGGGGGCAGTGCTGTGTAGTGTGGTCAGGTTGGTGGAGGACCTTTGTCTTACGGATGTTTAGTGTAAGGCCCATGCTTTTGTATGCCTCGGTGAAGATGTTGACGATGACTTGGAGTTTGGCCTCTGAATGTGCGCAGATGCAAACATCATCCACATACTGTAGTTCGATGACAGAGGATGGGATGGTCTTGGATCTAGCCTGGAGGCGACGAAGGTTGAACAGGTTCCCATTGGTTCTATAGTTTCATTCCATTCGAGCAGGGAGCTTGTTGAGAGTGAGATGAAGTATTGCAGCAAGGAAGATCGAGAACATAAGAACATACGAATATAAGAAATAAGAGCAGGAGTAGGCCACCTAGCCCCTCGAGCCTGCTCCGCCATTTAATAAGATCATGGCTGATCTGATCATGGACTCAGCTCCACTTCCCTGCCCGCTCCCCATAACCCTTTATTCCCCTATTACTCAAAAATCTATCTATCTTCGCCTTAAATATATTCAATGACCCAGCCTCCACAGCTCTCTGGAGAAAAGAGTTCCATAGATTTACAACCCTCTGAGAGAAGAAATTCCTCCTCATCTCAGTTTTAAATGGGCGGCCCCTTATTCTGAGACTATGTCCCCTGGAGCTTTGGTGCAGCTCTGCTTGTCACCGGTCCGGACATGGATTGGATCTGTGGTGGATCCATTGGTCAGGATCATGGCTTGCATGTCGTCGTGGAGCAGGCGAAGGATGTTGACAAACTTTTGGGGCCAACCAAAATGGAGGAGAATGCTCCATAGTCCCTCACGGTTGACAGTGTCAAAGGCCTTTGTAAGGTCAAAGAAGACCATGTACAAGGTTTGGTGCTGTTCCCTGCATTTCTCTTGTAGTTGTCGCGCGGTGAAGATCATGTTCGTTGTACCCCTTAGTGGACGGAATCCGCATTGTGATTCTGGGAGGAGTTCTTCAGCCACAGGGAGAAGATGGTTGAAGAAGATTCACGAGATGCTGTCAATTAATTGTTTACTGGCTGCACAGTGCCGATTTTAGGCTTGAACTTGGGCCCAGGCAAATTTCTGCCCTGAGTATCTGAAATGGTGAATGTTCCATTCCCTGGCTCCAACATTTTTCACCTTGATGAGCTCAAATATTTGGGCTGGATTTTCGGTTCTGCTCATTTCGGGGCAGTAATGATGGCGGGGCAGCAAAGTTTGCGCCCGCGAACAGTTTACGCTTGTGTCAGCAAAATTTGTCAGCTGGGCCCTGAGTGTGGGCAGAGCGCTAAGGGATGCTTAAAACACCTCTCTTAAGGCGCTAGACCGGCTAAGCAAGTGAAAATCCCGAGCTAAACAGCCAGCCTTGGAGCCCTCAAGGAGAGGTCTGGGGGGAAAAAAACAGAAAATAAAATAGCAAAAACATTCCCAATAAATAACTTATGCCACTATAACATAAATCGCAAAATAAGTAAAATAAAAAACAATCACACTTACCTGAGGTCGACATTACTTACCTCACTGCAGCCGCTACAGCTTGGACCGCCAGCTTTCACAGGCGGTCCCAGCACGGTGCTCTAGGAGCTCTAAGGGTCAGGCGGCAGCCAAAAATCAAGCCGGTGTCGCAACCAGGGCGGTAACGCCCCATCGAAACCGGCACCGAAAGTCCCGGCAGGATGCTAGAAGGTGGCCTCCCACCTGGAAGTGCTTACCGTTGCCTTGCCGCTCTCCGGGGCACTACAGGGGCGGCAGAAACCCGAAAATCCAGCCCTTACACTTTAAAAAAAAATGCAGCAAAATATGCTTTCGTTGGAGACTACCAATTTTTCTGCTTACACTTTTCTGCCTTAGATTTATATGGCCCTCAACTCTGTGCCTTCAGTGGGTAAACTTTGGCTGAACTGGTTTTCTGTTAAGTATTATTGATTGTAATGCCTTATTGCCATTTTTCAAAAATTGGCCTCCCATTGCTTGTTAATATTAGAAATACCAGTAGCCATTTGTAAGTTTTATGGAAACATGCTGCTGGCAATACTTTGTTGCCACTCTGAGAAATCAAAGAATCAAGTTAAAGTGCCACGCTGTTGCAACAAAAAAACCCCAGTTATTTTATGCTGGTTTCCCTAAGGCTGTACATAGTGTTATCATTTTAATAGTTGGGCCTGTGTGGCCACATGCCACAAGGTACTCAGCCTTGAAATTACAACCATTCGCCAACTATTTGATATAATATATTTTTTTACAAACAATTTGAATAAAGTTTATGTCCATAGAGGTCATTTGTACGTCAATCAAATGTTCTTGAAAATGCTGTGCTCCTTTGATAGAATGTCTTTGATTTCATAAACTTAGAAAACCTGACAATACTAATGAAGACTGAAATATGTGAACTTGTTAACCGTCTATTTTCACTGACTTTGAACTTTTGTGGTATTGCTGTCACTACAAGGTTGAGTGATGTTTTAAAATAGGAAATCCCATCGGTTAGCTGACTCTTGTCTCAAAGGAAGATCTCTAACAATGTGCAATTAGGCTGATCCCTTTATAAAACAAATAGGTCTCCAATGCCTTCAATTGCATAAACTGAGTAAATGTTTATTTTGGGGGATATAGTTTTATCTCCCAGTAATTGGTATCTTTATAATTGGAGGCTTTATCAACTAGATTATTTATTATACTGGGCAATTTGGGTGAAAAACTAGCAATGGAGTTCAAGGTGTTATTACATAAGGAATACAGGTAGACTGTGCAATGTTGTTAACGGCTTAAACTGTTACCATAGTGAGAGTGTCAGCAAAGTAAAACATTAATTGGCAGAATAAATTATCATCTGTGTTTGGATAGTTTCTAAACTGATTTTCCTATAATATTTTCACAAATAAACTGCATTTTAGAAACTTTACAAAATCATTATTCCTGTAAACGTTATGACAGGCTGCAATCATGTGGAATCCCAATTGGCATCTTAGTTACAAAATAATTTTTGGCTTCCATGCCTCTAAGCTTGCAGTAAAGGGCAACTCCCCTGTTTATAATTATGGATGGGTTGAAAGGTTACTTACGTTGTAGCTCATTTTTGTTCAAGTCCATCCAAGCAAAACTGCCCATGGCAGGGTTTGCTTATCTATTTTATTCTTTTGTTCCCAAGTTCTGATGAAAGCAGCTGTGAAGAACAAATCTTTTCTGAACACTATTTTTTTATTCAGTCATGGGATGTGGGCATCTCTGGCAAGGCCAGCATTTTTTGCCCATCTCTAATTACCCTGAACTGAGTGGCTTGCTTGGCCATTTCAGAGGGCAGTTAGGATACAACCACATTGTTGTGGGTCTGGAGTCACTTATAGGCCAGATCACAGAAGAGCAGCAGGTTTCCTTCCCTAAAGGACATTAGTGAACTGGATGGGTTTTCACAAGAATCCAGTAGTTTCATGGCCACAATTACTCACAATAGCTTTTTAATTCCAGTTTTATTTAATTAACTGAATTGAAATTCCCAGCTGCCTTGGGGGGATTTGAACTCATATTTCCAGATCATTAGTCCAGGCCTCTGGATTACTAACCCAGTTACGTAACCACTGTGCTACCTTTCCACTTTCCACAGATGTCAACTATCTCAGCCCCCACCCCTGAAATATTAAATTTAGTTTAAAATCACTTTCTAATCACACCAGTCTCGATCAGTATTCTTAATAGCCCAGTAGAGTTGGTGCTCCTCAAGCAGATCTCTGCTGGTTTCTGTGCTATGTTAGCTGAATTCAGCTGGTTGGCTGCTAAGAGCACGACAAACTTTCAAAACTCTTTTTATTAGGTTATATGTACAGTTTAGCAGGCATGTAACACAAGCCGAAGTCATAAAGCAGTAGGATTTTTTAAGCAAGAGTAACTTTATCCTGCAATTGGCAGCTGTGGTTTATGATAATCACAAATATAGAAACATAGAAACATAGAAAATAGGTGCAGGAGTAGGCCATTCGGCCCTTCTAGCCTGCACCACCATTCAATATGATCATAGCTGATCACGCAACTTC
This sequence comes from Pristiophorus japonicus, assembly GCF_044704955.1. Classification (NCBI taxonomy): domain Eukaryota; kingdom Metazoa; phylum Chordata; class Chondrichthyes; family Pristiophoridae; genus Pristiophorus; species Pristiophorus japonicus. Next base: position 174,087,572 of record NC_091977.1, on the reverse strand, counting down.
AGTACCCCATTCCTGCTTTCTCTCCATACCCCTTGATCCCTTTAGTCGTAAGGGCCACATCATACTCCCTTTTGCATATATCTAATGAACTGGCCTCAACTACTTTCTGTGGTAGAGAATTCCACACGTTCACAATTCTCTGAGTGAAGAAGTTTCTCCTTATCTCAGATCCAAATGGCTTACCCCTTATCCTTAGATTGTGACCCCTGGTTCTGGACTTCCCCAACATTGGGAACAATCTTCCTGCATCTAACCTGTCGAATCCCATCAGATTTTTATATGTTTCTATGAGATCACCTCTCATTCTTCTAAATTCCAGAGAATATAAGCCTCGTCGAGCCAGTCTTTCTTCATATGTCAGTCCTACCATCCTGGGAATCAGTCTGGTGAACCTCCACTGCACTCCCTCAATAGCAAGAATGTCCTTCCTCAGATTAGGAGATCAAAACTGTACACAATATTCAAGGTGTTGCCTCACCAAGGCCCTGTACAACTGCAGTAAGACCTCCCTGCTCCTATACTAAAATCCTGTCGCTATGAAGGCCAACATGCCATTTGCCTTCACCGCCTGCTGTACCTGCATGCCAGTTTTAAATGACTGATGTACCATGAGACCCAGGTCTCATTGCACCTCCCCTTTTCCTAATCTGTCACCATTCAGATAATATTCTGCCTTCCTGTTTTTGCCACCAAAGTGGATAACCTCACATTTATCCACTTTATACTGCATCTGCCATGCATATGCCCACACCTAACCTGTCCAAGGCACCCTGCAGCCTCTTAGCATCCTCCTCACAGCTCACACTGCCACCCAGCTTAGTGTCATCTGCAAACTTGGAGATATTACATTCAATTCCTTTGTCTAAATCATTAACGTATATTGTAAATAGCTGGGGTCCCAACACTGAACCTTGGCGTACCCCACTTGTCACTGCCTGCCATTCTGAAAAAGACCTGTTTATTCCTAGTCTTTGCTTCCTGTCTGCCAATCCACATCAATACATTACCCCCAATACCATGTGCTTTAATTTTGCACACTAATCTTTTGTGTGGGACCTTGTCAAAAGCCTTTTGAAAGTCCAAATACACCACATCCACTGGTTCTCCCTTATCCACTCTACGAGTTACATCCTCAAAAAATTCCAGAAGATTTGTCAAGCATGATTTCCCTTTCATAAATCCATGCTGACTAGGACTGATCCTGTCACTGCTTTCCAAATGCGCTGCTATTACATCTTTAATAATTGATTCCAACATTTTCCCCACTACCGATGTCAGGCTAACCGGTCTATAATTCCCCGTTTTCTCTCTCCTTTTTTAAAAAGTGGTGTTACATTAGCTACCCTCCAATCCATAGAAACTGATCCAGAATCCAAAGAATATTGGAAAATGACCACCAATGCATCCACTATTTCTAGGGCCACTTCCTTAAGTACTCTGAGATGCAGACTATCAGGCCCTGGGGATTTAACGGCCTTCAACACATCAATTTCCCTAACAAAATTTCCAGCTTTATAAGGATTTCCTTCAGTTCCTCCTTCTCGCTAGACCCTCGGCCCCCTAGTACTTCCAGAAGGTTATTTGTGTCTTCCTTAATGAAGACAGAACCAAAGTATTTGTTCAATTGGTCTGCCATTTCTTTGTTCCCCATTATAAATTCACCTGATTCTGACTGCAAGGGACGTACATTTGTCTTCACTAATCTTTTTCTCTTCACATATCTATCAAAGCTTTTGCAGTCAGTTTTTAATCTTCCCTGCAAGCTTATACTCTATTTTTCCCCTCCTAATTAAACCCTTTGTCCTCCTCTGTTGAATTCTAAATTTCGCCCAGTCCTCAGATTTGCTGCTTTTTCTCGTCAATTTATATGCCTCTTCCTTGGATTTAACACAATCCCTAATTTCCCTTGTTAGCCACGGTTGAGCCACCTTCCCCGTTTTATTTTTACTCCAGACAGGGATGTACAATTGTTGAAGTTCATCCATGTGATCTTTAAATGTCTGCCATTGCCTATCCACCCTCAACCCTTTAAGTATAATTCGCCAGTGTATTCTAGCCAATTCACATCTCATACCATCGAATTTACCTTTCTTTAAGTTCAGGACCCTAGTCTCTGAGTTAACTGTGTCACTCTGCATCTTAATGGAGAACTCTACCATATTATGGTCACTCTTCCCCAAGGGGCCTCGCACAACAAGATTGCTAATTAATCTTCTCTCTTTACACAACACCAGTCTAGGATGGCCGGTTCTCTAGTTGGTTCCTTGACGTATTGGTCTAAAAAACCATCCCTTATACACTCCAGGAAATCCTCCTCCACTGTATTGCTACCAGTTTGGTAAGCCCAATCTATATGTAGATTAAAGTCACCCATGATAACTGCTGTACCTTCATTGCACACATCCCTAATTTCCTATTTGATGCCATCCCCAACCTCACTACGACTGTTCGGTGGTCTGTACACAACTCCTACGAGCGTTTTCTGCCCTTTGGTGTTCCGCAGCTCTACTCATACAGATTCCACATCATCCAAGCTAATGTCCTTCCTTACTATTGCGTTAATCTCCTCTTTAACCAATAACGCGACCCCACCTCCTTTTCCTTTCTGTCTATCCTTCCTGAATATTGAATACCCCTGGATGTTGAGTTCCCAGCCTTGGTCACCCTGGAGCCATGTCTCTGTAATCCAAATTGCATCATATCCGTTAACAGCTATCTGTGCAGTTAATTCATCCACCTTGTTACGAATGCTTCTCGCATTGAGACACAGAGCCTTCAGGCTTGTTTTTTTAACACTCTTCGTCCTTTTAGAATTATGTTGTAACTTGGCCCTTTTTGATTTTTGCCTTTGATTTCTCTTCCCTCCACTTTTCCTTATCGTCTTTCTATCTTTTGCTTCTGCCCCCATTTTACTTCCCTCTGTCTCCCTGCATAAATTCCCATCCCCCTGCCATATTAGTTTAAACCCTGCCCAACAGCACTAGCAAACACTTCCCCAATGACATTGGTTCCGGTCCTGCCCAGGTGCAGACCATCCAGTTTGTACTGGTCCCACCTTCCCCAGAACCAGTTCCAATATCACAGGAATTTGAATCCCTCCTCCTTGCACCATTCCTCAAGCCATGTAATCATCTTAACTATCCTGCTATTTCTACTCTGACTAGCACATGGCACTGTTGGCAATTCTGAGATTACTAACTATGAGGTCCTCATTTTTAATTGAACTCCTAGCTCCTTAAATTTAGCTTGTAGAACCTCATCCCATTTTTTACTTATATTGTTAGTCCCTATATGCACCATGACATCTGGCTGTTCAACTTCCCCCTCCAGCTTGCCCTGAAGCCGCTCCAAGACATCCTTGACCCTTGCACCAGGGAGGTAACATACCATCTTGGAGTTTCGATTGCGGCTGCAGAAAAGCCTATCTATTCCCCTTACAATAGAATCCCCTACCACTGTAGCTCTCCCACTCTTTATCCTGCCCTCCTGTGCAACAGAGCCACCCATGGTGCCATAAACTTGGCTGCTGCTGCCTTCCCCTGATGTGCCATCTCCCCCAACAGTATCCAAAGTGGTATATCTGTTTTGGAGGGAGATGACTGCAGGGGACTCCTGCACTACCTTCCGACTCCTGCTCTGCCTGATGGTCACCCATTCCCTATCTGCCTTTGTAACCTTTACCTGCAATGTGACCAACTCATTAAACATGCTATCCAGACGTCCTCAGCATCGCGGCTGCTCCAGAGTGAATCCATGCGCAGCTCGAGTGCCGCAATGCGGTCTGACAGGAGCTGCAGCTGGATACACTTCCCACACACATAATAGTCAGGGATACTGGAAGTGTCCCTGATTTCCCACATAGCACAGGAGGAGCATGACACGGGTCTGGGCTCTCCGCCATAACTTCATCCTTAAATTAACTTAATTTGGCAACAATGCCAAAGGTTTCTTACTGATATGAAAAAGAAAAAGAAAAAGTAAAAGAAAAACTACTCACCAATCAACCAGCCAATCACTTACCCTCTTGGCTGTGACGTCACACTTTGATTTCTTTTTACTTCGCTGTTTTACCTTCAGTCTCGATCTCACGCTCCTGACTGCCGCTCCTCCTCCCGAACTCCATGCCCTTTTATCAGGGCCTCGAGCTCCCGATTGCCGACATGTTCAATATTTTCTCTGGTACACCACTAACCTTCAGTTATTCTAGACTTTATATAGTCTTACACATATAGGGAAAGACTTTCTAGTATTTAATATCACATTCGAGAATCTATAAATAGCTGCATTCTGAGAGCTCTTAATCAACCACCCTAGGCTGGCTATCCTTGACTGGGTGATGTGTAATGAGAAGGACTAATTAGCAATCTTGATGTGCGAGGCCCCTTGGGGATGAGTGACCATAATATGATAGAATTCTTTATTAATATAGAGAGTGACCCCGTTAATTCAGAGACTAGGGTCCTGAACTTAAGGAAAGGTAACTTCGATGGTATGAGGCGTCAATTGGCTAGAATAGACTGGCGAATTATACTTAAAGGGTTGAGGGTGAATAGGCAATGGCAGACATTTAAAGATCGCATGGATGAACTTCAACAATTGTACATCCCTGTCTGGAGTAAAAATAAAATGGGGAAGGTGGCTCAACCATGGCTGACAAGGGAAATTAGGGATCGTGTTAAATCCAAGGAAGAGGCATATAAATTGGCCAGAAAAAGCAGCAAATCTGAGGACTGGGCGAAATTTAGAATTCAGCAGAGGAGGACAAAGAGTTTAATTAGGAGGGGGAAAATAGAATATGAGAGGGAGCTTGCAGGGAACATAAAAACTGACTGCAAAAGCTTCTATAGGTATGTGAAGAGAAAAAGATTAGTGAAGACAAACGTAGGTCCCTTGCAGTCAGAATCAGGTGAACTTATAATGGGAAACAAAGAAACGGCAGACCAATTGAACAAATACTTTGGTTCTGTCTTCACGAAGGAAGACACAAATAACCTTCCGGAAATACTAGGGGACCGAGGGTCTAGTGAGAAGGAGGAACTGAAAGAAATCTTTATTGGTCAGGAAATTGTGTTAGGAAAATTGATGGGATTGAAGGCCAATAAATCCCCAGGGCCTGATAGTCTGCATCCCAGTGTACTTAAGGAAGTGGCCCAAGAAATAGTGGATGCATTGGTGATCATTTTCCAACAGTCTATCGACTATGGATCAGTGCCTATGGACTGGAGGGTAGCTAATGTAACATCACTTTTTAAAAAAGGAGGGAGCAAGAACACAGGGAATTATAGACCGGTTAGCCTGACGTCGGTAGTGGGGAAAATGTTGGAATCAATCATTAAAGATGAAATAGCAGCGCATTTGGAAAGCAGTGACAGGATCGGTCCAAGTCAGCATGGATTTATAAAAGGGAAATCATGCTTGACAAATCTTCTGGAATTTTTTGAGGAAGTAAGTAATAGAGTGGACAAGGGAGAATCAGTGGATGTGGTGTATTTGGACTTTCAAAATGCTTTTGACAAGGTCCCACACAAAAGATTGGTGTGCAAAATTAAATCACATGGTATTGGGGGTAATGTATTGACGTGGATAGAGAACTGGTTGGTAGACAGGAAGCAGAGAGTTGGGATAAACGGGTCCTTTTCAGAATGGCAGGCAGTGACTAGTGGAGTGCCGCAGAGCTCAGTGCTGAGACCCCAACTATTTACAATATACATTAATGATTTAGATGAAGGATTTGAGTGTAATATCTCCAAGTTTGCAGATGACATTAAGCTGGGTGGTGGTGTGAGCTGTGAGGAGGATGCTAAGAGGCTGCAGTGTGATTTGGACAGGTTAGGTGAGTGGGCAAATGCATGGCAGATGCAGTATAAAGTGGATAAATGTGAGGTTATCCACTTTGGTGGCAAAAACAGGAAGGCAGAATATTATCTGAATGGCGACAGATTAGGAAAAGGGGAGGTGCAACGAGACCTGGGTGTCATAGTACATCAGTCATTGAAAGCTGGCATGCAGGTACAGCAGGTGGTGAATAAGGCAAATGGCATGTTGGTCTTCATAGCGAGGGGATTTGAGTATAGGAGCAGGGAGGTCTTACTGCAGTTGTACAGGGCATTGGTGAGGCCTCACCTGGAATATTGTGTTGAGTTTTGGTCTTCTAATCTGAGGAAGGATGTTCTTGCTATTGGAGGGAGTGCAGCGAAGGTTCAGCCGACTGATTCCCGGGATGGCAGGGCTGACATATGAGGAGAGACTGGATTGACTGGGCCTGTATTCACTGGAGTTTTGAAGAATGAGAAGGGATCTCATAGAAACATATAAAATTCTGACGAGACTGGACAGGTTAGATGCAGGAAGAATGTTCCCGATGTTGGGGAAGTCCAGAACCAGGGGTCACAGTCTAAGGTTAAGGGGTAAGCCATTTAGGCCCGAGATGAGGAGAGGATTCTTCACTCAGAGAGTTGTTAACCTGTGGAATTCTCTACCATAGAGAGTTGTTGATGTCAGTTTGTTTGATATATTCAAGAGGGAGTTAGATATGGCCGTAACGGCTAAAGGGATCAAGGGGTATGGAAAGAAAACGGGAAAGGAGTACTGAGGTGAATGATCAGCCATGATCTTATTGAATGGTGGTGCAGGCTCGAAGGGCCGAATGGCCTACTCCTGCACCTATTTCCTATGTTTCTATGTTTCCATCTTAAAACTTTGAGGGCTGGATTTTTGTGCTTTGGGGTTTTTGGACGAAAATGCAAGCGATAAGTGAAAATTAACATTTTCGCTGTGCTAATGTTTAAGGCCTAACTTTCGGCCTTTGGGGCTGTGCCAGGGGTGCATCGCAAAGGGAGGCATTGCACAAGTGTTCACGACGCAAAAATGTGATCCTCGGGCAATTTTAGTGCGTGGCCGCGAGCGCTGCGAGACAGGCCTTAGGAGGGGGAAAAATAAATTCCAAAAACCATTCTAGAAACATTTAAAAGACCCTTAACTAAGTAATCGCTGCAAAAAAAATAAATAAATAAAAACTTTAACAGCTTTTTTGCAGGATTTCTAACTTAGCTCTGCCAGCAGGGTTGCAGCGTCGCTATTCTGGATGCGGCATACAGGTCGGGAAGGTGCTGAAACGCGATCGCAAATGCAATCGGAGTCGTTGCACATCGACGCACCTCACCCCGGCGGTACTAGGAATCGCCGCCGCAAACAGATACCCGAGGATCACGCTGAGGGTCAAATCGCGGTGAAAACCCGGTCGCAAACCTCTTGAAAATCTGGTCCAACGAATGCAATTTATCATTGTAAAAATTAGTCACGCATAATTGCAGCTTATATCTGAAGTAAAGAACTAAGTAAGATTTTTTTTCCTGTCCAGAACAGTTAATAGTTCATCCACCTACAATAAACAATATTCAATAACATCAACTGAAAATGGAACTATAGTAAATGCACCTGGTACATTAGGGTAGACAGCACAATCAACTTATCAACTTCAAAACCTTCAATCGTACTTTTTTCCTACTCAGCCATCAGATTGAATCACAATATACACCAAAATTAATTGTCATATTAAGTGTTCAATATAAAATCTGCAAAAGTGAATAATTACAGGTGAGAATATAGGCTGTGGTATTCCCAGGAGAGGTCAGCAAGAAGGACTCGGGAAAATCCAGTTTCTAGATGTAAAGTGCTTTGGGAAGTCCTGAAGTTGTGAAAGGCGCTATAAAAATGCAAGTCCTTAAAAAAAATAAGGATTAGTCTTCAACAGCAGAGAGGGAGAGGTAATAGTAAAGGTGGGTGATGTTTTCGAGGTGATACAAAGCAAATCTTGAATTTGTCACATTTCCGACAATGAAGGAACTGAATGAACAACCAAACTGTGGTTTATTCTGAACAAAAAAAAGAGATTGTTTTAATCATTGAAATACTTCAGTTTTGGTAAAACATTGGGTTAGAAGGAAAGGAAGAAATAATTTTGATATAAAATTGATGCATTGAAACTCAGAAAATGCAGATCAGTTGAATTTATCTAAATCACCTGATTTGGGCTTTATATTCAGAATTTGACTTGGGTTCTTCCCAGTATTAGAACATTTAACCGTTAGCTGGTTTTTAAACGAGTCCATATAAATTGGATAACATTTTCCTCGTTAGGACTGCTGTTTGAGATCCGAAGTGCAATAAGTTAAAACAGTTACATCTAGGAATTGATTGGCACTAACTGATCATAATTTGACATCAATTAGCAATAATTGGATAATCATTCAGAAAGTCCATAACGAAGCTTGTCATGGAAATATCTCAGGGCAAAACTACATGTTATTTTGAGTTATGGTTTAAATAAGCTAGTGGAGACGTATACAATTGTATGTAATCTCTGACATATTTAACCAAGGACTTGCACACTAAAAGCAAAGCTCACAGGAAAGTGTCTGTGACCCATTTAGGTTGTCTCTTTTTTTTAGGTGCATTTTGCATTCTTCCAGGTATGAGCACAAACCTGAGCCTCAATCAGGTAATGATGATGGGTCACATAACCAGATTAGTGATGGGGAGGGGAAATGCATGCACATTGTGACATCCTACTTGACAAATTGCATGTGTTTCATTTTGCTAGACTTACCACCTTCAAAGTTTTCCATTAATTAATGTTAACTAATAGAATAATTTCTCTACTATTCCAGGATATAGGTCTATGATAATGAATAGGCCAGGTTATAATGAACTATCACTAAATAAATAAATGCAGTTTTTGAGACAAAGCACACTGCAGAACAATGATGCTGAGTTGATGCATTGAAATAGGATTCTCTTACCACCTCAGTCTTTGCTGCACCAAATGAATGAACAAGGAGCTCCACACTGGAGCCCTAGAAATAGAAAACTTTTTTTAACGTAAACCCATGGAGTCATTCCCTTTCCCTGGCCAGTTGAGCCATTTGAGTTTGTGCTGAAGCACTTTTAATATTTAATATTTTTCATCACCTTTAAGAGGTGCAGACTGCTTTTTAGAGGCGCAAGCTAACTTAAGTAAAGCTAGCCTCGTGCCAACATTACGAACTTCGGCCTCCTGTTGAGCGCACAGCATGTCAGCAGTGCATTCAGCACTGAGCTGTATGCTGCAATCATTTAAAGTAGCAGACAGCATGAATTTTACGTGCTGCCTGAGCTCCTTTCAATGGGTGTGAGCAGATCGTGCATCGCAGTGCCCATACCCGTTTTTGAACTTAATCCAATTTCACCTCTCTACAGTCACTCGCAGCAGGATGAATAATACAGTTGGCTCGAACTTGAAAACATGATTCAGACTCAGTTTATATTTATTTGAGATGTCTCAATGCACGTTGCTAATTTAAATGTCCACAATAGACACCAATTGACATTAAAATATGTTGTCAATCTTGACACAGTGGTAGTGCTCTTGCCTCTGAGTCAGAAGGTTGTGGGTTCAAGTTCCACTTCAGAGATTTGGGCACATAACCTAGGTTGACATTTCAGTACAGCACGGAGGATGTGCTGCATTTTGGAGCTGTTGTGAGATGTGGGTGAGATGTAAAAGATCCCATGGCATTAATAAAAGAAGAAAAAGAGATTTTTTCTGGTGTCCTGGCCAACATTCTTCCCTTAACCAACAACAGAACAGCTTTATCTGGTAATTTAATTCATTTCTGTTTGTGGTGCCTTGCCATATACACATTGGCTACTGTGTTTGCCTACATTACAATAGTAACTACTCTAAAAAACATACTTCATTGGCTGTGAAGGACATTGGGAGGCCCTGAGGATATGAAAAGTGCTAGTTCTTTATTTAACTGTCTAACTCTCAGAGACATTAAAAATAATAGTGTGGGAAATGTCACACTGGTATAAAAGGAACATTTCCAAGCTGCCTTGTTCAAGCAGTGTAGTGTAAGCTTTACGCTGAATTTAACCTGTGCTTTTCATGACCTGAGAAAGTTTGAGACTAATTGGTTCTAAAGGTGTTCTGTTCTCTAGTACCACTACATCGCACCTTGGGGTAGAAATTCAGGCCCACCAGAAACCTGGCGCACCTAACATTTTTAAAGTGTTTTTTCCACCACGCTGGATGAGGTGGCCTCTTTCACGAAATTTAGCTCTTTGTCATTTTTTTTCAGGCGGGCCGGAAGTCGGTCATAATGGGGGCGGAAGTGGGGCGGAAATGGGGCGGTAAGCAGAAGATCAACGAGAGGGGCGGAAATGGAGGAGGGACAGAGTCTCCACCACTGTCATTCATCAGCGAAGTGGTGATGACATCATGATGCGTGTGCGTCACCACGTCTCACCCCTTCAGCCAGTTTAAAACTTCGGTCCACTGGGCCACCAGGGAGGGTTTCGGCTGCGCCAGTGGCCTGGCACTCAAAAGGGAGTGCCCAGGTTGCCTGTTGGCAGCCCGGCCGAAACTGGGGGCCTAATTGTCGGCCCGACCTGGCTGTCGGCCCGACCTGGCTGTCGGCTGACAAAAAAAAAAATGCCGACAACGACAGTGAGCCCTCCCCTTGAATAACCACCGCGGTCCCATGTTGCACACACTTCCAACAAGGAGCACTAACAGAAAAAGCTGTCGGGGGCACAACGCGGCGGATGAAAGATTTTTCACATGAATTTGGCTGGATGTGCAGATGATCAGTGATGCGTGCTTTGATTACGCACTTAGGATGGGTCGGCAGCAGTGGAGCAGAGGTGGGGACTGCCGGAAACCCCCCCAAGGTGAATTTTGCTGCCGGCAGCCAATCGACCCCAAATCGGCAGTTATTCGACTCTGCCGTGTGGCCGCCGCTTTCCGACGGTAAGAGGCCTTTGGAGGAGGCTGAATTTCGGCCCTCTTGAGTCCTATTTAAAATGTTTTGTTACCAATAAAAGTAACAGAAACTAACATAGATTGCACAGCTAGCTATTATTAGTGAATTTAAAAAGCAATCTATTCCAACGCTATCAAATAACAATTTACAGTTTAAAACCCAGGGTAGCTTTTGTTTTGGCCAATCTTAGGAATGTCATCTTGATAATATGCAATAATTTATGAAAGAAAATGGTCCAGGTCATTTGAAATAGCACCTGCTGCTTTATGCTATTTATTTAAAAAATATAAGTAAAAATGAATCTTATTTGATTCAATTGAATATCTCTATTCCAATATTAAAGTAATTTGAACAATTTTAAAATAACTTGGCTGCTGGTCATGGCGTTCTAAATCACCCAAATTTGGACCATTACGACCCATAGATTAAAGCTGACCAGACCCAAGTCTGGTAGGAGATAAGAACATTTGGAATCAGATTAAGAATCAAAAAACTCGATCTGGATTTTTTTTTAGCTATTATGACCAATGATTTTGCATTTGACATTGCTGTTCTTTTTAAAAATGCAAGTTGTTATATTAGAACTTGAGGAATCTGTTTGTGTCCATTTTCATTAAAGTTACTGTCATTTGCTACTTTAATAGCCACTTGGACTAATCTGCCAATTGGACATCACCTGAAAGTCCAGTACAGTGAGCAGCATTGTGTCATGTTATTCATAGATATAGAACAGGTTTGAGGAGCTGCTGTTCAAGAACTTCAACTTCTCTCAATACAGATATGATACAAGTTTGATACGATTTGTTTTAACCATGAGTTGGTAGATTGAGTCTTCATATCTCATAGGAGGGCACTCCTCACAAACATTAACACAGTAATGCTAATGGGGGCTGCAAGTATTTTGTTTTTCCTCTTAAAATCATTCATGGCAAATATAATCTTGATCTTGGCCTCCAGGGACAAATAAATCAGCAAAGATTACAGAGACACAAAGAGCTAGCATCCATCCATCAACTGAGAGTGGGGCAGTTAAAAAGGAGCATATGTCACAGTTATGGCAAGCAGTAGTACAGTAGTTTATTATGGCAAACTATATGACAAATTTCAACATAGTCCACTGATTTGTATAAGAGAAAATGGTGATTCGATGGTTCAGGTTATGTTTTGGATTTTGGTTTATTTGTATCTAACCCCATTGAGCATCTAAACTAAAGTGAACTGAAGGCAGGTCACTTGCCACTACTTCCCAGAATGCATGTAAATGTAAATCTGTCTTTATGATGAGACATATATTTTAATGCACTAGACCCTGAGGACACTCTGGAGTTTTTATTCCACATCATGACCATAATTTCTTTACATAAAAGCCTGTAAAACTTACCTAAACAACGCACGCTGAAAATAAGTGCACATAAGAAATCACCCTGCATGCACATGAGTTATAGGACAAGGGAAATTAAATTTCAGGACATGCTTAGGGCTAACTATGAGATAAATTCCACATTGGCAGCCAAGTAGAAGTTTGCTCTGAAGAACTCAGCAACTCAGAAAATATACCGTGAGTTATTGCCGCTGATGTAATAACTAAAATAGAACACAGGTCGCACCACAGTAAGGAAATTACTGCCATCTTCAGGGACTTTTGATGTTCAGAAAATAAATGAAAGGAAAACAAAATTAGGTATTTCTTGGAAAACTTGAGGTCAGACACACAACGGTAAATGCTGGCAGGACCAATCAAATAAGAGGAATTGATGCAGGAGCCACAAAAGAGGAAAGACGAAGGCACCCAACTTCCACAATTGAATCCAACTTAAGCCAGTTAGAATAAGTGAGATAGAGGCATGTAAGCAGATACTGATTAAAAAGCAAATTCATGAATGATCATGATTTCCTTTGCTAGATAATTTTGTCAGAAAAGTAGATGAGAAAAAGTGGTTTAATTCCGATTGAAAGCGCAAACAGGCTATTCTATTAAAGTTGTGCTGCTCTGAGGGTTCATAACCCTTCGAAAATAAATAAAGGAACATTAACAAAAAAATGTTGCAAGAAAATGATTTATGTTTTGCAAAGTCTTTTGAAAGGCATTAATGAGAAACTTGCGCAGAACTCCAAAGTTGAACAGCCAATTCAAAAAGTGAGTATTTTACTCGGGATTGGACCTGATTTTAGAGAATTTAATGAACGAAAAGATTTTTGAAAAAAAAGTGAGGCATATCAGGAAGGCTTCTGTTCAGAAGAATGGGTGTAGTGACAATTGATGGGTATGTCACAATGGAGGGTGGCCAGGTGCACAGGTGGCATAGTAGGCTTGCAATGGGCTCCATCGCTGCCAGGAGTATGTCACAATACAGTCAGCTGCCTGGTGTAACAGAGGAGCAGTGCTTGAAGTGAACAGGCTCCACACTGACTCAAGTGTGCTTCAGACTGTCTGCTCACTATACATTCAATTAATTTTATAAATCTTAATACAATATGATAATATTTATATGATATGCACTGGAGCACTGAATACCAATCTCAAGTTTCATCAATACTTGTTGAGTTATTTTGCTCATGGTTTCATGTTGGCTGGTGATCACCTAGGATTCAAGAGATTTCCATCAAAACTACATCAGAATTATGTGAACTATGAATTGTGATCCAGTTGCCTGCAGGCACCAGATAGGCAACTTCATGATTATTTATAATGGTGCAGGGTAATCCAGCCTACATAAATGATGGTGTAACTGTCTATATAGGATATGTATTGTAAATATCCATATCATAACCGTATGTATTGACCATGTCAGTGTGGAGGTGATAACGTTAGCGCGACAAGGACATGCTGTGTCACGCTGATACGTCACAACGTCCCTCCCCTTCACTTAAAGGGAAGGGACATTGAGAGACCGACGTGGAGCCCACTGGGCCACCAAGGAGGAGTTCAGCCGGGCCAGCTGCGCAAAGCTGTCGGGGGCCCCGACCAGCAGCGGCCGCACTCCGATGGGGCAATTTCCCCCGCGGGGCGGTAAGGGGTCGGTGCACCGGGCGGGGTGGAAACACGGGCCATGGCAGAAACCCAGTCCCACTGCCCCCGCCTCTGGGCAGAAAGGTCTTAGCGTCCTGTTCGAGGCATTAACGGGCCTTAAAGAAAGGGGAAATTTCACCTCCTCAGTGTTTGGCTTCTGTAGGCACCCAGTCCACATTCCATTGCTCTCTGAGTTGATTTTGTGGTCATTTCACTTTTCTGTAACATTATGTATACAACACCCAATTTCGTGCTATTGGGCATAGTAATCGTATTAATGTAAGAATCTATAATTCACATATTATGTCAAAACAGCTAGTGATGTTAATTTTGCTCTACCTTACTTCTCTTCAGCTGTTGACATAGAAAATCACATAATTCTTATCCACTGCCTCCTCTCCACTGCCCAGGCTCATGGAACACCCCTTGCTTGGTTCCAATCTTACCTGGCTAATTTGAGTCTTATTCTCAGACAATGGTTTATTTTTCCAGCCCCTCACCATCATCTCTGGAAGCCCCAAAGGGCTCTTCCTTGCCCCCCTCCTTTTTCAAATCTACCTGTTGCCCCTTTGAAGTTATCATCTAAAAATATGGGGTTGTCATCCACATATATCCTGATGACAGCTAGCTTTACCTCTTCAAAACCTCTCTTGCCCCTTTCACTGTCTTCTGTGCCATCAGATTGCTTGTCTAACTTTCAGTATTGGATATATAGAAGGTACAATACGATAGCAGGCCATTCAGCCCAACCAATCCGTGTCGAGATGAGCAAAGACACAGTTACCTACCCTGTTCCTATATTCCTTCATCCCCTGACTGACTTCGTTTCTGCCTCAACTACTAACCTTGGAAGTTAATTTGACACACTCAGAACTCTATGAGCTAAAAATGTGGTTGTGTAGTGCCAGTTGTTTGGGCACAATGGGTGCCGAATTGGGTCCAAAATAGCGTCTGAGCAGCACACGTAGACTTCAGCTGCATGCCAGACACAATCTTGGTGAGGGCGGTAGGGTGTGCATTGCTGATTTGACGCCATTGTGCCAGTTTCATCGTCATCGCTGGAACTAATGCCTTGTGTTAACGTCGGACAGCTGACCATGCATTAAGTATCAGGAAGGACGCTCCACTAGTGATATTTAAAGGGATCATCACCAACTTTCAGCTAATTTGCTTTTTGATTTCTACTGGCTCGGTGTACGTTTATAGAAGTCTTTGGTGTTTTCCACTTGCTCCCGGTCATGGATGCTCTACTTGCCATCCCCCATGGCCTGGAGCATGACAAGGAGATGGAGCAGAGGCAGCAATGAAGAGGACGAGCTGCTCGCAGAGGGAGGAGGAAGAGGGGGAGAAGGGCTCTCAGCAGGAGGCCGTACCCACCTCGGGTCTTCCAAGGTCAATTCTCTTACTTCACCCTGAGCCAGGAGCAGTGTGTGAGGCGTCTGCACTTTGCAAAGGATGTGCTCACAGAATTATGCCATCTCTTGCAACCAGACCTGCAGCCTCACACCAAGGCAAGGGCAGCACTGCCAGTGACTGTGAAGGTGACCGTAGTCCTGCATCTTTTCATGACGGGATCCTTCCAGACTGGAGCAGGCGACATCTGTAACATCTCCCAGTTCGCCGTCCACTATTTCATAAGAGAGATGATAGAAGCCCAGGAGAGGGAACTTCATTGTCTCCTCTCTGAACAGAGAAAAGCAGGTGGTGTGTGCACTTGGCTTTGCCAGCACAGCTGCCTTCCACGTGGTGCAGTGCACCATTGACTGCACGCATGTGGCTTTGTGGGTGCTGTTTCTAAATGCTGAGATGTACTGCTACCACAAAAGTTTTCACTTTGAATGTGTAGTTGGCTCAGCACATCATGATGATGAATCTACGGTATCCTGGCAGCAATCATGATGCTTTTATGCTGCACCAGTTCACTGTTCTCTCAGTCTTTGAGCCACCAAGTCAAGCCAGAGGCTGGCTACTGAGTGACAAAGGCTATCACTTGACCACCTAGCTCATGACTCTGCTGCGCAACCCAACATACGTGGCCAGCATGCATACAACAAAAGCCATGCTGCCACATGAAACACTATAGAGCAGACTATTGGGGTGCTGAAGTAATGGTTCCGCTGCTTGGACTGCTCTGGAGGAGCCTTACAGTATTCACTGGAGTGTGTGTCCTGTTCATGGTGATCTGCTGTATCCTCCACAACCTGGCCATCATGAGGGCACAGCCCTTGCCATCAAGAATACATGGCCACCAGTTCATGTGCAGGAGGAGGAGGAAGACAAGGAGGAAGCAGAAAAGGACCAAAGGAGGCAACCCAGACAGCCCCTTTCTGGCTGGGATGTCTGGGATCAAATCATCCACCTGTGGCACCACTGAATGCAACCACAATTCCCCATTCAACATTCCTCCCACATCTTACCTTCCCTCTGTTACTGACCATCACATTGTCCTCTTGGCCACAATGCTGAAATAAAAGCTACCACAAAGCAAACATTTTAATCCAAATTTATATATCTATCCACCCAATATTACATCAAAAAAATTAACTAATCACTTTTGTGCATTCCTTTAGTGCCTATCTTGAGTGTGCCTTTGCCTATCCTTGTGCTCCTGTGCAGTGCTACCCCAGTGGCTGCAGCAGGGCTGGTGAAAGGCTGCTGAATTTCAGTGGGGAGACTACAAATAGTCTTGACCGGCTTCGGACCGCATCACCTTGGCATGGGCAGCAGCAGTCTGGGCTGGCTGGCTGGCTGACAGGCAACAGCAAAGGCACTGGTGAGTGGCAGTGGTGGGAGTGCGAATGCTGCCATCCTGAGAGAGGACAGCAGATCTATTGCCACTCCTCCAGGGCACCTTGTAATCTGTTGTACTAGTTCTGCTAGACTGCTGTGACACCCTGCAAGTCGCTTTCAACACTGGTAAACCCCTCGTTATGATGGCAGCAATCTGTGCTTATGAGGCAGCAAGCTGAGCTTGCATGACTTCAGTCTGAGCTTTCATTGCAGCTCTCGGCTGTTGGGTGGCTTCTGCTTGTGCTGTAATGGAAGCGGGAAACTTGGCCATCAGACATGGCAATATACTTGGGTCCGCAAGTGCGTTAATGCATCTGCCCACTCCTTCCATGCTGGAAAACTTGGGCTCAAGCTCTGCCCAAAGCCCTGTGCAAGGCTGCAGCTGGACTCCTCCATTCTCCTTGACATTTCACGCAGGTTTTCTGGCAGGCCAGCCAATGTACCAAGCATTTCATTGTGCATACCCATCACCGTTCTTCCGTAGATTGAAGTCTTCATCTGAGACCTGTGCAGCAGAACTCATGTGCGACCTCGCACTCCGGGGATCTGGCACTTGCGCTACCCTTTGCCCCTGTCCTGGTTGCAGTCCAGTCAAGCCCAGTGAGTCACCACATGCAGATTCTGTGTCTAACCTATCTTCTAAAGTATACGGAATGTCAATATTTGAACTGGTGGCTGGGTATGTGAAATCGAGTGATGGTGTTTCTTCTTCTTCACTCTCCTCTTCCACTTTTTCTTCAACCATTTGCTAGGCACGCTGGATTTCCTGGATGTCTGAAATGAGAATGGCACAAGGGTAGGGCTATGGTGAGGGAAGGGGGAAAGCAAGAAATGTATGCTTACAACATGTGCAACTTATAAGTAGTGTGCAACTTATAAGTGGTGGGATGAGGGGGAAATGGGATGAGAGGAGGAAGATGACTTATGAGGATACCAGCATCTTCTATTCTTTCAGCCCCACCCCTGCCAAGAATGGCCAGCACCATCTCCTCCATGAGGATAAGGTCATGCAGGCAAGCCTGCCCATTGCCGGTTAAGTTCTGCTGGCGCCGGTTATGCACCACCTTCTCTTGCAACAGAAAGGGAAGTGTGTCAGTGAGAGTGATGCAATGTGTTTGGGTGATGTGGCTGTCATGATTGAATCACTGACCGTGTGTTCAAGCTGTGAGATATGGGTGTGAGGCTTGCAACAGTGCAATGCATGAAACAAGCTATGAATTGTGCTTTGTAGAGATTGTTGATAGGTGAGTGTGGTGCATTGAGCAGTGTGTAAGGCTAGTGGTGCAGATGGTGGGATTATGTAATTTGAAGATAAATTCACTGACCTTGACCACTCGTGTGAGGTCATTACACTTCTTCCTGCACTGCATCCACATCTTCGGGGCTACACTGCTGGCATTCACTACAGAGGCTATCTGCCCCCACTGCACTCTGGACTGTTGCCAGGAGGGGCTCCTGCAGAAAGAGGACTTCACTCTCCTGGAGTTTTTTTAATTCGTTCATGGGATGCGGTCGTCATTGGGAAGGCCAGCATTTGTTGCCCATCCCTAATTGCCCTTGAGAAGGTGGTGGTGAGCCGGCTTCTTGAACCACTGCAGTCCATCTT
The DNA here is from genome assembly GCF_044704955.1 of Pristiophorus japonicus. Lineage (NCBI taxonomy): Eukaryota > Metazoa > Chordata > Chondrichthyes > Pristiophoridae > Pristiophorus > Pristiophorus japonicus. Next base: position 174,069,361 of record NC_091977.1, on the reverse strand, counting down.
CTTTGCAGCGGTTTGGTACAACTGAATGACTTGCTAGGCCATTTCAGAGGGCAATTAAGAGTCAACCACATTGTGGGTCTGAAGTCACATATAGGCCAGATCAGGTAAGGATGGCAGATTTCCTTCCCTAAATGACATAAGTGAACCAGATGGGCTTTTACGATAATCTGATAGTTTCATGGTCACAATTACAGGTATTAGCTTCTTATTTGAGATTTATTTAATTAACAGAATTTAAATGCCCCAGCTGCCATGGTGGGATTTGAACTCATGGCTCTGGATCATTAATCTGGATTACTAGTACTGTAATATAACCACTATGCTACCATACCCGATAGTTGACCATCTGGACCAAGGCCTCCAGTGTGCACGCTCTCTCCCCTGTTGAACCATCATTCCAACTTTCTTGTCCACTGTCTTCCAAGCCAATTCAATCATCTGTTGTAGGCAGAAGTCACCTCCCCCCTAAGAGATGCAGATTGCCTTTAGGTAGTGCAGGCTAGCTTTAATTGGAGCTAGCCTCACATGAATCTGGGCCCCCTGCTAAGCATTCAGCCACTCAGCAGCATGTTCAGCACTGGGCTGAACGCTGCAATCATTCAAATGAGCAAGCAGCAAAAGGTTCGCGTGCTGCCTACAGTCCTTCGAACGGGTGGTGGTTGTGATCATACTGCATGTTTTTGGGGGCTAATGAATTTCTTGGCTTCTGTGTATAGAAGTTTCTCTTGCTCTCTGTTCTAAATCTTTTGCATTTAATCTTTTACCGATAACCCCTCATTTTTGATCCTTTAACTTCTGAATACAATCTTCTTCTATCTACTCTGCCCCAATCTTTCATAATTTTAAACACCTCTATCAAAACGCCACATATTCTGTATTGTTATAATGAAAAAAGGTTCCACTATTTCAAGTCATTCTTTGTATTCCTAATAGCAGGCAGTGAGTGTCCCAGTGAATCTGAGTTGTACCCTCTCTAACTCCTCAATATCCTTCCTATAGTGTAGAGCCCAATGCTGCACAGACTTCTAACTAAGGTCTTATTGTTTTACTTAAGCTCATCATTACCTCTTGTGATAAAACCATGGGCTAGACCTTCCACTAGGTGGCCATCGCCCCATAAAATGGGCCTTGTTCCAGCGATGTAGGACGTCTCAGCCTTACTGATCGCTGGTACATGGCCCATTTTTTTTTGCGACTTTCTACTCGGCTTTAGGCCGGCGATGTGGAATGGGTGCTCTGATTTTTCGGCGAAGTCACGTTCGTCCACCAAAAGAGGAAGTCAAAAGCTTCCCCAGCAACGGCCTTGTGCGCATGTGTGAGATTTTTTTTCGGCTGACTGGTTTTACTGCTTTTCGGGAGGTCACGAGTCATCACACATGCTCAGAAGGCAGAGGGAGGGGTAAAGAGAGAGGGTGGAGATAGGGAGAGAGGAGTAAGACAGAGTGGAAGAGGAGAGGGAATTGGCTTGTTTTGAAGTATTTGGAGAAATATAATTGTGATAAATTTAACGACAGTAAAAATAAATAAATATTAGTACTGGAAGTACTGTTTAAAATGGCATCAGAGTGTGATTCCGAGAGGAAAAGGGCAAAACCTTTTAGCGATGAGGTGACCGAGGCCCTGGTGAACGAGGTGCATGCCAGGTGGACCGACTTGACACAGGATGTGCATGGGAAACCTCCACCCCGTGTCTACAGAAAAATATGGGTGGAGATTGCAGACATGGTAACGTCTGCATCCCATGAGGCGAGGGGGCCTGACCAGTGCCGAAAACGCTGGAATAGCTTGGTGATGGCAGAAAGAGTAAGTTCCATTTTATATTTTATATTTTAACGGTAATATTTTACTGATGCATGCAAATTTTGATTAGAACATTGAATCTCCTGCATTGAATTTAAGTCTGTCATTCTTAAATGTACTACGTAAACCATGTTAAGATCCAGACAGTTATCTGAAGCAGCAGCATGTAACATTTTAAACTGTTGTGACCTCAAGATACTACCAAGTCCATTAGCTTATGTCATGCCATGCTCTCTTCCCGTTTGCAGAAGAAAATATCTATCAACCGGTCAGATCAAAGGCGGACAGGGGGTGCGGCTCTGCTCAACTCCAGCCTTTATCGGAAATTGAATCACGTGCGGCCGCGCTGGTTGACCATGACAGCCGCTCGGCCACCACCCGTGGTCTGGCCGAATCCAGCCTTGCGTCTTGTGAGTAATGTGTACTGTGTAATGTGTCAAACAGTATTAAAAACAGTCTTAAAACCTTAAATAAGTCACGGATGTAATGTCTTGAAATTATAATGCAATATGCAATATACTTTTGGTGTACTCATGATATACTAATGATGTCATGTCAGGTCATGCATGCATGTATGCAGCCCTTGTGCATCAGAAGCAAGGGATGTAGCCGTTACAGCTTTCTGGGGTAGTGAAAAGTATTGATATGTAACGTCTCTTGGTATTGTTCACCGTTATGTTCTAATAAGTTGTTTAAAAATGTCATACATGTTTTTAAGGTCAACCTGAGAAGCTTGTGATACTGCACCTCCACCAACTACCTCGGAGGAGGAAGAGGAGGAACACAAGGTTTTCCCAGGATTCCCAGGAACAAGAGCACTTTCCTCATCTCCAGCAGGAGTAGGAGGAGGACTTATATCCTGAGCTGCTGGATTGTTGTGGGGAGGATGAACCTGCGGTCATCTCAGTTCAGCAGGAAGAAGCACCGGGACCAAGAGGTGTTCAGCCGGCAACGACAAGGCGTGATATATTGCGAACACTGACCCAACGGAGGTCGGGTCAGCGAGGTGAGCAATCGCCTACTTTGGAAGGGCAGACGGAGTGCTTGATCTCCATGTGCAAGGAGACGGTCGTGATAGGTCATGAGCTTATCCAGGGGTTCCATCAGTTCTCCACGAACAGGAGCTAGTTCTCCACGAACTTCTCCAACTGGTCTGCCATGCAAACAGAGTTAGCATGGCAGACCATGGAGGGGATCAGAGAGCAGACCGCCGCAACCAATGTCCTTCGCCATGCGTTGCTGGCTGGGACACGGTGCTGCACCCGAAGGTATCGTGTTGGCTCAGTGTGCGACCCCTAGCACTCAAGCGAGTACAGAGGATACAGTTCCTCCTGACTCAGAAGACGAGCCTCAGGCTTCGCCTTCCACTCCGTCACCTCCCCATGGCAGGAAGTCTTGCTGTTGCTCGCTGCACACCAGCTTCGTCTCGGTCTGCACAGACTAAAATGGGCGGGTGGTGTTAAAACACGGGGTGGTAAAGGACCTGGAGGGAAACATGGCCGCAGGTAGGGAGGGGGGTTGTTTTTTCAATATACATGTTTCATTTTTTTAAGTTCTTGCGTACTTTGTTGTTTGGGGTGGGGGGTGGTTTGGGGGTGGGGGGGGCGAGGGTGTTGATAAACATATTCGTTTTGTTAATTAAAATTTTTTATTGAGTTTAACAATTGTTGTGCATTCTGTTATAGTTAGGTTAAGCATAACATTTTTACAGTTGTTCTGCATTAGTTGTTCATTCTTTTATTATAACATCAGTTTACTTATGTTAAAGCATTAATGCAAATGCCAGGCCAGAGCAGGCAAGGCAAAAAAGTAACTCAACGCAAATGCAACTTTTGCTTAACTGTAAATGTAAATGTGACTATCCACAATGTAAGTTCATGCAAAGCATTCATAAATGAACTGCTAACACAACAGCTTAGCAGCCACTGTTACTGGGTACAGGTCTTCAGGGGGGGGGGTGATGGTGGGAACGTGACTATATCGCAAGGCTGACTGCCCTCCCCTCGGTCCTCACCAGCTTCCTCTTCTGCCTCTCCCTCGTCTTGCTCCTCACCGGTTGGCTCTTCCGTCTCCCCTCCTTCTGGAGGTGGACCTGCAGCCCCATCTGACATTAATTGTCCTCTCCTTATAGCTAGGTTATGCAGCATACAACACACCACAATAAACTCAGTGACCTGGTCAGGATAGTACTGTAGACTGCCACCAGAATGATCCAGGCATCTGAAGCGCTGCCTTAAGACTCCAATAGTCTTTTCGACAATGTTGCGTGTCGCTATGTGGCTTTCATTGTAACGTTTCTCTGCTTCAGTGATGGGATTATGCAGTGGGGTCATCAGCCAACTGGCAAAGCCATATCTCTTATCCCCCAGCATCCAACCGTGACCTTCTGGCTCATTGAGAAACAGGTCAGGGATAGCACTCTCACATGGATGCTGCCAGGAAATGTAGCATTTACTGTCATGATTATATGCTTGTGGTCGACAACAAGCTGCACATTCAGGGAGTGGAACCTGTTATGAAACACCTCCGCGTTCTTTAAAGGAGCTTTCAAGGCAATGTGTGTGCAGTCTATTACTCCCTGCACCTTGGGGAAGTCTGCTATTCTCGAGAAACCCAAAGCCCTCGCGGTCTGTGCCTCCATGGTCATAGGGAAGCTTGCGTAAAGAGCTTCAGTCACCTGCGGAATGCAACAGTGTGTGGTGTGCTGAGAGATATGACAAGTGTGGCGTGCTGAGAGATATGACAGATGTCACCAGCTGAAGCCTGAAAAGATCCCGATTTCCTAGAATGCTAGGGCTTCAGTAACCTTCACCAAAACGGACTGTGCGGTTCTGATGATGCTGGAAGGCTGCAGATTCCCCTTGCTGAGCTGGCAAATCTTATCAAAGACCTCCTTCTGGAAGCACAGCCTCCTAAGACACACGTTTTCAGACAAGTTGAGGTAAGATTACGTTTCTTTGTACCTTCGTTGGCTGTACACTCGCCTCCTCTGTCTCCTTTGTCTCTGTCTACGCCTTACTCTGCCACCTCTTCGATTGATCTTTTCAGAAACCAGCGTGTGAGCAGTTACTAGTAATGGCGCAGAAAGCATAGGCCCCATCACTATCAATAATTACTTTCACTTTATTAAACTACTCTCTCTACACCAACCCCAGTCTAACACTGTATACCAGTCAGTGTAATCGACCCCAACTATATCAATAATTGTTTTCACTTACTATAAATGCACTTTTCACAAAAAAATGCTTAATCCACTAAACTACTATCAGTAAAATTAAATATAATTAATATTCTGAGTTGATCTATCTATAAAGGACCCTTAAATAACTCACAACTATCTAAGCACGATTTTTTAGCTACCTCTACCCTTCCTCTGATCTTCAAAATGTCGTCCATAGTGCCCATTTCCTTCAGTAAAGTCCGGGAAAAGCAACTATTACCCAGCCTTGTTCTCGGCGAGCGATCAGCCCGATGAAGTGCCTGCGATGTGCTGAAAGTTGGGATGGGCCATGTGTGGGCGATCAGTTCGGCGAAGTGAGCCGAAACTTGGGGGCTTATTTTTCCAGCGATCATTCTGGCCTAGTTTCCACTTTTTGCTCAAAATGGGCGATAAAGGTCCGTTTTGGGCGATATATGGGCCTTATATGGGCGATGTGAAGTGGAAAGTCTAACCCCTAGATTTCCATTAGTTTTTTTATGGTCTTATCAATCTGAGGTGATACCGTTTATGTTTCACAACCCTGTAGCTCCAAATCCTTCTGCTTTTTAACAGTTCTGAATCTACCTCCATTCAGAGCTTTTACAGCTGAAAAATGCATTTTACTGAATGCAACACCTCACACTTACTGATACTGTATTCTATCTGCCACTTTTTAGCCCATCTCATCAATATCCATTTGCAGCTTTAGTTTGTCTTCTGAAGAATTAACTATACCTCCTATTTTGGTATCACCTGTAAATATAAACACTATTCCCTCTGTGCCGATATCCAAATTATTGAAATACACAGTGACTGGAAGTGGCCCCAGAACTGAAGCCTGTGAAACACCACTACCCACTTCTAACCACTCTGTGGGTTCAATTTTCCCCAAGCCCATTTTCTGGCATATTGCCACAGAGTTGCACCCATTTTTCTTGGCCAGAAATATACCAGAAATATTTTGCCAAAGTTTCCCTGATATATAATTCGAATTTGGCACCATGCAGCATGTCCAGTCGCCTAGGGGGGTGAAGCCTGCTGTCTGCACTGATAAACGAAGCCACAACTTCTGCGCATGCGCGGGGAAAAAAGTTAAGTATTTGACGTCATTCCAATAGACGTGCATGCTCAGTACAGCTCCAATTTGGCAATTGCCCATTTTTAAAGAGCCAGTTGTGTATGTGAAAATGTTGAGTGTTATGTGAAAGCATTGGAAAAATTGCAGCTGCAGCAATACAAGATGCAACGCGGTGCAAGGACCAAGAATTTCTTACAGGAAGAAGTGGAGGCACTAGTTATTGTGATTGAGAACAGATGGCAGGAGCTGGATACCAACAGAGGTCACATAAAAGTTCCACCCAAAGAAATGAAGAAACGCTGGAACCAAGTTGCAGAAGATTACTGCGCAGTGGTGAACATCACGAGATCTGGAAGCCAGTTAAAAAGAAATGGCAGGACCTTGGTCAAGTAGTTAGTGTTAGTAATATTTTCATTTATTCAATGCAATTGTAAATGTGACCAGCTGTATATGTCCCACCCAGCAGAAAGACACCCTCTCTAAAAAGTTGCATTTTCATCTTTGTAGAAGGTGGCACATAATAAAAGGGAAAGAACTCGAACAGGAGGAGGCCCGGCAAATCTGCACCCACTGACACCCTTGGAAGAAAGGGTCGCTGCTTTGATGGGTCCTGCCTAGAAAAAAGCAATCAGTACTGCACAAGCTGGGCCCACACTCAAGGGAGAGGGTAAGTCCTGCAAATTCATCATGGCCCTTCAAATCAGCCTGTTGCCTGGCCTGCGATGTGTGAGCCTACTCATGCCACCCACCCTGCCCCCTCCTCTGCTGCTAACCATTTGACTGTTCTGTTATCTTTTGCAGAACTTGAGGCCAACCCTGACAATGCAGAAGAACATTCAGACGCGGACAAGCCTGAAGAGGAGAACATCTTCCAATCCAAGTCTCCAGACCAAGAACAAGGGGGTGAGGAGGAGGGGGTGGGGATAGGGCTAGATGAAGCTCCCAGTGATGTACTAACTTTGGAGGAAGTGCCACTCATGGAGGTGACAGCCTCTTCCATGACTAGTGGTTTAACTGTTGGTAGGACATTCCATGGTTTCACACCTTCCGAGGTTGCGGGTCCCAGTGGTGGGATGCAGTGAGGCACACCCAGTGCCCCACCTTCTAAGGTTGCGAGTCCCAGTGATAGGGTGCAGCGAGGTACACCCAGGGCCCCACCTTCTGAGGTTGCGGGTCCCAGTGTTGGGGTGCAAGCCACACCCGTGGGGAGGAGGGTAAGGAGAGCTCGACCGCGCTCTCCTGAGGTGCAGGATCTAACAGATGTGGTTCAGATGATGTCATTGAGTATGGAGAGCATTGACCTTACCCAATCACTCCTGGACGCCATCAGTGGAGTGAGTGATGAGCTAGCGGGACTGTCGTGAGAAGTAACAGCAATGACACGAGAAATGGGAACGATATCCGGGACCATCAGTGAGGGAATAATAGCCATGAGGGAGGGAATGTCAGAGGTAGTGCAAACCACATCACTGGCCATGAGGGAGGGAATGTTGCAGTTTGTTGAGACACTGTCAGGGCGCATGAGTTGGAGTTAGCTGCTGCAATAAGGGAACACGCCCAGACCCCGCGCCCACTGACAGAATCAACTGTCACTCCCACTCCAATTCCCAAACCAGCCTCTGATGAGCCCAAAGCCGGGCGTCCAATCTGTCCCCTGGGCCCTCCAACTTGCTGCCTGATACAGACCCCCCCCTCGATCCTCAAGAGGTGTGCATTACCCGAGATGTTAGAAAGAATAAGCTTGGCATCAAGCCCAGAAACACTGCACCACCGCCTGCGAACAGGGGTGATGGAGTGTTCAAGACCAAGCACAGCGGGTGGTCTTAGACTAAGGGTGAAGAGAGATGGATGTAGCCTTTCATTGCTGCTGTTGTTGTTGTTATTATTATTGTTACTGTTGTAACTGTTCTCAAATTAAAAGTTTTTTGTAAGTTATGTAAATTTACAAGTTTATAAGTGATCTTAAAGAGTGATATTAAAGTAAAGTTTGATGCAGGAATAATTTTATTAAAGTTAAGTTAAGTACATTGCAAACTTTTGAATAAAATATATTTTACATTAAAACTGAATCATGTTCCATTAACACAACACAACGTTATGGAACAGCTCCAAACTATAAACATGTCCATGTGGAATAGTTGTCGCTGAGCCCTCAGGCATCAGTAAAGCGTTCACAGATGAGCTGCTGGCGCAAGGCTCGACCAATCGTTAAAGGGACACGATGGCCCGCCCTGCTCCGCCATCGTGCTCTGGCCTCAGGCACTTGCATGGCTTCTTCATTCCCATCATCCTCCTCCTCCTCCTCCTCCTCCTCCTGCTCGTCACCTGCATCTTCCACATCATTATCATCAGCCACTATCACCTCAGGTGGGTCTTCCACTGCCAGGTGCTGCTGCCACATGATGGCTAAGTTAAGCAGCATGCAGCACACAACAGTGAACTGACCGACAATCTCAGGGGAGTACAGCAAGTAGGCTCTGGAAGGGTCCAGGCATCGGAAACGTTGTTTCAATATGCTAATAGTCCTCTCAATGATGATGCATGTTGCAATGTGCGACATGTTGTATTGACGGTCAGTTTCCGTCCGGGTTACACGTAGTGGTGTCATGAGCCAGGTGGCAGGGCCATACCCTTTGTCTCCCAGTAGCCAGCTCTGCTCTTCTGGCTGCTGCTGTTGAAACATGGCAGATATATGTCGCATAGGATGAACGAATCATGGGTGCTCCCAGGGTATCTTGCATCAACTGATATGAGCTGCACTTTAATGGAGTGGAAGTCTTTTCTGTTCCTGTACATCTTGGAATCCTCCAAAGGTGTTCGCAAGGCGATGTGGGTACAATCAATGCAGCCCTGTACCTTTAGGAAACCAGCAATCCTAGAGAAGCCCACAGCACTGTCATGGATTGCTTGGGTGGTCATGGGGATCTTTATTAAGTCATTCCTACGCGCGTACAGTACAACTGTGCAGGCGAATGGAGATGTGTTGAATGTTGAGAGATGGCGCACACATCCCCAGTTGTAGCTTGAAACGATCCGGAGGCATAGAATGAAAGTGCAGCTGTAACCTTCACTTCAACTGACAAAACAGTCCTTCTAATGCTTCTAGGTTGCAGGTCTGTTTTTACCAACTCACAGATCTCAGTTACAACTTCTTTGCAGAAACACAGCCTTCTGACACAGTCTGCATCACTCAGGTGAAGGTACAAATGCCTGTCTCGATATACCCGAGGTGGGGAAGGCCTCCTGCCCAGCACCCCATGGGCTCTGATGTTCCTGATGCGATGATGTCGAATCAATTGTCTCCTACGTAGCAGCATGATGCAGAAGTTTCACACAAGGTTTGGCATTGTCAGTGTTGCCCCATACTTAAATTTAACCTTTGAAAGAAGCTCAAAATGGCAGGAAAACAGGCAGGCAGGACCGGTTCACAGTTCTCTCTCTCTCTGCCTCCAAGATCTGGACCACACCCAAAGATCTTGTGACTTATCCTCCCTCCAGCCCCCTTTTAACTAATTGGAGTCTTGTGACTTCTCTCTCTCCCTCCACTGCCTCCCCCCCCCGCCCCCCAAAACCAATCATTGCAGTCTTCAGTGCTGAAGGCACCTCGTTCACCGGGCTCCAAGCCTTCCGATCAGCACTTCGCTCTCTCTCTCTCTCTCTCTCTCTCTCTCCTCCCCCTTCCCCCACCCCCACGGCTTGTTTTGTAGCCGAATCCCGAGCCCTGTGTCTAGATGTGGGGCTGATTCTGCCGGCCAAACCTACAACCCTCCAGCCCTGTTTCAAGACGTTTGCTGGTGGCGGGTGAATGAGTTCACAAATGAGAGAACTTCTGAAATCCAACAAATTTACACTTCTACGTTGACAGGTAAAAAAGAGTTGAACTTTATTATTGATTTTGACAGTGTTCTTGACTCCCTCCAAAATCTTCGATTTGAAAACAATGGCGTCTTTCAGTGCAGATTTGTGAATGTGCCTGGTTTTAACTCACCAGAAGGTTTTTCGGGAGCGGCCAGATACACCGACCTAAGAGAAAAAAATGTTGGTCAAACTGCGAACAATTGAAAAAACTGGTGCAGACATGAGGGACCCCTCTAATTCTATGATGTAAAAAGAAACTGGCCTAGAAAAATCGTAACTAAGTCAGTTATACCGGCGCAGACCGCAGGGGGAAACTTTGAAAAAAATAAATACACCAAAAAAAGGGCGCACGCCAAAAAAAACGATGCAAATAAATGGGGAAAATTGAGCTCTGAAATGCTGCCCTTAACTCCTACTCTCTGTCTTCTCCATTCTAACCAATTTTTAAGCCTGTTTGCTATCCACCCCCTAATTGTATACCCCTCAACCCTTCACTAGCAATCTCCCATGTGGTACCTTGTCAAAAGCTTTGCTAAAATCCATGCACACTACATCCACTGTACGTCCCCCATCTAGAATGTCTGTTACCTCCTCAAAGAATTCTATGAGGTTTGTCATACTTGATTGTTCCTTTTGAAATCTATGTTGTCTACTTAATAATGTAAGAATGGAAGTAGGCCATTCAGCCCCGCAAGCCTGTTCTGTCATTCAATGTGATCATGGCTGATCTATATCTTACCTCCATCCACCTGCCTTGGCTCCATCTCCTTTTATACTCTAGTCTAACAAAAATCTCAGATGTAAAATTATTAATTGAGCTAGCAGCTAGTACTTTTTGTGGGAGAGGGTCCCACACTTCTACCATCCTCTGCATGAAGAAGTATTTCCCAATTTCTCTCCTGAATGGTCTTGCTCTGATTTAAGGTTACGTCCCCTTGTTCTATACTCCCCCATCAGCAGATAAAGTTTCTCTCTATCTACCCTATGAATTCCTTTCAAAATCCTAAAAACCTCAATCAAATGACCCCTTATGCTTTGATATTGTAGGGAATACAAGTCAAATTTATGTAATCGCTCCTCATAATCTAACCCTTATAGACCTGGTAACATTCTGGTAAATCTGCACTGCAGTTCTTCTAAGGCCAATACAGGTTGAACCTCTCTTATTTGGCACCACCCCCTCGTCCGGGACCATTCCCGGCCGCCGGGTGGCGCATGCGCAGAACGCGACTGTCAAAATCCTACTCACCAATATAATCTTTCTTCTCAATCAGCTGCTTCCTCCTCATTGCCCTGCTGTAACTCCTTCAACCACAGTCCTCGGGCCGGCCGCTCCTCCTCACGACGCTCCCTCGGAGGGTCGGGCCGACTCTTCTTGGCCCGCCAACGCTTCGGGGCCCACTGGGGCCCACTGGCTCTTCTGGGCCCGCTGGCCCGCCAACTCTTCGAGGCCCACTAGGGCCTGCCGACTGTTTTGAGGCCCACCAGAGCCTGCTGGCTCTTCTGGGCCCACCGGCTCTTCGGGGCCCGCCGACTCTTCGGGGCCCGCTGACTGTTCCAAGGCCCGCCGGCTCTTCTCGGCCACCTGCACACTGATTGGCTGGCTGACTGACTGACAGTCGGTCCAGCCGATCAGCGCACACACATACTTATCCAGCAACAGCACTTAAAGACACAGTCCACCCAAACACATGACTCCCCTCATCCAGCAAAATCCCTTGTTCGGGACAGGCCAGGTCCCAAGGGTACCGGATAAGGGAGGTTCAACCTGTATATCTTCTCTAAATTGTGGTGTGCAGAACTTTACACAGTACTCCAGATGTGGTCTAACCAGGGCTTTATAAACCTGCGGCAAAACCTCCTCCCCTTTATATTCTAACCCTCTAGTTATAAAGGCTAAAATTCCATTAGCCTTTTCGATTATCACTTCTAACTGTTTACTTTATATCTAGATATGTGATCTTTTCAACCTAACACAGATGTTAAACTAACTAGTCTGTAATTATTTGGATTAGTGACATCTCCATTTTTTAAAATAGGGACTACATTGACCATTTTCCAGTCCTTCAGCACATATCCACACACAGTTGAGCCCTGAAATATAATTTCTATTGCTATTGCCATCATAATTTTCTCTTCCATCGACATTAAGATCATTGGTTGTATTCTGTCAGGCCCTGATGCTTTTCTTCATTTAACTAACTAACTTAGGTAAAATTTTCTTTTTCTCCATCATAATATTGCTCATCTCACACTCAACCACTTCAAGATTTAGTTCCTCTCTGTTATCCTCTTTTTAGTAAAGACTGATGTGAATTACTTATTAAAGACCTTTGCTGTGTTTTGATCAACTGCAGGTTGACAATCCTCTTCTCTCAGGGGTACCACCTCCCTTTTAGCAATTCTCTTTTTACTGATACGTATACTTGTTAAATACTTTCCTTTTCCTTTTGATGTTTCAGGATTTTTTCCCTCATACTTCCTCATAGTTTTACCTCTTCTATTCTTGTTCTTTTTCTTACTTTCTCATATTCGCCTTCAGTTTTTTCATTATTATTGTTAAAGTCCTCATGGACCCTCTTCAATTTAAATTGGTTTCTAACCTTTTAATTTGTCCATGTCATCCTAAAACTAATAGCAGTTTCCTCCTTTTTAATGTACCTTTACAATCGTTGTTTTCAAGCATCCCACTGTGGCTTAACAGTTCAGTTTACCAATTTCACCTTCCATCTTACCACAGCTATCTCATTCCTCATCTTTTTAAAATATGACCTAATCTAATCTGGTGTTTTAGTTTTTGTACTGGCTTTTTCCATTTCTTGTTCAATCTTAAACCTATGGGCTCGACTTTCCACTTCAAATCGCTGGACTAGTATCTATCGAGCCCAAAAAGGCAGGTTATCGCCCATTTTGCTTCAAAAGTGGAAAGTTGGGCCAGAACATAGCCAGAAAATTGCCGGCCCAACTTTTGTGTCACATCGCCGAGGTGATCACTGAAGTGATCGCCCACACATCGCCCAGCGCAACTTTCGACACATCACCCACCCATCGCCAGGCTGATCGCTCGCCGAGAAGATCACTGGATATTGCTTTTACCTGGCCTTCGTCACAGAACTCGGCAATACGGACGTCATTTTGAATATTGGAGGAAGAGAAGAAGGCTGCTTAAGGTCGACCACAACCAAATAATCATGGCAGTTAATGCTAAATTTCCAGGCAGCTTCCATGATGCGCACATTCTGCATGAGAGCGCTATCTCTGACCTGTTTGACAGTCAGCCACAAGGTTGGATGCTGGGGGATAAAGGATATGGCCTTGCCAGCTGGCTCATGACCCCCCCCTGCATAATCCCCTGATGGGCGCTGAGAAGCGTTACAACGAAAGCCACATAGCTACACGTAATATCGTCGAAAAGACAATTAGAGTGCTGAAGCAGCGCTTCAGATGCCTGGACGACTCTGGAGGCAGCCTGCAGTACCACACTGACCAGGTCGCTGAGTTTATTGTGGTGTGCTGCATGTTGCATAACTTAGCTGTAAGGAGAGTTCAATTGCCAGATGGGGCTCCCGGTCCACCTCAGGAAGGCGTGGTGGCGGAAGAGGCAGATGAGGAAGAAGAGGAGGAGGCTGGTAAGGACCTGGGGGAGGACAATCAGCCTGGTGATGAATCCATGGTCCCACCCCACCACACCCCCTCCCCCCCACCCCCCGCAAGACTGGAGAAAGTCCGTGGGATTTACGCAAAGCTGTTGCGCCAGCAGCTCATAAATGAACACTTTGCATGAACTTACATTGGGGACAGTCACAGTTACAGTCACAGTTACAGTTAGACAACAGTTGCATTTGTGTTGAGTTACATTTCATCCTTGCCTGCTCTGGCCTGGGCATTGTTTTACAACAGTTGATAGTTTTACCTTAACTTACGTTATTAGAAGACACTGCACAACAATTGTAAAATGAAATAATACTTTTTTCATTATGTTAACCAAATTTATTAACTATTTTAAAATAACAGCTAAGCACTCACCCAACCACCGCCCACCAACCCACACCCCAACAGTGAACCAACAATAAAAGCAACAACAATAAACAATGAACAATATCAACAATATAAAAAACATTGCACTCCCCTCCCGACCTGCGGCCACGTTTCCCTCCAGATCCTGTACCCCCCCCGTATCTTAACCCCATCCCGTTTTGGTCCACGGGTACCGAGATGAAGCTGGCGTGCAGCGGGCGATGTCAAGTCTTCCTGCCGTGGTGGAGGTAATGGTGGCGCGATCGGCTGTTGGGGAGTTGTTGGAGGGGAAGACGAAGTTGTGGAATTGCCTTCCGATCAGAAGGAAGTGCTTCCTCCTGACTCGCTTGTGTGCTGGTGTTGGTGATATGTCGGATGACACCTTGGAGTGCAGTGCCGTGTCCCGCCACTATCGCATGCCACAAGGCATCGACGGAGGCGGTCATCGCACGGATCTCCTGGATCGTCCGCTGCATATCCTCCGAATTGCGAGCTCACGCCAGGGAGCTGTCCCTCGTGAATACCACGAATGCCTGGCGATGCTCGCAACTAATCGCGACACTCTCCTCGCACAGTCTGGTCAAGCCCTCGATCCGATCGGCCAGAGGAGGTGTGTGCTGACCTCGCTGACCCGACCTCCGTGGGGTCGGCGCGAGCACTATTAAACGCCTTGGCATCGCCGGCTGCACTTCGCTTGGTCCCGCTACCTCTTCAGTCGAAACCAACGTTGTGGCCGCAGGTCCCACAGGTACATTAGGTATATCGGGCATGGCGAAGGGGATGGTAGGAGCATCCTCCTCTGTTTCCATATATTCCTCCTCCTCATGGTTGGTACTCTCTTCCTCCTGCCCTCCCGTGGTGAGGACCACCTGCAGCTTGAGGGCGAGGGTTTCCAGTCGTGCCTTGCTGCGCATGGGTGTTGGTGGATCTGCAAAACACAATTGAGCTTTTTAGAGCCGAAGGGTACACATTCTTGCGCTGCATTGCGCTGGCATATGAAGGAGGAGCAGCAGTACTACAATAAATGAGACCAGAGATGTTACATAATAACGCATACACGGTAGTACATGTGGTGGTAAATCCAAGTTGAAATTCGGTGACCCAGAGAGCTCTGGGGGCTGGATCAGTCGGAGAAAGACAGAATGATAAGGGAGTAAATGTTTATGGGGAGCAGACAGAGAAGGCGACAGATGGCCAGATCGCCTGCTCCTGCTCTTATCTCTTGTCAACCTGAGAGTAGCACAGAGGCTGCATGGGAATCAGGATAGCTACATGCATAACATGACATCATTCTTATATTATAATGAAATGACGTTACATTACTTTAACACTGCTTGATGCATTACTCACGTGACGCATGCAAGGGCTCTAACTCACCATGGGTGGCCGACCGAGTGTGGCCTCCCGCAGTGTCGCAGTGCATTCCTCCAACTCGGCCAGCGTTACCAACTGTGCGGGCCCTCCTCCGGTGTGCCTACGCTCTGCACGATTCTTAGATATCTTCCTCTGCAAACATGAAATGAGCATGGCATAAACTCATTGACCAGGTACTATCATGGAAAGACAGCATTCGCCAACGTTATATGCTAATAGGGATTTTATCCACAATTAATGCACAGTTCTAAGAAAGATCTTGTTTAGGAGCTAATGCTTGCCACACACCTCTCTCGACTACAATTTCCATTGAACTCGGCAATGACAGGATCTAATGTCCCAAAGTGTCCCAGGGCATACAGTGAGCAAGGGCAGCTCTCCCCCAGTCCATGCTGGGTCACTGTGTACGTGACAGCAGCCTTAAAAAGGCCCATGTTCATAGCCCTGTCCAGATCTTAGCAGGGAATGTATGTAATATATGTAAGAATAACAAGCTTAAATTCAATCCAGGATATTTATGATTATAATTACAATTTGCATCATTACAATATAAAATTGATACTTACTCTTGCCGAAGCAACCAGGCTGCTCCAGCGCTTCCAGCACTGGTCAGACGCCTCGCCTCATGGGATGCCATGGAGACCACATCCGTGATCTCGGCCCAAATCTTTCTGCAGGCCCAGGGTGGGGGTTTCCCACGTCCACCCCGGGTTAATTGGACCCACCTCGAGTGCACCTCGTTGACCAAGGCCTTGTTCACCTCATCTGAAAAGGGCTTAGCCCTTTTCCGCCTTTCTTTCACATCATGAGGATTTTCATCCAGGGATGACATTTTTTTACTCTAATCACTTGTTTTCTCTCTACTCCACACTCTCCTTCCTCTCGCTCTCTCTCTCTCTCTCTCCCTCCCCCTTGCTTTGCCTTCTGCGCACGTGTGGATGACTCCTGACCTCCCAAAACATGGGAAAACCTGTTTACCAAAAAAAAAACGCATGCACAGAAGGCCGTTGCTGGGGAAGCTTTGCCTTCCACATCGCTGAGGCCCAGTTTGCGTTGCTGGGCTATTGCTGGGCCCATTTCACATCGCTGGGCTATCGCTGGGCTGAAAGTCACGATCCCAAAAATGGGCGATGTTCCAGCGATCATCAAGGCTGACACATCGCCAAGGTTGGAACATCGCCTACTTTTTGAGTGGAAAGTCTAGCCCCATATGGCGTGGTCAGTAATCTCAAGGTACTTGCCTACATTCAGCTTATCTACCTGATGTATTCCATTATTTATATTCACATAGAGCAACACCTCCGCCCTTGTAGTCCTACTAATATATTGCTTGAGGAAGGAGTCCAGTATACAGTTTAGGAATTCCATTCCTTTTTCTCCATTTACTCCTTCTCTCTCCCAATATGTTGGTAATTAAAATTTCCCAGACCAATAATTTTGTTGCTACTTGTTTCTCTAATCTGACTATAGATTTCCTCTTCTATTTCCTTACCATATTTTAGCGGTCTGTAATACTACGTTGTTTCCTCTAGCTAAACTTTAGGAAGACCAAAACCATTGTCTTCAGCACCCACCACAAACTCCTTACCCTTGCTGCTGACTCAATGCTTCTCCTTGGTCACTGTGAGACTGATCTAGACTGTTTGCAATTGTGGTTCCTGTCATGTATCTCATACTACTGTACATAACTGTATCTTACCATGCTATACATGACTGTAACTAGAGATGACCTGTAACCACAAGCTTACCTTACCACCAGGGGTGCACTCGCAGGAGACTCTGGATACCTGTCCCAGACAGGTATATAAGGACAGGTCTCAGGCAAGTGTGGCATTCGAGAGCTGTGTAATAAAGGTGCAGGTCCTGAGTGACCTTGAATTCAGTATGTGCCTCGTGTGAATCTGTACTGCAGGGACAGGACTTTACAGTGGCGATGAGTTACGGGATTATAGAATCCACAGAATGGCGACCAACAGCTCAGATGAAAAATACAATGCTGGAGATAATTGGGAGGACTTTATAGAAAGGCTCCAGCAAAGCTTCGTAACCAAAGACTGGTTAGGCGACAATAAGGCAGACAAGAGAAGAGCCCATCTCTTGACCAGCTGCGGCTCAAAAACATACGCCTTAATGAAGGACCTGCTGAGAAACCAGCAAGCAAGTCGTTTGAAGAGTTGAGCACACTGGTAAAAGACCACCTGAAACCAGCGAGCAGCCTACACATGGCCGTACATGGGTTCTACAACTACAGATGCTGTGTGGGCCAGAGCATACCCGACTTCGTGGCGGAACTTCGGAGGTTGGCTAGCTTATGTGAGTTCTCCGATGAACTATGGAGAGAAGTACTGAGAGACTTTTTTATTGAAGGAATAGGCCACGCAGGCATATTCCAAAAGCTCATAGAGACCAAGAACTTGACCCTAGAGGCAGCAGCACTGGTTGCACAGACATTCTTGGCAGGAGAAGAAAAAACGAGGTTGATCTACACTGCGGGTACAACAACTAACGAAACATCGGAACAAGGGGTTCACAGCGTGAAACAAGCCGCTACCCCCACACACAGACAAAGGCAGGAGAGCAGGCCCTCAACAGCAGGCAGTGGCACCAGAAGCCATCAAGGGCCACATGAACGGCCGTTCACACTTCATCAGCCCACAATGCGAGCAATCAACTACAAACTGAGAGAAGCTCAAGAGAGATCAGCCAGACGCAGCTCATCCTTTGGAAACAATGGAAGCGGTCTGTGCTGGAGATGTGGGGGAAGGCACTCATCAAGGGAGTGTCGATTTCAGAATGCTGTTTGCAGAAACTGTGACTATACAGGGCATCTGGCCCGCATGTGCAGAAAAACGGCAGCTCGGCTGGTATACGAATCGGAAGGGTCGGAAAGCGGACCAGAAGACGGTGGGGACAATACCCAGGACACCGAGGTACAGCGGGTCAACACGATCAATGGCCACTGCTCTTACAACAAGACGCCTCCAATAATGATGAGGGTCCTACTCAACGGGATATCTGTCAACATGGAGCTGGATACGGGAGCGAGTCAATCTCTCATGGGCGCTCAACAATTTGAAGAGCTGTGGCCGCATAAAAGAGACAGACCAAAACTCACAAGGGTCGACACCAAACTAAGGACCTATACTAAAGAAATCGTACCAGTCCTTGGCAGCGCCATGCTCTCAGTCACACACAAAGGGACAGTGAACCGACTTACCCTGTGGACTGTCCCCGGAGATCTCCCAACACTGCTGGGGAGAAGCTGGCTGGCAAAACTAAATTGGAAATGGGATGATGTTCATGCCATGTCGTCAGAGGAATGGACCTCCTGCTCAACAGTTCTAAGTCGATTTGAACGTCTCTTTCAGCCAGGTGTGGGCACCTTCAAAGGAACTAAAGTCAAAATCTACATCACACAGGATGCTAGACTGGTCCATCACAAGGCTAGAGCTGTGTCCTATGTGATGAGGGAAAAGATTGAACATGAACTGGACAGGCTTCTGCGGGAAGGCATTATCTCACCCGTGGAATTTAGCGACTGGGTAAGTCCCATCGTCCCAGTCATGAAGCCTGATGGATCCGTACGAATCTGTGGGGACTACAAATCTACCATAAACAGAGTCTCCCTACAAGACCAATACCCGCTGCCAGAGTGGAGGACTTATTTGCCACATTGGCTGGAGGAAAACTTTTCTCAAAACTAGATCTCACATCTGCGTATATGACGCAAGAATTGACCGACGAGTCCAAGCTACTCACCACCATCAACACACATCGAGGCCTTTTCATGTATAATCGATGCCCATTCGGCATCAGGTCAGCAGCTGCTATATTCCAGCGCAACATGGAGAATCTGCTCAAGTCCATCCCGGGGACGGTTGTATTTCAAGACGACATACTTATCACGGGCAGGGATGCCAACTCCCATCTCCGCAATTTGGAGGAAGTACTAAAGCGGTTGGATCGGGTAGGCCGAAGAGTTAAGAAATCCAAGTGCCTGTTTCTCGCACCCGAGATTGAATTTTTGGGCAGAAGGATTGCCGCTGATGGAATTCGCCCAACAGAGTCCAAAACCGAAGCAATTCGCCTGGCACCCAGGCCCCGGAATGTCTCAGAACTGCGCGCCTTTCTTGGGCTGCTCAATTACTTTGGGAACTTTATGCAGAACTTAAGCACGCTGCTGGAGCCTCTCCACATGCTACTCAGAAAGGGGTGTGATTGGTTTTGGGGGGACGCCCAGGAACACGCCTTCAACAAGGCACGCAACCTTCTGTGTTCCAACAGTGTTTTGACTTTCTTTGATCCAGGTAAAAAGCTAGTTCTTACATGTGATGCATCAGGTGCGTTTTACAACATGTCAATAGTGCGGGTAAATTACAATCCTTAGCTTATGCCTCCAGGTCACTTTCGTGGGCGGAGCGCGGGTACGGAATGGTGGAGAAGGAGGCGCTCGCGTGCGTGTATGGTGTCAAAAAGATGCACCAATACCTTTTCGGGGCCAAGTTCACATTAGAAACCGACCACAAGCCCCTCATCCCTACTATCCGAGAGCAAGGCAATAAACGCCAACGCCTCGACGCAAATTCAACGGTGGGCACTTATGCTGGCCTCTTACAATTACACCATAAGGCACAGACCAGGCACAGACAACTGTGCCGACGCGCTTAGCAGGCTACCCTGGCGACCATGGAAGGGTCTGACGAACAGGACTGTGAGATAGTCATAGCAATCAATGCCTTTGAGTCCACAGGTTCGCCCATGACGGCTCGCCAAATCAGAGCCTGGACGACCAGCGACCCCACGTTATCCCTAGTAAAAAGATGTGTCCTAACCGGTGACTGGGCAGAGGCTCGCGAAGCCTACCCCGAGGAGATCAAACCTTTTCACAGGCGCATGCATGAGCTGTCACTACAAGCAGACTGCCTGATGTGGGGCAGCCGAGTAATTATGCCTCTGCGAGGCAGAGAGGCATTTGTCCGGGAGCTTCACCGCGAGCACCCGGGGATCGTTCTCATGAAGGCCATAGCCAGATCACACGTCTGGTGACCTGGCATTGACGCGGACTTGGAGCTCTGCGTCCGACGGTGCACCATTTGTGCCCAACTCAGTAATGCCCCCAGGGAGGCCCCCCTGAGCCCCTGGCCCTGGCCCACCAAACCGTGGTCGCGGGTGCACGTAGACTACGCGGGCCCATTCATGGGCAAAATGTTCCTCGTAGTTGTAGATGCATTTTCAAAGTGGATCAAATGCACCATTTTAAACTCGAGCACCACCTCCACCACTGTGGAGAGCCTTGGAACCACGTTCGCAACGCACAACATTCCTGACATATTGGTCAGTGATAATGGTCCGTGCTTCACCAGCGCAGAATTCCAATATTTTATGAATGACCACGGTATAAATCACGTTAAGACGGCACCGTTCAAGCCGGCATCCAACTGCCAGATGGAGCAAGCAGTGCAGATCATTAAATAAGGCATGCTTAAAATCCAAGGTCCCACGCTGCAGGGCCGCCTGTCGCGACTGTTGCTGGCATACAGATCTCGTCCACATTCATTGACTGGAGTTCCTCCCGCACAACTATTGATGAAATGGACCTTAAAGACAAGGCTCTCATTAATCCTCCCAGACATGGATGAAATCGTTGAGGCAAAGCGCCGTAAGCTAACCGAGTACCATGACCGAAATTCGAGGGGGAGGTGGAATGAGATAGGGGACAAAGTGTTTGTGCTAAACTATGGCAGGGGTCCCAAATGGCTTGCAGGGACAGTAACAGGCAAAGAAAGAAACAGGCTACTGGTGATACAAATGGACAATGGCCAAACCTGCCGGAGGCATGTAGACCAAGTCAAAAGTAGATTTACCAACAAAACTGCTGAACCAGAAGCAGACTACAATGTGGAACTCACACCACACCTGGTGGGCAGACAGAGGGAACAACCTGAGGAAAGGGCAATCCCAACAGACAGCCCAGGCGAGACACCAACAATCATACTGAATGAAACAGACAGCCCAGGCGAGATACCAGCAATCACACTGAAAGAAAAACAGACACCAAAGCAAATAACTGAACCGCAACTAAGACACTCCACGCGAGAGTGTAGACCACCTGAGAGACTGAACTGAAAAGACAATAAGACCTTGGGGGAGGGTGATGTCATGTATCTCACACTACTGTACATAACTGTATCTTACCATGCTATACATGACTGTAACTAGAGATGACCTGTAACCACTTGCTTACCTTACCACCAGGGGTGCACTCGCAAGAGACACTGGATACCTGTCCCAGACAGGTATATAAGGTCAGGTCTCAGGCAAGTGTGGCATTCGAGAGCTGTGTAATAAAAGTGCAGGTCCTGAGTGACCTTGACTTCAGTATGTACTTCGTGTGAATCTGTACTGCAGGGACAGGACTTTAAAGCTCCAAAATGGGCTTTCAATCCCATATCCTCTCTATCACAAAGGCTGCTTAATTGTACATTTGTGCCAGTCCCTTACTTCAGCATTGTCACTGAATTCCTGATCCATTGCTTTGTTACCTCCCAGATTTGATTGCTTTGATGTTCTTCTGGCCATCCTCCATCCTGCAATCTTCATAAACTTCAGCTCATCCAAAACTTTCCATATCCTATCCTGCACCACGTCATTCTCAGCCATTGCACCCATCTTGGCTGACCTATATTAGCTCCTGGTCCACCAACACTTCAA
Source organism: Pristiophorus japonicus (assembly GCF_044704955.1). Lineage (NCBI taxonomy): Eukaryota > Metazoa > Chordata > Chondrichthyes > Pristiophoridae > Pristiophorus > Pristiophorus japonicus. The sequence goes on along the minus strand of NC_091977.1, from coordinate 174,047,324 downwards.
ATTTAAAATTATCGTCATGTGTTTAAACTTGTCCATGCCTAGCTCCTTCCTATCTCTGTAACTTCCTCCAGACTGAGAATCCAACCCCACCACAACCCTCACCCCCCCCACAAGAACTCTCAATTTCTCTGACTCGAACATCTTCTGCATGCCTCTTCTCTTCCTCCTATCATTGGCAGCTGTACCTTAAGCCACTGAGGTGCCACTCTTGAATTCTCTCCCTAAACTTCTCCATCTCTCCATCTCCTCCTTAAAACCCATCACTTTGATGAAGCTTTTGGTCACAACTCCGAATCTTTCCCCTTTGACTCAGCATCCCTTTTTCTTACACTTCTGAGAAGCAACTAGAGACATTTTTCTGCATTAAAGTTGTTATCATAAAAAAGTGCTCAAACTTAATAGCTGAGAATGGTGAACTGAATGTTGGTACTGTGGTACATATATTTATGGTAAAATGCCTTTTCATCATTGTTGATTTTCTGTTTTGGTTTCAGCTATCTTAGGGCTAGATTTTCCACGTTTTTTGCTTGCTTAACGCCCACTTAACATCCATTTTACCGCTGAAATGATGTATAATGCCCATATATCGCCCATTTAGCCACAAAATAGAAACTGATGGGTATTTTTCGGAAATTTATCGCCGAGCGTTACTTTCCCCATGTGCATAACGTCGGGAAAAAATAATATCGCCCGCCCAATTATTTGGGGCGGAATCATCAGAATGGGCGAAATCAACGCCCATAATATCGGCCAGCATTACTTTCCGCACGGAATTAACGCCGAGTTCAATAATACCGCCCTCCCATTTTTTTTTGTCGTAAAGATCACATTTGCTGAAACTAACGCCCAGGAGATCGCCCAACGTCACTTTCACCACCTCGCACACATCTCACCCACAATTTTGCTTGCCCAAAAAACCGCCTGGAAAAAATGGAACTAACCGGAACTAATCACAGAGTTATGGATGCCATGTTCTACATAACATGTTTCATCCTTTAAAAAGCTGCTCTGCTTCAACCTCGGGGGAGTTCGGATGTACTCTGCAGGTGTTTGCAGGTGATGTGAACATCTGTACAAACATCTTGACCATACTGTGACCGATTAGAATTTAATAGGTGTCTTCGTCGGGACATTCATTCTTTGTGACCAATCGGTGGAAAACAGACAGCTATTGCAATGGGGCCTGTCCTTTCCCACCCTCTGTAGAGGACCAATTACATGCTGCAGACTCGAAATGGCTGAAGGTATGCTCCACTGCATTATGTGCCCAATGTAAGACATACCAGACTGATGAGGAGGACCAGACGTTACATCCCCCGCAAGTACAGGGAGAAGCGGTCTTACCTCGACTTGCCCGACACCACCCGCCTTCGGAGACTGCGCTTCCACAAAGACTCATAAGTGGAGATCTGCAGCCTGCCAGCACCATCAGTACTGCACTGTCCGTCGAGGCCAAAGTCACCACGGCATTGTCGTTCTACGTGTCGGGTTCTCTTCAGGCCTCAGCTGGCGACATTTGCAGTATGTCTCAACATGCCACACATGCTGTGTTAGACAGGTCACGGAAGCACTGTACACAGGAGGGACTTGATCAGCTTCCCTATGACCAGAGAGGCACAGACTGAGAGGGTTCTAGGAATCTCCAGAATTGTTAACGTTCCCAAGTGCAGGGAGCAATAGACTGTACGCACATTGCGATGAGGGCACCTTTTCAGAGGTTTTCAGGAACCACAAGGGATTACACTCCCTGAATGTCCAACTCGTTGTTGACCACCAGCAAATTATAATGGCAGTGAATGCTCAATTTCCGGGCAGCATCCATGATGCTCACATCCTGCGTGAGAGCACTGTATCTGACTTGCTTAACAATCAGCCACAAGGTCAATGCTGGATGCTTGGTGACAAAGGATATGGCCTCGCCACCTGGCTGATGACCCCCTTGTGTGACACCCACACCAAAGCCAAGAAGCGATAGAATGAGAGCCACAGAGCCACTCGCAATATCGTGGAGAAAACCATTGGAGTGCTTAAGCAGCGCTTTAGATGCTTGGACCACTCAGGAGGCGACCTCCAATACCACCCTGAGCAGGTAGCTCAATTTGTGGTGGTGTGCTCCATGCTGCACAACTTGGCTATCAGGAGGGGACAAGAATTGCCTGATGAGTCTGACAGTCCACCTCACCAGAGAGAAGAAGAGGAGGACGAGGAGGCGGACGCTGACATCGGCCCAGACAATCAGGCTGACGCTGAAGCCATGCTCCCGCCCCCCTGTAGACCACAAGAAAGGGCCTGTGGTGGCATGATAGCTGCAAGAGCATTACATCAGGAGCTCATTAATGAGCACTTTGCCTGAAAGAACGTTGGTGGTATTTACAAGGCTGACACACTGCTGGGTGTGCAGGTCATACATCAATGGTGGGCATTACCTTGGTGTCAGTTAAAGTTTAAGTTGATTGAAGTTAAGTGTAATTATACGCTTTGATGTTAAGGAATCACCAGCGTGTAATGGTGCAACTATCTGAGCCAATGCGCAACAAGGTTTTGATAAATAAAAAACATTTAAACCGTACATTTGTCTGAAATCATAAGTATTTCTGTAAAAACCAATCCTTAGCACCCCTCCCCCGCCCCCACTTCTCCTCCTCACCTCTACCCCTTCCCCTTCCCTTCCTGACTCCAAGCTGCCTGGCCGAGGAGCTTCTCAGGCGATGCTTCATTAGGGGGGGCTGGGGGGATGACGGCCGAACCGCTGCTTGGACGGATACGGGAGAGGACGGTCCCAAGATGTTGCTCCTGGCTCTCATGTGTGGTTGGCAACGGGGGTGCGGCACATTGGGGTGCAGTGCAGCGATCAAGGACCACTGGGAGCCCTCTGCCACCACTGTTCCTGGCTAACAGCTTCAGGGCCTCCACCATCCCATCCATGTTATATCTTATTTGTTGTCAAAAACTCGGTGTCAACTATGTTCTTGGTGCTTCGTAGACTTTTTGCTGCTGGTGAATCTCCCTCGTGCCTCCCACAACAGCCAAACAAGCACACACCACACCCACACATACTTTCAGTCCCTCTCAGCTCCCTCTCTCTCTGTCTCCTCTTCTGCGCATGTCATGATGACCCTTGACCTCCTGAAACATGGGAATCGAGCATTGCCATGCCGTTGCTAAGGACGGCCACACTTTACGGCAGAAGGTCAGAGAGATTTAACGCTACCGCCCATTTCATATCGCTCACGGTAACGCCCAATTTCAAAAATGGAGACTAGGTGCTTTGAGAATGGACGAGAAGCCGGCGATCTGAAAACCCATTTTTACCGCCCATGCCGGAAATAACGCCCATTTTTGAGCGATATGCACAAAAGTGTAAAATCTAGCCCATAAACTTTGTGGTTGGGAATGCTTCTGATACAACTCTGATTCATGCCTTTGCTCTTATACACAAGTAATGTACAGTGGGGCTTTTGATGTTTACTGATGATTAGTTATGTTTTTGCAAAACAGTTGAAAATTCAAATTTGGCAGCCATAAAATATTTGTGGTTCAATTTTGTACTTCATACACACTTCAGTCATTAGTTGTCAAATAATGCAAGTCGACAGTGTTCCTCAGCTTTGATGTACAATTTAGTCCTGTGAAGTAAGCCAGGATAAAAGGGAATGCCAGGTTTGAACCTGGCAGATTACTCCACCATTGTATTAAAGACAAATCAATCAATTCTTCGAATGTTCAGAATATGTCACAGACTTCATTTTGAGGATTGCAACCTGTAATTAAATAGCACTGCAATAAAAATTCAGAATGTTTAATAAAGAGTAGGTACTATGAAACTTTAAAGAAATAGGGGGCAGGCTTTCTTAGATCTGGTCTTGTGTAATGAGACAGGATTAATAAACAATCTCCTAGTAATGGATCTCCTCGGAATTAGTGATCATAGCATGATTGAATTTCAAATTCAGATGGAGGGTGAGAAAGTGGGATCTCTAACCAGCGTACTAAGCTTAAATAAAGGAGACTATGAAGGTATGAGGGCAGAGTTAGGTAAAGTGGACTGGGAAAATAGATTAAAGTGCAGAACGGTTGATGAACAGTGGTGTACATTTAAGGAGATATTTCACAACTCTCAAAAAAAAAATATTCCAGTGAGAAGGAAAAGGTGTAAGAGAAAATATAGCCATCCCTGGCTGACTAAAGAAATAAAGGACGCTATCCAATTAAAAACAAGGGCATACAAAGTGGCCAAAACTAGTGGGAGGACAGAAGATTGGGAAGCTTTTAAAAGCCAGCAAAGAACATCCAAAAAAATGATTAAGAAAGGGAAGATAGACTATGAAAGTAAACTAGCACAAAATATAAAAACAGACAGCAAGAGTTTCTATAGGTACATAAAAAGGAAAAGAGTGGTTAAAGTAAATGTTGGTCCCTTAGACGATGTAACCGGGGAATTAGTAATGGGGAACATGGAGATGGCAGAAATTTTGAACAAATATTTTGTATCAGTCTCTACGGTAGAGGACACTGACAATATTCCGATTGTCTAGGGGCTATAGGTGGGGAGGAACTTAACACAATCAGAATCACTAAGGAGGTGGTACTCAGTAAGATAATGGGACTAAAGGCAGATAAATCCCCTGGCTTGCATTCTACGGTCTTAAGAGAAGTAGCGGCCAGGATTGTGGATGCATTGTTTGTGTTATGTATGTAAACTTTATTGGTGTGTAAGACTTGCCACCAGGGGTCACACTTGTGGGAGACCCAAGGGTCACCTGCACACCCCGGGCAAGCAGATACAAAAGGCAGTCCACCATGCTGCTTCGTCACTCTGGAGTTACATTAAAGAGACCAAGGTCACAACAGTATACAGTCTTGTGGAGTTATTCTGAACATAACAATTGGCAATGAGTAACAGATCACGAACTTTCACGCGGTTATGGCTGCCATTGGAATTGTTGAGAGATTTGTTGAGGGTGATGATTGGGAAGCCTTCGTTGAGTGTCTGGACCAGTACTTCGTGGCCAATGAGCTGGACATGGAAGAGACCGTGGACAAGCGCAGGGCGATTCTCCTGACCATTTGTGCGTCCACGATATATGGCCTCATCAAAAATCTGCAAGCACCGACGAAACCAACGGACAAGACATATGCAGAATTGTGCATGCTGGTTCGGGAACACTTCAAGCCGAAGGAGAGCATCTTAATGGCCAGGTATCGCTTTTACACGCACCATCGCTCTGAGGTCCAGAACGTGGCGAGCTATGTCGCCGACCTAAGACGCCTTGTGGGACCGTGCGTATTTGCTGGATTTTTGGGGGAAATGTTGTGAGAATTTTTCGTGCTTGGAATCGGCCATGAGGTCATTCTTTACAAACTGCTGTCTGCCGAATCCCTAGATCTGAGCAAGGCCATCACGATAGCCCAGGCTTTTATGTCCACGAACGATAACACTAAACAAATATCTTTGCAGCATCAAAGCTCACTGGCAAGTACTGTGCATAAAATAATGCCTTCAGCAGGCAGAACTGTACATGACAAGGCCTACACACCTGCAGAGGCCAGACCTAGGATGACTCAGAATCCGCCGTGGGGCGTGAATGCGAATCCATTAACACCATGTTGGCGCTGCGGAGGTAATTATCGAGCCCATCAATGTCGATTCAAGCACTACGTGTGCAAGGGCTGTGGAATAATGGGGCACCTCCAGCGAATGTGCAAACGTGCTGCGACTCACCATGTGGCAGAGTCGGCAGAAGATGACCAATCCAGCGTGGATCACATTGAACGAGTAAGAGAGGCAACTCAACCCGAAGCTGAAGAGGAAGTGCATGGGTTTACACACCTTCACCACCAAAAGCCCTCCGATAATGTTGAAAGTCAAATTAAACGGCATTCCAGTTTCCATGGAATTGGACACGGGGGTGAGTCAGTTAATTATGAGCCAGAAGGCTTTTGAGAAACTGTGGGGCAACAAAGCACAAAGGCCAAAACTAAGCCCGGTTCACACCAAGCTTCACACTTACACCAAAGAGGTTATGCCAGTCATTGGCAGTGCGGCAGTGAAGGTATTGTACGATGGAACTGTGCATGATTTACCACTATGGATTGTACCAGGCGATGGCCCAACGCTGTTCAGCAGAAGCTGGCTAGGAAAGATCCGATGGAACTGGGACGACATCAAAGCACTGTCTTCGGTGGATGACGCCTCGTGCGCCCAAGTGCTAAACAAATTCCCGTCATTATTTGAGCCAGGCATCAGCAACTTCACAGGTGTCAAAGTGCAGATCCATCTAGTCCCTGATGCATGGCCCGTTCATCACATGGCCCGAGCGGTTCCATATATGATGTGAGAGAAAGTCGAGATCGAGCTGGACAGACTTCAACGAGAGGGGATCATATCGCCAGTCGAGTTCAATGAGTGAGCCAGTCCAATTGTTCCGGTGTTGAAGAGCGATGGAATGGTCAGAATCTGCAGGGACTACAAGGTAATGATCAACCAAGTCTCGTTACAGGACCAGTACCCACTACCCAAAGCGGATGACTTGTTCGCAACGCTAGCGGGGGAGGAAGTCGTTCACCAAGCAGGATCGAACCTTTGCTTACATGACACAGGAGCTGGCTGAACCTTTGAAAAAATTGACATGCATCAACATGCACAAAGGACTGTTCATATACCACAGATGCCCTTTTGGGATTCGCTCGGCTGTAGCCATCTTCCAGAGGAACATGGAGGGTCGGCTGAAATCGGTTCCACGCACCACGGTGTTTCAAGACGACATCCTGATCACTGGTCGCAACACCACCGATCATTTACACAACCTGGAGTTCTAAAGCGACTGGACAGAGTGGGATTCAGGCTGAAATGCTCCAAGTGTGCTTTCCTGGCGCCAGAGGTCGAATTTCTGGGGAGAAAGATTGCGGCGGACGGCATCAGACCCACGGACTCCAAGACGGAGGACATCAAGAATGCAAACAGACCACAGAATGTGATGGAGCTGCGTTGGTTCCTGGGACTCCTCAACTATTTTAGTAACTTTCTACCCGGGTTAAGCACTTTGCTGGAACCCTTGCATTTATTGCTATGCAAGGGTGACGACTGGGTTTGGGGTAAATCTCAAGAGACAGCCTTTAATAAGGCCAGAAACCTGTTATGTTCTCACAAGTTACTTATATTGTATGACCCATGTAAACGTTTAGTATTAGCTTGTGATGCATCTTCGTACGGGGTCGATTATGTGTTACAGCAAGCCAATGTGTCAGGCAAACTGCAACCGGTTGCATATGCATCTAGAAGTTTATCTAAGGCTGAAAGAGCCTACAGTATGGTTGAGAAGGAAGCATTAGCGTGCGTATACGGAGTTAAGAAAATGCACCAATACCTATTTGAACTCCAGTTCAAGCTCAAAATCGACCATAAATCGCTCATTTTGTTGTTCTCAGAAAGCAAAGGTATTAACACTAATGCTTCGTCCCGCATCCCAAGATGGGCACTAACATTATCTTCGTATGACTATTGTAAAGTCCTTACTCTACAGCATGAAACCACACGAGGCACATTCCAGGGACAAGGCCACTCTGTGACCTTAACTCTTTATTACAGGACTCCAGAAGTGATGACCCTGCGTGGGACTTCCCTTTATATACCTGTGTGATCAGGTAAGGAGTGTCTCCCACAAGTTCACCCCCTGTCGTCAAGGTGTGCATCTAAGTTGAGTGTATACAGTAATACAGTGGTGTTACATTGTAGTTACAAACATGACATCACCTTTCCCCCCCCCCCCCCCGCAAAGTCTTACTGGGATCATAGGTTTAGTCTTTCAGGTGGTCTACGCTCCCTCGTGGAGCGCCACAGTTGGGGCTCTGGTTGTTGGACACTGACGTGAGTGTCTGTCACCTGTGGTGATTCCGGCCTGTCCGGGCTGACCTCAGGGACTGTGCATTCTTCTGATTGCTCTTGTTGCACGTTCAATGGCGGTAGTATGAGCTCCATCTCATGGTCTTCTTCAGGTTCCTCCGTGTCCATGCTGAACCTTTTTTTTACTTGGTCCAGATGCTTACAGCATATCTGGCCATTGTTGAGTTTTACCACGATGACCTATTCCCCTCTTTGTCAATTACAGTGCCCTCAAGCAATTTGGGCCCCATGGCGTGATTGAGGACGAATACAGGATCATTTATTTCTATACATCTCCCCCTTGAATTACGGTCATGGTACTCATTTTGTGACTTGCGCTTGCCCTCAACTATGTCGGTCAGGACTGGGTGGATGAGGGACATCCGAGTTTTGAGTGTCCGTTTCATGAGTAGCTCTGCGGGCAGGACCCCTGTGAGCGAGTGCGGGCGGGATCTATAGGCCAGCAGGAGGCGTTATAGGCGGCATTGTAGTGAGGGTCCTTGAATCCTGAGCCTACCTTGCTTAATGATTTGGACTGCCCGTTCCGCCTGACCATTGAAGGCCGGCTTGAATGGCGCAGTCCTGACGTGGTTGATGCCATTGCCTGACATAAACTCCCAGAATTCATAGCTCGTGAAACACAGGCCATTATCACTAACCAGGATGTCTGGCAAGCCATGGGTTGCAAAGATTGTATGTAGGCTTTCCACGGTGGTGGATGACGTGCAAGAATTCAGGATGATGCACTCGGTCCATTTCGAGTACGCATCTACCACAATGAGGAACATCTTCCCCATGAACGGGCCCATGTAGTCAACGTGAATGCGTGACCATGGCTTGGTGGGCCAGGGCCACGGGCTGAGCGGGGCTGAGCGGGGCCTCCCTGGGGGCATTACCCAGCTGGGCACACGTCGTGTACCTGCGAACACAGTGGTCCAGGTCTGAATCAATTCCAGGCCACCAAACATGTGACTGGGCAATGGCCTTCATCATCACAATGCCTGGGTGTTCGCTGTGGAGTTCTCTGATGAATGCCTCCATGCCCTTCTGGGGCATGACTACCCAGCTGCCCCATAGTAGGCAGTCGGCTTGGATGGAGAGCTCATCCATCCGTCTGTGGAACGGTCTGACCTCCTCAGGGCATGCTCCGTGTGCGGGAGCCCAATCCCCAGTCAGGACACATTTCTTAATCAAGGATAGGAGGGGACCTCTGTTTGTCTAGATTTTGATCTGGCGGGCTGTGATGGGGGAGTCTGCACTGTCAAAGGCATCGACAGCCGTGACCATCTCGGCGCTTTGCTCAGCTGCCCCCTCGGTGGTGGCCAGTGGGAGCCTGCTGAGCGTGTCAGCGCAGTTTTCAGTGCCGGGCCGGTGCCGGATGGAGTAATCATAAGCAGCTAGCGTGAGTGCCCACCGCTGTATGCGAGCCGATGCGTTGGCATTGACAGCCTTGCTGTCTGACAATAGCGATGTGAGTGGCTTGTGGTCCGTCTTTAATTCAAACTTCCTACCGAAGAAGTACTGATGCATTTTTTTTACACCATAGACACATGCAAGCGCTTCCTTCTCGACCATGCCATATCCCCGTTCTGCTTGAGAGAGTGACCTGGAGGCATAAGCCACAGGTTGTAGCTGACCCTCAGCATTACCCTGCTGCAACATGCACCCAACCCCATAGGACGATGTATCACATGTCAGAACTAAACGTTTACAGGGGTAGTACAGGGTCAACAACTTGTTTGAACAAAGTAGGTTTCGCACCCGATTAAAAGCCCGTTCCTGACAGTCCCCCTAAAATCAATCGCAACCCTTACGCAGGAGCACGTGTAGTGGCTCCAACAACGTGCTCAAGTTCGGCAGAAAGTTCCCAAAATAGTTCAACAGTCCCAGGAATGAACGCAGCTCCGATGTGTTGCAGGGCCTGGGCGCTCGTCAAATCGCCTCTGTTTTGGATTTGGTGGGCCGAATCTCATCTGCAGCAACCCTCCTGCCCAGAAACTCAACCTCAGGAGCTAAGAACACACATTTAGGCTTCTTGAGTCGCAGGCCTACCCGGTCCAGTCGGCGTAGCCCCTCCTCCAGGTTGTGGAGGTGTTCCTCGGTGTCTCGACCTATGATGAGGATGTCGTCCTGGAATAAGCAGGCTTTCCATGTTACGTTGAAAAATCGGGGCCGCTGATCAAATGCCAAACGGGCACCTGTTATACGCAAACAGTCCCTTGTGCGTAGTGATGGTGGTCAGTAATTTGGATTTGTCGGCCAGTTCCTGGGTCATATAGGCTGAAGTGAGGTCCAACTTGGTGAACAGCTTGCCGCCTGCCAGCGTAGCGAAGAGGTCCTCCACTCTTAGGAGCAGGTATTGATCTTGTAGGGACACCCGATTGATGGTGGCCTTGTAGTCACCACAGATCCTGACGGAGCCATCCGCTTTTAGAACGGGAACGATGGTGCTCGCCCAGTTGCTGAATTCAACAGGCGAGATGATGCCCTGTCACAACAGCCAGTCCAATTCGCTCTCGATTTTTTCCCGCATCACATACGGCACCGCTCTGGCTTTGTGGTGCACTGGCCTGGCATCCGGGGTGATATGTATCACTACTTTGGTGCCTTTGAAAGTCCCGACGCCCAGTTGGAATAATGACTCGAATTGTTGTAGGACTTGTGAACACGACCTTCGCTCCACCGAGGACATTGCGTGAACATCCCCCCATTTCCAGTTCATCTCGGCTAACCAGCTCCTCCCCAACAGTGCGGGACCATTGCCCGGGACAATCCAGAGCGGCAGCCGGTTCACTAACCCATTGTGTGTGACAGCCATCATTGCAATGCCTAGCACCGGAATTATTTCTTTGGTGTAAGTCCGTAATTGTGTCTCAATACATTCTAATTTGGGTCTACTGGCTTTGAGTGGCCATAGCTTCTCAAATTGCTGAACGTCCAAGAGTGACTGGCTGGCCCCAGTGTCCAGCTCCATGCATACTGGGATACCATTCAACAAAACCCTCATTCATCATCATTGGTAGCGTTTTGGTGTATGAACTGTGAATATTCGTCGCATGGACCCGCTGAACCTCGGCGTCCATCGATTTGCCCCAAAAGTCATCCTGCCTCACAGAACCCTCTTCTGCTCCATCTGCCTCATATAATAGTCTGGCTGCAGGTTTTCTGCACATTCGAGCTAAATGGCCACTGAGATTGCAGTTTCAGTAAACACTCAGCCAGATCTGTTTTCCCTCACACATCCAGCATGAGTTAAAGTTTCCAGTATTGGGGACAAAGGGACTATGGCCAGGAATTCCACGCTGACTGTCCCTTTGACTGCTCTTAAGTACCCTATTAGTGGGTGTCAATGGCCCCATCCCGGGCCGCATTGTCCACTGTGTTTGCGTGAACGTACGTTCAGCCTGCCATTGTCTCTGTTGAGGTCCTGCTCTGGGATCTATTGCTGCCTGGTAAATGTCGGACTGCCCCTGCCTGCCTGCGGGGCGCTGAGTAGCATTAATGATGTTGACTCCCTGATCCATTGCCGCGTTCGAGGCAGCATTGCGCGCGTAAATCATTTTCGTCTCTTCTTCCCCCGGCATGAAAGTTTGAGCTAACAACGCCGCCGCTTCCAAGGTCAAGTCCTTGGTCTCAATTAACTTGCGAAATATTCCCGCATGACCGATACCCTCGATAAAGAAGTCCCTTAGCACCTCCCCCCTGCAGGCATCTGTGAACTTACAGAGGCTGGCCAAATGCCGCTACAAAGTCCGGTATGCTCTGTCCTTCACGACATCAGTGGGTGTAGAGTCTGTGTCGAGCCATGTGTATGCTGCTCGCTGGTTTGAGGTGCTCCCCGATTAATTTGCTGAGCTCCTCAAAGGTTTTGACCGACGGCTTTTCGGGTGCCGTAAGTCCTTCATGAGCGCATAAGTCTTTGGCCCGCAGCTGGTCAGGAGATGAGCCCGTCGCTTGTCAGCCGCTGCATCCCCCAGCCAGTCTTTCATAACGAAGCGTTGCTGAAGCCTCTCGACAAAATCGTCCCAGTCATTTCCAACACAGTACCGTTCCTCTGTGCGACCGGTGGCCATTCTCATGGGTCGTGAATTCCCGTTTCTCGTCGCCAATGTAAAGTCCTTACTCTACAGCATGAAACCACACGAGGCACATTCCAGGGACAAGGCCACTCTGTGACCTTAACTCTTTATTACAGGACTCCAGAAGTGATGACCCTGCGTGGGACCTCCCTTTATATACCTGTATGATCAGGTAAGGAGTGTCTCCCACAAGTTCACTCCCTGTGGTCAAGATGTGCATCTAGATTGAGTGTATACAGTAATACAGTGGTGTTACATTGTAGTTATAAACATGACAACTATGTAATCCGCCACAGACCAGGCACTGAGAATTGTGCTGATGCCCTCAGTCGGCTACCATTGCCCACCACCAGAGTGAAAATAGCGCAACCCGCAGTCTTGCTTCTTGTAATGGATGCTTTTGAGAGCAAGGGGTCACCCATCATGGCTCGCCAGATCAGGACCTGGACTAGCCAGGATCCTGTGCTATCACTAGTAAAAAGCTGTGTCCTTAATTGGAGCTGGTTCCCGGGGAAATACAAGACGACATTAAGCCATTTTACTGACGCAAGGATGAAATGTCCATCCATTCGGATTGTCTCCTATGGGGGAATCGTGTAGTTTTGCCAAAAAAAGGCAGGGAAACATTTATACTTGACCTACACAGTACCCACCCAGGCATAGTCATGATGAAGGCTATCGCCAGGTCGCACGTTTGGTGGCCCAGCATTGACTCGGAATTGGAGTCATGCGAACACCAATGTAACACTTGCTCACAGTTGCGCAATGTACCAAGGGAGGCCCCACCGAGTCTGTGGTCATGGCCCTCCAAACCATGGTCCAGGGTCCACATGGATTTCGCTGGCCCCTTTCTAGGAAAGATGTTCCGAGTAGCAGTGGACGCTTACGCTAAATGGATTTAATGTATAATAATGTCATCATGTACGTCCACTGCCACCATTGAAAACCTCTGGGCCATGTTTGCCACCCATGGTTTGCCAGATGTCCTTGTTAGTGACAATGGACCATGTTACACCAGCTCAGAATTCAACGAGTTCATGACCTGCAATTGCATCAAACATGTCAGGTCTGCCCCAATTAAGCCCGCATTCAAAGGTCAAGCAGAACGGGCAGTCCAAACAATCAAGCAGAGCTTGAAACGCATGACAAACGTTTCCCCGCAGACCCAATTATTTCAGATTCTGCTCAGCTACCGGACGCAACTCCACTCGCTTACTGGTGCTCCCCCTGCAGAATTGTTAATGAAGAGAGTACTCAAAACCAGATCCTCCTTAGTCCACCCGGATCTCAATGATCATGTAGAAAGCCGGTGTCACTGGCATAACGTGTACCACGATCGCGCGGCTGTATCGCGTGACATTGAGGTTAATGACCCTGTGTTTGTTCTTAATTACGGTCATGGTCCCAAATGGGTTTCTGGCACTGTTTTAGCCAAGGAGGGGAATAGAATGTTTGTTGTCAAACTTTTGAATGGACAAACGTGCAGAAAGCATTTAGATCAGACAAAACTGCGGTTCACTGACAACCAAGAACAGTTTGAAGAGGACATTGCCATCATTGATCCACCAACACACACCCAACCAGCAATTGACCTCGCGGTCAACCACGAGGATGAACCCACCGTGCCCGACAGTCCGATCAGACCAGCTGCGCTGCAGTGCAGCAATGATCCAACCAATTCACCCATGCCAGGACTTCAACTCAGGCAATCAGCCCAGGAACGTAGAGTCCCGAATCGCCTCAACTTATAAATAACTTGTATCTGAGACTTTGGGGGGAGTGATGTTATGCATGTAAACTTTACTAGTGTGTAAGACTTGCCACCAGGGGGGTCACCTGCACACCCCGGGCAAGCAGGTATAAAAGGCAGTCCACCATGCTGCTTCATCACTCTGGAGTTGCATTAAAGAGACCAAGGTCACAACAGTTTAAGCTTACAGTATAGATTCATGTGGAGTTATTCTGAACATAACAGGTTGTAATTCACCAAAATTCCCTGGATTCTGGGGAGGTCCAGCAGATTGGAAAACTGCAAATGTAATGCCCCTGTTTAAAAAAGGAAGCAGACAAAAAGCAGGAAACTATAGACCAGTTAGCCTAACATCTGTGGTTGGGAAAATGTTGGAGTCCATTATTAAAGAAGCAGTAGCAGGACATTTGGAAAAGCAAAATTCAGTCAGGCAGAGTCAGCATGGATTTATGAAGGGGAAGTTTTGTTTGACAAATTTTCTGGAGTTCTTTGAGGATGTAATGAACAGGGTGGATAAAGGGGAACCAGTGGATGTGGTATATTTCGACTTCCAAAAGGCATTTGACAAGGTGCCATATAAAGGTTACAGCACAAGATAAAAGTTCCCGGAGTTCGGGGTAAAATATTAGCATGGATAGAGGATTGGCTAAATAACAGAAAACGGAAAGTCGGGATGGCAACCAGTAACAAGGGTGTCGCAGGGATCAGTGCTGGGACCCCAACTATTTACAATCTATATAAACGACTTGGAAGAAGGGACCGAGTGTAACGTAGCCAAGTTTGCTGACGATACAAAGATGGGAGGAAAGGCAATGTGTGAGGCAAAAAATCTGCAAAAGGACATAGACAGGCTAAGTGATTGGGCAAAATTTTGGCAGATGCAGTATAATGTTGGAAAGTGTGAGGTCATGCACTTTGGCAGTAAAAATCAAAGAGCAAGTTATTATTTAAATGGAGAAAGATTGCAAATGTCACAGTACAGTGGGACCTGGGGGTACTTGTGCATGGAACGCAAAAGGATAGTATGCAGGTTCAGCAAGTGATCAGGAAGGCCAAGGGTATCTTGGCTTTTATTGCAAAGGGGATGGAATATAAAAGCAGGGAAGTCTTGCTACGACTATACAAGGTATTGGTGAGGCCTCACCTGGAATACTGCGTGCAGTTTTGGTTTCCATATTTACGAAAGGATATACTTGCTTTGGAAGCAGTTCAGAGAAGGTTCACTAGGTTGATTCTGGGGATGAATGGATTGACTTATGAGGAAAGGTTGAGTAGGTTGGGCCTCTACTCATTGGAATTCAGAAGAATGAGAGGTAATCATATCAAAACGTATAAGATTATGAGAATGCTTGACAAGGTGGATGCAGAGAGGATATTTCCACTGATGGGGGAGACTAGAACTAGAGGGCATGATCTTAGAATAAGAGGCCGCCCATTTAAAACAGGGATGAGGGAAATTTCTTCTCTCAGAGAGTTGTTAATCTGTGGAATTTGCTGCCTCAGAGAGCTGTGGAAGCTGTGACATTGAGTAAATTTAAGACAGAAATAGACAGTTTCTTAAACGATAAGGGGATAAGGGGTTATGGGGAGTGGGCAGAGAAGTGGAGCTGAGTCCATGATCAGATCAGCCATGACCTTATTAAATGGCTCGAGGGGCCGTATGGCCTACTCCTGCTCCTATTTCTTCTGTTCTTCTGTTCTTATTCGAAAATACGATGTAAAGATTAAGAAGAACAGTAGTTGTAGATGATCAATAACAAAAAATGTCTTACTTCATAATATTGCATTGAAGTAAATTTTAATACCAATGCAGACAGGCTGTATCAGTAACAACAACAACTTGCATTTATATAACATCTTTAATGTAGTAAAACATCCCGAGGCACTTCACAAAACTTCACAAGTTATCAAACAAAACTTGACACCAAGCCATATAAAGCGATATTGGGACAGGTGACTTGGTCAGAGGTATGTTTGAAGGATTGTCTTAAAGGAGGAGACAGAGGCAGAGAAATAGAGAGGTTTGGGAGGGAATTCCAAAGGTTAGGGCCTAGGCAGTTGAAGGCAGGGCAATGGAAATTGGGGTTGCACAAGAGGTGAGATTTGGGGGTTGTATGGCTGTAGGAGGTTACAGAAATAGGAAGGAGTGAGACCTTGGAGGGATTTAAACACTAGAATAAGAATATAAAATTTAAGACATTGGTGAATCGGGTGTCAATGTAGTTGAGAGAGCACAGGGGTGATTGGTGAATGGAACTTGGTGTAATTTAAGATATTGGCAACAGAGTTTTGGATGAGGTCAAGTTTATAGAGGCTGGAAGGTGTGAGGCCAGCCAGGAGAGCATTGGAATGGTAGAGTCTGGTGGTAACAAAATCATGGATGAGGATTTTAGCAGCAGATGGATTGAGGCAGGGGCAGAGACAGGCAAAAACATGGAGGTGGAAGTAGCTGATCTTGGTGACCGAGAGGACATGGGGTCATGAGCTCAGTTCAGGGTCAAATAGGACACTGAAGTTGTGAACATGCTTGCAGCACTGAGCTTATGTGAAATCAGGCAAGATAGTTGGAATATGAGTTTTCTGTTGGGTTAACTGCTGCACCTGGTGCTGACAGAATAGATAAAAATATGGCCAATGCATTGAGACGCAAGCTTTTGGTCGCAGTAATGCAAAGGAATAAGTCAGATTTTGGTGATTATGATCCCCAAAAGGAGTAAAAAATCCTCTGGTTGATGTTGTTCTTTTTGAACGTTTACAATTTCTCCAGAAATAGCAAGCAGAGGAAATCTTCACAAATGCATCTTTGACATTGCTACAATTGACCAGCATAGTTTTCACTATATTATTATTAACAGGCACAGGAGTGTTAAAAAAGGACAATACTGGACCATACCACTACAAATCTTTCCATTATGACAAACAGCTAACTCCCATTACTTTATGCCAATGCCCAAAGGTATATGGTGGCCCACAAATTAAAGTAAAAATACTTGTAAAACTGAACATTTATTTTAATTGGCTGTTAGATGTAATAATTAGGTTTGTCTAATTATTTATCCGCTGAGAACTGTTTTTTAATTGTAACATCAATCAGGATAACTAGTGATGAAAAGATAACTTACTGTTACTGGCTCATTATCCTCTAAAAGGACAAATCATGTCTATAATTAACAAGGACCAGTGGTACAGATAGATCTAGCTATGTGCTTATATTTACTGATGACTGTATGCGAATGTGAGATTTATGAAAATCTGTACTCAATATGATCATATAGCATTTGTAAAAATATATTCTATTTGAAATGATTATGAATTTGAACTGTGCTTTTTCTAATGTGTTTACACAATACTTCAACCATTTTTCTGAACTGTTTTCTGAAACCATGCATATTCATTATTTATGAGAAAAACTTACCTATGCAGTATCTCTTCCCCATGGTCAGGTCAGCTCCATCTCCAAACACTTGTAAGTCTGTTCTGACATATCTTGAAGTCAGATATTAACACTTTTTCACTCCAAGCTGGCAGCAGGGAATGAGAAGAGTGTGTGTAAAGAAAGCTCTGGGACTGGGTCACCGTGCTGGCCTTGTTGCTAGCCAGACAAGTGTACCAACTGTGATTAAAAACACAATCTACACATCTCTCAGACAGTGGATGCCCCAGGGCTATCCCAGAAGACTATGTGCACAATGCATTTGAGTCACTAAGGTGGCAATTGAACCTCTTCATAGCTCTAAATTGTGAATGCGTGCAATGAGAACATTAAGAGGTGAAATGTCAAGGTTACCTCATTTTGCCTGCACTAGGCTGAAAATGGTAAAAGGGACTGCTGGTTTCATTCAGGGCAGCAGACCTTTGTATTCACACGAAGCAAGTAATGCAGAATACATTTCCTAATTACTTTTTTTTAGCTTCTTTGACATTTTATAATATTCATTTGATAATTAAATAATACAGCTGCTTTGCAGGAGACAGAAATGGGATGAATCATCATAAACATTGGCAGCATTTTAAAAATTAATGTTGTTTCATTTTCACATTGTCATAGAACCATCTTCTCTTTCAGCAAGTGATTATCAAAAGTGAACGTAATTTCCTACACTTCATAAGTTAAGCCTTTCCTATACTCTGTCCTTAACAGGGCTACATCTTCAATGGACTAACAATTGTTCTACTTACAGCAATTTGCTGACTGCACACAACCAAACATCCAACATGATCATTATCACTGCACAGACAAGAGTATTATTAAAAGTAAAATAGTTGGGTCTAGAAATCCGCAGATTTGCCAATCTCCATTAAGGCCTGTTTCTGGAAAAAAACAAATGGTGGCTGCTGTGTATGGAGAAAGAGTCAGACTGAACACTGTGAGCTCAAAGTAAAGTGTGACCGTAGTCTTTTATTGCAGGTCTCCAGAGTGCCTCTCCAACCTGTGAAGCCTCCTTAAATACCTGTGCTCCCAAGGGATTATGGGATCCCTTGGGACTCCAGGGGATGAGCCCTCTGGTGGCTGTACAGAGTAAATACAAGTTCACATATATAACAACACTCCCCCCCCCCCCAAAGTCAATAGTGTAACTATTTACAATGTGAGTCGATCTGGGGCCCTTCTTGCCCTGGTTAATTGTCTCGGTGTGAAAGCTGGTGTTGTTGAATCATTTGTTGGGCCCTCGCTGGGCTGCTGTGCAGCTAGCCTTGCTGGGCTGCCTGGTGTGTTGGGCCCTGCAGGGCTGCTGTGGATGATGGGTTCTACTTCATTGTCAACTGTGGTGCCGGTTGCCACTGGTGTGTATGTTGGGGGATCAAAAAAGGTAGGGTCCAAGGTGGGTTGCTCAGGATAGTCCGTGAGTCTGAGTTTGATTTGGTCCAAGTGTTTCCGGTGAATGAGTCCATTTGAAAGTTTGACCCGAATCACCCTGCTTCCCTCTTTGGCCACAACAGTGCTGGGAAGCCACTTGGGACCTTGTCCATAATCTAATACAAATACAGGATCATTGATTTCAATCTCGCGTGACACAGTTGCGCTATCATTGTATGCACTTTGTTGAAGCTGCCTGCTCTATACCTGTTCGTGTAGATCAGGGTGAACTAACAACAGCCTTGTCTTAAGTGCTCTTTTCATGAGCAGTTCAGCAGGTGGGATCCCAGTGAGTGAGTGGGGTCTCGTGCGGTAGCTAAGCAGGACTCGGGATAGGCGAGTCTGCAGTGAGCCTTCAGTTACCCTCTTCAAGCCTTGCTTGATGGTTTGCACTGCTGTCTCTGCCTGACCATTGGACGCTGGTTTAAACGGGGCAGATGTGACATGTTTGATCCCGTTACAGGTCATGAATTCTTTGAACTCAGCACGAGTAAAACATGGCCCGTTGTCGCTCAGCAGGACATCGGGTAAGCCGTGTGTGGCAAACATGGCCCACAGACTTTCAGTAGTGACAGTGGACGCGCTAGCCGACATTATCTCACATTCAATCCACTTGGAGTATGCGTCTACAACCACAAGGAAAGTTTTACCCAAGGACGGGCCTGCATAGTCGACGTGTACCCTAGACCACGGTTTCGAGGGCCAAGACTATAAACTTCGTGGCACCTCCCTGGGTACATTGCTTAACTGCGAGCATGTGTTACATCTGTGCACGTGTGGTGGCATCGATACCGGGCCACCACACGTGGGATCTGGCTATCACTTTCATCATTACGATGTCTGGGTGGGTACTGTGGAGGTCATTGATGAAGGTGTCTCTGCCCTTCTTGGGGACCACTACCCGATTGCTCCACAGAAGGCAGTCTGCCTGTATAGACGTTTCATCTTTCCGCCGCTAGAACGGCTTTATCTCTTCCTATATTTCCACTGGGACACTGGACCAGCTCCTCTGAAGCACACAGCTTTTGACTAGAGATAATAAGGGTTCCTGGCTTGTCCAGGTTTTGATCTGCCGAGCAGTGACGGCAGTGATTGCTCACTCTCAAATGCTTCCATAACCATGGCTATATCTGCGGGCTGCGCCATTTCCACCCCAGTGGTGGGCAATGGCAGCCTATTGAGAGCATCGGCGTAGTTTTCTATGGCTGGCCTGTGGCATTTGGCATAGTTGTATGCGGACAACGTGAGCTCCCATCTCTGGATGCGGGCTGATGCGTTGGTATTTATCCCTTTACTCTCGGAAAACAGGGATATAAGTGGCGTATCATCAGTTTCCAATTCGAATTTTAGCCCAAACAGGTATTGATTGATGCATTTTCTTTACCCCACACGCTAACACTTCTTTTTCAATCATGCTGTAGGCTCTCTCAGCCTTAGACAGACTCCTGGATGCATAAGCAACTGGTTGCAGTTTCCCGAAATCATTAGCTTGTTGCAATACACACCCGACGCCATATGACGATGCATCACATTCTAGTACTAAACGCTTACATGGATCAGACAACACAAGCAATTTGTTTAAGCATAACAATTTTTTCGCTTTTACAAAGGCATTTTCTTGGCTTTTGCCCCAAACCCATTCACCCCCTTTTCGTAGTAAGACATGGAGTGGTTCTAGCAGTGTGCTGAGACCCGGTAAGAAGTTACCAAAGTAGTTCAAGAGTCCCAGAAATGACCACATCTCCATCACTTTCTGTGGCCTCGGTGCATCCTCGATTGCCTCTTCGCATTGGTGGGCCTGATATCTTCTGCCGCAATCCTCCTTCCCAAGAATTCCACTTCAGGTGCCAGGAAAACGCACTTCAAGCTTTTTAACCTTAGCCCCACATAGTTGAGTCGATTACGAACCTCCTCCAGGTTCTGCAGGTGCTCGACTGTGTTCCGACTTGTGACCAAGATGTCGTCCTGGAAGAGCACAGTGTGTGGGACCGACTTCAGTAAACTTTCCATGTTTCTCTGGAGTATCACCGCCGCTGATCGGATTCCAAACAGGCATCTGTTATAAACAAAAAGACCCTTGTCCGTGTTGATGCAGGTGAGGGCCTTCGATAATTCCACCAGTTCCTGCGTCATGTAGGCTGAAGTCAGATCCAGTTTCGTGAATGTCTTTCCTCCCGCCAGCGTTGCAAAGAGGTCATCGGCCTTAGGTAGTGGGTATTGGTCCTGCAGGGAGAAACGATTGATAATTACTTTGTAATCGCCACAGATTCTGATGGTGCCATCTGCTTTGAGGACTGAGACAATAGGACTGGCCCACTCGCTGAACTCGATCTGTGAAATGATGCCCTCTCTTTGCAGCCATTCTAGCTCGATCTCTACCCTTTCTCTCATCATGTACAGTACTGCTCTCACCTTGTGATGGATGGGTCGCGCCCCCGGAATTAGGTGGATTTCCACTTTTGCTCCTTGGAATTTCCCGATGCCTGGTTCGAACAGCGAAGGAAATTTGTTTAAGACCTGGGCACACGAAGTGTCGTCAGCGGGCGATGGCACTCGGACGTCATCCCAGTTCCAGCGTATCTTTCCCAACCAGCTCCTGCCGAGTAACATGGGACCATCGCCTGGTACCACCCAGACTGGTAGCTTGTGCACTGCTCCATCGTAGGAGACCTTTACGGTAGCATTGCCGATTACAGGAATCAATTCTTTCGTGTAATTCTTAGTTTCATGCGAACTGGAGTTAAGACTGGCCTTGAGGCCTTGTTGCACCACAACCTTTCGAAAGTCTTTTTGCCCATGATGGACAGGCTCGCGCCCGTGTCCAGCTCCATTGACACTGGGAGTCCATTTACTTCAACATTCAGCATTATCGGGGGATAATTCGTGGTGAATGTGTGCACCCCATGTGCGTCTACCTCCTCTATCTGAGGCTCTGGTTCGTCGTGATTCTCCATGGATCTGTCCTCCTCTGCAACATCGTGGTTTGCATGTTTAACAGGCTTAGCAGTTCGCCTGCACACTCATTGAATGTTTCCCATTGTTCCACAGCCCTTGCAAATGTACTCTTTGAATCGGCATGAATGGAAACGATGATCACCCCCACAGCACCAACAAGATGTTAATGGCCTTGCATTCATCACCCTTGATGGTGGACTCTGAGTCATCTGTGGATGTGCAGCTGTAGGTATGTGTGACCTGCCCTGTACGTTACAATTCAAAAACAACATCACTTTGTTCACAGTACTTGTAGCAGCACTTGTGTGCTGAGAGATTTGCTTCGTTTTGTCACTGGTGGCAATGAATGCCTGGGATATCACTATGGCCTTACTCAAGGTTGGGGTCTCTACAGTCAAAAGTTTGCGAAGTATGGTTTCTTAGCCAATGCCAATTACGAAAAAGTCTCTGAGCATGTGCTCCAAATGACCTTCAAATTCGCAATGTCCTGCAAGGCGTCTTAGCTCGGCGACATAACTCGCCACTTCCTGGCCTTCAGACCTTTTGTAGGTGTAGAACCGGTACCTCGCCATCAGAACACTTTCCTTCGGGTTCAAATGCTCTCGAACCAGTGTGCACAAATCATCGTACGATTTCTCCGTGGGTTTCGCTGGAGTGAGCAGATTCTTCATAAGGCCATATGTTGGTGCCCCACAGACAGTGAGGAGGATCGCCCTTCATTTGGCAGCGATCTCTTCCCCATCTAGCTCGTTGGCCACGAACTATTGGTCGAGTCACGCTACAAAAGTTTCCCAAGCATCTCCCTCCGAAAATTTCTCCAGGATGCCCACTGTTCTCTGCATCTTTGGGTTCGCTATCTGTATCTCATTGCCAGTTGTTGTGTATAGAGAAAGAATCAGATTGAACACTGTGAGCTCAAAGTAAAGTGTGACCGTAGTCTTTTATTGCAAGTCTTCAGAGTGCCTTTCCAACCTGTGAAGCCTCCTTAAATACCTGTGCTCGCAAGGGATTATGGGATCACTTGGGACTCCAGGGGATGAGCCCTCTGGTGGCTGTACAGAGTAAGTACACGTCCACATATATAACAGTGGCCGCCTAACTTCTGTCACGGGACTCGGTGGCCGCCATTTTGGTGAGGCTGTTAGCAGAAATGTCAATAAGAATGTGACTTGACACGACATCTGCAAACTTCAACCTCTTCACTGACTTTAACGATGAGTTCCTGAGCATGCTCAGAAAATGTTCATGCAGCAGACCTACAGAGACACTGTAGGCACTACTTATAGGGACACATACAACTTTCAGGTAAGTTTGGATTTAAGCTTTTGGACTTGATTTTTTATTTTTTGAAGTAATGGCTAGGTGCAATAAATGTTAAAAGTTTTTTAAAGTGGGCAGGGAGTGCTGCTTGATGCTTGCAAGGCCTCAGAAGGTAAAGGAAAGCCTCTGAGAGGACAGAAAATGCTGGAAATAATCAACAGGTCAGACAGCATCTGCGGAGAGAGAAACAGAGTTCACGTCTCAGGTCGAGATGCTGCAGAGTATTTCCAATGTTTGCTGCTTTTATTTCAGATTTCCAGCATCGGCTTGTAGAGGGAAGGGGAAGACTCAGAAGAGGAAGAAATGAAAGGAAGGTTCAACCCAGATAGCCCCTTTCTGGCCGGAATATCCGGGATCGAATCATCCACCTGCAGTACCAGTGACCACAACCCCAATTCCCCTTTCAACATTTGTCCCACAACTTATCTTTCATCACAGCATCCCCTTGGCCACAATGCTGAAATAAAAGCCACCATAAAGCAAACTTTACAATCCAATTTTATACATCTATCCATCCAAAATATATTAAAAAATCAACTCATCACCCTTGTGTACTCTCTTAGTGACTGTCTTGCCTTTGGCTATCCTACTGATGTCATGCAGTGCTACCCCATTATCTGCAGCATGGCTGGTGGAAGGCAGCTGACTTTCAGTGGGGGACACTGCAGATGGCCTTTCAGGACGTCCTCTACGAGCTGGTGGCTGGGAGTGTCAAATTTAATGACGGTGATCCTTCTTCTCCTCCTTCTCCCTCTCCCTCTCCCTCTTTCTATTTCTCTAATTTTCTCTTTCTCTTTCTCCCTCTTCCTCCTCTCCTCTTTTCTCCCTCTTCTTGGCTAACCACTGGCTGGGCAGGCTGCATTTCTTGGGTGTGTGAAATGAGGAAGGCACAAGGGTGGAATTGTGCTGACGGGTGTGTAGAAAAGCAAGAGGTTCATGCTAGAAGGAGGATAATGTATGAGAATACCATCATCTAGTATCTTTTCAGCCCCACCGCTGGCCAAGGGCTTAGCCATACCTCTGCCAAGAATAGCCAGCACTGTCTCCTGAGGTGAAGCTAGGAATGAGAGGTATGACTCGTGTTTGGTACAGATTGTTGGTACGGGTGAGTGATGGTGGGGCGGGAACGCAAGGGGTGGGTGGGGGGATGCATGCAAAGAGAAGTGTGTGAGGCAGGTGGTGCAGTTGGTCATATTTGGCTTTTGAAGATGCATTCAGTGACCTTGACCATTCATCTGAGGTCATGAAGCTTCTTTGGGCACTGGAGCCTGGTCGAGGGGGTGACACTGCTGGCAGTGACAGCCTCAGTGATGTGGTTCCACATTGTTCTTTCTGGAGAGCCTGTTTGCCCCTGTGAGTAGAGGACCTCTCTTACAGTGTTGACCCCTTGTACAAAGCTGGACTGCTGCGTGCATGCCCCTTCCCTGGCTTGTTGAGCCACTTGTGTTAGTGCTGAAGCACCTTTACTATTTTGTAAGTATGGTAGGCAATTCAACTCTATGAGCTGAAGACTGTCATTTGGGAATTATTGTTAATGTTATTTTTTTTTTTCAGAATGCAGTTCAGCTCGAAGGGCTAAAAACCGCCTGGGGTAGAAATTGCCCCCACCAGAAACAGGGCGCCCCTACCCGGTTTCAGTGGTTTTTACCACAGCTGCGGTTCAGGTCACCTCCTGAGCGACACTCAGCTCTTTGTTTTTTTTGGTTTTGATCCAGAAGTCGGTCCTAATGGGGGCGGTGACTACATCTGAGGGGCAAAAACAGCAACTTATGGTGGAAATTGGGTGCGGAGCGGAGTCACCGCCGCGATGATGTCATCATGGCGCAGCGTCTCCACGGCTCTCCCCTTCACTTAAAGGGGAGAGACTTCGCGATTTCTAAACTTCGGCCTACTGGGCCACCAGGGAGGGTTTTGGCCGGGCCAGTGGCCTGACATGCAAGAGGGGGTGCCAGGCTGCCTGTTGGCAGCCCGGCCGAACCTGGGGCATAATTGTTGGGCTGACATGGCAGTCAGCCGACAAAACAAAAAACATGGCGGCAGCAGCAGTGCGCTCTCCCCTTTAAGGGAAGCCGTACTGCCATTGCAGAAGGCCGCAGCCTCACTGGAGCACCGGGAAAAAGCTTGTTTTGGCACTGCCGGACGGGCTGAAGATTTTCCAAGGGGAATGCCGCCGTCGGGGGTTTAGACCGGCGACGTGCACGGTGATAATGCACTTAAGATGATCGGCAGCAGCGAAGTGGTAAGGGGGAGATCGGGGCACCGCCGGGAAAATTTGGGAGGGCAATTGGGCTCGCAGCGGCCATTCCACCAAAAGATGGCGGCCACTCCACTACACAGTATGGCTGCTGATTTGCGGTGGTACAAGCCTTAAGGAAAGGGGCAATTTTGGGTCCCCTGTTTTTAACTGATGTTTTCATTTTAGAAGACAGTTCCCCTTTAATGGGCCAACATCGCTTTCTAAAATGACAGCCTCACTTTAATATAAAACTGTTCAGGCAGTTCCCCTTTAATGGGCCAACACCGTTTTCTAAAATGACAGCCTCACTTCAATATAACACTGTTCAGGCAGTTCCCCTTTAATGGGCCAACGCCGCTTTCTAAAATGACAGCCTCACTTTAAGATAACACTGTTCAGGCAGCTCCCCTTTAATGGGCCAACACCGCTTTCTAAAATGACAGCCTCACTTCAATATAACACTGTTCAGGCAGTTCCCCTTTAATGGGCCAACGCCGCTTTCTAAAATGACAGCCTCACTTTAAGATAACACTGTTCTTGCTTCAGTGAAGCTATGGCCATGCTACATTGGGCCTCCTGCTGAGAATAGCGCTGGAAAAAGAGGGTTGCACAATAAGTTTAGCGCTCGGCTAATTTCAATTAGCAGGCAGCACTAAAATACCAGTGCTGCCTGCCTATGAATTCGGGCAGCTGTTAACTTCGGCCCATGTTGGCACTGGCAGGTTTTTGTCATGCTGGAATTTCAAGGCCCATATTCCATAATGGATTGGTTACCCTTCATAAGAACATCTTTGCATTATAATTACAATTATATGAAATATCTCTGATCTACCATTCAATATAATTTTCAATTAATTAAATTCAGTTCATTTATCATAGGATTACATAAGATAGATGGCACAGAAACACGCCATTCAGCCCAACCAGTCTAATCCGGCGTTTATGCTCCATTCGAGCCTCCTTCCATCTTTTCTCATCTAAATCTATCAGTATAAACCCTCCATTAATTTCTTCATAATTTCTCTCTACTATTTGCTCTATTTTATATTTTATTGTTAACCAACATTCTCTTCATTCTCAACACCTAAAATATATCAATGCAATAAACAACAAAATATTCTCCATTACACCATATAATCCTTTTCTGCATGTAAATGATATAGGCCATTCTTAATTTTGTTTTGTTTTATAATGTTACCAAATTTAGTGCATTCAAGTGTCTGGATATTAATGGCATATATTGATTGTGTATTTGGAGGAACGCAAGTATTAAAGATTCGTCTATCAGGCTGAATTCCAAGCCCTGATTCCAGTTAGAACCAGTTGCATTTGGATGTGCTTTAAATGCCCTGCTGGTTGAAAAATGCTGCCTTATATGTGCAGAGGGGGAAAATGGGTCTTCATTCACATAATCCAATTTTCTTACCCAATAACATGTTTTGCTCTTCAGAGATAACAGATTATGCTGGGAGTGACTGCTCCTTCTGTACTTTAAGCTTCCATGCTTCTGTGTGTGTGTGTTAATGTACGAGTATTTTGATTCAAAATGACACTGTGAACTTAATACTTAATTCTTATTAGACATAGATGAAGATTCTTGTTTTTTTACTGACAGTAACTGTTTGTGACTAGTTTTCCCATGGTATCTGTCTATGTTACTGAGCTCCAGTGTCTGATCCCTCAATGTCTCATAGTGATATGTATATAAAACTGAGCTTGTGTCTGACTCCTAGAACATTCAGGTAAAAATTCAACTTCTGCGATTTTCCATCCATTAAAGACAATGGATTAAAATCCTGGGGTGGTGAGCACAGAAGTGGAGTTTTTACTCCTATAGAATTTGCAGCATGGAAAGAACCCATTTGGTGCATTATGCGTGTGCCAATGCTAAATCCTCAGATGACATTGTCTACTTTAATCCTGTTTCCCAGCCCTTTCACCATATCCTTTTTTTCCTCCCTTTAAAATACTTATCTAATTTTATTTTAAGTTATGTTCTCATCTCTGTTCCACATGCCACTGGTGGTAAAGGATTTTAAGTTCTAATAGACATCTGTGTGAAAGCATTTTTATTAACTTCCCCCTTGGTTCTTCCAGGATAATTTTGAGTCTGTGCTCCTTTTTTGCCAATTTACTAATCAGTGGAAACAAATTTATCCTCACAACACCTTTCACAAAATTTGGAAACCTGAGTTAGATCCCCCTCTTGCCTTTCTCTCCTTTCTCTGTTCCGGTGTTTTTTTAAACACAATTTCTTCATAACTAAAACTACAACTTGCATTTATATAGTCCCTTCTACATGGAAAAAAAGACACTTCACAGACATGTAATCAGGCAAAAATGGATGCTAGGCAAGGAAGGAGATGTTATGAGTGGTGACACAAAACCTTAGTCAAAGAAGTAGGGTTAATGTGCTTCTTAAAGGAGTAGAGGGAGGTCAAGAGGTTAAAGAAGGCAATTCCAGAATGTAGGGCCTAAACAGCTAAAGACACAACTAGCAATCATGGGCTGAAAGGAAGGTGGATGCACAAAAGACCAAAGTCAAAGGAATGAAAAGTTCTTGGGAGAGGGGGAGTCATAGGGCTGGAGAAAGAAAGACTTGGATTTATATAGCGCCTTTCATGATCACTGGACATCTCAAAGCGCTTTATAGCCAATGAAGTATTTTTAGAGTGTAGTCACTGTTGTAATGTTAGAGATAGGGAAGGGTGAAGCAATGAAGGGAATTAAACACGAGAATGAGAATTTTAAATTGGTGGCATTGGGGAACTAGGAGGCAATGTAAGTCATTAAGGACAGTGTGATAAGTGAACAGGACCTAGTGCAGCACAGAACAAGTCCAGCAGAGTTTATGGAGGGTGGAGGATGCCAGACTGGCCAGTAGAATATTGGAATAGTCAAGTCTGGAGGTGGGCGATCTTGATGCAGGGTGTCATCTTGTATTTTAGAATGAAAGAATGACAGAGATGCTTAAGCATTTGTCTCAGTTTTAAAGCAGCAGTTGAAAGTAGAACTATGGGAGTACCCGAGCAGGATGCAGATGAGTCTCTATTGGAGATAAATATTCAAAAGGAAAGTATTAAAAAGTTATTGAGACTTAATGAGACTAAAAGTAGAAAAATCACCAAAACCAGAATTCTGAGGAGTTGGGGTGAACACACAGGGAAAGCATTAATCATTTTAATGGGTAATCTCAATTTAGAGCACATAATATGGATGGAATTAGTGATCCACTCACAAAGATCTGGGCTAATCAGAGACAGCCAGCATAAATTGTTAAAAGGCAATTCCTGCTTGACAAATTTAATAGAACCATTTAATAGATCCAGCACAGAAGGAGGCCATTGGGCCCAGCGTGCCTGTGCCAGCTCTTTGAAAGAGCTATCTAATTAGTCCCACTCCCCTGCACTTTCCCCATCATTCTGAAAATCTTTCCCCTTCAAGTATTTAAATTGAATTGTTGACGAGGAGGAAGATGAAAGAAGTGGTATGGAAGGTTCACTAAGATGAGACCAGGAATGAAAGGTTACACTTGGGAAGAAAGTTTCGAAAGAAAGCTTTGGGCGCAATCCATTTTGTAGCACCCCCCCCCCCCCCCGCCCCCCGCCGTGGTGGCTCAGCCGGTTAAGACAGCGAGTAGCTGACCCAGGTAGACCAGGGCAGTCTCAGGTTTGGTCCCCAATTAGTTTGGATCTGTTCCCTGATGCCAGCGTATATTTGGAAAATTACCTCCAGAATTTAAATTTTTAAATCATGGTACTTGAAATCCAGATCTCTTATGTATCATATTATTATAATGCTGCAGTTTCTACTCAGAATCTCTTTAAAATAAGAGCAGGTAATTTTAGCCTTACAACTTTAAGCAAATTTCACTCCTGGTCTTCTCCAACAC
This sequence comes from Pristiophorus japonicus, assembly GCF_044704955.1. NCBI lineage: Eukaryota > Metazoa > Chordata > Chondrichthyes > Pristiophoridae > Pristiophorus > Pristiophorus japonicus. Next base: position 174,018,352 of record NC_091977.1, on the reverse strand, counting down.
ATACTTATGGACGAATGTCTGAACTGTGCCATCACTTGGACGGTACTGGGGAATTTTCTGGATCATTTGAATTTCAAGCATATTACAGATTCTTGGAAGGTGTTCCTTCAAATATCACCTCTTGCTTACTCAGCATTCGGAATGGGGCTCCAGATCTACAAGGGAATTCTTTCACTAGAAAAGTCACTTTTCTTTATGTTTCTTGGTCCCAAATTGTTGACCCTCTCTTCCTCTCAAAGACCATGTAGTCCATCTTATTCCAGCCAAATGTTGCTGATTATCTTTGTGATAATTATTTTTCTGTTTAGAGTTTGTTTACAAGAAAAGGTGATTGAGAATGCTAAATTGTGCTGGTGACTAGATGCAGCCATACATTCACTAATCTTCTTCTACCTGTGATGTTGTCAGACAACAGACTCAGCACATATTTTCTTCATAATATTTATGGTTGTCTGTGGTAACCCAAACCACTCCAGTGGCATTTACAGGGGATGGTCTCAGAACAATATCAAATGCAGCTTTACAGTCAACAAAACACGACACTAATAATATCTAATACCCTCTAGGCATTTCTCTGTCTGCTGTCTCAGATAAAAGATTTGATCTGAACATGACTTCCCGAGTGAAATCCCAAACAAAGTCTGGTGTCTACTACATCCCCTGGCCAAAAGTAACCTTGCATGGGATAGATAAGCAGGGAAGGTGGGATGGTAGGGAGATTTCATTTGTGTATTAGGTCTAGCAAAATCGTAAACATGGCTATGAAGAACATTAATGATTTTACTGCACCAATTGCACAGAAGAAATCATCCCCAAAGGTTCAGCCTCTTTATATCCTGTGTAAGTTTATGCTGCTACACATTGGGGTCTTTTTCCGAATTTTCTTTTTATCACAAGGTCTGGCAATATTATATAGCTACTGTGTATTTGACCATCCACCTATTTTTTAAGGACACAAAAAATAAGAATCCATTCCTAGGTAGTTGTTGATATTGCTGATTGAGTTAAAGAGCAGACACAAATCAAAGAGTATTAAAGTAGGAACATAAAACAATAGTGCACAATTTGTCCCATCAATCGTAATTTGATATTTTGTTAGTGATGGCAATTCAATCTTTTTATTCCCAATTCCTTAAAAATTTTCCATATGCCTTACTAGCCTTATCTACATATTGTGGGGTAAAGATTGTAGGCCAATTGGGAAAACCTAAAGAAATTCCAGTTGCTAGAGCTTTTCATTCTGGCCATCAGTAATTCTTTACTCGTTTTATTCTAATTCTTGTGTTTTGCACTGTTTTTTATGTTGTGTGACAGGTGAAATTTATTTTCATTTTTTTATTTGACATGTGATGTATATAAAATATTTTGCTGAAAACATACTGGGCACGAAATTCTGTGAACTGGTGCAAAATGGTGCAGTTCTAGCATAGGGAACCAAAATTTTGGGGGGAGTCAGATGCACCAGTTACATCCATTCTAAAATACACTCTACATTCCAGTAGAATTGGCTACTGGAAGAAGGTGCATCCACCTCAAAGTGGTAATGAGGGCAAAGCTACTGGCCTAGAAATGCTGCCATTTATACCAGAATTGCGCCTGACTTAAGCTTGTAGAAAAGAGAGGTAACTTACTGGTGTGACTTGACATCAGCTTTGACTCATGTGATTAGAAAAATCTTTTCTTAGCTGTGCAACTAAGGAAGGATCTGTACATTGCCTTTCAACAGTTTCAGGCGGGAAATCATTTTCTTCCACCCTCTGTCAACATGGGTTCACCATGAACATTCCCGTAATTAACCTTATAATGGAGGCAGAACAGGAACTGGAGGAAGAGAAAATGACAGGTACACAGGATAAGGCTATACCAAAGGAAAAGGAAAAGCAACCAGGACGTACACTTCCACCAGAGTCTGTAGATTACGCTGCTCCTTCGATGAGGTCTGACAGGAGATCTGCTTAAGAGGCAATTGTTCAGTAACGATGCATGGAAGAAATTATGGGGGTAATTTTTAATTCTGCTACCTCAGCGTTAACCTGACAGAGCAGATTGTACAACCATTATAGACCTCATCTGATTTTCCCCGCATTGGCTTCAATGGAATGCAAATCATGTTGGTTCTACAATGTTCAGGCAATTCATTCCACTGGGTGTCTGGGGAATTGAAAATTACTCTCTATGGACCTGAAATTGACCGCTTTTACGCCGGCGGTTTGGAAGGGCGTGCAATGCCGGAAAAAGTCCTCCCGTCTGCTCCAGCCCAAGATTCATTCGAGCGGTCCTCCGCTCCTGCAGGAGAAAAGACCACCATATGGAAACAGGTCTTACCTGGACGGTAAGTATGAAGACCTGCAAGAAAAGATGAGTGAGATTTTTTTCTTTACTTCTTTTGCAGCGATTTTGTGTGAAAGTGTCCTCTGAAGGTTTTGTGATGCTTTGTTTTTTATTTTTTGAACAGTTTATTTTGGTGCGTTCCCCCCTCCCGAGGCCTGACTTGTCATCCCTTGGTGTAACTTTGTCCAGGATTGCATCTGCTACCCAGAATCCCACCTACCACTCTCTACCGCCCAGAATTAGTGCGTATGCCCATTTTTGCCGCCGGGCACTTTTTTCTTTCTTTTTTGACCAAACTTCCACCCGAAGTACCATCAGGATCTTAGTGGTCTTTTCGATGGTAAATGGGCAGAACTTGTCTTTGATCAATTTCGGGCCCTATGTCTCCATTGAAAACTGACCTCCAATCACCCTCTCAAACTGAAAACGACAAAAACACGATTAATATCAGAATGCTGGACTGCATATTACAAAGTGATTTTATTGTCCACATGTAATTTACAGCACATACTTCTTTACCACTATGCCTGATTCCTCTCTGTGTTGTTCTTAAACCTATCCTTGTGATACACTGAAATGATACCTGAAGCTTAGGGACATCTGAAGTATTTTTTTAAAATTCATTCTTAGAAAGTAGGCATCATTGGTACGCCCAGCATTTATCGTCCATCCCTAATTGCCCTTGCGAAGGTGGAGATCCACATTCTTGAACCGCTGCATTCCATGTGGTGTGTCATAGCGGTTAGGTACAACTGAATGGCTTGCATTTCAGAGGGCAATTAAGAATCAAGCACATTGCTGTGGGTCTGGAGTCACATGTAGGCCAGACTAGGTAAGGGTGGCAGATTTCCTTCCCTAAAGGACATTCGTGAACCAGTTCGGTTTTTACAACAATCCAATAGTTCCATGGTCACCGTTACTGATACTTGCTTTCTTTTCCAGATTTATTTAATTAACTGCATTTAAATTCCTTAGCTGCCATGGTGAGATTTGAATTCCTGTCACCCGATCATTAGTCCAGGCCTCTTTACAACTAGTCCAGTAGCATAGTCACTGTGCTCCCATTCTGCTGTGGCACCATGAGCCTTGTGGGACTGAGGTGGCCCTTGTTTCTGGCCATCTGATTTCTAGGAGGACTTTTCAGCAGGCATGTCATGTGGGCAGCCTAGTCTTAAGTACCAACATGAACAGGCATTTGTGAGGGCTGATTAAAAAGGTCTCATGAGCTGTCATCAGGAGAGAGGATGGCATCATGAAGGAACATTGTAATCACAATAATTGTGCTGCTTCCTGAATCTGTTTGCCCACTGCTCAGCAGGAAAGCAGATCTGATGATACCGATTACATCCTATCGATCCTGAGCTCTCGGAAGTCACTTTCTTTCCAAGACTTGCATCAAGTGTTCAAACCAATCACTTTGGATGCACTGACTAATCTGGGGGCTTCTATGTTGGAGGTGGTGGAAGGTGGGGGTGGGGTTGGATGCAGATATTCCTGGTGTCACCACGCCCTCTGCTCACCAATGTCACATCGCACTTTTATCTCGGACACTTTTGGCACCATGAGGCTGATGAATAAAGAGATTTCAAGGAAGGATCAGGGGGAGCAAGTAGCTTACCTGCTTAGCTCCGTGAAGATGTTAAACTTCTTCCTGAACTGCAAGAAAGTGGCACACATTGCCATAGCCACCTCCATCCACAAAGTGTACACCATATTCTTGGAGGGTCTTGCACCCCTCCCTAGCCCACCCCAAAAACAAACAACCCATGTCTTCTGCTCCATGCTGATGTCTGCTGTTTGTTTTTTTGATCAAATTACCAAGCTTGTTGGCCAGTTTTCCTGCTTCTTCCAGTGCTGCCATAACTCCTTTTAGCAATTAGCAGCAGCTTTTATGTCCTATTCTTATACCAGGCGTCTGCCTGTCCGAAAAGTATTTTCCAGCCCCCCGACATTTTACTGGCCTTCCACAATGCCTCACACATTACCTCCCACTTCTACCCCTCTCATCCTGTTTCACCCCCACATCCACTCGTTTTTTTGTGGATTTTCAAGGCCCTTGTATTCATTATGTAATTACCCTGAAATTGTGGTCGGAGACTTTCTACGGGCAGATGCCTCCAACCACAAAAATATTTACGAATGTACCTGGTGGTCCCGGAGGAATGAACACTTGTGCTACGAGGCCTCCATGCACAGCCCAGCGTAGAGGCCGATGTAATCCAGCAGCATATGCACATCCTGTGATAATGTTGACCGGACCAACCAATGAAAAAGGAGTATCCCCATTCACAGTAATGGTGAGTTCCGTTTGTACAGAGATCACTATTTCTATGAATGGGGAACATCATCATAGGCATTCCCTCGGAGTCGAGGAAGACTTGCTTCCACTCTTAACATGGCTGTACAGTCCAATACGACAACCACAATCTCTGTCACAGGTGGGGCTGATAGTCGTTGAGGGAAGGGGTGGGTGGAACTGGTTTGCCGCACACGCTTTCCACTGCCTGCGCTTGATTTCTGCACACAGTCGGCGACGAGACTCGAGGTGCTAAGCGCCCTCCCGGATGCGCTTCCTCCACTTAGGGCGGTCTTTGGCCAAGGACTCCCAGGTGTCAGTGGGGATGTTGCACTTTATCAGAGAGGCTTTGAGGGTGTCCTTGTAACATTTCCGCTGCTCACCTTTGGCTCATTTGCCATGAAGGAGTTCCGAGTAGAGCGCTTGCTTTGGGAATCTCGTGTCTGGCATGCGAACTATGTGGCCTGCCCAGCAGAGCTGATCAAGTGTGGTCAGTGCTTCGATGCTGGGGATGTTGGCCTGGGCGAATGGGGATATCCCCATAAACACAAATATTTTAAATAAATAAAAACACTTCACATATTTAAAATTAATTGAAATTGAATTGGACAAAAACATTTTTTTTAATTGATTTTATATGTTTTAGTAGGGGTAAAAATATACTTACCTTAATTGACAGTATTTTTAATAGAAAAATTATTGATACCATTTTATTTTTCTATCTTTTAAAAGTCTTACACTGGTAAAGGCATGCCCTATGCCTGCTTTTACCAGGCGTAAGAGTTTGAAGGACATTCGCTGGGCAAGAGTTAGGCAAATAGCCCAAATTTCCACCCACGAAGGCCCTTCTCCATTTTGACAGTTCGCAAATGCCGGATTTCAGCACATGCATTTTGCGCACCTAAACCCAGAACTTGCGGGGCCTTTTCAGGCATACACACCTCGAGAGGACGAAATTTTAGGGCCATTGTAACATGACAATGGTAGTAATTGTGGGTAGGAGGGCTGCATTGTTGCCATCTTTTGGCAGAGATGTTAAACTGAGACCACAGCTTTCTGTTCAGATAAGCATTAAAGATTCTGTGAAACTACTTGAAGAAGTGCAGTGGGTTCTCCCAGTGTCCTGGCCAAACAAACAAAATCACCAAAACCTGATTATCTGGTGATTAATCAAATTTACTGTATGTGGGCAAATTGGTTGCCAATGTTGGCTGGCACATTTGCCCACAGAACAACGGTGGCTGTATTTCAAAAATAATTAATTGACTGTGAAGTGCATATGGACATCAAGAGGATGTGAATAATAACAACTTGCATTTATATAATGTCTTTGTTGTAGACTAGTGGACTACTTCCTCTAGTAGACTACTGATGCAATGACAATAAAACATGTGCTCTGAACAATTCTGTTAGGAGCCATCTTGTAAGTGTGTGTGCTTGTGTAGCTATGTCTCAAGATATCACAGATTGATGATGAAAATGTGATTTTTGGATTCCCTAGCTGACATTTTTATTGGTTGATAATCCTGCCAACTGACGGAGAGATTTTGAGAGGTTCTTTGTTTTGCAGAACAGCTAAAAATCCAAGGTAAATTTCAAGCACACTTGGCTGAACTGTCAACATTGCCAGAGTCAAGATGGCTGTGGCTGAGGGAATAATAGGGTGTTTGGGTGAGTTCCATCATGACTGAAAGACTTTCGGAGCAGCTAGAAATGTTTTCACCGCAGGTAGTATCCTCGAAATCACCGATGATGTAAATCATAACTGGGTTGACAGAAGCAGGCCCCAATGTGTATGAAACCCTGAAAAAATGTGCTTGTTACCATCAAGCCAAAGGATACGGCATTGATGGAGATTCTAAGCAAGTTTGAACAGCACTACAGTCCTGAGCCCCTGAAAATTGCTAAAAGTTAACGTTTTGAAATGAAAAAATTAATTAAATGATGAGGGTATCAGTAAGTACATTGTAGCTTTAAAAAAGCTATCCATTCACTTTCATTTCAGAAACTTTCAGGACCGAGCATTGCGTGACCGCTTTGTTTATGGGTTTAAAAATGAAGGAATTAGAAGGAAATTGACAACCCCTAACTTAACTTTTTATTTAGCTTGTCAGACAGCTATGTCGATGGATATGGCCGAACAATGCTTCTGAACATTTCACGACAATTCCAGTCATCAGATAACTGAGGTGAATCGGCTGTAGGCTAAAAGTAAAAGGCAGTTGGGCCCCAAGGACTCAGCATCTGGCCAAGGTACATAAGAACATAAGAACATACGAAATAGGAGCAGGAGTAGCCCATACGGCCCCTCGAGCCTGCTCCGCCATTTAATAAGATCATGGCTGATCTGATCATGGACTCAACTGCCCACTCCCCATAACCCCTTATCCCCTTATCGTTTAAGAAACCGTCTATTTCGGCCTTAAATTTATTCAATGTCCCAGCTTCCACAGCTCTCTGAGACAGCGAAATCCACAGATTTATAACCCTCTGAGAGAAGAAGTTTCTCTTCATCCCTGTTTTAAATGGTGGCCCCTTATTCTAAGATCATGCTCTCTAGTTCTAGTCTCCCCGATTAGTGGAAACATCCTCTCTGCATCCTCCTTGTCAAGCCCCCTCATAATCTTATACGTTTCTTCTGAATTCCAATGAGTAGAGGCCCAACCTACTGAACCTTCTCTGAACTGCCTCCAAAGCAAGTATATCCTTTCGTAAATATGGAAACCAAAACTGCACGCAGTATTCCAGGTGTGGCCTCACCAATACCTTGTATAGTTGTAGCAAGACTTCCCTGCTTTTATATTCCATCCCCTTTGCAATAAAGGCCAAGATTCCATTGGCTTTCCTGATCACTTGCTGAACCTGCAAACTATCTTTTTGTGTTTCATGCACAAGTACCCCCAGGTCCCACTGTACTGCAGCACTTTGCAATCTTTCTCCATTTAAATAATAACTTGCTCTTTGAATTTTTCTAACAAAGTGCATGATCTCACACTTTCCAACATTATACTCCATCTGCCAAAATTTTGCCCACTCACTTAGCCTGTCTATGTCCTTTTGCAGATTTGTTGTGTCCTCCTCACACATTGCTTTTCCTCCCATCTTTGTATCTTCAGCAAACTTGGCTACATTACACTCAGTCCCTTTTTCCAAATCATTAATATAGATTGTAAATAGTTGGGGTCCCAGCACTGATCCCTGCGGCACCCCACTAGTTACTGGTTGCCAACCAGAGAATGAACCATTTATCCTGACTGTCTGTTCTCTGTTAGTGTAGTAACAGTGCATTGAAGTCATGCTATCGGTGCCTGGGACAACACATTGCTCAAAGCTGTCCATATGTGAAGACAGCGTACCGAGTGAAGAATAAACTGACTTTCAATGCTAGAAGTAGAAATCGCCATACACTACATAGCTTTGAAGAGAAGTAACAGGATGAGGAGGTTCTGGAGATACACGTCATCAGGAGCAGAGAGGTATCTAACAGCGATTCATGAAGTATCATCATGCAAGTTGATGTTGCAGGAACCAGGATTCAATGAAAATCGACACTGGTGCATCCGTGAGTATAATACCGGAATCACAATATTTCAACGAGTTGTGTGATTTTCAACTAGAGAAATTGAATGTAGAGCTGCGAGGCTACTCAGGAGAGCAAATCCCTGTTGTATGAAGTACCACCATACCAATGAAATAGAAGGATCAGTTTCAGAGTTTGCCTCTCATAGTAGTGGCAGGAGACAAGCCTGCATTGATAGGTAGAAATTGGTTGGGATCACTGAAGCTTGATTGGAATGAGATTTTTCACGTGGAAACACAATTTGAATCGAAAGATGACATCATCAAGAAGTATCCGAAGGTGTTCTGTGAAACAGGCAGTCTGATCCAAGACTTCAAGGTGAGTGTCAGAGTACAGAAGGACGCAAGACCAGTTTACTGCAAGCCATGTCTTGTACCATACGCACTCAAGGAGAAAGTTGAGCAAGAACTCAAAAGACTAGAAACTGAGAACATTATCTCTATGCTAGATCTAAGTGATTGGGCTACACCCATTGTTGTTGCACCTAAGTCAGATGGTAAGACAAGGTTGTGTGGTGATTATAACGTAACCGTAAACCAGGTTCTAGCGGGTAATCTACCCAATATATTGCCAAATGTAGAAGACTTGTTCACAATACTGACAGATGGCCAGATTTTTCAAAGTTAGATTTAACAAACGCCTACCTACAACTTGAGTTAGATGAAGAGTCCAAGTCATGTTTGACTATAAATATTCATCTAGGCCTATATTAGTTTAATAGGCTACCATTTGGAATATCTTCCGCCATATTCCAATGGGTGATGAACCAGATTTTGCAAGGCATTGAAGGGGTAGTGTGTTATTTGGATGACATACCCATTTCAGCACCAAACTGGCTAATCCATGATAAGGTGTTGAATGAAGTCATCAAACGGCAAGAGAAGCACAGAGTACAAGTGACTGCACACAAGTGTGAGATATTTCAAAACAGTGTGGAGTACTTAGAGCACAGAGTAGACAGGGATGGTTTACATCCAACCAAGAGAAAGCTGGATGCAACAAGAAATGCTCCCACTCCCAAGGATGTCTCTGAACTTCGATCATTTTTGGGTCTTTTGAATTATTATGGGAAGTTCCTCCCAAATTTGGCTACAGTGTTACATCCACTGAATGAAAAACAGGTCCGTTGGAAGCAGTCAGAAAAAGGCGACACAGCATTCAAAGAATGTAAAAGCCAATTAGTAGAGAATACTATGTTAGTTCACTATAACGTACCTAAGGAGATCAAGCTAGCATGTGACTCCTCTCCATATGGAGTTGGGGCAGTGATCTCTCATGTACTAGATAGTCTTTGGCCAGAGATGCCCAGGTGTCAGTGGGGATGTCGCACTTTATCAGGGAGGCTTTGAGGGTGTCCTTGTAACGTTTCTGCTGCCCACCTTTGCCGTGAAAGAGCTCCGCATAGAGTACTTGCTTTGGACGTCTCATGTCTAGCATGCGAACTATGTGGACTGCCCAATGGAGCTGATCGAGTGTGGTTAATGCTTCAATGCTTGGGATGTTAGCCGAGATGAGGATGCTGATGTTGGTACGCCTGTTCTCCCAGAGGATTTGTGGGATCTTGCGGAGACATCAAGTGCATCTGGGAGGGCGCTGAGCAGTTAGAGTCTCAACGCCGAGAGCGTGCAGAAATTAAGCACAGGCAGTGGAAAGAGTGTGCGGCAAACCAGTCCTACCCACCACTTCTCTCAACGACTGTCTGTCCCATCTGTGACAGAGTCTGTGGCTATCGTATTTGGACTGTTCAGCCATCAAAGAATTCACTTCAGGAGTGGAAGCAAGTCTTCCTCGATTCTGAGGGACTGCCTATGATGATGATGATGACTACATAGTGGGGAGGAGAGACCAAATACTTTTGCTTCACGCACTATCAGTGCCAGTGAGCGGAATTATATGCAGATCGAAAGGGAAGCTTTGGCATTGATTTTTGGGGTCAAGAAGTTTCACAAATACTTATTTGGTCGTAACATTACCATAGTTACTGACATAAGCCCCTGACAGCAATCCTCCATCCAAAGTCCCCAGTTCCAACCTTAGCTGCAGCCTGAATGCAGAGATGGGCTTTGATTTTGTCAGTATACATTGTAAGAATAAAAGTGTTTATTAATGATTAAAATTGATTCCGTGTATATATAAATGTTAAAAGTATAGATTATATGGAAGGGCCTGTTTATGTTGAAACAAAATGGAAGCCCATAGAGCTGCCGCATTGGTTTTGTGTATTGGAAAGGCATTTAATCTAATCAAGAGATGGCTGAGCCAGGCCAGACAACCACATGTGTGAGGAGAGCCAAAAGGAACTGCCCTGGAACCAAAGTCCAATCCTAAGGCTTTTGGAGGGACAATGGCTTTGAGAGGTTTAAAAGAACTAAGCCAGCCAAAGGGAAGTAACTTATATCACTCTTTATTATAACCTCATTGTATCTGTTGTAACGAAGGTGGATGTGCATGTTTGTGTTTTTTTTAATAAACTGTTCCAATTGTTTTAGAAGAATTGTCTCACTATCAAATTTAATGCCAGAGATTTAGAAATCTTACAATTGGTGGAGAATGTGGGCAACTGGCGAGACAGCTTTTTGATGATTCTTTTGAACAATTGGAAATCTTGGGAGAACATAAGAACATAAGAACATAAGAATTAGGAACAGGAGAAGGCCACCTAGCCCCTCGAGCCTGCTCCGCCATTCAAAAAGATCATGGCTGTTCTGGCCGTGGACTCAGCTCCACTTATCCGCCCACTCCCCATAACCCTTAATTCCCTTATTGGTTAAAAATCTATCTATCTGTGATTTGAATACATTCAATGAGCTAGCCTCAACTGCTTCCTTGGACAGAGAATTCCACAGATTTACAACCCTCTGGGAGAAGAAATTCCTTCTCAACTCGGTTTTAAATTGGCTCCCTTGTATTTTGAGGCTGTGCCCCCTAGTTCTAGTCTCCCCGACCAGTGGGAACAACCTCTCTGCCTCTATCTTGTCTATCCCTTTCATTATTTTAAATGTTTCTATAAGATCACCCCTCATTCTTCTGAATGCCAACGAGTAAAGACCCAGTCTACTCAATCTATCATCATAAGATAACCCCCTCATCTCCGGAATCAGCCTAGTGAATCGTCTCTGTATCCCCTCCAAGGCTAGTATATCCTTCCTTAAGTAAGGTGACCAAAACTGCACGCAGTACTCCAGGTGCGGCCTCACCAATACCCTGTACAGTTGCAGCAGAACCTCCCTGCTTTTGTACTCCATCCCTCTCGCAATGAAGGCCAACATTCCTATCACCTTCCTGATTACCTGCTGCACCTGCAAACTAACTTTTTGGGATTCATGTACAAGGACCCCCAGGTCCCTCTGCACCGCAGCATGTTGTAATTTCTCCCCATTCAAATAATATTCCCTTTTACTGTTTTTTTTTCCAAGGTGGATGACCTCACATTTTCCGACATTGTATTCCATCTGCCAAACCTTAGTCCATTCGCTTAACCTATTTAAATCTCTTTGCAGCCTCTCTGTGTCCTCTATGTAACCGGCTTTCCCACTAATCTTTGTGTCATCTGCAAATTTTGTTACACTACACTCTGTCCCCTCTTCCAGGTCATCTATGTATATTGTAAACAGTTGTGGTCCCAGCACCAATCCCTGTGGTACACCAGTAACCACCGATTTCCAAAAGGACCCATTTATCCCGACTCTCTGCTTTCTGTTAGCCAGCCAATTCTTGATCCATGCTAATTCATTTCCTCTGACTCCGCGTACCTTTATCTTCTGTAGTACCTTTTGTGTGGCACCTTATCGAATGCCTTTTGGAAATCTAAATACACCATATCCATCGGTACACCTCTATCCACCATGCCCGTTATATCCTCAAAGAATTCCAGTAAATTAGTTAAACATGATTTCCCCTTCATGAATCCATGTTGCGTCTGCTTGATTGCACTATTCCTATCTCGATGTCCTGCTATTTCTTCCTTAATGATAGCTTCAAGCATTTTCCACTACAGATGTTAAACTAACCGGCCTATAGTTACCTGCCTTTTGTCTGCCCCCTTTTTTAAACAGAGGCGTTACATTAGCTGCTTTCCAATCTGCTGGTACCTCCCCAGAGTCCAGAGAATTTTGGTAGATTATATCGAATGCATCTGCTATAACTTCCGCCATCTCTTTTAATACCCTGGGATGCATTTCATCAGGACCAGGGGCCTTGTCTACCTTGAGTCCCATTAGCCTGTCCAGCACTACCTCCCCAGTGATAGTGATTGTCTCAAGGTCCTCCCTTCCCACATTCCTGTGACCAGCAATTTTTGGCATGGTTTTTGTGTCTTCCACTGTGAAGACCGAAGCAAAATAATTGTTTAAGGTCTCAGCCATTTCCACATTTCCCATTATTAAATCCCCCTTCTCATATTCTAAGGGACCAACATTTACTTTAGTCACGCTCTTCCGTTTTATATATCGGTAAAAGCTTTTACTATCTGTTTTTATGTTTCGCGCAAGTTTACTTTCGTAATCTATCTTTCCTTTGCGATTCTAATCTGTGTTGTGAATTAAAATTGAAACGATTAAACGGATCGGGAGTTGCGTCTTAGGGGAGCAGTCGTCTCGATCGTTGTAACTGTTTAAGTGGGGACCCACCATTAGTTATATTCAAAAGGCAAAGGATGAAGGGATCGGTCAGGGACAGAAAGCCAACAATAAAAAGTAATGTTGAGCTAGTTTATCAGAAGTTATTCAAAAAGTCCCCGATACAAGAGATAGAAGAGTTAAAGGAACAGGCACAGTACATCCACGAGGGTCAACCTGCATCATTTGGGGAGATGGTAAAACTCATCCAGGAGAGAGTAGATAAGGGAGAGCTAAGGCCAAAATGGGCAAACAGTCTTGTGGCGTTCAGCGTATTTTGTTGTGCCCAGACAGATGAGGAATTAATGAGACAGGACCCCAAAGTGATACAAAATTTGAAAGAATTTCAAGTAAAAGAGATTCAACTAAAAGAAAGAGAATGAAGGTATAAAACAACAAAAGGAAGAAGGCCTCCAACTTGTGAAGCAGTTCAAAGAGGGAGAAATACAGCATTAAAGACAAGAAATTGGCCAATTAAACCACAGTATTAAGCAATTAGAAAGAGGGGCCGAACAAGCAGCTTCATTGCTATAACAACAAAGTCTCTCAAACTTAAATGCCACCGCAGCCATTGTTGAAGCAAATTAAAACAAATTAGAGTTAAAAAAATATAAATTGGAAACTTGAGGCTCCAGCAAGAGATAGAAGATGCTAGGGAGACATTAAGGGAAGTAATTAAGAAGCCACACAGGAAGGCAGATCACTCTCAGTGCAAACTAGAAATAGCGAGGCTAAAAAGTAAGTTAGGGGAGCAACAGGCCTTGGAATCCACAGTAACACGGGAAGCCATAACAGAGACAGCAGAAGGGGAAAAGGGAGAGACAGGGAAGAGGAAGGAAGTCAGTATAATTCCCAGGAGGGTGGTGCAGGATGGGATACCTTGGAGACACAAGAGCCAACCGTAGCTGTAGTAACCACTTCTTGACGACGTAATGCGCACGGTCACATCACCAGTAACCATACCGACTCGCGGCCCACATCTGGTGCTGACGTTACGACGTGCAGCCATGAATTGGGGCCTATTAATGATCGGGACGACCCACTGGAAGTTAATAGGAGGTGGGCAAATTTCAGGAGGGGTCACCCCGAGTTGGAAGAAAGAGACTTAACACGAGTCCTCCTCTTGGCCTGTTCCACTTTCCTAAAAGATAATCTGCCAGACGCAGTCCTCCAGCCTGGCAGCCGATGCACTCATGACCGAGATCCTAAACCATTTAGGGATTAAAAACTTGAACTTAGTGGCTCTGGTTAATCAGACCAAGCAGCACCCAGAAGAGACCCCTAGAGACTTCAGTAATCGCCTGTACGATATCTATCAACGTACTCAGAACCAGACACCCGCAATGCTACAGTAGGAAAGAATCAGGAACAATTTAAATCGATGTTCCTGGCCCAACGCCACCCTTTAAATGTAATATCTCCAAATTTGCGGATGACACTAAGTTGGGTGGCAGTGTGAGCTGCGAGGAGGATGCTATGAGGCTGCAGAGTGACTTGGATAGGTTAGGTGAGTGGGCAAATGAATGGCAGATGAAGTATAATGTGGATAAATGTGAGGTTATCCACTTTGGTGGTAAAAACAGAGAGACAGACTATTATCTGAATGGTGACAGATTAGGAAAAGGGAAGGTGCAACGAGACCTGGGTGTCATGGTACATCAGTCATTGAAGGTTGGCATGCAGGTACAGCAGGCGGTTAAGAAAGCAAATGGCAGGTTGGCCTTCATAGCGAGGGGATCTGAGTACAGGGGCAGGGAGGTGTTGCTACAGTTGTACAGGGCCTTGGTGAGGCCACACCTGGAGTATTGTGTACAGTTTTGGTCTCCTAACTTAAGGAAGGACATTCTTGCTATTGAGGGAGTGCAGCAAAGATTCACCAGACTGATTCCCGGGATGGTGGGGCTGACCTATCAAGAAAGACTGGATCAACTGGGCTTGTATTCACTGGAGTTCAGAAGAATGAGAGGGGACCTCATAGAAACATTTAAAATTCGAACGGGTTTAGACAGGTTAGATGCAGGAAGAATGTTCCCAATGTTGGGGAAGTCCAGAACCAGGGGTCACAGTCTAAGGATAAGGGGTAAGCCATTTAGGACCGAGATGAGGAGAAACTTCTTCACCCAGAGAGTGGTGAACCTGTGGAATTCTCTACCACAGAAAGTAGTTGAGGCCAATTCACTAAATATATTCAAAAGGGAGTTAGATGAAGTCCTTACTACTCGGGGGATCAAGGGGTATGGCGAGAAAGCAGGAAGGGGG
Organism: Pristiophorus japonicus; assembly: GCF_044704955.1. Lineage (NCBI taxonomy): Eukaryota > Metazoa > Chordata > Chondrichthyes > Pristiophoridae > Pristiophorus > Pristiophorus japonicus. Next base: position 174,003,270 of record NC_091977.1, on the reverse strand, counting down.
TACTGAAGTTTCATGTTCAGCCATGAATTCATTGAATGGCGGTGCAGGCGAGAAGGGCTGAATGGCCTGCTCCTGCACCTATTTTCTATGTTTCTATGTTTCTATGTTTAGTTAAAACCACCCTGGGCATAGCCATGAGGGCCACCAAGCAGTGGACAGATACAGAGACCAGCGCTCAAATAGCCTGGGAGATGGTAAAAGACCAGTTAAAGGGGAAGTCACCACCCACTGCAAATAAACCGATGTCAATGGTGGGGGATCTCGAAACTACCCTTTTAAGAGACAGTGCTTTAATTGTAAGAAGGTAGGCCGCTTAGCAAAAGACTGCAGCAGACCCAGACCAGCACCGAACCATGTTGCAATGTATAGATACCTCTCGAGGGACGAATCCAAGCCCTCTGGGACAGATCAGCGATTGGATCAATTGATAACCCTCATACAAAACCAAATTGCCATGGGGAGGATGCAAAATTATTAACCGGTGTTGGCAAATCGACAATGCTCACTCATTAGAGATACCCATTCCAGATGGACCCTATGACAGGGTTCGGCCCCCAAAGATTGGTCAGAAGTGGCGTTCCGACGTGATGGTAGCGGGTGATCAGTAGTCCTTGTTGTCTTAAAAGGGGGCAGACAGCAGATTCTGCTTATTGATACTGGCTCAGCCATTACTATCATCCACACCCCATACCCTGAATGCCATGCGGCAGCGGGCAAGGGTTATATGACCTTTAAAGGGTTTAACGGTGACACAACCACCGCGTATACAGGGAAGGCCACTACACTTCAGTTAGGAGGCCTCACCTGTAAGGTCCCAGCACCCATGTTGATGACCACTCTCCAGATGGAAGGGGAATTTTAGGGACTGATGTGTTAGATCAGTATGATGCGGTGATAGATTATAATCAGGGCTGTGTTTGGATGGGACTGAGAGAAAAAACAGGAGTGATAGAAATTTCAGATGCTCACTCAGTTTTTGCTATTCAAAAGCTATCCGGGTACATCGCTCCAGGGAGCGAAAATGAAGCTGTGGCAAAATTAATTCAGCAAGCATGACTGTGGAAAAATGGCAGGCGAGGAATCTATTGAGGGACCCCTCCCCCACTCATTCACTAAACAGTCCCCCATCCCAAGGGAGAGTCACCCTTACATCCGACACACCATAAAATCCCGAGTCGAGCAGGGTGTTCTTAGGACAGGCACTTTCACGACCAATTCACCCGCATGGCCGGTTAAAAAGCCTGATAGCAGTTGGTGACTGACTATTGATTACTGAAAGTTAAATTCTGTAACACCAGCCTGCTCACTCGTAGTAAGAGAAACTCCTACCATATTATCGCAAATTCCTGCTGGTTCCAAGTACTTCTCAACCCTCGACATCGCCAATGGATTTTGCAGTATCCCTGTTAAAGGGGAAGACCAGTATAAATTTGCATTCACATTTGAGGACCAGAGCTACAGCTGGACATGCCTGCCTCAGGGGTTCTACAATGCCCCCACGATATTCCACAAAAGAATGGCTGCAATTTTAAAAGACTTTTCCCGCCCTACCTGTTTGCTGCAGTACGTAAACCACCTACTGCTGGCAACCGCCAGCATGGAGGAGCATCTGTCCCTTTTGCATGAGCTTTTGACATTGTTGGCTCAGGTGGGACTAAAGGTGAATCCCCGTAAGGCTCAATTAGTAAAAGAACGGGTCACCATTCTAAGAGTGTCCATTTCTCCAGAGGGATCATCCCCCAACTCTCACAAGGTGGAGATAACACGACTGCCATTACCCACTTCCAAAACAGCCCTACGATCATTCTTGGGTTTGGTGGGTGTTATGTCTTGACTAAAGAGTCAGACCAGATACTGCAAACTCAAAGTAAGGTGTGACCGTAGTCCTTTATTACAGATCTCAGAGTGCCTCTCCAGCCTGTGAGGTCTCCTTATATACAGGTGCTCCCAAGGGATTGTGGGATCCCTTGGGACTCCAGGGAATAAGTACTCTGGTGGTTAGACATGGAATTTATAGGTTTACATACATAACAACATTCCCCCCCCCAAAGTCAATAGTGTAACTATTTACAAGGTGAGTCGATTTGGGGCTTTTCTTTCCCTGGTTGATCGTCTCGGTGCAAATGCTGGTTTTGGTGAGTCGTTTGTTGGGCCCTCGCTGGGCAGCTGCGCAGCTGGACTTGCTGGGCTGCTGTGGGTGATGGGTTCTGCTTCGTGGTCAACCGCTGGGTCGGTTCCCACTTGTTTGTGTGTTGGAGGGTAGAAAAAGGTGGAGTCTCTTGTGGGTTGTTCTGGACAGTCCGTGAATCTGAGTTTGGTTTGGTCCAAGTGTTTCCTGCAGGTGAGTCCATTTGAGAGTTTGACCACAAACACCCTACTCCCCTCTTTGGCCAACACAGTGCCAGGAAGCCACTTGGAACCTTGTCCATAGTTCAACACAAATACAGGATCACTTATCTCAATTTCGTGTGACACTTTTGCGCGATCATGATATGTATTCTGTTGAAGCCACCTGCTCTCTACCTGTTCGTGTAGATCAGGGTGTACTAATGAGAGCCTTGTCTTAAGTGCCCTTTTCATGAACAGTTCAACGGGAGGGACCAGTGAGCGAGTGGGATCTTGTGCAGTAACTAAGCAGGACTCGGGATAAGCGAGTCTGCAGTGAGCCTTCAGTTACCCTTTTCAAGCTCTGCTTGATTGTTTGAACTGCTCGTTCTGCCTGACCATTGGATGCTGGTTTAAAAGGGGCAAATGTGAAATGTTTGATCCCATTGCGGGTCATGAACTCCTTGAACTCGGCACTGGTAAAGCACGGCCCATTGTCACTTTTAAGGACATCAGGCAGGCCATGCATGGCAAACATGACCCGTAGGCTTTCAATGGTGGCAGCGGACATGCTTGCCGACATTATCACACATTCAATCCATTTGGAGTATGCATCTACAACTACTAAGAACATTTTTCCCAAGAATGGACCTTCATAGTCGACATGGACCCTGGACCACGGTTTGGAGGGCCAGGACCATAAACTTAGTGACGCCTCCCTGGGTGCATTGCTTAACTGTGAACATGTATTACATTTGTGCACGCAGGACTTTAAGTCTGCATTGATACTGGGCCACCACATGTGGGATCTGGCTATCGCTTTCATCATTACGATGCCTGGGTGGGTGCTGTGGAGATCACTGATGAAAGTGTCCCTGCACTTTTTTGGCACCACTACCTGATTACCCCATAGGAGGCAGTCTGCCTGTATAGACATTTCATCTTTGCACCGCTGGTACAGCTTTATTTCCTCCTGCACCTCTAACGGGACACTAGACCAACTCCCGTGGAGCACACAGTTTTTTACTAAGGGCATTAAGGGGTCCTGGCTCGTCCAGGTTCTAATCAGTCGAGCGGTAACAGATGATTTCTCACTCTTGAATGCTTCCATTACCATAACTAAATCTGTGGGCTGTGCCATCTCCACCCCTGTGGTGGGCAGTGGCAGACTACTGAGAGCATCGGCACAGTTTTCTGTGCCTGGCCTGTGGCGGATGGCGTAGTTGTATGCGGACAACGTGAGCGCCCATCTCTGGATGCGAACCGATGCAATCGTATTTGTCCCCTTGCTTTCAGAAAAGAGGGATATAAGTGGCTTATGGTCGGCTTCCAATTCAAATTTGAGCCCGAACAGATATTGATGTATTTTTTTACCCCGTAAACACACGCTAATGCTTCTTTTTCGATCATACTGTAGGCCCTCTCGGGATTGTGGGATCCCTTGGGACTCCAGAGGATAAGCCCTCTGGTGGTTAGAAATGGTATTTACAGGTTTACATACAAAACATTGGGGTACCAAAGGCACTTTATCCCAGGCTTTGCAGAGTGTGCAAAGCCCCTTTATGATTTAATAAATCTGCAGTGTGATGACATACGCCCGGCATGGACTGATGCGCACACCCAGTCTGTGGCTAAATTAAAAACTGCAGTGATACAGGTCGCATGTCTGATCCCTCCTTCCATTTGGAGGTCGGGGCAACAGAGCAAAGCCTCACTACAGTTCTGTGCCAAATGTGAGCTGATCGACGACAACCCATTGCATATGCGACTCGAATCCTGCAGGGGGCAGAAAAGACATATATCGCAGGTGACCGCCACCTACTGGCCATCTTCTGGTTGGTACATCACTTTACCTTTATTACTGGGTTACAGGCTACAATTCTGCACAGCGGACACACACCTCTGAAACTACTGATGAAACCTGGAGATTCGCTAGTTTCCTCGCAGCGCCTCAGCAAATGGACATTGGAATTTATGGAAAGAGACATTGATACCATTTCCAAACCTATCACCTTGCTGTCACAATTTCTGATCTATGATGGGGACCTGCATGTATGTCCGTTACCCCTGATTAACTTTGAGACTCATCCTGTGCAGAAAGAGCCCATGCAGGTTGCCCCATACGTCTATATCGATGGATCCTCATATCACATTGAAGGATCCCCTCACACCGGATATGCTGTGGTATTGCCAGAAAGAACCATCCAGTGAAGATACAACAGACAGTCTTCACAATATGCAGAAATCACCGCACTTCTAACTGCTGTAAAGGAGACCTCAGATAGACCTGTGAATATTTGGTCCGATAGTGCCTATGCTATAAACACCATGCTCTCCCTGCCCCGATACCACAAAAATAACTATTGTACGATAGATGTTAAGGCCCTTGTCCATAGACCCTGGTTACACCTGCTCTGGTCATAGCTTAAACAGCGATCCCAGCCCTGCTTCCTAGGAAAGGTAGCAGCCCATAGAAAAGGGGGTCCACATAGTGAGGGAAATTCCAGAGCAGACAGAGCAGCCAAGGACTCTGCGATTGATGGGGAGATAGAGGATATAGTTGTTGAGCCTTGCAATGCTGTTCGCAAGGCCTCGCCAATAGATGACCTAGATTTAAAATCCGTGCAGCAGCAATACTGGTCATATGCTGTTGTAAGCGCCTGGCATGAGGAAGGCAGACCCCTTCCTCAACCAACAACCTGGGCTCACAATACATACTAGCCACTGCCCCTGACTCAGATGAGCAGTTGCTGATGTTCAAAAGAAAGCCAGTGGTGTGTGTTCCATCAGAGATGGGTCCGGAACTGCTCTCCCTCTTTCACTCCCACCCCACAGCAGGGCACTATTCGGCCTTGGTAACCTTCTACAAGGTAGCATCCATAGCTTGGTGACCTTCCATGAGGGAAACAATCAACCAATATGTGGCACGATGCCTACTGTGCCTGCAGCACAATCCTCCCGCATGCACTAACCGAGCCTTGCATCAAAGCGTACCCCACCTCAAGGGCCATGGACTCACCTCCAGATAGACATCATTGGGCCACTTCCACAGGCGCAAAGCAATTTTCAGCATGCCCTAGTGGTGGTGGATCAATTCACTAAATGGATCAAAGCATTCCCCTGCCGCTCCAACACTGCAATCACAGCAGCCAAAACACTATTGAATCATGTGTTTTGTAGGTGGGGAGTACAAGTACAAGTGGACAGCGATCAAGGTTCACACTTTACCGGTAAAATTTTTACCCACCTGCAGGAAATGTTGGGGATAAAACACAAATTACATATTGCTCACCACCCCCAGTCATCTGGAGGGGTCAAAAAGGGGAACAGGACCCTCAAGTTAATGTTAAAATAATTGTGCGCAGACCACCCCACTCAATGGGCTAACATGCTGCCAATGTGCTTAATGGCAATGAGATCCACACCTCATAGAACAACAGGGGTCTCCCCATATCAGGCCATGATGGGGAGGCTCATGAGAACACCAGGCCAGCTAACACTAACAGGATGAGTCCCCTGACAATTAAACCATGTAGTTCCAAGTGGCTGGAACAAGTGGTAGAGCACACCGATCAGATCAATCGATTTGTGGCCACCAAATTGGGGAAGTCAAAAAAACAAATTAAAAAGTACATTCACAAAAAAAATATGTCCCTTTGAATACGAGGTGGGAGATTCAGTAATGATTCCAAATTATGGGAAAAAGAAGCTGCCTTTGAGCCTGGGTGGTAGGGACTACATACGATTATAGACCGATTGAACCCCGCGGTTTATTTGATTCAGTTACCGGGAAAAAAGGGTGTGAAGTACTAGAAGTGGTTTCACATTAATCAGTTAAAAACTGCCAAAGAGTAAATATTGCATTGATCTTGTTTCCCACAGGCCATGTTACGGATCCTCACGATTGTCAGGACGACACTGGCCACTACCGAAGCCGAGGGTAGATGGAGAAGCGGGAGCTGCAGCATGACTCACGAACATCATCAATCATCAATGTGCTTTGAGAAGCGACGGTGCACTGAAGATATGGGAAGGGGAGGGTCGCCGCTGGAGATGTGATTGGGACTATAATAAATCCCCTATGTGGCCTACACCTTACGAGGTGGGGACCAAGTCAGGCCATCCACTTTTCTCTCTCTCCCTCTCAATGTCTATGATATGTGATCCCTGTGGAGATAAACCATATGAGGATATTTCCCCACGGTGGGAAGTTTGTAAGAATAAAAGTGTTTATTAATGATTGAAATTGATTCTGTGTATGTTTAAATGTTAAAACTATAGATTATACGGAAAGGCCTCTTTATGTTGAAACAAAATGAAAGCCCACAGAGCTGCCGCATGGGTTTTGTGTATTGGAAAGGCGTTTAATCTAATCTAGAGATGGCTGAGCCAGGCCAGACAGCCACATGTGTGAGGAGAGCCAAAAGGAACTGCTCTGGAACCAAGACCCAATCCTGAGGCTTTCTGAGGGACAATGGCTTTGAGAGGTTTAAAAGAACTCAGGCAAAGATTCTTCTCTCGCTTTTGAACCAGCCAGCCAAATGGAAGTAACATATATCACTCTTTATTATAACCTCATTGTATCTGTTGTAACTAAGGTGGATGTGCATGTGTGTGTTTTTTAAATAAACTGTTCCAATTGTTTTAGAAGAATTGTCTCACTGTCAAATTTAATGCCAGAGATTTAGAAATCTTACAATACTTATAGTACTTACATGGTCTACAGAGCTGTAGTGATACCCGCCCTCCTGTATGGCTCAGAGACGAGGACCATATATAGTAGACACCTCAAATTGCTGGAGAAATACCACCAATGATGTCTCCGCAAGATCCTGCAAATCTCCTGGGACGACAGGCGCACCAACATTAGCGTCCTTGATCAGGCCAACATCCCCAGCATCGAAGCACTGACCACACTCAACCAGCTCCGTTTGGGCGGGCCACATTGTTCGCATACCTGACACAAGATTCCCAAAGCAAGCGCTCTACTCGGAACTCCTACACGGCAAGCGAGGCCAAGGTGGGCAGAGGAAATGTTTCAAGGACACCCTCAAAGTCTCCTTGATAAAATGCAACAACCCCAATGACACTTGGGATTCCCTGGCCAAAGACTGTCCTCAGTGGAGGAAGTGCATCCGGGAGGGCACTGAGCACCTCAAGTCTCATCACCAAGAACATACAGAAACCAAGCGCAGGCAACAGAAGGAGTGTGCAGCAAATCAGTCCTGCCCACCCTTTCCTTCAACGACTGTCTGTCCCACCTGTGACAGAGACTGTAACTCCCATATTGGACTGTTCAGTCTCCTAAGAACTCACTTTTAGAGTGGAAGCAAGTCTTCCTCGATCTCGAGGGATTGCCTACGATGATGATGATATACTTATGTCATTGAGTACAGATGATCAGCTGATCACAGTAATGCTGATGCTATGTTCAGGTTGCCATCCCCATCACAAGTTACACCCAAAAGGGAAGAAATATTTTATTTTTCATACATTCATAAGCTGCCAGTAACAGCTGAAGAGATTGGTAGAACAACCAAATGTGAGCCAGTTATGTCAAAGGTGTATGACTACATAGCAAATGGATGGCCAAAACAGGTATCTGAGGAAGATATTCATCCATATTTCATTGGTAGGAATTAATTGTCAGTGGATAAAGATTGTATCATGTAGGGAGCATGAGTGGTTATCCCAAATAAGTTCAGGTCCAAATTGTTAGGAGATCTTCATGACCAGCACCTGGGAATGTGTTTGACTAAGAGTTTTGCACCAAGTTACTTATGTTGGCCAGGTTTAGATAAAGAGATAGAGTACATCGTCAGTCAGTGTACAACATGTCAATCAGTGAACAAGAAACCACCATCAGTACCATTACAGCCAGGGTGTGGCAAAGGTTACATGTAGTTTTTGCTGATCTAGAAGTACAGAAATTGTTCATAGTGACAGATAGTAATTTGAAACATAGAAACATAGAAACATAGAAAATATGTGCAAGGGTAGGCCATTCGACCCTTCAAGCCTGCACCACCACTCAATAAGATCATGGATGAATATTCCCTCAGTACCCCTTTCCTGTTTTCTCTCCATACCCCTTGATCCCTTTAGCCGTAAGGGCCATATCTAACTCCCTCTTGAATATATCCAAAGAACTGCAATCAACAACTCTCTGCGGTAGCAAATTCCACAGGTTAACAACTCTCTGAGTAAAGAAGTTTCTCCTCATCTCAGTCCTAAATGGCCTACCCCTTATCCTAAGACTGTGTCCCCTGGTTCTGGACTTCCCCAACATCAGGAAAATTTTTCCCACATCTAACCTGTCCAGTCTCGTCAGAATCTTAGATGTTTCTATGAGATCCCCTCTCATCCTTCTAAACTCCAGTGTATAAAGGCCCAGTTGATCCAGTCTCTCCTCATAGGTCAGTCCAGCCATCCCGGGAATCAGTCTGGTGAGCCTTCGCTGCACTTCCTCAATTGCAAGAACGTCCTTCCTCAGATTAAGAGACCACAACTGAACACAATATTCCAGATAAGGCCTCACCAAGGCCCTGTACAACTGCAGTAAGACCTCCCTGCTCCTATACTCGAATCCCCTAGCTATGAAGGCCAACATACCATTTCCCTCTTCACCTCCTGCTGTACCTGCATGCCAACTTTCAATGACTGATGAACCATGACACCCAGGTCTCATTGCACCCCCCCTTTTCCTAATCTGCCGCCATTCATATAATATTCTGCCTTTGTGTTTTTGCCCCCAAAGTGGATAACCTCACATTTATCCATATTATACTGCATCTGCCATGCATTTGCCCACTCACCTAACCTGTCCAAGTCACCCTGCAGCCTCTTAGCGTCCCCCTCACAGTTCACACCGCCACCTAGTTTAGTGTCATCTGCAAACTCGGAGATATTACACTCAATTCCTTCATCTAAATCATTAACGTATATTGTAAAGAACTGGGGTCCGAGCACTGAGCCCTGTGGCACTCCACTTGTCACTGCCTGCCATTCTGAAAAGACCCGTTTATCCCGACTCTCTGTTTCCTGTCTGCCAACCAGTTCTCTATCCACATCAGTACAGTACCCCCAATACCATGTGCTTTGATTTTGCACACCAATCTCTTGTGTGGGACCTTGTCAAAAGCCTTTTGAAAGTCCAAATATATCACATCCACTGGTTCTCCCTTGTCCACTCTAGTAGTTACATCCTCAAAAAAAGTCCAAAAGATTTGTCAAGCATGACTTCCCTTTCATAAATCCATGCTGACTTGGACCAATCCTGTCACTGCTTTCCAAATGCGCTGTTATTTCATCTTTAATAACTGATTCCAACATTTTCCCCACTATTGATGTTAGGCTAACTGGTCTATAATTACCCGTTTTCTCTCTCCCTCCTTTTTTAAAAAGTGGTGTTACATTAGCTGTCCTCCAGTCCATAGGAACTGATCCAGAGTCAATAGACTGTTGGAAAATGATCATTTGAAGTGGTTAGAGGTGTTTCCAATGCCTCCCAGAAGAAATTGTGTCTCATAATGGGTTGCAATTTTTTTCAGAAGAATTTGCACAGTTCATGAGCAGAAATGGTGTGAAACATACCAAAGTTCCACCATAACATCCTGCTTCAAATGGTGCAGCAGAGTGCACAGTACAAATTGTAAAATGTGCCCTCATCAAGCAAATATTGGGTCCAAATCCAAGGAAACGGCAATTGCTGTAGGACCACAAACTGGCAAATGACCTGATTACTTATCGTAATACTCCTCATACAACTACTGGTAGAACACCAGCAGAGTTGTTTCTCAAACGACAGCCATGAACCAGGTTCTGGTTGTTAAAGCCGAACTTGGCACAGTCAGTAGAAGAGAAACAATTAAGGCAGAAAGAGAGTAATGATAGAGAGAGGTGTGAAATTGAATCAGAAGATTAGAGTGATGAACCATCACCATAAATGGTTAAAGTGGTTACCAGGAAGAGTAGTGAAGATATGTGGCCCTCACACATATGTGGTCAAGATGCTTGATCATGGAAAGGTTAGATTTGTTCACATTGATCATATTTTACCTACAGATGTAGAAGGAGTTGAAAGTTGGAATGATTCAATTTATTCTGATTAGTCAGATAGTCTTGTTACATAGAAACATAGAAACATAGAAAATAGGTGCAGGAATAGGCCATTTGGCCCTTCGAGCCTGCACCACCATTCAATATGATCATGGTTGATCATTTTTGCAGAGTTGTCTAGGGTTTTAGGCTTGGAGGAGGTTACAGTGTTAAGGAGGGGTGAGGCCATGGAACATTTAGAACATGAGAAATAGAATTTTAAATTTAAGATGTTCGGGAATTGGGAGCCAATATAGGTCAGGGAACACAGGAAGTCAGGGAGCACAGGGGTGATAGGTGAATGGGACTTGGTGCAAGTTAGAACATGAGCAACAGAACTTTGGACGAGCTCTAGTTTATGGTGGATGGAAGATGGGAGGCCGGCCAGGAGAGCATTGGAATAGTTGAGTCTAGAGGTATCAAAAGTATTCATGAGGGTTTCAGCAGCTGAGCTGATCCAGGGCTGGAGACGTTATGAGGGTGGAAATAGATGGTCTTTGTGATGAAGAAGATATGGAGTTGGAAGCTCAGCTCTGGTCTAATAGGACGCTGAGGTTGTAAACGGTCTGGTTTAGCCTGAGACAGTGGCAAGGGAGGGGAGGGAACAGAGTTTGTGGTGAGATCATTATGCTTTGATGGAGGGTCATCCCTGTTAACCTATCTTTATTGATTGATGCACAGTGCTTTTCCAGCACTTTTTTTCCCGATCCAGAATAAACTAAGTTTGAATCAAATATTTATTTTTAACAGTTTTCACAAGAGTATATATCATTTTAATAGATGTAATAATGCAGCTGTTGTTTAAACTGTTTGTTAACAAATCCATCAAACCTTTGATGGGAAACTTTAATGGTGGTATTGAGAAAGCTCTAAATGATATAATTCATTGCTTCTAGTTGAGTTTTATGAACACCTGAGTTCATAAAGTTCAAGAAATGAATATTTCATCACAGCTGAAGATCATAGTACCTCCCTTTGATATGACACAATTGATATAATTCAGTTTGTGAAAGCCAGGTTATCTAACTTTTTCGAAAGTATGATTTTTTGACAACCACATCAGCTTTGATAAAATTTAGAATTATCAAGCTATGTATGGGCAATTAAATCTACATGGTGCAGTTAAATCTTAATTATAAACTCTCCAGGATTAGCTTGCTTCCAAAGCCCTGCTCCTCCCTTTTCCTTTAACATTTTTTTCTGTTTAAATCCCATGGCATATTTTTAAAGTGATAGTGCGAGTCTGTAATCTTCAGCTTCTAAGCTAAGAATTCACCTTGTATTATTACTGGTCAGCCTGCGATGGAGGGAGATCTTTATTTGGCCTAGATTGGTAAGGAGTTTGTTGCTTTAGTTTGCCCAAACCAGATTTAAACTTGAAGGTCGGAAATTCATTGTGGGTTCTTCCGGTTTCTCAGCGTATCTCTGTTGGGACACTAGTAGAACCCTCAGGTCAGTAAGTTTATGAAGGGAATCAAGGGATATGGGGATAATGCAGGAAAGTGGAGTTGAGGTAGAAGATCAGCCATGATCTTATTGAATGGCGGAGCAGGCTCAAGGGGCTGAATGGCCTACTCCTACTCCTATTTCTTATGTTCTTATGTCTCCACTGTTTCTGGGACATTCCTCTTTGCCTTGTAAGGAGCAGAATTTCTGCCAAGCCAGGGAGTGGAGCCAGGGGTGGGATCTCACTAAGTCGGGGGTTCACTGAGCCTGGAAGGGGATTCAGCGTAACTGTGGCTGCTGGTATGCCTCCACAAGGGCATATGTTGGCCACATCAGCGGGGTCGAGGCCCGGCAAGCATCTGGAGCCTCGAAGAATTTTATATATTTCTTTAATCTCTCTTGCTCATGGAGCCAATAGAACCACGGAGGGGCCTGGGCAATCCTTGATCCTGTGTGTAAAGCTAAAATGCAATTCTTTTATTAAAGTGCTGTTTTACTTTAACTTTACACAGAGTAAAATATTATTGTTTTCCTACCCTTAACAGGGCCATGGTCACATTTTAAAGAGAATAATAATGGCACCGCTTAACTGCCACTTTTCCATATTATAATAGCATTTTTCCTTCCATTATAGGCTAGCGATAACCCAGAAAGCTGATGATAAGCTATGTAAACTCTGTAGGCCACAATTATCGTAGCTTTGCTTATAATTAATATGCCATGTATCATAGCTTGTTCCCTTTTCTAAGCTGTCGTCTGATTTTCCTCCTCTTTTGTCCCCTCCGTCCTGAAGTAGGTGACACATACTGGAGTACAGTTCCACAGGCACTAATAGCTATCTAGTAAATCTACCCAAGTGTGAGATTGGGTAGTGAGTACTGGCAGGCTATTTGAATAAGGCAGGTATTACAGCTGAGCTCACTCGTTTCGTTGCCTGACATCCACATTAGTGTATGTTTTCTAGCAGGGGCACTGGACAATAATCAGAAGTAGAATCTATGTCTGATCGTTTCCGTTCCAATTGGAAAACTACCGATGGAATCCTGGCCGAGACCATCCAATACAGCATAATCCTGTCGAGTCTGTGAGACCCAGTACCACACTATGTGATGTACTTCTCTCTCAAACTGATGGTTTAGTAGCTTTTTCATTATCTTTTACACCAATACAAAAACAAGTAGTAGTCTACCAATCATTTACTGCTTCATTTGTCTGTGTCTGATGACATGGAGGAGGCAAGTCTTTTTTTTGTCATGTCAAAAACAGGCTGTGGAATTCTTTTCTATGCGGTGGGAACACACTTTATAGGAATGTTATGTTATCACTGCAGGCCAGCAGATCTACTTTATTTTAAAATATTTCTGGTGGTTTTGTCCATGCAGAGTATTTCAAAGTACAATGGCAGCTTTCATCTTGGCTTGTCCCAGACTATATATGCACATCACAAAGTATCAAACTTTTCGCTGTCTAAGCAGTTGTCCTTGGAGTCTCTCAGGAAACTGGCTTTGATAAAGCCATTTCTTTTAAAACATATACAACAAAGGTTTGACCTCTTGTAAATATGGAAGCAAAATAGCATTAAGCTAAACTTCACAGTGGTCTCTGCAGTGTATCAGAACAAAAGCTTGCTGTGTCCAGTACCATCCCGGGCTCAGTTAACAAATGTTTATAATGAAACACCATACAGTGTCACAGCAAAGAGAAAATTCTCAAGCTTTCACCTTGTGGGTTTCTTCAGGGCAGATGGTGGAAGTGATGTTGTGATTGTACAGCAGGCTCAAATAACAAACATTACAAAACTAGCCCTTTCAATCTGTTGAACAATACTGTTTTACAAAAACAAAATGCTTCTTCTGTACAATCCATGCTCATGGTGACATTTCTAACTGTATGATAATGAAGAGGTTGAACACATTTCCCCAGTGTATAAATTATGATGTGCTACCATTACATAATGATTTAATAATTGTGGATTTTCTTTATATGTTACAACATATCAATAAAATAACCGTTTTAAAACATTGGTCCTGAAATTGCTAATGTACGAATGCTCAACTCATTTACCTGAAATTCCTCTCTCCGCTGTTTTAGCAGAGGTGCGTGAAGAGGCCAAGCGCAGGCAGCAGAAGGAGCGTGCGGCAAACCAGCCCCACTGACCCCTTCCCTTGACAAATGTCTGTGGCTCTCGTATCGAATTGTTCAGCCATCAAAGAACTCACTTTGGGAATGGAAACAAGTCTTCCTCGATTCCGAGGGACTGCCGATGATAATGAAATGGGTTAACACCCCATCTAAAATATAAAGAAAGAAATACTTACATTTATATAGCACCTTTAACAACCATCAGACATCTCAAAGAGCTTTACAGCCAATGAAGTACTTTTTGAAGTGTAGTCACTGTTGTAATGTGGGAAATAATTGAAAGAATTTCAGGTGAATATTTTGAGCATTCGTATGTTACCATCCCACGTGCATAATTTCAGAGTTATTGGAGGTGAAATTGGATTGGGCCTGGAAATGGGCACTAGGAGCGTGAAGCTTCTAGGAGTCTTCTACGCCAGAGTTGCTAGAAGTTGTCTTGCAAGGCCATCTGCAGTGTCCCCCATGGAAAATCAGCAGCTTTCCACCAGCCACTGGGGTAGCACTGCGTAGGAGCAGTAGAATAAGTAAAGAAACACAAAAGACTGAAACTAAGGGAATGTACAAGGGTAATTAGTTGACTTTGTTATGTAGTATTGCATTGATACATTTATAAATTATGTTCAATTTGTTTGTATTGTGATGGTCAGAAGTGGACGGAAGAAGCGAGGCGGCCACCATTTATTCGTCAAAACTGGCCTTAACAGCCGACGCTAAGATGCGGAATTTCGCGGCCAAGATCTTTTGAAAGTACAAATTAGTGAACAAGGTGGGCTAATTAAAATAGGTGCCCGGAATTTCCTGAGCTGTACCATCTTAGTAATGGTGGAATTATAGTGAGTGGCATTAATACAGTCCCAAAAGTTCCAGGAAATTATGGCGTTGGTGAGTAGGTCACTCTTCTTGCAATGCCATAATTTCCTGGGACTCTTGCGTCACTCTGACTGCCATTCGAAACAGCGGTGGCTGGTCACAAATTGTTTGAATTCACGTTAGTTTTCTTACCACTTGCAGGAATATTGTTGAGTAAAGGCACTGAAGGCCTCAAACAATTGCAAAGGTTGATTCTGGGCTCAGGAATGAGCATTACCCTTTCATCTCAGTTTATGCAACTGCCTGTTGTCAATGAATAAAAAAAAGCCAACAAGGCCAATAGGTTCATGCAATTACTTGTGGGCTGATACCAGTGAGCTAACTCATTTGAATGCAGTTTGGACTAATGTTGCACAACTTGCTACTAATATTTCAAATATTCATAAGGCACATCTACATTTTTGAATAGTTGTCTAAAAAATATTCCCAGAGTTTATACAGGGAGACATTGCAATTGCACATTGGATATCAAAATACCACTTAACTGTGAGGATCTTGAAATTGAACCACTTTTTAAAGCAGTGGCAACATTATCATTGTGTAAAGGAATGCTTCTGAGTTCCCTGATTCATGCTTATCGTCACCTGTGGCATATTCAAATTTGGTTTCCAATAAATCTTTGGAGTAAGTTCATCACTGGAGGATTGGAGCCCACAATGGTCTAACTAATGGCATTTATTGCCTATATTGCTGTTGCAGGAAATTCCCAGCTAACATTGCAACAAGTTTACATTTCTGTACACCCTATCCATCTGTACTTTGTTTACGTTGTGCCTACATGGTGAGTCTAACTGTTCCACTAAGCATGAAGGTTAGAATAACTCTTCAATATAGCCTGGGAACAGGAAGAATGCACTTTCACTTAACATAATACCACCATACTAGAAATGTTTTTTTTTCCAATGAATATCAGTTGCACACGTGGTAATTGGTCTCTTTTACTCTTTTGAGTGCATCTGTGACACAGATTTACACTGCAACAGACAAGACATTTTGCTCAGTGTTTCCCGTCTTTGGCAACTGAGAGAAGAGCAGCCTACTGATTCCTGCAGTTATCTGTCAGTTCACTAGTTTGTCACCCTCTCTAATGTATAATTTAGTGACTTCTGAAGTTTATGGTGTATCAAGCACAATATAAGCTTTTCAGTCTAGGTCAACAAAACATGTATGTATAAAAAAAAAGTTCATGTACAACACAATGTTAAATTGCCCATGTTTTTTGACATTGAAAATACCAGCAACCTTACTCTGGTTTGCGGAGGTCTCTCCTGACCTTTGTGCATGAATTTGTCATTGACTGTTCTAGCTGATTAATGTTTGCCAAAACATTGCATATCTCTAGTGAGATGGAATGTACAGCATTAAAAACTTGTAATCAGTATTGGCTTGAAAAAGTATGACAGAAACATTACAGTTGTTGGAATAACTGTTGACCTGTGAGTAGGTTGCAAAAGTTAAAAGGCCATTTTGCATGGTTCCAGTGGATTGATATAAAAACATAAGAAATGGGAGCAGGAGTCAGCCATACGGCCCCTTGAGCATGCTCCACCATTTAGTAAGATCATGGCTGATCTGATCTTGGCCTCAACTCCACATTCCTGCCTGTTCCCCATAACCCTTAAATCTATTTACTTAAAAAATGATGTTTACGGGAACAATGCACCCAAATACCTGTAAAGATAGTTAAAGCAGGACTGGTTTTGTCTTCAAATGGAAAAAATCCCATCCATTGATTCATCTGGGATGAAATCCGACCTCTTGAGCAGCTGATCAGAAATATCTTCTTTCTTCATTACATCAGTGACTACACTTCAAAAGTACTTCATTGGTTGTAAAGCGCTTTGAGGCGTCCGGTGGTTGTGAAATCCAAGTCTTTCTTTCTTTCTTCCTTTCTTTCTTTCATTCTTTCTTTCTTTCTTTCTTTCTTTCTTTCTTTCTTTCTTTCTTTCTTTCTTTCTTTCTTTCTTTCTTTCTTTCTCTCTTTCTTTCTTTCTTTCCTTCTTTCTTTCTTTCTTTCTTTCTTTCTTTCTTTCTTTCTTTCTTTCTTTCTTCTTTAAGAAGTGCCTTTTATAGAACAATCTTCCTTAGCATTGTCCGACAGTAATTTTTTTTGACCCTGTGTTTCAAAGAACCTGTCTCAAGATGATGTTTCACATACAGAATATAAGAATGATTAGGAAAAATTAAAAGGCATTAAAGCCAACAAGCCCAACCTTTTTGTTTGATAGAACAGCCTCACCAAGCTGCTGTTTCACTATATCCCTCAGTCTCTTCTCATTTCAAAAAGACATCAGGGTGGAAATTGGTTTGGAGAGAATGATTCCCGCGCTCAAAGATGGAGGCTCGAGGATCCTTCAAAATTACTCCGGGGGCCACATAGAAACAATAGCTGCTCACCCCCAAACAGCTTGACAATACCAACGTTTTCAATTGTGCCCAGCTCAGGTGCTCCTGCTGCCTCCACATCAAGGCAAGTAAAAATTAAAATGTCTACCTATTTTTCCACAGCCTGCAACGGTCCCTTTAAGGGCTGCTGGTTAGACCACTGCAGAACTGGAAAAACTAGTCAGAGCATATATGCAGAAGGATCCTGAAATAGGTGAAGGATCTTCCTTTGCATATTTAAATTGATCCAACGATGGCCGCAGCGACACCTAAAAACAATGAGAACCAATATGATGGCAGCCAGTGCAGATCAGGCACAGGACTTCGCGCCAGAAATTGGTAACACAAGAACGGATGTAATACATTCTAATTTTTCCCACATCTAGTTTTCTCTTGAATCTATTTTTACTTGTTCATCATCCGTTGCCACATGTATTAAAATGCCTTTTCTACAACCAGATCCTCTAGTGTCAGTTGCATCACATGGCCATCAGTAACACTTGTGACCTACAGCATAATTGGAGGACTTTGCCACTAGTATGTTGTATGATCTCGAATAACCTAAATACATGCTGCTGGTAATTGCCAGGCAGACCTGCCATGATTTGCTACAGTCAAGTTATATTTGGTTTTAAGCCAGCAATTCAAACTACATGGAATCTTACTGCAATTTTAATGAGGGCTCTTGATTAAAATAAGCAAATTGTGGGAGAATGAAGCTTTAATAAGAACTGATGTTAATACAGTGACTCCTCATTATTACAGACACATGGGACTGGTAATCCAGCTGAATTGATTATGGATAATTCATGAAAACTATGAATTTTCATGTGTGATTTTACATGAACATGCATAAAAGTCAATTTATATGGTTCATAGTTTTTTTTCTATATATCTCAATAAATATTAACTGGCATTTTGTCAGTTCATAGGCAGAATTCAAATGTGCAGTTTATCAAAGTCCATAAAACCTGAACCAAACTGGCTTTAACCAACCTATGAGCAAAAGAGTCAGCAAACATCCATGAGCTACCTTGATCCAGAAAATAATAGCTCGATGCATTTTTGTGAATGTTCTTGTCAATGCAGCAATAGTTCTTGAACTCTTCATGACCCTAAGAAAAAAAATCCAGAATGAAAAAATGTGCTATTACACTCCACCCTCATTATAAGGCTCTCAGTTATGAAACCATTTCTGTTGTAAACCTACTGGACCTTGGCTCGTGACCTTTTTGTGTTAGATGCTATATTATATTATGGGATACTCACTACATAACACATTATCCTGTGTAAAGTGCTTACCTGCTAAGGATAGAGATGTACCGAGAGTGAGTGCACTTTTCTTAATTATAAATAATTTATGTAGCAAATGAATTTACAGAATGTCAACATAAAAAGCTTAAGTACTGAGATACACTTGGAGGCAGTGAAATAATATCACAAAATTTCTCTGTGTCAAGGTTCACAATTGCTGGACATTTCATTAAGTGATTATTCCAGAACAGCACAATCTTTTACTTTTGACTAATTTCTTATTGACATCAGTACTTGTTCTTCTCTACATAGTAAGCCTGATTGGATAATATTGATACAGAATAGAAATGAGTGATGGATTGATACAAATCGTACAGCTCCTTTCTTATTTCATAGCAATCTTTTACAAAGTATCACCTCAGTAAAGGTTGTTCCACTTCGACAATAAAAACACTATTTTTGAACCAAGCTGAGAACTCCTAAATGATTTGAGCTACCATATTACATTTCTGAAATACTTTTTAAAAGTTCTGGAAATTTGCAGCAGGATCATCAACACCTGAAATAAGAAAGGACTCGTTAATGATTCTGATGCAGACCCTTCCTCACAACCCAGTAGTGTTGAAGGTTCTTGCTCCAAAACAATAACCACATCTACTCTTTGCAGACATTGATGAACCTAGAGGCCGATATTGCCACCCTCTTTAAGGCTCATTATCGCCTCTTGGGTGCCGGGCCACTGGCCTGGCCGAAGCCCTCCCTGGTGGTCTAGTGGGCACCATTAAAGTGGCTGCACAGCTTGCAGCGGTCCTCCCCTTTAAGTGAAGTGGGGGGATGTTACTACGCATCAGCACGACGTGGCACGTCCACATCACGCTGACGTGCTCAGCATGGCGCTGATGATACCGCCCGCCTTACGCCCCGCTCCCGACGCACTTCTACCCCTCAACCGCCCCAAACACCACCCCAATCATTTTTCTTTTTAAGTGGGCAAGTTCGATAGATACTATGCCACATCCATTCGGGCGGAGAATCATCACTTCATTCAAATTATCCGCCCCAAACAGGCAGAGGGCACTTTCAGCCCCCCGACTGTGTATTTCCAGCATTTGCTCTTTTTGTTTCAGATTTGTAGCATTTTCGGTCATTTTACTCCTTGCAGTGAACTTGATCCACATTAATGCACTCTTTTGTTTAAATATTAAGTTTATTAACCCTTTCTTGAAGGAACATCATTGTGATATTGCAGATCTTTGGGCAGGTTCAGCCCCTAAAACAGCCAGCACTGAAACATTCAGAGTTCTATACTGACCATTTAGGAAAATCTGTAAAACAGCAAAATGCAGCACAAATTTTAGTAACAATAAGAAATGCTACAAATACATAACAGTTCTGTTAGCATCTGAGAAGATAATAGATTGACCAGCTTCAGGAGGAAGTATCTCTACTTCTATTTTCAGATACTGTTGTGTATAGCAAACATTTCCATTTTTTGTTTCAGCACAAGCAGTTATTTAGCTTTGGTGTTTTGATCTTAGTTTATGTAAAATGTAAAAATTGATCTACAGTATTATATTACCAATTGCACATGTTTCTATTAGCAAACCAGGTAAATTGAATTGTAACTCACTTAAGCGGGATAGTATCGTCCTTTTAAAATAAAAACAGAAAATGCAGGAAATTTCAGTGGGTCAGGCAGCATCTATAAGAAATTAAGAACAGAAGAAATAGGATCAGGAGTAGGCCATACGGCCCCTCGAGCCTGCTCCGCCATTCAATAAGATCATGGCTGATCTGATCATGGACTCAGCTCCACTTCCCCGCCCACTCCCCATAACCCCTTATTCCCTTATCGTTTAAGAAACTGTCTATTTCTGTCTTAAATTTATTCAATGTCCCAGCTTCCACAGCTCTCTGAGGCAGCGAATTCCACAGATTTACAACCTTCGGAGAGAAGAAATTTCTCCTCATCTTTGTTTTAAATGGGCAGCCCCTTATTCTAAGATCATGCCCTCTAGTTCTAGTCTCCCCCATCAGTGGAAACATCCTCTCTGCATCCACCTTGTCAAGCCCCCTCATAATCTTATACATTTCGCTAAGATCACCGCTCATTCTTAATTCCAATGAGTAGAGGCCCAACCTACTCAACCTTTCCTCATAAGTCAAACCCCTCATCCCCAGAATCAACCTAATGAACTGGAGAGTTTTGTGGAGAGAAAAACAGAGTTAACGTTTCAGTTTGTCAGAAATGGTGAATGTTCGAAATGAACAGATTCTTAAGGAGCACTGAAAGGGGGAGGGGAAAAAAGAACAAAAGGGAAGGTCTGTGATAGGGTGGAAGGCAGGAGCGATTAGAGAGACAAAAGGGATGATGGGCCGAATTGAAATGGTAATGGCAGAAGTTAGAAAAAGGTTTGTCTAGATAGGGTGTAAATGGGGGAATAACGACCAGCTGTCATTGGAGAAAAGAGGAAAAAAAACATAAGATCGGGTGGGAGGAGAGGTGGGGAAGGGAGCCAAAAATGGGCAGAGGTTATGCTCTGAAATTGTTGAACTCGATGTTAGTCTAGAGAAGGCTGTAAAGTGCCTAAATGAAAGATGAGGTGCTGTTCCTCGAGCTTCCGTTGATCTTTATTGGAACAGTGCAGGAGACCGAAGACAGAGAGGTCAGAGTGGGAATGGAGTGGAGAATTAAAGTGACAGACGACCAGAAGCTCAGGGTCACACTTGCGGACTGAACAGAGGTGCTCTGCAAAGCGGTCACCCAATCTACCCTTGGTCTCCCCAATGTAGAGGAGACCACATCGTGAGCAGCGAATGCAGTATACTAAATTGAAAGAAGTACGTAAATCGCTGTTTCACCTGGAAGGAGTATTTGGGGCCCTGGATAGTGGGAAGGGAGGAGATAAAAGGGCAGGTGTTGCATCTCCTGCGCTTGCACAGGAAGGTGCCGTGGGAAGTGTAGGGGGTGCTGGCGGTGACTGCGGAATAGACCAGGGTAACGCGGAGGGAGCTGAGATCGGAGGGGATGGGAATATGGAAATGGTGGACAATGATCCGTTGAACGTGGAGGCTGGTGGGGTGAAAGGTGAGGACAAGGGGAACCCTGTCATGGTTCTGAGCGGGAGGGGAAGGGTTGAGAGCAGAGGTGCGGGAAATCGAACGGACACGGTCGAGGGCCATGTTAACCACGGGGAGTCCTCTGTTGAGTAAAAAGAAAGACATGTCAATGGCACTAGTGTGAAAGGTGGCATCATCAGAGCAGATGCGATGGAGGCAGAGAAACTGGAAGAATGGAATGGAGTGCTTACAGGATGTGGGGTGGAGGAAGTGTAGTCCAGGTAGCTGTGGGAGTCAGTGGGCCTTTTAAAGTCGTCCTTTTAAAACATGAATTCTGAGACAATATACAGTATAATAGAAAAAATACAACTTCCACTTAGAATGTGATCTCTCTCTAAAAGTGTAACACAGCAGTAAGTAACAAAATGGTAGCAATGTGGAAGAATGCCATTGAATTACAACCATTTCCTGCATATCTCTCAACAGTCTCCTTTTAATTTGAATGTCCAAAACATTCAAATATTCTACTAAGGGAAACAACAGTGGGGCACATGACTCCCAAGTTGGCAACTTGAACTGATTTGTCAGTTTTACAAAAGCTGCAGTTCCACCCTGAGGCTAATTCTGTAAATTTACAGCATGAGAGGTACAATTTCCTGGTGTAGAAATGAATGCCAGTGCCTTATAGTGGTCTGAAAGAGCAATTGTTTTGGACACTCTGGAGACAACCTTCCAAAAGGTGTCATTTAAAAAATAAATGTGATTCACTTCAATTAATGAGTTTGTTTCCTTTATTAATTTTCAGCATGTGCGCATTGCTGGTTAGTCTAGCATTTATTATCTGACCCTAATTGCCCTGAGAAGGTGTTGGGCCACCTTCTTGAACTAATGATAGTAGTTTGATGCAAGGGGCTTGATAGGTTACTTCAGCGGACAGTTAAGATTCAATCGCATTGGTGTGGGGTCATATATATGCCAGACTGGATAAGGACGACTGGTTTCCTTCCTTAAATGCAATAGTGAACCAGTTTTTACAACAGACAGATTCATGGTCACTTCTATTGGTACCAGCATTTTATTTCAAATGATCAAACTGCCATGACAAGAGTTGAATTTGTATTCCCTGGATTATTAGTTCAGGCCTCCAAATTACTCGACTATTAACATATCCACTACACTACTGTACTTGGCCACTGACTGATGAAAACTTTGAAATAATTAAAAAATAACAGGAGAGAGAATCTTCAGGAATATCATCAATCTTGTGCTTAGCTCCTACTAAACTGTGACTGACTTTTATATCTATCCACATCTATATCACGAACATTTTCAATATTTAAATCAACTTGCTAATCCACGTTGTTCATTATAACAGTTTGTAAGAAGGATACATTTTGCTTTCATTCTTAGAAAACCTTGATGAGTAGGCCATTAGGAGCTGGTTCCGCTTCACATCTCTGAGCAGTAGTTTTTAGAATAGATGCTTTCACCGCACATTAGCCCAGCCAATCAGATTAGTTGATTCAATCACTCTATCTATAAATGTCTTACAACACATCTATTAGCATTCTTCAAGAAAAACAACTGAAGTGCAAGCATCTCACACTGTGTTTCAATCAGTGCATCGTCCAATACATCCAATACATTTACATGTTTAAGTTAATCGCTGTTCTATAAATCCTATGCTTTTTTTTGCCCAAGGTATCTGCAAAACTGCTGATTTATTCATTTGTTTGAAAGTTCTGAGCTTGTTTAATATGGTGAAATATTCTGACTCTATTGACAGCAATTGAATCTCCTGCAGTCATTTTTTTTAACTGATTTGAGCTGACTTCCTGTGTGAAGTGTAAATTCCTGTCCCCTCAGTACAGATTCACACGAGGCATGTAGTGAAGTCAAGGTCACTCTGGACCTGCACCTTTATTTCACAGCTCTGGAATGCTGCACTTGCCTGAGACCTGTCCTTATATACCTGCCTCTTGCAAGTGCACCCCTGGTGGTAAGGTATGCTGGTGGTTACAGGTCATATCTTATTACAGTCATGTATAGCATGTTAGGATACAATTATATATAATAATGCAAGATACATGACATCACCCTCCCCCAAGATCTTATTGTCTTTATAGGTTCAGTCTCTCAGGTGGTCTACGCTCTCGCGTGGAGCGTCTGAGTTGTGGTTCAGTTGTTTGCCTTGGTGTCTGTTTTTCTTTGGGTGTGGTTGCTGGTATCTCGCCTGGGCGGTCTGTTTCGATTGGTGTGATTGTTGTTGACTCGCCTGGGCTGTCTGTTGGAATTGCCCTTTCCTCAAGTTGTTCCCTCTGTCTGTCCACCAGGTGTGGTGCGAGTTCCACATTGTAGTCTGCCTCTGGTTCCGCAGTGCTGTTGGTAAATCTGCTTTTGACTTGGTCTACATGCCTCCGGCAGGTTTTGCCATTGTCCATTTGTACTACCAGTAGCCTGTTTCCTTCCTTGCCCGTTACTGTCCCTGCAAGCCATTTGGGACCCCTGCCATAGTTTAGGACAAACACTTTGTTCCCTATCTCATTCCATCACCCCCTCGAATTTCTGTCATGGTACTCAGTCAGCTTACGGCACTTTGCCTCAACGATTTCGTGCATGTCTGGGAGGATTAATGAGAGCCTTGTTTTTAAAGTGCTTTTCATCAACAGTTGCGCGGGGGGATCCCAGTCAGTGAGTGTGGATGAGATCTGTATGCCAGTAGCAGTCACGACAGGCGACCCTGCAGCGTGGGACCTTGGATTTTAAGCATGCCTTGTTTAATGATTTGCACTGCTCTCTCCGCCTGGCCGTTGGAGGCCGGCTTGAACAGTGCCGTCTTGACATGATTTATGCCGTGGTCAATTATAAAGTCTTGGAATTCTGTGCTGGTGAAGCACGGACCATTGTCACTGACCAATATGTCAGGGATTCCGTGCGTTGTAAACATGGTTGCGAGACTCTCCACAGTGGTGGAGGTTGTGCTCGAGTTTAAAATGGTGCATTCGATCCACTTTGAAAATGCATCTACAACTACGAGGAACATTTTGCCCAAGAATAGGCCGCATACTCTATGTGTACCTGCGACCATGGATTGGTAGGCCAGGGCCAGGGGCTCAGTGGGGCCTCGCTGGGGTCATTGCTGAGTTGGGCACAAATGGTGCACCTTCGGACGCAGAGCTCCAAGTCCGCGTCAATACCAGGCCACCAGACGTGGGATCTGGCTATGGCCTTCATGAGAACGATCCCCGGGTGCTCGCGGTGGAGCTCCCGGACAAATGCCTCTCTGCCTCGCAGAGGCATGACTACTCGGCTGCCCCACATCAGGCAGTCTGCTTGTAGTGATAGCTCATGCATGCGCCTGTGAAAGGGTTTTAATTCCTCGGGGCAGGCATCGCGAGCCTCTGCCCAGTCACCAGTTAGGACACATCTTTTTACTAGGGATAACGTGGGGTCGCTGCCCGTCCAGGTTCTGATTTGGCGAACCGTCATGGGCGAACCTGTGGACTCAAAGGCATTGATTGCCATGACTATCTCACAGTCCTGTTCGTCAGACCCTTCCATGGCCGCCAGGGGCAGCCTGCTGAGTGCGTCGGCACAGTTGTCTGTGCCTAGAACATAAGAACATGAGAACATAAGAATTAGGAACAGGAGTAGGCCATCTAGCCCCTCGAGCCTGCTCTGCCATTCAATAAGATCATGGCTGATCTGGCCGTGGACTCAGCTCCACTTACCCGCCCGCTCCCCGTAACCCTTAATTCCCTTATTGGTTAAAAATCTATCTATCTGTGACTTGAATACATTCAATGAGCTAGCCTCAACTGCTTCCTTGGGCTGACAATTCCACAGATTCACAACCCTCTGGGAGAAGAAATTCCTTCTCAACTCAGTTTTAAATTGGCTCCCCCGTATTTTGAGGCTGTGCCCCCTAGTTCTAGTCTCCCCGACCAGTGGAAACAACCTCTCTGCCTCTATCTTGTCTATCCCTTTCATGATTTTAAGTGTTTCTATAAGATCACCCCTCATCCTTCTGAACTCCAACGAGTAAAGACTCAGTCTACTCAATCTATCATCATAAGGTAACCCCCTCATCTCCGGAATCAGCCTAGTGAATCGTCTCTGTACCCCCTCCAAAGCCAATATATCCTTCCTTAAGTAAGGTGACCAAAACTGCACGCAGTACTCCAGGTGCGGCCTTACCAATACCCTATACAGTTGCAGCAGGACCTCCCTGCTTTTGTACTCCATCCCTCTAGCAATGAAGGCCAACATTCCATTTGCCTTCCTGATTACCTGCTGCACCTGCAAACTAACATTTTGGGATTCATGCATAAGGACCCCCCAGGTCCCTCTGCACCTCAGCATGTTGTAATTTCTCCCCATACAAATAATATTCCCTTTTACTGTTTTTTTTCCCAAGGTGGATGACCTCACACTTTCCGACATTGTATTCCATCTGCCAAATCTTCGCCCATTCGCTTAACCAATCCAAATCTCTTTGCAGCCTCTCTGTGTCCTCTACACAACCCGCTTTCCCAGTAATTTTAGTGTCATCTGCAAATTTTGTTACACTACACTCTGTCCCCTCTTCCAGGTCATCTATGTATATTGTAAACAGTTGTGGTCCCAGCATCGATCCCTGTGGCACACTACTAACCACCGATTTCCAATATGAAAAGGACCCATTTATCCCCACTCTCTACTTTCTGTTCGCCAGCCAATTCTCTATCCATGCTAATACATTTCCTCTGACTCCGCGTACCTCTATCTTCTGCAGTAACCTTTTGTGTGGCACCTTATCGAATGCCTTTTGGAAATCTAAATACACCACATCCATTGGTACACCTCTATCCACCATGCTCGTTATATCCTCAAAGAATTCCAATAAATTAGTTAAACATGATTTCCCCTTCATGAATCCTTCTGTGTCTGCTTGATTGCACTATTCCTATCTAGATGTCCTGCTATTTCTTCCTTAATGATAGTTTCAAGCATTTTCCCACTACAGATGTTAAACTAACCGGCCTATAGTTACCTGCCTTTTGTCTGCCCCCTTTTTTAAACAGAGGCGTTACATTAGCTGCTTTCCAATCCGCTGGTACCTCCCCAGAGCCTGGTCTGTGCCTTAATGTATAGTTGTAGGACGCCAGCATGAGTGCCCACCGTTGAATTCGCGCCGAGGCGTTGGCGTTTATTGCCTTACTCTCGGATAAGAGGGACGTGAGGGGCTTGTGGTCGGTTTCTAACGTGAACTTGGCCCCGAAAAGGTATTGGTGCATCTTTTTGACACCGTACACGCACGCGAGCGCCTCCTTCTCTACCATTCCGTACCCGCGCTCCGCTCGCGAAAGTGACCTGGATGCATAAGCTATGGGTTGTAATTTGCCCGCACTATTAACATGTTGCAAAATGCACCCGACCCCATATGCTGATGCATCGCATGTGAGAACTAACTTTTTACCTGGGTCAAAGAAAGTCATAACACTGTTGGAACACAGAAGGTTGTGTGCCTTATTGAAGGCGCTTTCTTGGGCTTCCCCCCAAAACCAAATACACCCCTTCCTGAGTAACATGTGGAGAGGCTCCAGCAGCGTGCTTAAATTCTGCATAAAGTTCCCAAAGTAATTGAGTAGCCCGAGAAAGGCGCACAGTTCTCAGACATTCCAGGGCCTGGGTGCCAGGCGAATTGCTTCTGTTTGGGACTCTGTTGGGCAGATTCCATCAGCGGCAATCCTTCTGCCCAAAAATTCAACCTCGGGTGCGAGAAACAGGCTCTTGGATTTCTTGACTCGTAGGCCTACCGGATCCAACCGCTTTAGTACTTCCTCCAAATTATGGAGATGGGAGTCGGTGTCCTTGCCCGTGATAAGTATCTTGTCTTGAAATACAATCGTCCCCGGGATGGACTTGAGCAGACTCTCCATGTTGCGCTGGAATATGGCAGCTGCAGACCTGATGCCGAATGGGCATCGATTGTACATGAAAAGGCCTCGATGTGTGTTGATGGTGGTGAGTAGCTTGGATTCCTCGGTCAATTCTTGCATCATATACGCAGATGTGAGGTCTAATTTTGAGAAAAGTTTACCTCCAGCCAATGTGGCAAATATGTCCTCTGCTCTGGGCAGCAGGTACTGGTCCTGTAGGGAGACTCTGCTTATGGTAGATTTGTAGTCCCCACAGATTCGTACGGATCCATCAGGCTTCATGACTGGGACGATGGACTTGCCCAGTCGCTAAATTCCACAGGTGATATAATGCCTTCCCACAGAAGCCTGTCTAGTTCGTGTTCAATCTTTTCCCTCATCACTTAGGGTGCAGCTCTGGCCTTGTGATGGACCGATCTAGCATCCTGTGTGATGTAGATTTTGACTTTGGCCACTTTGAAAGCGCCCACACCTGGCTGAAAAAGATGTTCAAATTGCTTTATAACTGTTGAGCAGGAGGTCCGTTCCTCTAATGACATGGCATGGACATCATCCCATTTCCAGTTTAGTTTTGACAGCCAACTTCTCCCCAGCAGTGCTGGGGGGCTCTCCGGGGACAATCCACAGGGGAAGTCGGTTCACTGTCCCTTTGTGTGTGACAGAGAGCATGGCGCTGCCGAGGACTGGTACGATTTCTTTGGTATAGTTCCTTAATTTGGTGTCGACCCTTGTGAGTTTTGGTCTGTCTCTTTTATGCGGCCACAGTTGTTCAAATTCTTGAGCGCCCATGAGAGATTGACTCGCTCCCGTATCCAGCTCCATGTTGACAGATATCCCATTGAGTAGGACCCTCATCATTATAGGAGGCATCCTGTTGTAGGAGCAGCGGCCATTGATCGTGTTGACCCGCTGTACATCGGTGTCCCGGTACTGTCCCCACCATCTTCTGGTCTGCTTTCCGACCCATCCGATTCGTATACCAGCCGAGCTGCCGTTTTTTTGCACATGTGGGCCAAATGCCCTGTATATTCACAATTTCTGCAAACAGCCTTCTGAAATCGACATCCCCTTGACGAGTGCCCACCTCCACACCTCCAGCACAGACCTGTTCCGTTGTTCAAAGTGTTCCCAAAGAATGAGTTGCATCTGGCTGATCTCTCTTGAGCTTCTCTCAGTTTGTAGTTGATTGCTCGCATTGTGGGTTGATGAGGTGTGAACGGCCGTTCCTGTGGCTCTTGATGGCTTCTGCCTGCTGTCGAGAGCCTGTTCTCCCGGTTTTGTCTGTGTGTGGGGGTAGCAGCTTGTTTAGTGCTGTGAACTTCTTGTTCCGATATTTCGTTAGTTGTCGTACCTGCATTGTAAATCAACTTCGTTTCTTCTTCCCCTACCAAGAATGTCTGTGCAACCAGTGCTGCTGCCTCTAAGGTCAGGTTCTTGGTCTCTATGAGCTTTCGGAATATGCCTGCATGGCCTATTCCTTCAATGAAAAAGTCTCTCAGCATTTCTCTCCTCAGTTCATCGGAGAACTCACATAAACTAGCCAGCCTCCGAAGTTCCGCCACGAAGTCGGGTATGCTCTGACCCACACAGCGTCTGTAGTTGTAGAACCTGTGTCTGGCCATGTGTAGGCTGCTCGCTGGCTTCAGGTGGTCTCTTACCAGTGTGCTCAATTCTTCAAATGACTTGCTTGCTGGTTTCTTGGGTGCCAACAGATCCTTCATTAAAGCATATGTTTTCGAGCCACAGCTGGTCAAGAGATGGGCTCTTCTCTTGTCTGCCTTATCATCGCCTAAGCAGTCTTTGGTTACAAAGCTTTGCTGGAACCTTTCTATAAAGTCCTCCCAATTGTCTCCAGCATTGTACTTTTCATCTGATCCGTTGTTCGCCATTCTGTGGATTCTGTAATCCCGTAACTCATCGCCACTGTAAAGTCCTGTCCCCTCAGTACAGATTCACACGAGGCCTGTAGTGAAGTCAAGGTCACTCTGGACCTGCACCTTTATTTCATAGCTCTGGAGTGTTGCACTTGCCTGAGACCTGTCCTTATATACCTGTCTCTTTCAAGTGCACCCCTAGTGGTAAGGTATGCTGGTGGTTACAGGTCATATCTTATTACAGTCATGTATAGCATGTTAGGATACAGTTCTATATAATAATGTAAGATACATGACATGAAGCTGTTTCGAGAGTACTAACTAGCCAGTTTGAATGCTGGAACAGATTATTTTATTGTACTTTTGATTCCTTTTGAGGCCTTCGCGTTCTCTTTTCTCCAGAGGTAGAGCGGCAGAGTCGGAAGTTTGCTGGTGAGGCCGACAAAAGGCACAGCAGGGAGTCCGGGGAGCAGCGTCGTCGGAGGTGGAGCGGCAGAGTCGGGAGTTCGCTGGTGAGGCGAGTCGGTGCAGCTGCAGCAGGGGTAGAATCCAAAAAAGAAATAGAAAGAAATCGAAAGGTGATGTCACAGCCAAGGAGGTAAGTGATTGGCTAGTGATTGGTAAGTAGCTTTCCTTTTTTCTTTTCTCTATCAGTAAGTAACATTTATCATTGTTGTTGCCAATTTAAGTGTATCTCAGGGTAAAGTCATGGCAGGAAAGCTCGGACACGTGTTATGCTCCTCCTGTACTATGTGGGAAGTTAGGGTGTCCCTGATGACTACGTGTGCGGGAAGTGTATCCACCTCTAGCTCCTGACGGACCGCGTTGCGGAACTGGAGCTGCTGGTGGATTCACTCTGGAGCATGCATGATGCTGAGAATGACGTGAATAGCACGTTTAGCGAGTTGGTCTTACCGCAGGTAAAGGGTACACAGCCAGATAGGGAATTGAAGACCAACAGGAAGAGTAGTGCAAGGAAGGTAGTGCAGGGATCCCCTGCGGTCATCCCCTGCAAAACAGATACACCGCTTTGGGTACTGTTGAGGGGGATGACTCATCGGGGGGAGCAGCAACAGCCAAGTTCATGGCACCGTGGCTGGCTCTGCTGAACAGGAGGGCAGGAAAAAGAGTGGGAGAGCGATAGTGATAGGGGATTCAATTATAAGGGGAACAGATAGGCATTTCTGCGGCCGCAACCGAGACTCCAGGATGGTATGTTGCCTCCCTGGTGCAAGGGTCAAGGATGTCTCAGAGCGGGTGCAGGACATTCTGAAAAGGGAGGGTGAACAGCCAGTTGTCGTGGTGCATATCGGTACCAAAGATATAGGTAAAAAATGGGATGAGGTCCTACGAGACGAATTTAGGGAGCTCGGAGTTAAATTAAAAATTAGGACCTCAAAAGTAGTAATCTCAGGATTGCTACCAGTGCCATGTGCGAGTCAGAGTAGGAATCGCAGGATAGCTCAGAAGAATACGTGGCTTCAGCAGTGGTGCAGCAGGGAGGGATTCAAATTCCTGGGACATTGGAACTGGTTCTGGGGGAGGTGGGACCAGTAAAAACCAGACGGTCTGCACCTGGGCAGGACCGGAACCACTGTCCTAGGGGGAGTGTTTGCTAGTGCTGTTGGGGAGGAGTTAAACGAATGTG
This sequence comes from Pristiophorus japonicus, assembly GCF_044704955.1. Taxonomy (NCBI): domain Eukaryota; kingdom Metazoa; phylum Chordata; class Chondrichthyes; family Pristiophoridae; genus Pristiophorus; species Pristiophorus japonicus. Next base: position 173,972,248 of record NC_091977.1, on the reverse strand, counting down.
GCTGGGGGATGGGAACCTATGCAGGGAGACAGAGGGAAATAAAATGGAGTCAGAAGCAAAAGATAGAAAGGAGAATAGTAAAAGTGGAGGGCAGACAAACCAAAGGCAAAAAACAAAAAGAGCCACATTACATCAAAATTCTAAAGGGGCAAAGTGTGTTAAAAAGACAAGCCTGAAGGCTCTGTGCCTCAATGCGAGGAATATTCGGAATAAGGTGGACGAATTAACTGCGCAGATAGTAATCAACGGTTATGATGTAATTGGCATCACGGAGACATGGCTCCAGGATGACCAAGGCTGGGAACTCAACATCCAAGGGTATTCAGCATTTAGGAAGGATAGACAGAAAGGAAAAGGAGGCAGAGTGGCGTTGCTGGTTAAAGAGGAAATTAATGCAATAGTAAGGTGGGACATTAGCCTGGATGATGTAGAATCGGTATGGGTGGAGCTGCGGAATTCCAAAGGGCAGAAAACGCTAGTGGGAGTTGTGTACAGACCACCAAACAGTAGTAGTGAGGTTGGGGACAGCATCAAACAAGAAATAAGGGATGTGTGCAATAAAGGTACAGCAGTTATCATGGGCGACTTTAATCTACATATTGATTGGGCTAACGAAACTGGTCACAATGCGGTGGAGAAGGATTTCCTGGAGTGCATTAGGGATGGTTTTCGAGACCAATATGTCGAGGAACCAACTAGAGAGCTGGCCATCCTAGACTGGGTGATGTGTAATGAGAAGGGACTAATTAGCAATCTTGTTGTGCGAGGCCCCTTGGGGAAGAGTGACCATAAAATGGTAGAATTCTTTATTAAGATGGAGAGTGACACAGTTAATTCAGAAACTAGGGTCCTGAACTTGAGGAAAGGTAACTTCGACGGTTTGAGGCGTGAATTGGCTAGAATAGACTGGCAAAGGATACTTAAAGGGTTGACGGTGGATAAGCAATGGCAAGCATTCAAAGATCACATGAATGAACTTCAGCAATTGTACATCCCTGTCTGGAGTAAAAATAAAACGTGGAAGGTGGCTCAACCAAGGCTAACAAGGGAAATTAAGGATAGCGTTAAAGCCAAAGAAGAGGCATATAATTTGGCTAGAAAAAGCAACAAACCTGAGGACTAGGAGAAATTTAGAATTTAACAGAGGAAGATTAAAAGTTTAATTAAGAGGGGGAAAATAGAGTATGAAAGGTAGCTTGCCGGGAACATAAAAACTGACGTCAAAAGCTTCGATAAATATGTGAAGAGAAAAAGATTAGTGAAGACAAACGTAGGTCCCTTGCAGTCAAATTCAGATGATTTTATAATGGGGAACAAAGAAATGGCAGACCAATTGAACAAATACTTCAGTTCTGTCTTCACGAAGGAAGACACAAATAACCTTCCGAATGTACTAGGGGACAGTAGCTCTAGTGAGAAGGAGGAACTGAAGGATATCCTTATCAGGCGGGAAATTGTGTTAGGGAAATTGATGGGATTGAAGATCGATAAATCCCCGGGGCCTGATAGTCTGCATTCCAGAGTACTTAAGGAAGTGGCCATAGAAATAGTGGATGCATTGGTGATCATTCTCCAACAGTCTATTGACTCTGGATCAGTTCCTATGGACTGGAGGGTAGCTAATGTAACACTACTTTTTAAAAAAAGAGGGAGAGAGAAAATGGGTAATTATAGACCGGTTAGCCTGACATCAGTAGTGGGGAAAATGTTGGAATCAATCATTAAGGATGAAATAGCAGTGCATTTGGTAAGCAGTGACAGGATCTGTCCAAGTCAGCATGGATTTATGAAAGGGAAATCATGCTTGACAAAACTTCTGAAATCTTTTGAGGATGTAACTAACAGATTGGACAAGGGAAAACCAGTGGACATGGTGTATTTGGACTTTCAAAAGGCATTTGACAAGGTCCCGCACAAGAGATTGATGTGCAAAATCAAAGCGCATAGTATTGTGGGTAATGTACTGACATGGATAGTGAACTGGTTGGCAGACAGGAAGCAGAGAGTCAGGATAAACGTATCCTTTTCAGAATGGCAGGCAGTGACTAGTGGAGTGCTGCAAGGCTCAGTGCTGGGACCTCAGCTCTTTAAAATATACATGAATGGTTTTGATGAAGGAATTGAGTGTAATATCTCCAAGTTTGCGGATGACACTAAACTAGGTGGTGGTGTGAGCTGTGAGAAGGATGCTAAAAGGCTTCAGGGTGACTTGGACAGGTTAGGTGAGTGGGCAAATACATGGCAGATGCAGTATAATGTGGATAAATGTGAGGTTATCCATTTTGGGGGCAAAAATACAAAGGCAGAATATTATCTGGATGGCGGCAGATTAGGAAAAGGGGAGGTGCAATGAAACCTGGGTGTCATGGTTCATCAGTCTCTGAAAGTGGGCATGCAGGTACAGCAGGCAGTGAAGAAGGCAAATGGTATGTTGGCCTTCATAGTTAGGGGATTTGAGTATAGGAGCAGGGAGGTCTTACTGCAGTTGTACAGGGCCTTAGTGAGGCCTCACCTGGAATATTGTGTTCAGTTTTGGTCTCTTAATCTGAGGAAGGATGTTCTTGCTATTGAGGGAGTGCAGCGAAGGTTCACCAGACTGATTCCAAGGATGGCTGGGCTGTCATATGAGGAGACTTGGATCAACTGGGCCTTTATTCACTGGAGTTTAGAAGGATGAGAGGGGATCTCATAGAAACATATAAGATTTTGACGGGACTGGACAGGTTAGATGCGGGAAGAATGTTCCCGATGTTGGGGAAGTCCAGAACCAGGGGGCATAATCTTAGGATAAGGGGTAGGCCATTTAGGATTGAGATGAGGAGAAACTTCTTCACTCAGAGAGTTGTTAACCTATGGAATTCCCTGCCGCAGAGAGTTGTCGATGCCAGTTCATTGGATATATTCAAGAGGGAGTTAGATATGGCCCTTCGGCTAAGGGGATCAACGGGTATGGAGAGAAAGCCGGAAAGGGGTACTGAGGGAATGATCAGCCATGATCTTATTGAATGGTGGTGCAGGCTTGAAGGGCCGAATGGCCTACTCCTGCACTATTTTCTATGTTTCTATATTTCTATACCAAACATCTCTTTAAAACTCTGCAATGCCATCCCGCCCCATCCCCCCACTCACCTCCAATATGTGGAAAGAGCTATTTTTTCTTTTATCACGTCATGGAACCAACCAGGGAACAGGCTATTTAAATCTTGTATTGTGTAATGAGATAAGGCTAAATAGCAATCCCATAGTAAAGGATCCTCTGGGGCAGAGTGATCATAATACAATAAAATTTCACATTACGTTTTAGAGTGACTTGCCCAAGTCCGAAACTAGAGTCTTAAACTTAAATAAAGCCAATTATATTGGTATGAAGAGTGAGTTGGCTAAGGTAGATTTGAAAAATACATTAAAAGGTATGGCAGTAGAAAAGCAGAGGCTAGCATTTAAAGAAATATTTCATAATTCTCAACAAAAATACATTGAGAAACAAAAACTCCACTGGAAAAGTGATCCATCTGTGGCTAACTAAAGAAGTTAAAAATATCATTAGACTGAAAGAAGAAGCTTATAATGTTGCGAAGAGTAGTAGTAAGCCGTTGAACAGTGGCAGATATTTAACGAGATATATCATAACTCGTCATATATCCCAATGAGAAGGAAAGGCTGTAAAAGAAGGGATAACCATCCGTGGCTAATTAAGGAAATAAGGGATGATATCAAATTGAAAACAAGGGCATACAATGTGGCCAAGACTAGTGGGAGGCCAGAGGATTGGGAAACTTTTAAAAGCCAGCAAAGAATAACTAAAAAAATAATAGAGAGGGAAGATAGATTATGAAAGTAAACTAGCATGAAATATAAAAACAGATAATAAAAGTTTCTACAGGTACATAAAAAGGAAAAGAGTGGCTAAAGTAAATGTTGGCCCCCTAGAGGATGAGACTGGGGAATTAATAATGGGGAACAGGGAAATGGCAGAGACGTTGAACAAATATTTTGTAATGGTCTTCATGGTAGAAGACACTAAAAACATCCCAATAATTGATAATCAAGGGGCTATAGGGAGGGAGGAACTTCATACAAACATTATCACTAAAGAAGTCATACTCGGTAAAATAATGGGACTAAAGGCGGACAATTCCCCTGGACCTGATGGCTTACATCCTAGGGTCTTAAAAGAAGTGGCTGCAGAGATAGTGGATGTATTGGTTGTAATCTTCCAAAATTCTCTGGATTCTGGGGCGGTCCCAGCAGATTGGAAAACCACAAATGTAATGCCTCTATGTAAAAAAGGAGGAGACAAAAAGCAGGAAACTATAGAGCAGTTAGCCTAACATCTGTCGTTGGAAAAATGCTGGAGTCCATTTATTAAGGAAGCAGTAGCAGGACATTTGGAAAAGCATGATTCAATCAAGCAGAGTCAGCATGGTTTTATGAAAGGGAAATCATGTTTGACAAATTTGCTGGAGTTCTTTGATGATGTAACGAACAGGGTGGATAAATGGGAACCAGTGGATGTGGCGTATTTGAATTGCCTGAGGGCATTCGATAAGGTGCCCCATAAGAGGTTACTGCACAAGATAAAAGTTCACAGGTTGGAGATAAGATATTAGCATGAATAGAGGATTGGCTAACTAACAGAAAACAGAGAGTTGGGATAAATTAGTCATTTTCTGGTTGGCAAACAGTGACTAGTGGACTGCCACAGGGATCAGTGCTGGGTCCTCAACTATTTACAATCTATATTAATGACTTGGATGAAGGGACTGAATGTAATGTAGCCAAGTTTGCTGATAATACAAAGATGGGTGGGAAAGCAAATTGTGAGGAGGACACAAAAAATCTGCAAAGGGATATAGACAGGCTAAGTGAGTGTGCAACAACTTGGCAGATGGAGTATAATGTGAGAAAATATGAGGTTATCCACTTTGGCAGAAATAATAGAAAAGCAAATTATAATTTAAATGGAGAAAAATTGCAAAGTGCTGCAGTACAGAGGAACCTGGAGGTCCTTGTGCATGAAACACAAAAACTTGCTATGCAGGTACAGCAAGTAATCAGGAAGGCAAATGAAATGTTGGCCTTTATTGCAAAGGGGATACAGTATAAAAGCAGAGAAGCCCTGCTACAACTGTACAAGGTATTGGTGAGGCCACACCTAGAGTACTGCGTATAGTTTTGGTCTCCGTATTTAAGGAAGGATATACTTGCATTGAAGGCTGTTCAGAGAAGGTTCACCAGGTTGATTCTGGAGATGAGGAGGTTGACTTGTGAAGATAGGTTGAATAGGTTGGGCCTATACACATTGAAATTCAGAAGAATGAGAGGTGATCTTATCAAAACATATTAGATAATGAAGGGGCTCGACAAGGTGGATGCAGAGAGGATATTTCCACTCATAGGGGAAACTAAAACTAGGGGACATCGTCTCAGAATAAGGAGCCGCCCAGTTAAAACTGAGATGAGGAGGAATTTCTTCTCTCAGAGGGTTCTAAATCTATGGAATTCTCTGCCCCAGAGAGCTGTGGAGGCGAGCTCATTGAATATATTTAAGGCGGAGATAGATAGATTTTTGAACAATAATGGAATAAAGGGTTATGCGGATCAGGCAGGGAAGTGGAGCTGAGTCCATGATCAGATCAACCATGATCTTATTAAATGGCGGAGTAGGCTCGAGGGGCCAAATGGCCTACTCCTGCTCCTATTTCTTATATTCATATGTTCTTATGACACTCAGCTTTAACATTCCATCACCTCTACCTCTCTTGACCCCTCCATTGCCTTTGTTTTATCCGATTGTTTGTCGAACATCCAATCTTAGATGAGCTGCAGTTTCCTCCAATAAAGCTTTCGGAAACAGAAGCCACTGTCTCTGGTCTCTGCCACGAACTCTGTATTCTTGATACCCGTTTCATCTCCCCATCCCCAGTCATAGTCCTCAACAATTCCCACCTGTACCCCTGTCTCAACCTTCTGCCACTCAAAGCCTCATCTATTATTCATCTCTGGATGCAACTATTCCACTGCTCTCCTGGCCAGGCTCCCATTCGCCATGCTGTGTAATCTTCACCTTATTCAAATCTCTGCTGCCTGCATCCTATCCCATACCAAATACCACTCACCCATCACCCCTGTTATATATGTAAACCTGTAAATACCTTGTGTAGCCACCAGAGGGCTCATACCCTGGAGTCCAAGGGATCCCACAATCCCTTGGGAGCACCTGTACTTAGGGAGGCCTCACAGGCTGGAGAGGCACTCTGGAGACATGCAATAAAATACTACAATCACACTTTACTTTGAGCTCACAGTATCTAGTCAGACTCTTTATTCATACATAACAACTGGTGACGAGATACAGATGACCAACCCAAAGATGCAGAGAACAGTGGGCATTCTGGAGAAATTTTCGGAGGGAGTCGCCCTTCATGGGGCGACTCGACCAATACTTCCTGGCCGACGAGATGGAAGGAGAAGTGAACACTGCCAAACGAAGGGCGAGTCTCCTCACTGTCTGCGGGGCACCAACGTTTGGCTTCATGAAAAATCTGCTTGCTGCAGCGAAACCCACAGAGAAGTCATTTGATGATTTGTGCACACTGGTGCACACCGACAGCATCTGAACCTGAAGGAAAGCATTCTGATGGCGAGCTATTGGTTCTACACCTACAAAAGGTCTGAAGGCCAGGAAATGGCAAGCTATGTTGCCGAACTAAGACGCCTTGCACGACATTGCGAATTTGAAGGACATTTGGAGTACTTCTTTGCACTTGGCATTGGCCATGAAGTGATACTTCGCAAACTTTTGAAAGAAGGGACCCCAACCTTGAGTAAAGCCACAGCGATAGCCCAGGTGTTCATTGCCACCAGTGACAATAGCAAGCAAATCTCTCAGCACACGAGTGCTGCTACAAGTACTGTGGACAAAGTGATGTTGTTTTCAAATCGCAACATACAGGGCAAGCCTCACATGCCTGCAGCTACACGTCCGCAGATGTCTCAGAATCCACCATCAAGGGTGATGAATGCAAGGCCATTTACACTTGTTGGCGCTGTGGGGGTGATCATCATTTCCATTCATGCTGCTTCGAAGGGTACATTTGCAAGGGCTGTGGAACAATGGGACACCTCCAACATATGTGCAGGCGAGCTGCAAACCCTGCTAATCCTGCAAACCACCATGTTGCAGAGGAGGACAGAACCACGGTGGATCACAATGAACCAGAGCCTCAGACCGTGGAGGCAGAGGTATATGAGGTGCACACATTTACCACAAAGTGTCCCCCGATAATGCTGAAGTTTGAATTAAATGGACTCCTGGTGTCAATAGAGCAGGACACGGTCGCGAGCCAGTATATCATGAGCAAAAGACTTTCGATAAATTGTGGTGCAGCAAGGCCTCAAGGCCAATCCTGACTCCCATTCGCACTAAACTGAGAACTTACACAAAGGAACTGATTCCCGTAATCGGCAGTGCTACTGTAAAGTTCTCCTACGATGGAGCGGTGCATAAGCTACCACGCTGGGTGGTACTGGGTGATGGTCCCATGCTGCTTGGCAGGAGCTGGCTGGGAAAGATACGCTGGAACTGGGATGACGTCCGAGCGCTTTCGTCCATTGATGACACTTCGTGTGCCCAGGTCTTAAACAAGTTCCCCTTGCTGTTCGAACCAGGCATCGGGAAGTTCCAAGGAGCAAAAGTGCAGATCCACCTAATTCCGGGGGCGCGACCCATCCATCACAAGGCGAGAGCAGTACCGTACACGGTGAGAGAGAGGGAGGAGATCAGCTGCAACGAGAGGGCATCATTTCACCGATCGAATTCAACGACTGGGCCAGTCCGATTGTTCCAGTCCTCAAGGGAGATGGCACCGTCAGGATCTGTGGTGATTACAAAGTAACTATGAATCGTTTCTCCTTGCAGGATCAATTCCCACTACCAAAGGCAGACGACTTTTTTGCGAGGCTGGCGGGAGGAAAGACATTCACGAAGCTGGACTTGACCTCGGCCTACATGACGCAGGAGCTGGAGGAATCATCGAAGGGCCTCACCTGCATCAACACATACAAACGTCTCTGTATTTACAACTGATGCCCATTTGGAATTCGATCAGCCGCGGCGATATTCTAGAGAAACATGGAAAGCTTACTGAAGTCGTTCCCTCGCACGGTGGTCTTCCAGGACGACATCTTCATTACGGGTCGGGACACAGTCGAGCATCTGCAGAACCTGGAGGAGTTCTTTGTCGACTCAACCACGTGGGGCTCAGGTTAAAATGCTTGAAGTGCATTTTCCTGGCACCTGAAGTGGAGTTGCTGGGGAGAAGAATCGCGGCAGTCGGCATCAGGCCCACCGATTCGCAGACGGAGGCAATCGAGAATGCACCGACGCCACAGAACGTGACGGAGCTGCGGTCATTTCTAGGACTCCTGAACTATTTTGGTAACTTCTTACCGGGTCTCAGCACACTGTTAGAACCACTGCATGTCTTATTGCGTAAAGGAGATGAATGGTTATGGGGTAAAAGCCAAGAAATTGCCTTTGTAAAAGCTAGAAAATTGTTATGCTCAAACAAATTGCTTGTGTTGTATGATCCATGTAAGCATTTTGTACTAGCATGTGATGCGTCATCATACGGGATCGGGTGTGTATTGCAACAAGCTAATGAACCTGGGAAATTGCAAGCGGTTGCATATGCATCCAGAAGTCTGTCCAAGGCTGAGAGAGCATACACATTGATTGAAAAAGAAGCGTTAGCGTGTGTTTATGGGGTAAAGCAAATGCATCAATATTTGTTTGGGCTCAAATTTGAATTGGAAACTGAACATCAGCCACTGATATCCCTCTTTTCCGAAAGTAAGGGGATAAATACGAATGCATCGGCCCGCATCCAGAGATGGGCACTCACGTTGTCCGCATACAACTACGCCATCCGTCACAGGCCAGGCATAGAAAACTGTGCCGATGCTCTCAGTAGGCTGCCATTGCTCATCACGGGAGTGGAAATGGCACAGGCCCCAGATTTAGTCATGGTAATGAAAGCATTCGAGAGTGAGCAATCACCTGTCACAGCCCGACAGATTAGAACCTGGACGAGCCAGGATCCCTTACCGTCCTTAGTAAAAAAATTGTGTGCTTCATGGGAGCTGGTCCAGTGTCCCATTGGAAATGCAGGAAGGGATAAAGCCATACCAGCGGTGCAAAGATGAATTGTCTATACAGGCAGACTGCCTTCTGTGGGGTAATCGGGTAGTGGTCCCCAAGAAAGGCAGGGACACTTTCATCAGTGATCTCCACAGTACTCACCCATGCATTGTAATGATGAAAGCGATAGCCAGATCCCACGTGTGGTGGCCCGATGCGTACTTAGAATCCTGCGTGCACAAATGTAACACATGCTCGCAATTAAGCAATGCACCCAGGGAGGCGCCACTAAGTTTATGGTCTTAGCCCTCCAAACAGTGGTCCTGGGTCCTTGTCGACTATGCAGGCCCGTTTTTGGGTACAATGTTCCTAGTGGTTGTAGATGCATATTCCAAATGGATTGAAGGTGAGATAATGTCGGCAGCACGTCCGCTGCCACCACTGAAAACATGTGGGCCATGTTTGCCACGCACGGACTGCCTGATGTCCTTGTGAGCGACAACAGACCATGTTTCACCAATGCCGAGTTCAAAGAGTTCATGACCCATAATGGGATCCATCATGTTACATCTGCCCCGTTCAAACCAGCATCCAATGGTCAGGCAGAGAGAGCAGTACAAACTATTAAGCAGGGCTTGAAGAGGGTAACTGAAAGCTCACTGCAGACTCGTCTATCCCGAGTCCTGCTTAGTTACCGCAGATTCCACCCGCTGAACTGCTCATGAAAAGGGCACTTAAGATAAGGCTCTCGTTAATCCACCCTGATCTACATGAACAGGTAGAGAGCAGGCGGTTTCAACAAATTACATATCATGATATCCAAATGTGTCACGCGAAATTGAAATCAATGATCCTGTATTTGTGTTGAACTATGGACAAGGTCCCAAGTGGCTTCCCGGCACTGTTGTGGCCAAAGAGGGTATTTCTGGTCAAACTTTCACATGGACTGGGAACACTTGGACCAAACCAAACTAAGATTCATGGACTATCCTGAGCAACCCACCTTGGACCCTACCTTCTTTGACCCCCCATCATACATACCAGTGGCAACCGACACCGCGGTTGACTATGAAGCAGAACCCATCACCTGCAGCAGCCCAGCAGGACTCACCACAGCAGGCAGCCCAGCAAGGCTAGCTGCACAGCAGCCCAGCGAGGGCCCAACAAACGATTCACCAAAACCAGCATTTGCCCTGAGACGATGAACCAGGGAAAGAAAGGCCCCAGATCGACTCACCTTGTAAATAGTTATACTGTTGACTTTGGGGGGGGAATGTTGTTATATATGTAAACCTGTAAATACTTTGTGTAGCCACCAGAGGGCTCATCCCCTGGAGTCCCAAGGGATCCCACAATCCCTTAGGAGCACCTGTACTTTAGGAGGCCTCATAGGCTGGAGAGGCACTCTGGAGACCTGCAATAAAATACTACGGTCACACTTTACTTTGAGCTCATAGTATCTAGTCAGACCCTTTATTCATACATAACAACCCCTGTTCTTGCTGACCTATTTTGTTGCCTGGTCCTCCAACACATCCAATTTAAAATGTTCATCCGCAAGTTTAAACCCCTGCATGGCCTCACCCCTCCCTATTTCTGTAGCCTCATCCAGCCCTACAACCCTCCCCAAATCTGTGATCCTCTGACTCTGGCCTTTTGTGCATCCCCTCTTTCCTTCACCCCACCATTAGTGGCCATGCCTTCAGCTATCTAGGCCCCACACTCTGGAATTACTCGTCCTAATATCTTCTTTGGCTCGGCATTCATTTCAGTCTGATTACACTCCTGTGAAGCACCTTGGGACAGTTTTCCACGGTAAAGGTGCAATATAAATGCAAGTTTTTGTTAACTCTGTGGGTTAAAGTGAAAGCATATTAGGAGTTGATCTACCTGTATTTTTTTTGCATCTAAAAATTAATTGTCATCACATGAATAAGGTAGAGCTGTTGAACATATTATGTATCACTTTAATCCTATATTCTCACTGAAACTTTGCAACTAAACAGTGCCTATTTGGAACATTGGATGAACTTCTTTCCCAGCCCCACATGGCCTGGATCAATAATTGCAAAAGTTGAGTCTAGAGAATGCCTAATTGCATAATAATCTTCTTTTAATGAAGCTTGGTTGTATGATGTTTGGTTAAATTGAATTAATGGAACCAAATAAATTAAAAAAGAAAGAACGATTATTTACATAGCGCCTTTCATGACCTCAAAACATCACCCAAGTGCTATACAGCCAATGAAGTACTTTTGACATGTAGTTACTGTTGTAATGTAGGGAAACTAGGGCCACGTGTTATATTTCCCTTATGGGAGAGGAATGGATATGAAATATCAGGGGTCTTGAAAGGTGAGAAATGAGTCTTCCTCCTGATCTCAGTAGTTGAAAACTCTGCTTTCTCCCTTGTGTTCCTTTATTCACTTATGTTACAGAATTAGCGAACCATAGATGATCAGGAGCAACTTTGTAAGTAGAACAACATGATCTTAGTGCTACTTCAGATTGGAATTACGTTCTTATCAAACATCTGCTGCAAGTAAATTCACATAGAATATCATTTTTCAAGGGACAAATATAAGATCTTCACTTGTATAGTAAATTCTCTTGATAAAACCATCTTTGGAGGCCATATGAAAGATGCTAATATGGAGGGTGTAATATATAGGATTGTTATGCAGGCTCTTTATTAACGATGGATCCATATTCAGAGGTTATGGCTTATATTACATGTGTGGACTCTGAACCAGTACATATTTTTAAATCGCACCAATTTTCGACTGCCAACGACTCGTGATACATCAACTGATGAATGGAGGTGCTAACACATTGAGACAGACAATAATGGCGGTCTTTCAACCCTTCATGCTCAGCCAGCGCAACTGAACGAATCCCCTGCTCCCCATTGCCATAGCAACACACGCAAGCAACAATTGCCACGTGAGTGCCTCACGCAGCAGCCTTCTGCAACAGCATGTCCGCTGACCAAAGAAAAATATTTTCTTCGGTATTTCACACAACATACCTGAATCATGAGGTATAAACAAGAGGCATAACAGGACTTGGCTGGGCTTGTAAATAACATGCCCAGTACCACTTTTTAGAGTTTTAAAATTTAAAATGTAATCTTTCCTTATTTGTATTTTTCAGCAAGCTATGTACTTTCATATCTCCTTTCCGGCTGTGTCTATCAAACAACTTTATAAAAAGGAATCCCTATGAGAAGAAAGACTGGGTTATTTATTTAGTACATGGCAGCCTACATTGTAATTATCTGATCAACTAACTATAATCTTTTAACCACTAAATATATTTATTTAAATGCCACTCATTTTTGATTGCAGTCTCGAAACTGATTCACCTTTTTCATTTTTAAGTCTTTCTTTTATCTCAGTAATTCCATCCCTCCTGCTGTGAGTTTCAACAGTACCAGTTACAATGAAACACCCTCCCTTATCCTCTAAATATGTAAAATTGTACAAAAGCACATAGGATAGCACTTTTAAAATAGCACTTTTCTTGCTTGGAGATGACGCTGAGATAGTAACAGCATTCCTGTTTCTCTTCTTTTTATTTTAATTTTCAGTGCCAATAACTGTGGTCAGATTGGGCTAGGCAGCAGAGAAGAGACCTTTGTTCTGAGGTTGATTGAAGAACTTGAGAGCATCTGCAAAATAGCGTGTGGAGCTAACCACAATCTGGCCGTGACAGGTAAATGGGCCATACAAAAAAGACAAATCATCAAGTAATTTACTGAATTGTATATATGTTGCACCTTGAGTCTGAAGAGTTGTGGAGTTCGTTTTGTAAAATGGAAAGCTTTGCAATACAGACACTTTTCTGTAATGTAATCATCAGGAACTGTGCTGTACAATTTATACTTACATTTTTGTCCTTAGCCTTTTGGGTTTGGAGGTGATTTGAATATTTTTTTAGAAAATTATTTGAACTCAATTACCAATGTGTTGTGGATTTTATCGGCAGAATGTAATTATTGTCGCAGAAATCCACACACAGTGCCTGCCATGCACCTACTAACAAGCAGTTAGACGATAGTTGCAATCCTACCACACAGCAAAACAAGAATCGTTTTGTCCCAGAACAAACGTGTCATGTGACCATGAATTTTTATGCCTCATCTCACAATAAATACTCTATGTTTTGCAGTGTTTTAAAATAATGATAACTAGGAATCGTTTAAATATTTTATGAGTTTATGTCGTGTTTGCAAGAGATATATTTAAATATCAGTGGACGGATCTGCTTTTCAGCCTGTGAAAATATCAGTTCTGGATGTTGCCGTTGTCGCTGTCGTGACATTATATTTCAGTCTGTAAATCAGTGAACAACAAATTGCATTTCTATAGTGCCTTCAATGTAAAAAAATAAAACAAAGAACTTCACAGAGGCTTAATCAAAAAATGGATGATTTGCCAAAAAGGGAGATATTAGGATTGGTGACCAAAGGCTTGGTCAAAGCGTTGGGTTTTAAGGAGCACCATAAGGAAGGAGAGAGGCAAAGGGGTTTATTACGCAATCAAAGAACTAGACTTTCCACTTGAGATCGCTGGGCTAGCTCCCATTTATCGCCCAAAAAGGCAGGCTATCGCCCGTTTCGCTTGAAAAGTGGAAAGTTGCACCGGAACATCGCCGAAAAATTGCCGGCCTTGCTTTCGTGTCACATCGCCGAGGTGATTGCGCACACATCGGTCACACATCGTCCAGCGCAACTTTCGGCACATCACCCACACGTTGTCGGACTGATCGCTCGCCAAGAAGATCGCTGGACATTGCTGGAGAAAAGCTGCTCTTACGTGGCATTCCTCACAGAACTCGGCACTACGGACAACATTTTGAACGTCGGAGGAAGTGAGAGGCTGCTTAAAGAAGGGGCTTATAATTTATGAGTTATTTAAAAGCCTTATTAGTTATTGATTGATCCACTCACATTTATATTTATATTTATTTTAGTACAAATGGCATTTATAGAAATAGTGATAGTGTTGGGGTCTGTAACTTCTCTACCATTACTTGTAAATGCTCACTTGCTGGAGTCTGAAGTTGGGTTTAGTGAACGGCTCAATCAAAGAGATGGCAGACTGATGCGGAGGTGGAGGAGGAGAACGTACACCTGACGAACTTACAGGGAAAAGCAATCTTGCCTCAACTTGTCTGATAATGTATGCCTTAGGAGACTGCACTTCCAAAAGGAGGTCATCGATGAGATATGCCAGCTCATCAAGGGAAATCTGCAACCTACCAGCACCATCAGGACCGCACTGCCCGTTGAGGTAAAGGTGACTGAGGCACTATCCTTCTTCGCATCGTGCACCTTTCAGGCTTCAGCTGGCGCCATCTGTGGTATCTCTCAGCACGCCACACTCTGCTCCATTTGACAGGTGACTGAAGCCCTTTACACTCGCAAGATGAACTTTAGAAGCTTCCCTATGACCAGGGAGGCACAGACCGGGAGGGCGTTGGGTTTCTCGAGAATAGCAAACTTCCCCAAGGTGCAGGGAGCAATAGACTGCAAGCACATCTCCCTGAAAGCACCTTTCCAGAAAGCAGATGTGTTTCGTAACCGAAAGGGATTCCACTCCCTGAATGTGCAGCTCATTGTCGACCACAACTAAATAAACATGGTAGTAAATGCTAAGTTTCCACATCCTGCATGAGAACGCTGTCTCTGACTTGTTTAACAGTCAGCCACAAGTTCACAGTTGGATGCTGGAAGATAAAGGATATGGCCTTGCCAGCTGGCTCATGACCCACATGCGTAATCCCCAGACGGAAGCCAAGATGCGTTACAACGAAAGCCACATAGCCACACGCAATATCGTCGAAAAGACAATTGGAGTGCTGAAGCAGCGCTTCAGATGCCTGGACCACTCAGGAGGCAGCCTACAGTACCACCCTGACCAGGCCGCTGAATTTATTGTGGTGTGCTGCATGTTGCATAACGAAAGCCACATAGCCACATACAATATCGTCGAAAAGACAACCTAGCTATAAGGAGAGGACAACAATTCCAGATGGGGTTGCCGATCCACCTCAGGAAGGAGTGGAGGTGGAAGCTGCAGACAAGGAGGAGGAGACTGGTGAGGACCTCAGGGAGGACAATCAGCCTGGCACTGAATCCATGACACCCCCCCACCCACCCCGCCGACCCACCCCCCCCCCCCGTAAATCTGGAAAAACCCCGTGGGAGTTACACAGCTGCAAAGCTATGGCCCCAGCAGCTCATAAATGAACGCTTTGCATGAACTTACACTGGGGACAGAGCAGTTACAGTTACAGTTATGGAAAGACAACAGTTGCATTTGCATTTGCGTTACGTTTCATCCTTGCCTGGTCTGGCCTGGCCATTGTTTCCAACAATTGTATTCATGTTTAACCTTACCTTACATTATTAGAAGACACTGCACAACAATTGTAAAGTGAAATAAATGTTTTTAGTGATGTAACAAAATTTAAGAATAACTTAAAAGTAGCACCCCACGCCGCCCCACCCCAACAGTGAACCAACAATAAATTTAAAAAACAACAACGAACAATATAACAACAATAACAAGAACAACAACAGTAACAGTAAAACAACAATAAAGCACCCCCTCCCTACCTGCGACCACTTTTCCCTCCAGGTCCTGTACCACCCCCCACCCCCCCCCCCCCACCGCCGTGTCTTAACCCCACCCACCCATTTTGGTCCCCGGGCACCGAGACAAGACTTCCGTGGGGGGGGGGGGGGGGGTGGTGACGGTGGCTCGATCGGCTCTTGGGGTGCTGGTGGGGAAGACAAAGCTGGGGAATCGCCTTCTGAGTCAGAAGAGAGTGCTTTCTCCTGACTCGCCTGTGTGCTGGTGCTAGTGGTTTGTACTACGGCACCTTGGGGTTCAGTGCCCTGTCCCACCAGTATCGCATGCTGCAAGACATCGACAGAGGGGGTCATCACACGCCTCTCCCGGATCATCTGCTGAGTATCCTCCAGGACCTGTCCCTCGTGTAAACTACGAACGCCTGGAGGAGCTCGCGACTTATGGCGACACTCTCCATGCACAGTCTGGTCAAGCCCTCGATGCGATCGGCTAGAGCAGGCATGTGCTGACCTCGCTGACTCGACCTCCATGAGGTTGGCGTGAGCACTAATACGTGTCTTGGCGTCGCCGGCTGCAAGCCGCTTGGTCCCGCTACTTCTTCTGTCAAAACCAACGTTGTGGTCATAGGTCCCACAGATGATTGTTCTAGTTGAGTGGTGCTATGGACATCCTCCTCCATTTCAAATAGTTCCTCCTCCTCCTGCTCCATTGTCTCCACGTCATCCTCATATCCTTCCTCCTCCTCCCCACCCGTGGTGAGGACCACGATCAAAGATGTAGGTTTTTGTTGAGGTTCTGGTCGCACCTCACTGCGCATGGGTGTTGTTGGACCCACAATTGCGCTTATTGAGCTTATTAGAATGGAAGAGTACACATTCTTGCGCTGCGCTGCGCTGGCATACAAAGCAGGAGCAGCACTATCACAATAAATGAGACCAAGAGACGTTACATAATAACGCATCACATGTTGTCAACCTGAGAGTAGCACAGAGGCTGCATGGGAATCAGGATAGCTGCATGCATAACCTGTATTATAATGAAATGACGTTACATTACTTTAACACTACTTGATGTATTACTAACATGATGCAAGCGAGGGCTCTGCCTCACCACAGGTGGCCGACCGAGTGTGGCCTCCGACCAGTGCCGCAGCCAGTTCCTCCAACTCTGTGAGGATGTTGAGCTGGGCAGGGCCTCCTCCTGTGCGCATGCGCTCAGTCAAATTCTTCGTTAACTTCCTATGCAAGGTGAAAAGAGCATGGCATAAGCTAATTGACTAGGTACTATCATGGAAAGACAACAGTCTCCAACGTTATATGCTAATAAGGTTTTTATCCACAAGTGATGCATGGTTATAACAGAGATCATGTTTAGGATCTAATGCCTGACACAAACATCTCTCTTGACTACAATCTCCATTGAAGGGCCTCCGGGGGTGGTGGGAATCAGGATAGCTGGTGAACTTGGCAATGACAGGAGCTAATGTTCCAAAGTGTCCCAGGGCAGATAGTGAGCAAGGGCAGCTCTCCCCCAATCCATGCTGGGTCACTGTGTAAATGACAGCAGTCAGAGAAGGGCACAGGTTCATAGCCCTGTCCAGATCTTAGTAAGAATAACAAGCTTAATTTCAACCCTGGAGATTTATAATTATAATTACAATTTGCATCATTACAATTTAAAATTTATATTTACTCTTGCCGAAGCAACCAGGCTGTTCCAGCGCTTCCGGCACTGGTCGGACCCCCTCGCCTCATGGGACACCGATGAGACCACGTCGGCGATCTCGCCCCAAATCTTTCGATAGGTCTGGGATGGAGGTTTCCACGCCCACCCCGGATTAATTGGGCCCACTGGGAGTGGACCTCCTGGACCAGCGCCTCATTGGCCTCATCACTAAAGGGTCTGGACCTCTTCCTCCCTCCCGCTACATCCTGCATGCTATCAGAATCCGACATTTCAAATCAAAATTGGTCTTTATCTCTATTTTATTGGTCAAACTGCTCTTTTCTCTCTCCTCTCTGTCTCTGCCTTCCTCTCCTCTCTCTATTCGCTCTCTCTCTCCACCTCCCTCCCTTTGCCTTCTGCGCATGCGTGGATGATCCCTGACACCTGACCTCCCGAATCGTGGGAAAACTAGGTTGCAATAAATAAATAAATAAATAAATAGAAAACGCATGCACAGAAGGCCGTTGCTAGGGAAGCCTTGCCTTCCATATCGCTGAAGCCCGTTTTGCATCGCTATTGCCCCCCAAAAAATGACGCAAGTCGCAATACCAAAAATGGCCGATGTTCCAGCGATTATGAAGGCTGAAACATCGCCCATTATTTGGACACTAGCGATCAAAGTGGAAAGTCTAGCTCATGTACAGCACAGAAGGAGGCCATTTGGCCCATCAAATCTGCACCGGCTTTTTTGAGGAGCAATCCAGTTAGTCCCACTCCCCTGCTCTTTCCCCATATCCCTACAATTTTTTTCCTTCAACTATTTATCCAATTCCATTTTGAAGGCTACTATTGACTCTGTATCCACCACTCTATTTGGCAGTGCATTCCAAATCCTAACCATTCATTGTGTAAAAAGGATTTTCCTCATGTCGTCTCTGGTTCTTTTGCCGATCACATTAAATCTGTGTCCTCTCGTTATCGACCCTTCAGCCATTGGCAACAGTTTCTCTTTATTTACACTATCTGAACCCTCCATAATTTTAAACACCTCTATCACATCTCCTCTTAGCATTCTCTGTTCTAAGGAGAATAACCCCAGCATCTCCAGTCTATCCACATAATTGTAATCCCTCATCCCTGGAACCATTCTAGTAAATCTCTTCTGTACCCTTTCCAAAGCCCTCACATTTTTCCTCAAGTGTGGTGTCCAGAATTAGCTGGGATCGCACTAGTGTTTTATATAGGTTTAGCATAACTTCCTGGCTTTTGTACTCTATGGACTAGATTTTGCACTTTTGTGCAGATCGTCCAAAAATGGACGTTATTTCCGGCGTGAGCGGTAACAATGGGTTTTCAGATCGCCGGCTTGACGCCCATTTTCAAAGTCCCTAGTCTCCATTTTAAAAATTGGCCATTACCACGAGCGATATGAAATGGCCGTTAGCGTTAAATCTCTCTGATCTTCTGCTGTAAATTGGCGCCGTCCTTTGCAACGGCATGGCAACGCTCATTTCCCATGATTTAGGAGGTTAGGGGTCATCATTACATGCGCAGAAGAGGAGACAGAGAGAGAGGGAGCAGAAAGGGACTGAAAGCGTGTGTGGGTGTGGTGTGTGCTTGTTTGGCTGTTGTGGGAGGCACGAGGGAGATTCACCAGTAGCAAAAAGCCTACTAAGCACCAAGAACATACTTGGCACCGAGTTTTTGTCCAACAAATAATATATAATATGGAAGGGATGGAGGAGACCCTGGAGCTGTTAACCTGGAACACTGGTGGCAGAGGGCTCCCAGTGGTCCCGGAGCACGGCACAGCACCCCAAGATGCCGCACCCCCATTGCCAATGACACATCAGAGCCAGGAGCAACACCTTGCTTCTGGCTCTGAGCACATTCCCACCTCGGGACCGTCCTCTCCCATATCCGTCCAAGCAGCGGTTCGGCCGCCATCCCTCCCAATGAAGCAGTGCCTGAGGAGCTCCTTGACCAGGTGGCTTGGAGTCAGGAGGGGAAGGGGAAGGGGTAGAGGTGGGGAGGAGAAAGGGGGGGGGGAGAGTTGGTTTTTACAGAAATACTGATGATTTCAGACAAATGGTCGGTTTAAATGTTTTTTATTTAACATAACCTTGTTGCGCATTGGCTCAGATAGCTGCACCGTTACACACTGGTGATTCCTTAACATCAAAAAGGGTATAATTACACTGAACTTCAATCAACTTAAACTTTAACTGTCACCAAGGTGATGCACACCATTGATGTCTGACCTGCACACCCAGCAGTGTGTCACCTTTGTAAATACCACCAACGTTCTTTCAGGCAAAGCGATCATTTATGAGCTCCTGACGTAAGAGTCATGCAGCTATCATGCCACCACGGGCCCTTTCCTGCAGTCTATAGGGAGGCGGGGCATGGTTTCAGCGTCAGCCTGATTGTGTGGCCGGAGATCAGCGTCCACCTCCTCATCCTCCTCTTCCTCTCTCTCCTGAGGTGGACCGTCAGTCCCTGCTGGCAATTCTTGTCCCCTCCTGATAGCCAAGTTGTGCAGCATGAAGCACACCACCATACATTGACCTACCTGCTCAGGGTGGTATTGGAGCTCGCCTCCTGAGTGGTCCAGGCATCTAAAGCGCTGTTTAAGCATTCCAATGGTTTTCTCCACGATATTGCGAGTAGCTCTGTGGCTCTCATTGTATTGCTTCTCGGCTTCAGTGTGGGTATCACACAGGGGGGTCATCAGCTAGGTGGCGAGGCCATATCCTTTGTCACCAAGTATCCAGCATTGACCTTGTGGCTGATTGGTAAACAAGTCAGATACAGTGCTCTCACGCAGGATGTGAGCATCATGGATGCTGCCTGGAAATTTAGTATTCACTGCCATAATAATTTGCTGGTGGTCGACAACGAGTTGGACATTCAGGGAGTGGAATCCCTTGCGGTTCCTGAAAACCTCTGCATCCTTAAAAGGTGCCCGCATCGTGATGTGCATGCAGTCTATTGCTCCCTGCAACTTGGGGAAGTTAGCAATTCGGTAAAATCCTAAAGCCCTCTCAGTCTGAGCTCCCTGGTCATGGGGAAGCTGATGAAGTCCATCCTGCGTGCATACTGGGCTTCAGTTTCCATTTTGTGGCTAAATGGGCAATATTTGGGTGTTACACGTCATTTCAGCGTTAAAATGGACATTAAGTGGGCATTATGCATGCAGAAATAATGGAAAATCGAGCTCTATGTCTCTATTTATAAAGCCCAAGATCTCATTTGCTTTATTAACTACTTTGTTAACTGTCCTGCCACCTTTAATGATTTGTTCACAGACACCCCCAGGTCCCGCTGTTCTTGCACCCCCTTTAAAATTGTATGTACATGCTGCTGGTAGCCACCAGATGGTGTCATTGTTGGAGGCCACTGAGCAGCACGCACATGGTGCTGCTCTGGTATAAAAGGCCAGATATTTTGTGAGTCAGGCTCTTTGGGCCTAAATAAAGCAGAGCCATGGTTTTGCCTTGCTTAGTTAAACAGTACGTAGTTTGCACCTTTATTGCATACATAACAGTATCATTTAGCGTGTATGGTCTCTCCTCATTCTTCATACCAAAATATATCATGTCATACTTTTCTGAGTTGAATTTCATCTGTCATGTGTTTGCCCATTCCACCAGCCTCTCTGTCTTCTTGAAAACTATTCCTATCTTCTTTACTGTTTACTACACTTCCAAGTTTCGAGCCATCTGCAAATTTTGAAATTGTGCCCTGTACCCTCAAGTCCAAGTCATTAATGTATTCTCTCTGATCTCTCCTCACACCCTCTCTGAGCTCATCTTGTCCAGAAGACCAACTTCCTGCTCCCATGACCCTATTCCCATTAAACAGCTGACCGCACAACTTCCTTTCCTGGCTCCCATGTTAGTTGATGTTGTTAACGGTTCTCTCTCCTCAGGCACTGTCCCCCTCTCCTTCAAATCTTCCATCATCACCCCATTCCTAAAAAAAAATCAACCCCTGATCCCTCCATCCTTGCAAACTATTGCCCCATCTCCAGCCTCCCTTTCCTCTCCAAAGTTTTTGAAGGTGTTGTCGCCTCCCAAATCGGTGTCTATGTTCCCGGTTTCAGGTTTCCACCCCGACACAGTACCGAAACGGTTCTTATTAAAGTCACAAATGACATCCTATGTTACTGTGATAAAGGTAAGTTATCACTCCTCATCCTTCTCAACCTGTCTGCAGCCTTTGACAGGGTTGATCACACCATTCTCCTCTGACGCCTCTCCACCATCGTCCAGCTGGGTGGGACTGCACATGCCTGGTTCCATTTGTATCTTTCTAATCGTATCCAGAGAATCGCCTGCAATGGTTTCTCTTCCTGCTCCCACACCGTTACCTCTGATGTCCTCCGAGGGTCTATCCTTGGCCCCCTTTTGTTTCTCATCTATATGCTACCCCTCAGTGACATCATCCGAAAACACAGTGTCAGTTTCCACATCTACGCTGACAACACCTAGCTCTACCTCATTACCACTTCTGTCTCTAAATTGTACTGGATGAACAGAAATGTCCTCCAACTAAATATTGGGAAGACCAAAACCACTGTCTTTTGGTCCCTGCCACAAGCTCTATTTGCAACCATGGTGTCATATTTGACCCCAAAATGAGCTTCCGACCACGTATCCGCGCCATCGCTAAGACCATCTACTTCTTCCTCTGGAACACCACCTGAGTCCACCCCTGCCTCAACTCATTTGCTGCTGAAATCCCCATCCATACCTTTCTAACCTCTAGACTTGACTATTCCAAAGCACTCCTGGCTGGCTTCCCATATTCTACCCTCCAAAAACTTGAGGTCATCCAAAACTCGGCTGCCCGTGTCCTAACTCGCACCAAGTCATGTTCACCCATCACCCCTGTGCTCGCTGACCTACATTGGCTCCTGGTTAAGCGGTGCCTTGATTTTAAAATTCTCAACCTTGTTTTCAAATCCCTTCATGGCCTCGCCTCTCTCTATCTCTGTAATCTCCTCCAACCCCACAATCTTTCGAGATATCTGTGCCCCTCGAATTCTGGGCTCTTGAGTGATTAATTTTAATCACTCAACCACTGGTGGCGTGCTTTCAGCTGCCAAAAGCCTAAGCTCAGGTAGTTCCTCCCTAAATTTTTCTGCCTCTCCACCTTTCTTTCCTCCTTTAAGATGCTCCTTAAAACCTACCTCTTTGACCAAGCTTTTGTTCATTTGCCTTAATTGCTCCTTATGTGGCTTGATGTCAAATTTTCTTTTATAATGCTCCTGTGAAACACCATGGGATGTTTTACTACGTTAAAGACACTATATAAATACAAGTTGTTGTTGAAGTTGTTGTATATTAAAAACAGCAGTGGTCCTAGTACTGAACCTTGGGGAACTCCAATGTATATCTCCCTCCAATCTGAAAAACAGCCAAATCACCACAACTCTCTGTTTTCTATCCCTGAGCCAATTTTGTATCCATTCTGCTACTGCCCCTTTTATCCCATGGGCTTCAATTTTGCTAACAAGCCTAGTATGTTGTACTTCATCAAATGCCTTTTGGAAGATCATATACACAACATGAACTGCACTGCCCTCTCTGTTACCTCATTAAAAAACTCAATGAAGTTAGTCAAACACGATTTGCTCTTAACAAAACTGTGCTGGCTCTCCTTCATTTGTCCATGCTTGTCCAAGTGGCTGTTTATTTTCTCCCGGATTATTGTTTCAAAACGCTTCTCCATCACTGACATTAAACTGACTGGCCTGTAATTTCCAGGTTTCTCCTTCTCCCCTTTTTTGAGCAAGGGTGCAACATTTGCAATCCTGCAGTCAGTTGGCACCACCCCCATATCTAAGGAGGATTGGACGATTGTGGCCAGCACCTCAGCAATATCTACCCTTACTTCCCTCATCAACCTAGCATGCTCCCCATCCGGACCAGGTGACTTATCCACTTTAAGTACTGCCAGCCTTTTTTGGAACTGTCATGTATGTTAACTGGGTTTTACCTACCACTGGAGGGGCGACTGTCGGAGTCCTAATGGTCACTGGCAGACACGTGCAAGCCATGTATATAATGTTGGCAGCCATGTTGAATCCTCACTTTGAGAATAAATAAACTGGAGTAAGGTCATGCCTGAACTAGCTCACCGTATTTAGCCTCATGGAGTTATTCGATACTTAACAAGTACCTTCTCTTTAACTATTTTTATCTCATCCAGTATCCCAGCTTTGACAAAGTCCTATTCCTTGGTAAACACCAATGCAAAGTACTCATTTAGTACCTGAGGCTTGCCTTCTGCTTCCACCAATAGTTCTCCATTTTGGTCCCTAATCAGCCCCACCACTTCTCTGACAAGCCTTTTACTGTCAATCTGCCTACAGAAGACATTTGGATTCCCTTTCATGTTCACTGCTAATCTACTGTCTCTTTGCCCTTCTTATTTCCTTTTTCATTTCTCCTTTGTACTTTTTATATTCAGCCTGATTCTCCCTTGTATTATCAAGCTGATATGTGTCAAATGTCCCCTTTTTCTGCTTCAGCCTACTCTCTAACACCTCCATCATCCCGGGAGCTCTTGCTTTGGTTACTCTCCCTTTCTTTCCCCTTGTTGGATTGTACCTAGACTGTATCTAAACCAGCTCCTCTTTAAAACTGCCCATTGCTCCATTACGTTTCTGCCTGCCGGTTTTTGACTCTAATTTACCTGGGCCAGATCCCTCCTCAATTCACTGAAATTAACCCTCCTCCCGCGAAGCATTTTTATTCTAGATTGCTCCTTGTCCTTCTCCATAACTAATCTAAACCTTATGATACTATGATCACCAGTCCCGAGATGTTCTCCAACTCTGACATTCTCCACTTGATGCACCTGATTTCCAAGGATGAGATCCAGCAGTGCCACCTTCTGCGTTGGACAGGAAACATACTGATCCAGAGAGAGATAAATAAGATGGTTGGTCCTGGAGAAAATAAGTGCGTGGTTATCTTTAGTCTCCAGGATGTAGTGGGCAATTTTGGCCAAGTAGATTGAGAACCAGCAGAGTTTGATGTGGTCCAGCCTGATCTGGTGATGTATGGTTAAGCCAGATGAGAGCCAGATAAGTTCAAATCAGTGCCCCTTGGAGTAGAGTGAGTGAAGGTGGGGGCCATACCAAGGGAAATAATCCATGGTTGAAGGGAGTCTGGGGGAGGTGGGACCGGTACAAACCGGACATACTGCACCTGGGCAAGACCGGAACCAATGTCCAAGGGGAAGTGTTTGCCAGTGCTGTTGGGGCGGGTTTAAACTAATAAGGCAGGGGGATGGGAATCTATACAGGGAGACAGTTGGAAGTAAAATGGGGGCAGAATCAAAAGGTAGAAAGGAAATAAGGAAAGGTGAAGGGCAGAGAAATCAAAGGCAAAAATCAAAAAAGGCCACATAACAACATAATTCTAAAAGGACAAAGACTGTTAAAAAAAACAAGCCTGCAGTCTCTGTGTCTCAATGCGAGGAGCATTCGTAATAAGGTGGATGAATTAACTGCGCAGATAGTTGTTAACGGATATGATATAATTGGGATTACGGAGACATGGCTCCAGGGTGACCAAGGCTGAGAACTCAACATCCAGGGGTATTCAATATTCAGGAAGGATAGACAGAAAGGAAAAGGAGGTGGGGTAGCATTGCTGGTAAAAGAGGAGATTAACTCAATAGTAAGGAAGGACATTAGCTTGGATGATGTGGAATCTGTATGGGTAGAGCTGCGGAACACCATAGGGCAGAAAACGCTAGTGGGAGTTGTGTACAAGCCACCAAACAGTGGTAGTGAGGTTGGGGATGGCATCAAACAGGAAATTAGGGATGCGTGCAATAAAGGTACAGCAGTTATCATGGGTGACTTTAATCTACATATAGACTGGGCTAACCAAACTGGTAGCAATATGGTGGAGGAGGATTTCCTGTAGTATATAGGGGATGGTTTTCGAGACCAATATGTCAAGGAACCAACTAGAAAGCTAGCCATCCCAGACTGGGTGTTGTGTCACGAGAGAGGATCAATTAACAATCTTGTTGTGCGAGGCCCATTCGGGAAGAGTGACCATAATGTGGTAGAATTCTTCATTAAGATGGAGAGTGACACTGTTAATTCAGAGACTAGGGTGCTGAACTTAAAGAAAGGTAACTTCTATGTTATGAGACGTGAATTGGCTAGGATAGACTGGTGAATGATACTTAAACGGTTGACGGTGGATAGGCAATGGCAGACATTTAAAGATCACATGGATGAACTTCAACAATTGTACATCCCTGTCTTGCGTAAAAATAAAACGGGGAAGGTGGCTCAACCATGGCTAACAAGGGAAATTAGGGATAGTGTTAAATCCAAGGAAGAGGCATATAAATTGGCCAGAAAAAGCAGCAAACCTGAGGACCAGGAGAAATTTAGAATTCAGCAGAGGAGGACAAAGGGTTTCATTAGGAGGGGGAAAATAGAGTACGAGAGGAAGCTTGCAGGGCACATAAAGACTGACTGCAAAAACTTCTATAGACAGGCGAAGAGAAAAAATTAGTGAAGACAAATGTAGGTCCCTTGCAGTCAGAATCAGGTGAATTTATAATGGGGAACAAAGAAATGGCAGACCAATTGATCAAATTCTTTGGTTCTGTCTTCACGAAGGAAGACACAAATAAAATTCCGGAAATACTAGGGGACTGAGGGTCTAGCGAGAAGGAGGAACTGAAGGTAATCCTTATTAGTCATGAAATTGTGTTAGGGAAATTGATAGGATTGAAGGCTGATAAATCCCCAGGGTCTGATAGCCTGCATCGCAGAGTACTTAAGGAAGTGGCCCTAGAAATAGTGGATGCATTGGTGGTTATTTTCCAACATTCTATAGACTCTAGATCAGTTCCTATGGATTGGAGGGTAGTTAATATAACCCCACTTTTTAAAAAAGGAGGGAGAGAGAAAACGAGGAATTATCAACCGGTTAGCATGACATTGATAGTGGGAAAAATGTTGGAACCAATTATTAAAGATGTAATATCAGCGCATTTGGAAAGCAGTGACAGGATCGGTCCTAGTCAGCATGGATTTATGAAAGAGAAATCATGCTTGATAAATCTTCTAGAATTTTTTGAGGATGTAACTAGTAGCGTGGACAAGGGAGAACCAGTGGATGTGGTGTATTTGGACTTTCAAAAGGCTTTTGACAAGGTCTCACACAAGTGATTAATGTGCAAAATTAAAGCACATGGTATTGGGGGTAATGTATTGACATGGATAGAGAACTGGTTGGAAGACAGGAACCAAAGAGTAGGAATAAACAAGTCCTTTTCAGAATGGCAGACAGTGACTAGTGGGGAACCATAAAGTTCAGTGCTGGGACCTCAGCTATTTACAATATACATTAATGATTTAGACGAAGGAATTGAATGTAATATCTCCAAGTTTGCAGATGTCACTAAACTGGGTGGCGGTGTGAGCTGTGAGGGGGATGCTAAGAGGCTGCAGGGTGACTTGGACAGGTTAGGTGAGTGGGCAAATGCATGGCAGATGCAGTATAATGTGGATAAATATGAGGTTATCCACTTTGGTGACAAATACAGGAAGGCAGAATATTATCTGAATGATGACAGATTAGGAAAAGGGGAGGTGCAACGAGGCCTGGGTGTCATGGTATATCAGTCATTGAAAGTTGGCATGCAGGTACAGCATGCGGTGAAGAAGGCAAATGGCATGTTGGCCTTCATAGCTAGAGGATTTGAATATAGGAGCAGGGAGGTCTTACTGCAGTTGTACAGGGCCTTGGTGAGGCCACACCCTGAATATTGTGTACAGTTTTGGTCTCCGAATCTGAGGAAGGACATTCTTACTATTGAGGGACTGCAGCGAAGGTTCACCAGACCGATTCCCGGGATGGCAGGACTGACATATGAAGAAAAACTGGAGCGACTAGGCTTATATTCACTGGAATTTAGAAGAACGAGGGGGGATTTCATGGAAATATACAAAATTCTGATGGGTTTAGACAGGTTAGATGCAGGAAGAATGTTCCCGATGTTGGGGAAGTCCAGAACCAGGGGTCACATTGTAAGGATAAGGGGTAAGCTATTTAGGACCGAGATGAGGAGAAACTTCTTCACTCAGAGAATTGTGAACCTGTGGAACTCTCTACCTCAGCAAGTTGTTGAGGCCAGTTCATTCGATATATTCAAAAGGGAGTTAGATGTGGTCCTTACGGCTAAAGGGCTCAAGGGGTATGGAGAGAAAGCAGGAATGGGGTACTGAAGTTGCATGATCAGCCATGATCATATTGAATGGTTGTGCAGGCTCGAAGGGCCGAATGGCCTACTCCTGCACCTACTTTCTATGTTTCTATGTTTCTATGTTTAGTTGGGGACAAAGGCATTACAGGTGGGAACGATTAAGCAATCTGATAGCTACAGAAGTATTGTGACGAATGGAGGGATAAAGGCTAGACAGATGGGAGTTCGAAAGCACAGTTGTAAGTGACTTGGGGGAGAGTTTTTCTAGGGGCACTCGCAGAAAGAAGAGGAATAGGGGATGTGGATGGTGAGGGATACAAGGAAATAATCTGAGATGACATTGTAAATTATGAGATCATGGGAGTAGACCACGGGAGATGGTGAAGTTAAAGGTGTGGCCAAAAGCATGAATAGGACTGTTTATACAGAGGTCGTATTTTCAGAAGAACAGGAGGGTGTTGGATTCATTGGATACACAGCAAGGGGAGCTAAGATGGAACTTGAAATCACTGAGGGTTAGGAATTGTTCACCGCAGAGAGAGGTTATCTAAGGGGAGAAACTTAGGCTGGAGCTTTGGGGCCAGTAGACAATGAGAATTTTAAAGGAGAATGGAGCGGTGGAACAGGGAAAGATGCCTTGCAGTAGGAGAGGGTGTAGAGGAGTAACGGGTGAGCTAAGTTTTTGTCAAAGCCAGGATATAAATGTAATCATCCACAGTGGATGACAAGGGCCTTGTTCGTGAGTGAATGGACATCCTGGAGGAAAATATGGAGAGAGGCAGTGATTGTTGATCTACCTGCAGTATTCAATTTGGCAGTGGTTAGGTTCCCTATGCTTCATGTTAATACAGCTATTCTGCTTCAGGCAGTAGGTAACTATAGAATGACCCTTAGAAGGCCATTATTCTGAGCATCAGAAATACTTACTTTAAATATTTAGGTTTCGGCACAGGTAAGGAAGTAAATTATTTTCTTACAGCACCAAAGGTGAGATTTCTTTCATGTTGGTCATGGAACTGGTGAAAACCTTTAGCTCTGCAGCTAGGCAGTAGAATTAAACAGTTTGCGTGGCGGTATCGGGGGGCTCGTGGAATTGGACTGTATTTCAGAGCACATTGTGGCTGCTGGAAGTATTGGTATTGAAAGCATTTTTGACCTTGCAGTGAAGCCAAAGTTGTTTCAAATCTTTTTAAAACAGAGGACAATATATCAGGCCAATACCGATATACTACAGTATGGGGAGCCAGGCCAACAATTACCCCTGGCATTAACAAATAAATGCTTAAAACCAAAGCATATAGCAATAATATTAATGGGAAATATATGGATGATGTAGATCCTGCATAGGAAATAAAATCTCAAACAATATGTCATAAAACTATATAAAAACACAGTTGTTTTTTTCCATTGTTTGCTTCTGTGCTTCTTTTGAAACATTTATAACAATACTTGGCAAAATAAAATAAAATAAAGCTGTACAGTATAAGAAATGTATTACCTTGCTGCAAGCCAAAAACAAAAGTCAGTACTCACAAAAATTTATAGCATTCTCAGTAGTGTGTTGAAAACCTCTAGGCTTTCTGGGCAGGATGCAGAAATACTTCTTTTAGGACAGCTAATCAATACAGTTTCAGTGTAAATATCTTGGAACATGTTATTTAAGAACCACACATTTCTTTAAGTGCAGTTACTGGTACTGTATTACTGGGGACGTGACAGGCGTGCAGGAAACCCCTGTTGCAGTCGGCATTGCTTCATAGAGCTGATGGGATGGATTGAGAATGGCTCTTGTGTCTGATCCATAACAGTCATTGTCTGTTACATACATTTCAAGATTCATTCGTGCTATGAAGGTAATCGAGGTAGCAGACAGTTACCCCTGCAGCTGAATGGATTTATGATAGCACTGTCAAGAAAATGAGGGAAAATGACACAGTAGCCAGCTTTAGCTGCAAATAATGTGATAGGCTGTACAGTGTTACTGCCGGAGCTGCTGTCATTGCAGGTAATAGGCTATAAAGAAGGCTGATAGCAATACCTGTCATTTCTTAATGGCTGACTTCACTGAAGAGCTTTTGTGGCCTTTAACATGGAGATAATAGAAGATACAACAAATTTTACAGCTTTTACATTGCATTCATAATTTATCTTGAGAGTAATACCACAACAAGGACAACAGTTGTCAGGCTGAGAAAGTACAGCACTGCCTGAGATGGGATGGGGAAGTTGTCTTCTGCTGTCGAGAATGGAATTCAAGAGTTTTAAAATTTTTTAATATATATCCCTTGGATAGGCAATTTCTCGCACTCTAAAAGGCTCGAGTTTTCTGCTCTCTGTTATGCAATGCAGTGCCACAGTTACTTCAAATCTTTAAGCTACCACAAGTATGGACTTGTGTTTTACTTTAGATAGGTTTGCTACAGTTAAAAAAAAGCATAATATGTTCATTAATATGGGATGCATGGGTACATATGATTATAGCTTGTAGACTCAACCCTTCAGATTGCCCAGATCAAACTTGAGTCTGCTCAAAGAACCCCAGCCAACTACAGTGTAACAGTAAAAGAAAAGAGGCTGAAAAATTCAAAATTTGAGAATAGCATCAAGTCTTACTGATATCTGAGCACAAATGAGTACATTTTGGAGCTTATAACAAATTTGGCATTTTGTCACTTGACTAGACACAGTGATTAGTATTTTGCTATTGTAGATAATAATCAGTGATGACATGCTGTATATGATCTTTATTTCCATCTGAAAACACACCACATATGACAAACACAGCATAAAATTGTATCACAGAAGACATATGCAATATTACAAGCTCCATGAAAGAAAGAAATTAACTTTTAAGGAGTAACTCTTCATAAAAAAAAACCTTGTCAGCTGAAAGACACGTTTGAAATGTCACTGCTGCAAACTGAACCAAATAGAGGAACTGAGCAGTTCTATCAGATTAAAACAAACTACGGGAGAAGACAGGGGGGTGGGGGGAGTTCGATCTTTTGCATATGTGAACAGCCTATAGTCTAAATTATGGAAGCGTGATGTTCACCGTGCTGGAAGAGATAACGCTAAGATGAATCTCAGTAATATTCCTTCAATCTTCATTTACATCCTACCATTGACCTTTTTTGTGTTTTTTTTAATGAGATCAAGTTGTAGATATGTTTTAGTTTAGAAAGAAGATTTACATTTTTTTTAAGATTTCATTTTCCTCTCATCAGAGAAAATATCTTTGTGTCTTTTGCCTTTGCCTTGATCTTCCATTCCAGGCACAACTGACTCTTTTCATGTTGTAATTAAACTTCAGATAGAAGACCGGAGATTCACTGGGAGCTGCAAAACAATAGCAGGAACAAATGAATTAATTATCACACCAAAGCACCTTTATATATAATCAATTACCCTTTTCTTCTCCAAATAAAGAGATGCCTCTTATGCTTTATTCTTTTATGGTTTGGCTCTTGTTACCTTTAAAGAGGATTATTGGTGGAACATTTTAAATATTGGAACACATGATTTTTGTTAGGATAAGAAATATTGGACTGCAATTTTAGACTCTTTAATGAAGATAACACTCTGAATATACTAGAAAACACTAGGTTACCTAAGTAGATGCAATAATAATGATTCTTATTTAAAAATACATCATAGAAAGAATTCCATAGCATATGCATGTCTCTTTGGGAGCTTAAATGTGAAACTGCAGGGGGGAAAAACCAACAACTTATTAAAATTCACAGCTCAGAATTACAATGACCTGGATAATATGGGAAGGTACCAACTTTATTTATTTCTGTATGAGTAATAAGCATTGCATGTGCATCAGTATTCTAGCATTCATTAAGTAATGGGTGCAATGTCAAATGGCCTTGCTTTGCTTGTGTTTGGAGACTGTTTTGATGTCCAGCAAATGGTACCATCTCTGTTATTTTTTCTCAAGCCGAAGTAAGTATTACTGTAGAACATCCAATTATGTATGTTTCACTAAGGTGATGGCAAAGCCTTCATGTGGGGATGAGGCCGAGCTTGTGAAAATAATCGACAGGACATCCTCATCCCAGAAATGGTACATATGCTGCAAGATGATGTCATCGCAGTTGCTGGGGGAGGTTGGCACAGTCTGTTGCTGACAGGTTTGTCCCGTGATATGCTTTCCTTTTCTGTTTCATTTATTTTATGAGTTGCCACAGATATCTGATTGAAAGATAGTTTTACTTATATCCTAATTTATTAAATATTGTATTGTTTTTAATTATCTAAATGTATTGTCTCTGAATGTGTAGCATCGTGCTGTGGATAGTTTTTCAGTTTTTGGTCATACAGTATTTTTATTGGCTAAATATTGTATTTGCAATTTTTAAGGGGTACTAAACTTGTGTCTCATTTTTGCAGTTATGGAGACTTAAGATCTGGTATGTTACATATTTAGTATGATATAAAATATGCTTTAAATTGTAATTCATGTTATCTATATATATATCTGAGGCAAATAACTCCTCTAATCTTTGTGTTTTGCATCCCTTCATTCTATAATAACTCTTTCACCAGCAGAAACC
Organism: Pristiophorus japonicus; assembly: GCF_044704955.1. Classification (NCBI taxonomy): domain Eukaryota; kingdom Metazoa; phylum Chordata; class Chondrichthyes; family Pristiophoridae; genus Pristiophorus; species Pristiophorus japonicus. Next base: position 173,940,029 of record NC_091977.1, on the reverse strand, counting down.
TATACTCAGATTTACAAACTGCGCTTCAGACATTATCTCCTTTTTATGATATGCTGCTACTTTCATTTTTGGAGGGCAGGGGGATTTAAACAACAAAAAATAACATTATTTTCCAAATTGTATGGAATTCAATGAGATTTCAGTAAAAAATCCCCCCAAAAGTGACAATTAACAAAAACCAGCAACATTCAGACATAATTAAACAACAACAAATGCCAGTGCTGTCGGAGAGCTCCTTCCAGACCAGAAGTCGCTAATGAAAGGGTTAAGAAAATTACTGTGCTCCATATTACAAGGACTAATGTACTTATTGTTCAGAGATTCTTGGAGATTTAAATGCAGACTGTTATATTACTTCAACACTATACAAGCTGATACCGAGTTCTCGCTATTCATTTTCTTTTGTTATGGAATAGTGTCTTTAAAAAAAAATTGTTTACATCTGATTACAAAATTGGTCTTTAAGTTATTTAATAAGATGCAAGCAGCAATACTGTTAATATTTCTGACAGGAGAGTTTAAAAAAACAGCAGCTAGAAAAGACGCCCGCTAAGTACAGTGATGTGTATTACTTCACTAAAAATTGTCAATGCTTAGGGGGAGTACTCATTAGCTCTAATGACAAATTCAAGATGGTCATGGTTACTGAACTGCATATGTATATCTTACATAATAAATTTATGACAATCAGCTCATAAATTTAAATATTGAACTTTCACATTTCTTTAAAAGTAAAGACAATTATAGCTCGTTCATTTTAATCTTCATTACCAAGAGCAATTACCAATTTGCTGCTTTTAACGTTATCTTATGCTTCCATTGAAATTGATTTATGTTGAACTACTGCTTTATAGAAAGATAAAATAGACAAGTGGGAGGAGAGATTTTCAGGGTCACTGATACAGAACGTGTGCAGAATTTTTAATGTGAAATATTTCTTATGTAGAAACTAATTTCTCTGAACATGTGACAAAATCTGACTGCAGTATAATCTTTCTCAGACTGACACGGTGGAGTAAGTTCATCCTATGGTGATGACTTTTTTTCTCTTTTTCTTCTTATGAAACATTTAGCTATAACTCATAGGTAGTTATGATACTTAAACACAGAAGAAATGCAACACATTTATCCCAATGTTTCAACAACACTAAAAGGGATATGTATTGACGATGCATAGCATCCCATGGGCAAAAGAAAGGTGACCTACCGCCAGTTTTAAAAATTCACCAAGTAACTGTCACATGCCTCGAGCACTGTCCTTCTAACCTTCTAAAAAGGCTGCGCTTATTAACCATTAAATGCTAGTCACTGTTGTGCTAGGCATATGCACATACATTCAATAGGGTAAGCATTAATGGAGTCCCTTCTTTTGCCTAAGGGATCCATTGCTGAAATAAATCTTTCAGTCATGTATCTTAGATCATAGAAATTGGAAATGGATTCTGATTCAGAAAGCACTGTTTTTGTTAGAATCTTCAAATTCAGGCTTTGATTTGGATCTTTTAACAGTGTAAATAGTGCCATGGCCATTTTTAATAACTGCTGAATTTAACTGGAACAGATACAACCCACATCTGAAGTGCAACAGATCTGAAATGGGAATAATTCAGAAAAAGCATATGAGAGTCATTCTGATTCCTGATCCAGAAACAGCTTTGAAGCTGAATGTAGGCCTGGCGTAGGTTGAGTTTAAACTCTCAGCAGATTCCATTTCCAGTCTACGGATTATCAACAGCGCCAGCACCTTTGTTGTTCTTGTGGGCAGCCTGAGTCACAATTACTTTTAACATTTTTTTTAGCTGAACTGCTTTAGTCAAATAGCTGGAGTGCAAGCAGGGCAGTGATATCAAGAATGGAAATACTGGAGGTCCTCTAAGTTACAGCGTAAAAGTGGTTGCTGAAATCAAAATTGTATTTGCACATCCTTGTGTTCCTGTGTAGATAAGGTAGTGTGAAATCCATCTTTTTATTGCATAATCAAAAAGGACACAGAAATTGACAGTGAAGGTTTAAAGATTGTAAACCATGGAGCAAAGCATTACAGTTATTCAAAGTGGTTTGTTCTTAGGATTGTACCTTGTAATTAAATGTAAGTGACAAATCGAAAGTAGAATGAGCTTGGTTTTGTGAAGGGAGCGAGATAATGTAATTGGTTAGGTTTTACATAATAAGATAAAGTATGAAATCAGAAAAAAGTCATTTGGTCAACGAGACCATTCCTTCCAGTTGCACATCTCCAGTTTGTACTGTAACAGTATCTCTCCAGCTTTAGTAAAACTCCTGACAGAAGTGAATAGCCACAAACTTCCAAGAAGGTAAAACTCTGTGAAATGTCTCCATGGCCCTTTCTGATAGCAGGCTGAAGATTCCAGAACAGCAATCTTGTGCTACAATCTAAATTTATTCAATCTTGACCAATTCCACACACAATATTTGCATGGCTCCAATAGTGTGTCATTCTCTTTCCACATTTATCCTCTTAGTCTAGTTCTTAGTCAATCATTCAGTTCTATTTACAAAGAATTAATCAATATTGTATTCACTGCATCTTAATGGGAGGGCTGTTTTCCATATTCACTACTGTGTGGGAAAGATACATTTCTTGTCATTTCACTTGAAGCTTAATGGCTTTATGTTTATGGTCTCTATCTGTGTGGTAATAGTTCAAATTAAATAAGGTTTGTGTATCTACATTGTTTTTGCTTTTTATAATTTTAAAAACCTGAATCATGCTCCCTTCCAACTATCTTTTTCTTAAGTGGTTAAAAAAAAAACTTCTGAGTCTTTCCTCAGAAAGTAAGACTTTGAGTCCTGGAGTCATCCGAGTTACACTTCCACGAATCCTTGCCCTGTATAAATTCGAAGGTACTGTAATACACACAGTATTGTACTTTATATGGAAAGTGGTGAATGTATGAAATTAATTGTCTAGGAAAGCAGTAAAAACAGAAAGTATGAAAAGAATGAAGGGAGATTCCTCAGTAGGTATGTCGAATGGCATTGTGAGGAAAATTCTCAGAGTGTCTGTTCAGGGATTTTTAAAAGAATTAGGGTGCTGCTTTATTCTGGTGATAATGGCGTTTTTAGTAGATATTTAAAGGAGTGGGCAATTGAGCAGTATTAGTTCTTGGGACCAGCCTAAATTGACTGCTGAGTCTTTACCAGTCCTGTACTTTCCTATATTCCTACCCTAAGCATGCCTACAAATAAATTTTGCAAGGCTAAAATAACTTGTTTTGACTTGCCCTTGAAATATGGATCCTGTCTATTGGTATGTGTTTCAAGTTTTTTCAACAATGCTATTAATTTACATTTATTCACATTAAATTCCTTCTGTCATTCCTCAGCCCATCCACTTAATTTGTTCATAGCTCTTTGAATATTATCCATCTCTCTCATACAGTGGTAGGCTGGTAGTGACATCATCACGGACAATGTTACCAGAAGAATCCTCCTCCACATTCTGTACAAATACCATCTCAGGTTATAGAATGGTTTCTGTTTGAGACGCACACACCTTTTGGTGTTCCAGAGCAAGTTGTGGTTTCTACCCACACAAAAGAAAATCCTAGCCAAACCTTCTACTGAGGAATCTCATTGATATCAGTCGATCAAGGTGGTTCTTTGACTCATTGCATAATGGATGCTATTAAGGCCAGCGGAATATTCAGAAAGGAACCACATGGATTTTGCATTTGTGAAGAAGGTGTAGAGCGGGTTGTTAATTTTTAAAAGATTACTGAATGTTGGCCTCAGAAAAAAAAAACATTTATACTGTTCTCATTGATTTTCATAAGGCTTTCAGCCTAGTGCTTCACATAGTTCTCATGGAGAAGCTGGAGCTATGGAAGTGTGTGGCTGAATCTGGAATTTTATGCAGTGTGTACTTTAACTCCAAGATCCATATAGATGGAAGACTCAAAAAAAGTGTTCCTCTTGAAACAGAAGGGAAGCAAGGTTTTCCTCGATTACTCTTCATATTCAAATCCTTCTTAAATGATATGGTGGATGCCATTATGAGGGATGGGGGTAACATTCATCATTAACAGGGACAGGAAATTGGCAGTATTGGATCAATCTTGGCAGCATTGAAATCAATGGAAAAGAAAATCAGGCAGGATGCATAACGGGCAGCTGATCTGATACTGCCGAAGTTGGAAGTTAACCCTATGGTCTCAGAGGCTTACTAATTGATTCACGCCGGCAGGCCAACATATGCCACTGGAGCATGAACCCTGCGGTGGGATTGGTAGGCTCAAGGCACCCCCAATATTGGGCCTCGGGCTTCATTTACTTGAGACCAGCAAATGCCTGCTGGGCATCCCCAGACAGCTTATCGGAGAATCTGTTTCTAAATTTCAAGCCACTGTATCACCCACAGCTGCAGTCAGGTAGATCCTGGGAATGGGGATTGGAGGTGATCAGGACGGGGCCGAGTGGAGGTGGCAATGGTCTTTGGCATAGCTGTGGAGCCAAAAGGAGCACTTGAAATGCTGGTTGCATTCATAGGATTACATAGGATATACGACACAGAAACAAGCCATTTGACCCAACCAGTCGATGCCGATGTTTATGCTCCACTCGAGCCTCTTCCCGTCTTTCCTCATCTAACCCTACCAGCATAACCCTCTATTTCCTTCTCCTTCATGTATTTATCTAACCGCCCTTTAAATGTATCGATATTATTCGCCGCAACTATTTCCTGTGGTAGCGAGTTCCACATTCTCAACACTCTTTGGGTAAAGAAGTTTCTTCTGAATTCTCTATTTGTTTTCTTGGTGACTATCTTATATTGATGGCCTCTAGTTTTGCTCTTCCCCACAAGTGGAAACACTCTTTCTGTATCCACTCTGTCAAAACCTTTCATAATTTTAAAAACCTCAACTGGGTCACCCCTCAGCCCTCTCTTTTCAAGAGAAAAGAGACCCATCCTGTTCATCCTGTCCTGATACATTTCCGGTATCATCCTTGTAAATATTCTCTGCACCCTGTCCAGTGCCTCTATACCTTTTTTATAATATGGCGACCAGAATTACACACAATACTCCAAATATGGTCAAGCGAAGATTTGATACAACTTTAGCATAATTTCGCTACCTTTTAATTCAACCCCTCTCGAAATAAACCCTAGTGCTTGGTTTGCTTTTTTTATGGCCTTGTTAACCTGCATCGTTACTTTTAGTGATTTTTGTATTTGCCCTCCAAGATCCCTTTGCTCCCCTACCCCATTTAGATTCTTATTTTCCAAGTAATATGTGAGTTCCCTATTTTTCTTACCAAAATGTAATGCCTCACATTTATCTGTGTTGAATTTAATTTGCAATTATATGCCCATTCTGCAAGTTTACTAATGTCTTCTTGTAAGTTGTTGCTGTCCTCATCGGTATTGGCTACCCCCGCAATTTGGTGTTGTCCGCAAATTTACAAATTGTGTTTTTGAATCCAAAGTCTAAATAGTTAATATAAATTGTGAACATCAATGGTCCCAGCGCTTCCCACCTTCTGCCACTCTGAATAGCTACCCTTTACCCCTACTCTCTGCTTTCTGCCTTGAAGCAAGTTAGCAATCCATTCTGCTATTTGTCTCCTGACTCTGCATTCTCTGACCTTGTTCATCAGTCTATTAACAAAGGCATATTTAAAATCTAGATAAATTACATCTACTGCATTACCCTTGTCTACTCTCTCTGACACTTCTTCAAAAAATTCAATGAGGTTGGTCAAGCAAGACTTGCCCTTTTGAAATTCATGCTGACTATTTATTATATTTTTTGTTTCTAGATATTCTTCTATTTTCTCCTTTAGTAGGGATTCCATTATTTTTACTACCATCGATGTTAAGCTGACTATCCTATAGTTCCCTAGACATGTTCTGCCTCCCTTCTTAAATGTAGGTATTACTTTAGCTATCTGCCAGTCCTCTGGCACTACACCTTTTTCTAACGAATTACTAAATATGTGTAGTAATGCCTCTGCTATCCACACAGTGCTGGGCAGTGGAGGAAAGGCACTGAAGCACACAACATGGTTGAGAGACTGAAAAGGACAAGGTGAGGTAGCACGTCATAGTCACTGAGGATGTCATTTGCAATTTTGGCAAGAGTCGCTTCAGTGAGAGGAGCAAGGCAGAAAATGGACTGGAGGCATTGATGGGCATGGAACTAGGAGGCAAATACACATCCAAGAACTTTAGAGAGGAAAAGAGGAGGGTGGCAGATGGGTGAAGAGTTGGTTTTGAGGAGCGAGGTGATGGCAGTTTGAAAGTGAGAGATGCCTGAGGAAAGCGAGGCATAAATAATGTAAGTTAGCATGGGGGCCAGGAGGGGCAGTCAGCACTTGAATAAGGAGGGCATCAATGTCTTTTGTCCATCTTGAGCTTGTAGCCATGTTTGTGTGACACCAATTGTAATGCTTTTGCTAATTGTATATGTGTGTACTCCAGTAACTTATGTTGAATATTCCTGACAAAATTATTACATTTTTTAACTTATTTCTCAGCATCTCTTCATCCTATGTGAACAATTTTTATTTTCTCTCTTTTTATTCTGAACACCATTATTATCATCCTTGAACATCTGAAATTCTATTCATAAACTCACCAGCTTGATGTCAGTTCTCCCCACCTTCAAAAGCTTGTTTGAAACCCTTTTCTTCAACAATGCTTTTGATCACCTTTCCAAGCTCTTCTATCCCCTGCCAAGTGTCTGTTCCTTTCCCCTCCCCTTGCGACAAATTTGTTATGCCTGAAAATCCAAGGCTGCAATCCCAGCAGTTTTACCAGGTACGTGCCCACTAATGCCCTCCAGTACTGACCTTGCTGGAATATATTTTGTATGTAAAAGACAGTGGGGCCTTTAAGTGAAGGAGAGAGCCATGGTGAAGCAGCGCCATGATGACGTCATCGCGGCGGTAACCCCGCACCGCTCCCGACTTCCGCCCCTCAAGTGTTGGCACCGCCACGTATCCACCCCTCTCGTGTAGTAACTGCCCCCATTAAGAGCGACTTCTGGATCCAAATTTTAAAAAAACAACAAAGAGTGGAATTTCGCTCAAGAAGTGAACTCAACCACAGCTGCGGTGGAAACCATTGAAACGGGGTGCGTGTGTCCCATTTCGGGCGGGGGACAATTTCGGCCCCACTATATATCTGCAAGTTGTTTGGTATTATTATCCTATCACTTGGCCAGAAATAACTACTGGATTTGATATAAAACTGCAAATGTAACGCCCCTATTTAAAAAAGGAGGCAGACAAAAAGCAGGAAACTATAGACCAGTTCGCCTAACATCTGTGGTTGGGAAAATGTTGGAGTCCATTATTAAAGAAGCAGTAGCAGGACATTTGGAAAAGCAAAATTCGTCAGGTAGAGTCAGCATGGATTTATGAAGGGGAAGTCTTGTTTCACAAATTTGCTGGAGTTATTTGAGGATGTAACGAACAGGGTGGAGAAAGGGGAAACAGTGGATGTGGTGCATTTGGACTTCCAGAAGACATTTGACAAGGTGCCACAAAAAAGGTTACTGCACAAGATACAATTTCACGGGATTGGGGGTAATATATTAGCATGGATAGAGGATTGGCTAACTGACAGAAAACAGAGAATCCGGACAACTTGTTCATTCCCTGGTTGGCAACAAGTAACCAGTGGGGTGCTGCAGGGATCAGTGCTGGGACCCCAACTATTTACAATCTATATTAACGACTTGAAAGAAGGGACTGAGTGAAATGTAGCCAAGTTTGCTGATGATACAAAGATGGGAGGAAAAGCAATGTGTGAGGAGGAAACAAAAAATCTGCAAAAGGACATAGACAGGCTAAGTGAGCAAAAATTTGGCAGGTGGAATATAATGTTCGAAAGCGTGAGGTCATGCAATTTGGCAAAAAAAATCAAAGAGCAAGCTATTATTTAAATGAAGAAAGATTGCAATGTGCTGCAGTACAGCAGGACCTGGGGGTACTTGTGCATGAAACACAAAAGGATAGTATGCAGGTACAGCAAGTGATCAGGAAGGCCAATGGAATCTTGGCCTTTATTGCAAAGGGGATGGATATAAAAGCAGGAAAGTCTTGCTACAGCGATACAGGGTATTGGTGAGGGCACACCTGGAATACTACATGCAGTTTTTAATATGTCCTTACTTTACAGTATAAATGCACACAAGGCACATACTTGAGGAAAGATCACTCTGTGACCAGTTACCTTTATTACCAAGATCTCAAGAGGCAGACGGTGGGTGGAGCTTCCCCTTTTATATCGGAAAGACAAGGTTAGGAGTGTCTCCCACAAGTTTCCCCCTGTGGTCAGTGTTCTCAAGGTATACAACTTAGGTCAGCTTATACATGGGTTACAATGACAGTTGAATACATGACATCACCTCCCCCCAAAGTCTTATTGGGATCACAGGTTAAGTCTCTCTGGTGGTTTACGCTCCCTTGTAGAGCATCTAAGTTGGGGCTCCGGTTGTTGGGCGCTGGCCTGAGTGTCTGCTGTTTGCAGTGCCTCAGGCCTGTCCGGACTGCCCACAGTGACTGGGCTCTCCTCCACTTGGTTCCAGTGTTCGGTCACCTGTGGTGGGGTAAACTCTACGTTGTGATCTTCCTCTGCTTCTTCTATGGGGTTGCTGAACCTCCTTTTAGTTTGATCCACGTGTTTGCGGCAGATTTGTCCATTGGTAAGTTTAACTACCAAAACCCGATTCCCCTCTTTGGCAATCACAGTGCCTGCAAGCCATTTGGGCCCTGCAGCGTAATTAAGGACAAAAACAGGGTCATTGACATCAATACATCGCGCCCTCGCATTCCTGTCATGGTAGTCACATTGTGACTGACGCCTGCTCTCAACAATTTCTTTCATAGTAGGGTGTACAGGGGATAACCTGGTTTTCAGCATCCTTTTCATTAGCATCTCTGCGGGTGGAACCCCTGTGAGCGAGTGTGGTCGGGATCTATTGGCCAACAGGAGGCGTGATAAGCGGCTTTGGAGGGAACCCCCTTGGATTCTGAGCAACCCATTTGATTATCTGCACTGCTCGTTCCGCCTGGCAGTTTGAGGCCGGCTTGAATGGTGCCGTTCTGACATGGTTGATTCCATTGCCTGCCATGAAGTCCTGAAATTCAGTGCTTGTGAAGCACGGGCCATTGTCGCTGACCAAGACATCCGGTAGACCATGGGCAGCGAACATTGTCCGTAGACGTTCTACCATGGCAGAGGATGTGCTTGAATTTAAAATGGCACACTCAATATATTTGGAGTAGGGTCTATGACAACCAAAAAATTTTTTCCCATGAAAGGACCTGCGTAGGCCAAATGGATGCGTGACCATGGCTTGGCGGGCCAGGACTAGGGGCTAAGGGGGGCTTCCCTGGGTGCGTTGCCCAGCTGAGCACACATGTAGGACCTGCGAACACAAAGTTCCAGGTCTGCGTCTATCCCTGGCCACGAAACATGTGACCTGGCAATTGTCTTCATCATGACAATGCCCGGGTGCTCATTGTAAAGTTCTCTGATAAACACCTCTCTGTCCTTCTGGGGCATGACTACTCGGTTTCCCCACAGAAGGCAATCGGCCTGAATCGAGAGTTCATCCTTGCGCCTATGAAACGGTTTAAACTCCTCAGGGCTGGCTGCCCGTATGTGGCTGCCCAGTCCCCATTCAGGACACATTTCTTAACTAAAGGCAGTAGCGGGTCTTTATTTGTCCAAACTTTAATCTGATGGGCTGTCACAGGTGAGCCTTCGCTTTCGAAAGCTTCAACAGCCATGACCATCTCAACATCATGCTCAGCTGCCCCCTCAGTGGTGGCTAGTGGTAGCCTGCTGAGTGCATCGGCACAGTTTTCAGTGCCCGGTCTGTGCCGAATTGTGTAGTCAGAGGCGGCTAACGTAAGTGACCACCTCTGTATGCGGGCCGATGCATTCGCATTTATGGCCTTGTTGTCGGCCAAAAAGGATGTTAGGGGTTTGTGATCTGTCTCCAGCTCAAATTTCCTGCCAAACAGGTACTGGTGCATTTATTTTACTGCATATACACATGCTCACGCTTCCTTTTCTACCATCCCGTACCTCCTTTCTGCCCAGGACAGATTTCTGGAGGCATAAGCTACTGGCTGTAACTGACTATTGGCATTCACATGGTGCAACACACACCCGACCCCATAGGATGACGCATCACACGTTAAAACTAGTTTCTTACACAGGTCATATAACGTTAACAGTTTGTTGGAGCATAACAATTGCATGCTCTATCAAAAGCCCTTTCCTGGCTCTCCCCCCAGACCCAATCGCGACCTTTGCGTAGGAGCACGTGTAGCGGCTCTAACAGCATGCTCAATTTGGGAAGAAAGTTGCCAAACTAGTTCAGGAGCCCCAGGAACGAACGCAGCTCCGTCGTGTTACGGGGTCTGGGTGCTCTCCGTTTTACGCAGTAGGTCTGATCCCATCTGCTGCTACCCTCCTCCCCAGGAATTCTACCTCTGGAGCGAAGAAGATGCACTTCGCCTTTTTAAGTCTCAGCCCTACCCGGTCCAGTCTGCATAGCACCTCCTCCAGGTTGTGGAGGTGTTCCTCAGTATCGCGACCCGTGATGAGCATGTCGTCTTGAAAAACCACCGTCCTTGGAATCGACTTGAGGAGGCTTTCCATATTTCGCTGAAAGATCACGGCGGCCGAACGAATCCTGAACGGACATCTGTTATACTCAAACAACCCCTTGTGTGTCGTGATGGTGGTCAGCTTCTTCAACTCACTCGCCAGCTCCTGGGTCATGAAAGCGAGGTCAAGTCCAATTTTGAAAAAAGTTTGCCACCGGATAGCGTCGCAAAGAGGTTCTCCGCTCTCAGTAGCGGGTACTGGTCTTGGAGTGACACCTGATTGATGGTGGCCTTGTCATCGCCATATATCCTGACCGACCCATCTGCCTTGAGCACCGGCACAATCGGGCTCGCCCAGTCACTAAATTCGACTGGCGAGATGATGCCTTCCCTCAGCAGGCGGTCCAATTCGGATTCTATCTTTTCCCGCATCACGTATGTCACCGCTCTGGCCTTGTGGTGTACTGGCCTGGCATCCGGGTTTATGTGAATCACTACCTTGGCTCCCATGAAAGTGCCGATGCTGGGTTGAAATAATGAGTCAAATTTGTCCAGCACCTGTGAGCATGATACTCGCCCCACAGAAGAAATTGCATTGACATCGCCCCATTTCCAGTCCATGACAGCAAGCCAACTCCTCCCCAGTAGTGCGGGACCATCCCCGGGACAATCCAGAGTGGCAACCTGTACTCCGAATCTTTGTGGATCACGACTACCGTGGCGCTGCTTAGCACCAGAATGATCTCCTTTGTATATGTCCATAGCTGTGCGTCAATCGGCAATAATTTTGGCCTCCTGGCCTTGGACACCCACAACCTTTTGAACTGTTTGATACACATCAGGGACTGGTTGGCCCCCGTGTCTAGCTCCATTAATACTGGGATGCCATTGAGGAGCACTTTCATCATTTATCGGTGGCGTCCTGGTATATGAACTGTATATGTGCTCCACATGAACTCGCTGAACTTCAGCTTCCAGCGATTTCCCCCAGTATTCATTTGGCCTCGTAGGGCTTACATCGGGCCCGTCCTCCTCATACATCAAGCTGGCTGCAGGCTTACAAATAGTAGTAGTGAGGTTGGGGACAGCATCAAACAAGAAATAAGGGATGTGTGCAATAAAGGTACAGCAGTAATCATGGGCGACTTTAATCTATATATAGATTGGGCTAACCTAACTGGTAGCAATACCGTGGAGGAGGATTTCCTGGAGTGTATTAAGGATGGTTTTCTGGACCAATACGTCGAGGAACCAACCAGAGAGCTGGCCATCCTAGACTGGGTGATGTGTAATCAAAAGGGACTAATTAGCAATCTTGTTGTGCGAGGCCCTTTGGGGAAAAGTGACCATAATATGGTAGAATTCCTTATTAAGATGGAGAGTGACAAAGTTAATTCGGAAACTGGGGTCCTGAACTTCAGGAAAGGTAACTTCGACGGTATGATGTGTGAATTGGCTAGAATAGACTGGCAGAGGATACTTAAAGGGTTGACGGTGGATAAGCAATGGCAAACATTTAAAGATCACATGGATGAACTTCAGCAATTGTACATCCCTGTCTGGAGTAAAAATAAAACGGGGAAGGTGGCTCAACCATGGCTAACAAGGAAAATTAAGGATAGTGTTAAAACAAAGGAAGAGGCATATAAATTGGCTAGAAAAAGCAACAAACCTGAGGACTGGGAGAAATTTAGAATTCAACAGAGGAGGACTAAGGGTTTAATTAAGAAGGGGAAAATAGAGTGCGAGAGGAAGCTTGCAGGGAACATAAAAACTGACTGCAAAAGCTTCTATAAATATGTGAAGAGTAAAAGATTCGGTGAATTTATAATGGGGAACAAAGAAATGGCAGACCAATTGAACCAATACTTCGCTTCTGTCTTCACAAAGGAAGATACAAATAACCTTCCGAATGTACTTGGGGACAGTGGGTCTTGTGAGAATGATGAACTGAAAGATATCCTTATTAGGCGGGAAATTGTGTTAGGGAAATTGATGGGATTTAAGGCCGATAAATCCCCGGGTCCAGATGGTCTGCATCCCAGAGTACTTAAGGAAGTGGCCCTAGAAATAGTGGATACATTGGTGATCATTTTCCAACAATCTATCGACTCTGGATCAGTTCCTATGGACTGGAGGGTAGCTAATGTAACGCCACTTTTGAAAAAAGGAAGGAGAGAGAAAGCGGGTAAGTATAGATCAGTTAGTCTGACATCAGTAATGGGGAAAATGTTGGAATCAATCATTAAGGATGAAATAGCAGCCCATTTGGAAAGCAGTGACAGGATCGGACCGAGTCAGCATGGATTTATGAAACGGAAATCATGCTTGACGAATCTTCTGGAATTTTTTGAGGATGTAACTAGTAGAGTGGACAAGGGAGAACCAGTGGATGTGGTGTATTTGGATTTGAAAAGGCTTTTGACAAGGTCCCACACAAGAGATTGGTGTACAAAATCAAATCGCATGGTATTGGGGGTAATGTACTGACGTGGATAGAGAACTGGTTGGCAGACAGGAAGCAGAGAGTCGGGATAAACGGGTCCTTTTCAGAATGGCATGCAGTTACTAGTGGGGTGCCGCAGGGCTCAGTACTGGGACCCCAGCTCTTTACAATATACATTAACGATTTGGATGAAGGAATAGAGTGTAATATCTCCAAGTTTGCGGATGACACTAAACTGGGTGGCGATGTGAGCTGTGAGGAGGATGCTAAGAGGCTGCAGGGTGACTTGCACAGATTAGGTGAGTGGGCAAATACATGGCAGATGCAGTATAATGTGGATAAATGTGAGGTTATCCCATTTTGGGGGCAGAAACACGAAGGCAGAATATTATCTGAATGGCGGCAGACTAGAAAAAGAGGAGGTGCAACGAGACCTGGGTGTCATGGTTCATCAGTCACTGAAAGTGGGCACGCAGGTACAGCAGGCGGTAAAAGAGGCAAATGGTACGTTGGCCTTCATAGTTAGGGGATTTGAATATAGGAGCAGGGAGGTCTTACTGCAGTTGTACAGGGCTTTAGTGAGGCCTCACCTGGAATATTGTGTTGAGTTTTGGTCTCCTAGTCTGAGGAAGAACGTTCTTGCTATTGAGGGAGTGCAGCGAAGGTTCACCAGACTGATTCCAGGGATGGCTGGGCTGTCATATGAGGAGAGACTGGATCAACTGGGCCTTTATTCACTGGCGTTTAGAAGGATGAGAGGGGATCTCATTTAAACATATAAGATTCTGACGGGACTGGACAGGTTAGATGCTGGAAGAATGTTCTCGATGTTGGGGAAGTCCAGAACCAGGGGACATAGTCTTAGGATAAGGGGTAGGCCATTTAGGACTGAGATGAGGAGAAACATCTTCACTCAGAGAGTTGTTAACCTGTGGAATTTGCTATCGCAGAGAGTTGTTGATGCCAGTTCATTGGATATATTCAAGAGGGAGTTAGATATGGCCCTTACGGTTAAGGCGATCAAGGGGTATGGAGAGAAAGCAGGAAAGGGGTACTGCAGGAATGATCAACCATGATCTTATTGAATGGCGGTGCAGGCTCGAAGGGCCGAATGGCTTACTCCTGCACCTATTTTCTATGTTTCTATGTTTCTATGTTTCCTGCAAATACACGCCAAGTGACCGCTGATGTTGCAGTTTCTGCAGGTATATTGCTGTCAGCTGCAAGCTCTGGCTGGGTGTTTGCCTCCACACCTCCAGCATGAGCTGGAAGCCCCGTTGTTGGAAACAAAAGGTCCATTACCAGTCGATCGTCTCTGAATGTCTCTGTAACTGTCTTTAAGCGCACCATTATCATGTGTTGATGGCCCCATTACTGGCCACATTGTCCATTGCAATGGCATGAATCGCCGTTCAGCTAGCCATTGTCTCTGTCGAACTCCCCCTTTGGGTTCGACTGCATGCTGGGGCATGTCCGATTGCCCTTGTCTCCATATTTACAAAAGGATATACTTGCTTTGAAGGCTGTTCAGAGAAGGTTCACTCGCTGATTCCGGAGATGAGGGGGTTGACTTATGAGGAAAGGTTGAGTAGTTTGAGCCTCTACTCATCGGAATTCAGAACAATGAGAGGTGATCTTATCGACATGTTTAAGATTATGAGGGGGCTTAACAAGGTGGATGCTAAGAGGATGTTTCCACTGATGGGGGAGAGTAGAACTAGAGGGCATAATCTTAGAATAAATGGTCGCCTATTTAAAACAGAGATGAGGAGAAATTTCTTCTCTCAGAAGGTTGTAAATCTGTGGAATTCGCTGACTCAGAGAGCTGTAGAAGCTGGGACATTCAATCAATTTAAGACAGAAATAGACAGTTTCTTAAACAATAAGTGGATAAGGGTTATGGGGAGCAGACAAGGAAGTGCAGCTGAATCCGTGATCAGATCAGCCATGATCTTATTGAATGGCGGAGCTCGCTCGAGGGGCCGTATGGCCTACTCCTGTTCCTATTTCTTATGTTCTTATGTGAAGTGAGTAACCATTTGAGTTCACAATCACACCGAACTTAATCCAGTGTATTAAGTCATAGAATCATAGGGGGCGAAATTGGGATCATTTGCGCATCCAGTTAGCGGGGCGCAAATAATCTTGCGACTGAGTGCAGCAAGATCAGTGACTCTCGTCATATTCTGTGGCGCTACAGTGTGGTGTCCCGATTTCCTTCACCCGGAGATCATGATGTCATCACCGTGTGCATCGCCCTGGTAGTACCCATGACCCGAAATTGCATTCTGCTCCCTGCAGCAGCACCAAGCGAGAACACCGACAGCTGCAGGAGTCCCACGAATTTGGGGTTACCGGCCCCGAGAGGAAGTGGAGCGCAAAAAAACGTGCTCCGCTTCTTCTCTGGAGCGCTATCAGGGCCGAAGCAAAGTAAGCGGGGGCGCAGCGCTACGCACTGGGCCATGTAGCGCTACCGTGGAGGAGGAGCCCTCACCTTCGTTGAAAAGGAGGGCCAAGCTCCAGACTCTGTGGTGCCCTACCTGGACCACCAGAGTGTCGGGCTGCCAGTTCGCAGCACAGACCCCACATTCAAAGAGCAATGGGCTGTGACAAGTAAGTCAATGATTTTTGTATTCACTTGCACACACCCTTTAACTAGGGCCCTGCAAGCAGCCGGCCGCCATGTACGCACCCCTCGAAGCTGTCGCTGGCATCTCCCGGCGCAGCTTCAAGGGGCGATACCGAATTTTTTGTCCGGTGCGAAAAGGGATCGGTAGTGCTACTGGTTACCGCCGGCTCTAAATTCCCGTGGAATTTAGCCGGAGTCGTTAGCAGCGGCGCGCCCGGGCGAAAAGACATTTGTGCCCCAATTGCGCCCCCCAGGAGCACTAACAGGACGTGCAAACTACACCAATTTTTTCACCAATGCCTCTATTTAGAGGGCCCAGGATCCCATATGCTTTAGTAACTGCTTTGTTAACTTGTCCTCTCACCTTCAAATATTTGTGCACAAGCACGCCCAGATCTCTCTATTATTTCACCCGCTTTAAAATTGTACCATATCATGTATGTGGTCTCTCATTCTTCCTTCCAAAATGTATCACCTGAAATTTGAGAAGACAGAATCAGAATGATAGGAATCAAACCCAGGGCTCCCATGTGACAGGCAAGAATTCTATTACTGAACCACCTATGCAAGTAAATACACTAGGCTGAATTTTCGGCTTTTGAGATTTCAGGGAGGTAATGGCGGCAGGGCGTTCCTGATACCGCCTGGAAAAAGTTTGTGCCCTTGTCGACAAAATTTGGCAAAAAATGAGGTTCCATGATCAGAGGCGCAAAATAAAGTGTTACATAAGGAGATTATTGCACCCCAGCCGAAAATCATGTCGTTAAAAATGTTTTGTTGATTTAAGGAACTTCATTGCTGCTCAGTGCCCTGCAACATAACGTTGTATATTGTATGGTTTTATTTTGATGGGGGGAGTTTTTGCGGTAAAATTTATGATTCATCCTTTGCCAATGGTGTCTTGTGTATCATTCAAACGTTCACCGGAGATGTGCCTTTATGGGGGCACATAGGGTGTCCAGTAGTAGCTACATCCCTCAGTTTCCTCCATTTAGCACAACTGGTCCATTGTGAACTGGCAATGTACGACTCTTTGTCCGGCTGCATCTCCACACTGCCTCCCCCATGGATGATTTGGTTATCCAATGGGGGCCTCGCCAGGCTCTTCTTCATCGTCCTCGTCTTCCTGTGGTGGGCATACAATCCCCACTGGCAATGCCTGGCCCCTCATGATAGTCAAGTTGTGCAACATGCAGCACACCACAATGAATTCGGAAACCTATTGAGTGGAGTATTGATGGTAAAACCTGGACGCCCGGCATTACGCCTCGAAATACCATTTACTATCCCTCCGAGGTGCAAACTGAGGTGCAAACGAGCCAAAAATCCACAGGTGCCATAAATTGCTTGGATAGTACCTAAAATTGAGTTTTAACTTGAAAGCTGACCACATAAAATGGAGATCAGCTGCTGAACTGAATGCTTGGAAAAGCTTGTAGCTAACACAAGTTCTCAGCTAATTCAAGCCATGAAACCGCGAGGTTAATTGCACCAGGAAGACCTCTGTTTATATAAACATTCCTTACTGCAATAAAGAATTGTTGTTCTCCATTTAGAATAACATTTGGTGAAACATCAAATTGCTAACACCGCGTAGAACACCTTGATGGATCATTAGAAGAGCCGTAAAAAAAAGTCGACATAATGTCTGTCCCACTCCAAGTAAAACCATAGCCCAGCAACTCAGTGACAGTCACATGACTCCAGCTTTAGCAGGCTTGATTGGCAGAAGCGAGGGGTGATGTGAGACCTTCTAGCACAGTTGTCTCCTTGATTGGTAAGTGAAAACAGGGAGACTTCCCTTTGAACTTAAGATATAAAAGAAAGTTTTGCACCCCACCAGTGCTAAACAATTCGTAGACAGTCAGTAACAGTAGCTGTAGTGGACAGTAATCTGTAGTAATCTTTCTCTAGAATGAGCAAGTTGACTCTCACTTTGTCTTTGTAGAAGTAGCAATCTCTCCGTTAGCTCACTTAGGTTCTCTCTTTTTTTCTGTAAACAATTTTACCTAGCCAGCGCAGAAAGGTGCCTTTATAGATACAGTGTATTGGGATGAGTAAGACACTGAGGTAGCTTGTGAGGCTGTAGAAGCCAATTGCAGTCAGAGAAAGTGCCACTTACCTTTATTTGTTCGAGATCAAGGAAAGCCAAGAGTGAAGGTAACTCAGATATCGACGCTTGTGCGTAAATTGAATTGAGCAGGAACTGAAATCCAAAAGGAATGGATAACCCCGCCACTGAAAAGGAGCTCATCAACTCACGCTCCAGACGCTAACGCCTGCATTCCAGGAGAGGAAGGAATTTGGCTCAATCACACTGTTTATAGAGACAAGGCTGTGTAAGCTCTGATAAAGTGCTAACCACAAGCCTCGAGATGATAATCTATCCAATAAACTGGCTAACAAAACTGTTAACTTTTCTGCTATCTAGGGATTTAATCCTAAAATAACCTAATCAAATACAATAATCTCAGACTCTGATCACTGCTATAATTAATACTCACTCTCCATTAAAGCTGATTTATAATGATATATTGAATTGTCTGTGTAACTTTGGCTGCTCATTTTGTTAATAACTCTTTCCATTAATGATTTACTATTAAGACTACTAGATAATTCTGACTACATCTATTCATATATATGAAGTGTTTGTGTACCCAAATTTATCCTTCAGTTGTGATTTTGCAAACAATGCATAGCGCATAACTGGTTGTCTGACATCTTGATGATTCGGCAAGAAAGAGTTAATTCACTCACTCGGTAGCTTGGGTATCCTAATTGAGAGTCGAACTAAAACTTAAATTTAATTCGAACTAGTTCGAGTAAAGACTGTTTGGGCGAGCCGATCCAGACACCACCCACTCCTCAATTTATACTTCGAGGTGAGTCCCAGCAAGATCCTAGTAAGGATGTTAGGGATTTGTCTGACTCCTTGACATATATTTGTCAGGATAACAAAATCCAACATTGTTGTTCTTTTAACATAGAAACATAGAAAATAGGTGCAGGAGTAGGCCATTCGGCCCTTCGAGCCTGCACCACCATTCAATAAGATCATGGCTCAGTACCCCTTTCCTGCTTTCTCTCCATCCCCCTTGATCCCATTAGCCGTAAGAGCCATATCTAACTCCCTCTTGAATATATCCAATGAATTGGCATCAACAACTCTCTGTGATAGGGAATTCCACAGGTGAACAACTATCTGAGTGAAGAAGTTTCTCCTCATCTCGGTCCTAAATGGCTTACGCCTTATCCTTAGACTGTGTCCCCTGGTTCCCCAACATTGGGAACATTCTTCCAGAATCTAACCTGTTCAGTCCCATCAGATTTTTATATGTTTCTATGAGATTCCCCTCTCATCCTTCTAAACTCCAGTGAATACAGGCCCAGTCAATCCAGTCTCTCCTCATATGTCAGTCATGCCATCCCACGCATTAATCTGGTGAACCTTCGGTGCACTCCCTCAATAGCAAGAACGTCCTGCCTCAGATTAGGAGACTAAAACTGATCACAATATTCCAGGTGAGGCCTCACTAAGGCCCTGTACAACTGTAGTAAGACCTCCCTGCTCCTATACTCAAATCCCCTAGCTATGAAGGCCAACATGTCATTTAACTTCTTCACCGCCTGCTGTACCTGCATGCCAACTTTCAATGACTGATGAACCAAGACACCCAGGTCTCATTGCACCTCCCCTTTTCCTAATCTGCTGTCATTCAGATAATATTCTGCCTTCATGTTTTTGGCACCAAAGTGGATAACCTCATATTTATCCACATTATACTGCATCCGCCATGCATTTGCCCACGCACCTAACCTGTCCAAATCACCCTGCAGCCTTTTAGCATCCTCCTCACAGCTCACACCACCACCCAGCTTAATGTCATCTGCAAACTTGGAGATATTATACTCAATTCCTTCATCTAAATCATTGATGTATATTGTAAATAGCTGGGGTCCCAGCACTGAGCCCTGCGGCACTCCACTAGACACTGCCTGCCATTCTGAAAAGGACCCGTTTATCCCGACTCTCTGCTTCCTGTCTGCCAACCAGGTCTCTATCCACATCAGTACATTACCCCCAATACCATGTGCTTTAATTTTGCACACCAATCTCTTGTGTGGGACCTTGTCAAAATCCTTTTGAGAGTCCAAATACACCACATCCACTGATTCTCCTTTGTCCACTCTACTAGTTACATGCTCAAAAATTCTAGAAGATTTGTCAAGCATGATTTCCCTTTCATAAATCCATGCTGACTTGGACCGATTCTGTCACTGCTTTCCAAATGCGCTGCTATTACATCTTTAATAATTGATTCCAACATTTTACCCACTTCTGATGTCACGCTAACCAGTCTATAATTACCCATTTTCTCTCTCCCTCCTTTTTTAAAAAGTGGTGTTACATTAGCTACCCTCCAGTCCATAGAAACTGATCCAGATTCGATAACCTGTTGGAAAATGATCACTAATGCATCCACTATTTCTAGGGCCACTTCCTTAAGTATTCTGGGATACAGACTATCAGGCCCTGGGGATTTATTGGCCTTCAATCCCATCAATTTCCCTAATACAATGTCACGCCGAATAAGGGTTTCCTTCAGTTCCTCCTTCTCACTAAACCCTCGGTCCTCTAGTATTTCTGGAAGATTATTTGTGTCTTCCTTTGTGAAGACAGAACCAAAGTATTTGTTCAACTGGTCTGCCATTTCTTTGTTCCCCATTATAAATTTACCTGAATCTGACTGCAAGGGACCTACGTTTGTCTTCACTAATCTTTTTCTCTTCACATATCTATAGAAGCTTTTGCAGTCAGTTTTTATGTTCGCAGCAAGCTTCCTCTCATACTCTATTTTCCCCCTCCTAATTAGATCCTTTGTTCTCCTCTGCTGAATTCTAAATGTTTCAAAGTCCTCAGGTTTGCTGCTTTTTCTGGCCAATTTATATGCCTCTTCCTTGGATTTAACACTATCCTTAATTTCCCTTGCTAGCCTCGGTTGAGCCACCTTCCGCATTTTATTTTTACTCCAGACAAGGATGTACAAGTGTTGAAGTTCATCCATGTGATTTTTAAATGTTTGCCATTGCCTATCCGCCGTCAACCCTTTAAGTTTCATTCTACTCTAGCCAATTCACGTCTCATACCATCGAAGTTACCTTTTCTTAAGTTCAGGACCCTCACCTCTGAATTAACAGTGTCACTCTCCATCTTAATAAAGAATTCTACCATATTATCATCACTCTTCCCAAAAGGGCCTTGCATAACAAGTTTGCTAATTAGTCCTCTCTCATTACACATCACCCAGTCTAGGATGGCCAGCCCTCCAGTTGGTTCCTCGACATATTGGTCTAGAAAACCATCCCTAATACACTCCAGGAAATCCTCCTCCACCGTATTGCTACCAGTTTGGTTCGCCCAATATATATGTATATTAAAGTCGCCCATGATAACTGCTGTACCTTTATTGCATGCATCCCCAATTTCTTGTTTGATGCTGTCCCCAACCTCACTACTACTGTTTGGTGGTCTGTACACAATTCCCACTAGCGTTTTCTGCCCTTTGGTATTCCGCAGCTCCACCCATACAGATTCCACATCGTCCAAGCTAATGTCCTTCCTTACTATTGCATTAATTTCCTCTTTAACCAGCAACACTACCCCACCTCCTTTTCCTTTCTGTCTATCCTTCCTGAATGTTGAATACCCCTGGATGTTGAGTTCACAGCCTTGGTCACCCTGGAGCCATGTCGCCGTGATGCCAATTATATCATATTCATTAATTGCTGCCTGTGCAGTTAATTCGTCTACCTTATTTTGAATACTCCTCGCATTGAAGCACAGAGCCTTCAGTCATGTCTTTTTAACACATTTTGCCCCTTTAGAATTTTGCTGTCATGTGGCCCTTTTTGAATTTTGCCTTGGGTTTATCTGCCCTCCACTTTTACTTTTCTTCTTTCTATCTTTTGCATCTGTCCCCATTCTACTTCCCTCTGTCTCCCTGCATAGGTTCCCAACCCCCTGCCATATTAGTTGAACTCCTCCCCAACCGCACTAGCAAACAGTCCCCCAAGGACATTGGTTCCGGTCCTGCCCAAGTGCAGACCATCCGGTTTGTACTGGTCCCACCTCCCACAGAACCTGTTCCAATGTCCCAGGAATTTGAATCCCTCCCTTCTGCACCACTCTTCAAGCCACATATTCATCTGAGCTATCCTGCGATTCCTGCTCTGACTAGCAAGTGACACTGGTAGCAATCCTGAGATTACTACCTTTGAGGTCCTATTTTTTAATTTAACTCCTAGCTCCCTGTATTCAGCTTGTAGGACCTCATCCCATTTTTTACCTATATTGTTGGTACCTAAGTGCACCACAACAACTGGCTGTTCACCCTACCCCAACAAAATGATCTGCAACCGCTCCGAGACATCCTTGACCCTTTCACCAGGGAGGCAACATACCATCCTGGAGTCTTGATTGTGGCCGTAGAAACGTCTATTTATTCCCCTTATAATAGAATCCCCTACCACTACAGCTCTCCCACTCTTTTTCCTACCCTCCTGTGCAGCAGAGCCACCCACGGTGCCATGAACTTGGCTGCTGCTGCCCTCCCCCCCAACAGCACGCAAAACAGTGTATCTGTTTCGGAGGGGAATGACCGCAGGGGACCCCTACAATATCTTCCTTCCACTGCTCTTTGCTCTTCCTGTTGGTCACCCATCCCTTATCTGTCTGTGTAACCTTTACCTGCGGTATGACCAACTCACTAAACGTACATTTCACGGCATCCTCAGCATCGCGGATGCTCCAGAGTGATTCCACCCGCAGCTCCAGTGCCGCAATGCAATCTGTCAGGAGCTGCAGCAGGATACAGTACCCGCACATGTAGTCGTCAGGGACACTGGAAGTGTCCCTGAGTTCCCACATAGCACAGGAGGAGCATGACACGTGTCCGAGTTCTGCTGCCATGACTTAACACCTAGATTAACTTAATTTGGCAACAACAATGATAAAGGTTACCTACTGATAAAGAAAAGAAAAAGAAAAATTACTCACCAATCACCAGCCAATCACTTATCCCCTTGGCTGTGACGTCACCCTTCGATTTCTTCCTACTTCTTTTTTGCCTTCTGCCGCTGCACCAGCTGGCTCCTCGATCTCCCCGCTGCACCGGCTGCACCGGCTGCACCAGCTGGCTCCTCGATCTCCCCGCTGCACCAGCTGCACCGGCTGCACCAGCTGGCTCCTCGATCTCCCCGCTGGCTGCTCGATGATGCTGGGCCTTTTGTAGGTCTCCTCGACATTCCACTCCGCCTCCTCGAACTCTCCAGAAATAGTAACATTACCTTTAAGTGAAATTGTACTATCTGAAAACATAAGATATCGGTGTGCTAATGAAATAGAGACTGCCAACATTTACAGTTTTTCTTGTTGACTCAATTAAAATTTGGTCATTAGTTAAGCAATCCTTGATTCCTTACCCTTGCCCCAAAAAATGAAAATCAGCTAAATTAATGGTAGCCACTGTACAACTCATTACTCTCTATTTCAATAGCTCGTTGATAGCTTGTGTTTTCATTACCTGCTGTATTTAACCTCCAGCTGCTGACATTTATTTTGTTCCACGTATGTAATGCTTCCCATTTTAGACATCTTTACTTGCCTTCTTAATCCATTTTTGTATTTGTTATCTATTCCTGATTGTTATCCACTGACTTATTGAAGTATGCATGCACATGAATGTTGGATGAGGCCAGGACTGTGAGGCTTTCAATGATCTTGCTGACACTCGCTGTGCAGGTTCACTCATGAAGAATGGTCATTTAGGAATTGTGCTGGATGGTAGCAAATGCCCATAGAATTGTACCCCATGAGACAATGGCGCTGGAATTCTGATGTCCCGGTTCCGTACGAAGTTTCTACGGACCCGGGAAGGCATCGGAAAAGCCGATTTTCAGCAGGCAATGCACATGCGCTGAAATCCGGCTTTTCCAATCTGTCAAGTTTCTGGCTTAACAGATCCAACGCATATCAGGAGCAAAGACACTTGCAGGGCAAGATTTCCGATATTTACGAATATCTTGCCCAGCAAATGTCCTTTAAAATCTTGCGCCTGAAAAAGCAGGCATATAGCCTACTTTTACAGGTGCAATTGTTTAAAAATACACAAAAACATTTAAAAATAAAGTTATAAAAACAAATGTTATTGTTAAAAACCCTCCCCACTTAATTAAAAAAACGGTTTAAAAAGTCGAGAAAATATATTTTTTTATAACAACTTTAATTTAAATGAATGTTAAATATGTAGTTTATATTCTATTTTTTATTGTGTCTTGGGTGTTTGTGGGGGGGTTTCTCATTCATAGTGATTGGAGTTCCGGACTATGCTACACCTGATTGGCAGCTGTCATCAGATCCCGGCCTGCGCACGTCCCCACGTGCACGCACTGCGACACGCAGTCACGAGAGGCCTCAGGCTCGGAAGTTCCAACGGGCGCAGCAGCAACAGGTAAGTGCTCATCTTTTTTCTCTTTTTCTTTCGTTTGCCCACGGGAAGAGCTCAACTGGAATATCAGAGCCAATGTCTTCAAAAGAGGAGAGGAGAAAAACGTAGAGGGGGGAAAAAATTCTACTGCAGCATTGCAGTCTGAAATTATGCTTCCGGAATTATAGTTGCACCTAATGAGACTTCAAGGAATTTCTGCTACCTGCATATCTTCCCAATATTGCACCTCTAGTTTCAATTCTAGTTGCTTATGCTGCTCTACCTATTGGTAGTTAAAACATTCAACAACATCTATTTTTTCCCTAACTAAAATGAAATATTCGAAAGGCACGTTATTCCTTATGTACCTTATAAGTATATTTAGGCAGAAATGATGGAATTCTGTGAATTTCTGTAAATGTGGGTTGTCTTGAATTTTAAGTTTAGATATTACAGAAAAGTTGACAATCACTTCCATTGCACAATTACTCACTTAACCATTAGCACCTAACAGTTAGTGTTATTGCATATGTTCAGTATAGCTGCTAAACCTTAAACTGTTGCTGGCTGGATTTATTGTACCAACCATTTAATGTTCCTTTTTTCAGGAAAATAATATTAAGCAAGTAATCATTGAGGATCATTGAGGATCTTTTCATCTCGAGCAGTTTATATGTTAGCATGTGTGAAAATGTTGCTTCTTCCCAGGGTATGCACCCACTGGTGCATGAAAAGTATTGTGAGGTCCTCACTGAGTCATTCTTTTCATGAAGATCCACATAAGAAATGGTACTGTTCCAGCAAAAAGTACATTTTCCATATGTAATAACAAATTATTTATCATTATTGCAAATATAGAATTTTTAATTGCCTCTTCCTGGCTGTCCTCAACCTCTCTCCATCAATTAATTCCTTTTGAATTAGCAACATAGAAACATAGAAAATAGGTGCAGGAGTAGGCCATTCGGCCCTTTAAGCATGCACCACCATTCAATAAGATCATGGCTGATCATTCACCTCAGTACCCCCTTTCCTGCTTTCTCTCCATACCCCTTGATCCCTTTAGCCATCAGGGCCATACCTAACTCCCTCCTGAATATATCTAATGAACTGGCATCAACAACTCTCTGCGGCAGGGAATTCCAAGGGTTAACAACTCTCTGAGTGAAGAAGGTCCTAAATGGCTTACCCCTTATCCTTAGACTGTGACCCCTGGTTCTGGACTTCCCCAACATCAGAAACATTCTTCCTGCATCTAACCTGTCCAATCCCAACAGAATTTTATATGCTTCTATAAGATCCCCTCTCATTCTTCTAAACTCCAGTGAATACAGGCCCAGTCGATCCAGTCTCTCCTCATATGTCAGTCCTGCCATCCCACGAATCAGTCTGGTGAACCTTCGCTGCACTCCCTCAATAGCAAGAACGTCCTTCCTCAGATTAGGAGACCAAAACTGAACACGATATTCCAGGTGAGGTCTCACTGCATTAAGACCTCCGTGCTCCTATACTCAAATCCCCTAGCTATGAAGGCCAACATGTCATTTGACTTCTTCACCGCCTGCTGTACCTGCATGCCAACTTTCAATGAGTGATGTACCATGACACCCAGGTCTCGTTGCACCTCCCATTTTCCTAATCTGCCGCTATTCAGATAATATTCTGTCTTCATGCTTTTGCCATCAAAGTGGACAACCTCACATTTATCCACATTATACTGCATCTGCCATGCATTTGCCAACTCACCTAACCTGTCCAAGTCACTCTGCAGCCTCTTCGCATCCTCCTCACAGCTCACACTGCCACCCAGCTTAGTGTCATCTGCAAACTTGGAGATATTACACTCAATTCCTTCATCTAAATCATTGATGTATATAGTAAATAGCTGGAGTGCCAGCACTGAGCCTGCCATTCTGAGAAGGACCTATTTATCCCTACTCTCTGCTTCCTGTCTGCCAACCAGTTCTCTATCCATGTCAATACATTACCCCCAATACCATGTGCTTTAATTTTGCACACTAATCTCTTGTGTGGGACCTTGTCCAAAGCCTTTTGAGAGTCCAAATATACCACATCCACTGGTTCTCCCTTGTCCACTCTACCAGTTACATCTTCAAAAAATTCTAGAAGATTTGTCAAGCATGATTTCCCTTTCATAAATCCACGCTGACTTGGACCGATCCTGTCACTGCTTTCCAAATGCGCTGCTATTTCATCTTTAATAATTGATTCCAACATTTTCCCCACTACCGATGTCAGGCTAACCGGTCTATAATTACCCGTTTTCTGTCCCTCCTTTTTTTAAAGTGGTGTTACATTAGCTACCCTCCAGTCCATAGGAACTGAACCAGAGTCGATAGACTGTTGGAAAATGATCACCAATGCATTCACTATTTCTAGGGCCACTTCCTTAAGTACTCTGGAATGCAGACTATCAGTCCCTGGGGATTTATTGGCCTACAATCCCATAAATTTCCCTAACACAATTTCCTGACTAATATGGATTTCCTTCAGTTCCCCCTTCTCGCTGGACCCTTGGTCCCCTAGAATTTCCAGAAGGTTATTTGTGTCTTCCTTCGTGAAGACAGAACCAAAGTATTTGTTCAATTTGTCTGCTATTTCTTTGTTCCCCATTATAAGTTCACCTGATTCTGACTACAAGGGACCTATGTTTGTCTTCACTAATCTTTTTCTCTTCACATATCTATAGAAGCTTTTGCAGTCACTTTTTATGTTCCCAGAAAGCTTCTCATACTCTATTTTCCCCCTCTAATTCAACCCTTTGTCCTCCTCTGTTGAATTCTAAATTTTTCCAGTCCTCAAGTTTGCTGCTTTTTCTAGCCAATTTATATGCCTCTTCCTTGGATTTAACATTATCCCAAATTTCCCTTGGTAGTCACGGTTGAGCCACCTTCCCCGTTTTATTTTTACTCCAAACAGAGATGTACAATTGTTGAAGTTCATCCATGTGATCTTTAAATGTTTTCATTGCCTGTCCACCGTCAAACCTTTAAGTATCATTCGCCAGTCTTTTCTAGCCAATTCATGTCTCATATCATTGAAGTTACCTTTCCTTAAGTTCAGGACCCTAGTCTCTGAATTAACTGTGTCACTCTCCATCTTAATAAAGAATTCTACCATATTATCGTCACTCTTCCCCAAGGGGCCTCGCACAACAAGATTGCTAATTAGTCCTTTCTCATTACACATCACCCAGTCTAGGATGGCCAGCACTCTAGTTGGTTCCTCAACATATTGGTCAAGAAAACCATCCTGAATACACTCCAGGAAATCCTCCTCCACTGTATTGCTACCAGTTTGGTTAGCCCAATCTATATGTAGATTAAAGTCGTGCATGATAATTGCTGTACCTTTATTGCATGCATCCCCAATTGCTTGTTTGATGCTGTCCCCAAATTCACTACTACTGTTTGGTGGTCTGTACACAACTCCCAACTAGTGTTTTATGCCCCTTGGTAATCCGCAGCTCTACCCATACAGATTCCACATCATCTAAGCTAATGTCCTTCCTTACTATTGCGTTAATTTCCTCTTTAACCAGCAACAATACCCCACCTCCTTTTCCTTTCTGTCTATCCTTCCTGAATGTTGAATACCCCTGGATGTTGCGTTCCCAGCCTTGGTCACCCTGGAGCCATGTCTCTGTAATCCCAATTATATCATATTCGTTAATAGCTGCCTGCGTAGTTAGTTCGTCCACCTTATTACGAATACTCATCACATTGAGGCACAGTGCCTTCAGGATTGTCTTTTTAACACTTTGTCCCTTTAGAATTTTGCTGTAATGTGGCCCTTTTTGATTTTTGTCTTGGATGTCTCTGCCCTCCAATTTATTTTTCTTCTTTCTATCTTTTGCGTCTGCCCCCATTCTACTTACCTCTGTCTCCCTGCATAGGTTCCCATCTCCCTGCCATATTAGTTTAACCCCTCCCCAACAGCATTAGCAAACACGCCCCTAGGACCTTGGTTCCAGTCCTGCCCAGGTGCAGACCGTCCGATTTGTACTGGTCCCACCTCCTCAATAAATAACCATTGCATTGTGGAAGGTGAGAAAAATAGATAAGGGGGCCGAAATTCAGTTCCCCAAAAAGGCCACTTACTGCCGGAAAGCGATGGCCAGACAACAGAGTTGAGCGGCCGCCAATCTTTGGTCCAATGGCCACTGCCAGCGAAATTCAGCTCAGGCATTTTTGCAGCAGTGCTCACTTCCGCTCCGCTCCCCCCACTTCTGCCACAGTAGTGTTCATGCGGCCGTAACGACGCAATCAGAGCGCGCGCCGCTGCCTCTCTGCCCCGGAAGCCAAATTCACCATAAAAAAACAACCTGCTGCTGACGGTGCCCCCGACAGATTTTTGTGTTGGAGCACTGTGCAGGGCTGCTCGAGACCATCAGCGGAGGAGAAAGGAGTTTTGATGGAATTGAGAATTTTGTGTCGTAAAATTTGGGAGTTGTAAAAACTGTTGCGGACTTGTGAAAACGTTTGCTGACTTTTGAAAAGTTTCTCACTCGCCCTTTTGACATCAGCACTGATTACGCGTGGCCTGGGGGCCTCATTCTGTACTCCGCAGAGGCCTCATAATGAGGGTTGAGCTTGCAGACACAATGGGCTCAATGTTAGCAGGGCAATGCCTAGTCTATATTGTATGAGGGAAGGAGGCATGAAGGAGAAGGCAGTGCCGTTGGCAACGGGTCCAGAGAAAGCGGACCAGGGAGGCAGCAGGCATGACTGCCCAACATGGAGAAGGGTGTGGAGATAGCCGCAGACCTCAAGGCAGAGAGGTTGTCCAGGAAGGAGCAGGATTGAGGAGGAGGGTCAGGTAAGCTGACCCGCCACCGCGCCCCCCCCACCCCCGCACTCCTGCACCAGATAGTGGGCGAGGAGCCAGATGCTTGCCAGTTTCAGCCTGCAGAGGCTCAGGAGCATCAACAGGAAGAGGGAGAAGGCAATTAGCCAGCTGCCATCAAAGGGGCCCAGCACAGACCTGGGGGAAGGAGGTCCTATCATGCAAGAGTGTACCGACATCAGTTTTCCTTCCTGGAGCTAAGCGATGAGCAATGTCTGCAAAGACTCCGATTCAGGAAGGACATCCTGAGGAAGCTGTGCTCTCTCCTGCGGCGAGATCTGCAACCTCAGACAAGACTGAGGATAGCTCTGAGCGTTGAAACAAAAGTAACCATTGCACTGAACTTCTATGCAACTGGCTCTTTCCAGCCTGCAACTGCAGACATTTCTAATATCTCTCAGTTCTCCGCCCATCGCTCAATCCGTCAAGTGACAGATGCTCTCTACAGGAGAAGAGTGCAATACATTAGTTTCCCGATGAGCAGGGAGAAGCCGGTGGAGCAGCAGACTAGATTTTTCCAGGGTGCAGGGCGCCATCGACTGTACACTCGTTGGTCTGAGGGTGCCACAAACACATGCGGAGATGTTTATGAATCAAAAGGGATTCCACTCCCTGAATGTGCAGCTGGTGTGCGACCACCAGCGCAGGATCATGGCAGTTGATGCCCGGTATCCCGGCAGCAGCCTTCATCCTGCGCCAGAGCAGTGTGCCGCCGTCTTCTCGGGCCCAAACCAGGATTGTGGGTGGCTGCTTGGGGACAAGGAATATCCCCTATCCACTTGGCTGCTGACTCGACTTCGCAACCCCAGGATTGTTGGCGAACATGCTTACAATGAATCTCATTCCGCCACCAGGTTCATAATTGAGTACTGCATCGTGATCCTCAAGCAGAGGTTCCGTTGCCTGGACCACTCTGGTGGAGTGATGCAGTACTCGCCTGAGCGGGTCTCCCTGTTTGTAATCGTCTGCTGCATGCTTCGCAACCTGACAATCATGAGGGGACAGCCAATTGTGGTCGATCCAGCAGTAGCACCTCAGGAGGAAGCACAAGAGGAGGAAGAGAAGGAGTCGCAGGAGGAGGAGGAGGAGGAACAGAACGCGCATCACCAGCCCCCCAGGAGTCGTCGTCGCCATCCCAAACCTGCAAGTAAAGTACAGACCCATCTCATCGCTGCTCGGTTCAGATGATTTAATGCCCACATGATCCTTCAGCTTTGCTTTTCCATGGCCATCCCAATGAGTCCCTTCAAACATCATTGCCCACCATTAAATTATACACCTGCCCAGATACAGGAAGACAAAATAAAGATTTAATACATAATAAACAACAGTGTAAAAAACGAACACAACATCATTTCTCACCCTTGTGCATTACCTTATAACCCCTCTACTACTATGCCACAGTGTCTCCCCGGTGGCTACCTCATGGGTCTGGGAAGGCTGCTGTGTTTCCTGTGTGGAAGCTACAGATTTCCTTCTAGGAAGCCCTCGACCATCTCTGGCCCTGCAAGCTCTTGAACCCTCCTGGGTGGCTTCAGTTGGCATTGGCTTGGGCAAGTCCATGCTTGGAAGCAATGGCAGAGTAACAGGTCTGGGGTCAGGAATGCTGTGATCCTGACAGAGCACCTCATCAGGATCCTGGTCTGAGGAGCCTGCGTCATTCCCTGGGGGCACACCACCATCACCACCATTCTGAGCGAGCTCGAGTCAGTGCTGTGGCGCCACACCAGAAGGTCCCTGTTATAT
The DNA here is from genome assembly GCF_044704955.1 of Pristiophorus japonicus. Taxonomy (NCBI): domain Eukaryota; kingdom Metazoa; phylum Chordata; class Chondrichthyes; family Pristiophoridae; genus Pristiophorus; species Pristiophorus japonicus. Next base: position 173,909,266 of record NC_091977.1, on the reverse strand, counting down.
ATGTAAACTTGTATATACCTTGTATAGCCAACAGAGGGCACTTCCCCTAAAGTCCCAAGGGATCCCATGATCCCTTGGGCGCACAGGTACTTAAGGAGGCCTCACAAGCTGGAGAGGCACTCTGGAGACCTGCAATAAGACTAAGGTCACACTTTACTTTGAGCTCACAATATCCAGTCAGACGCCTTATTCATATATAACAACTAGCGACGAGATACAGATAACGAACCCAACAATGCAGAGAACAGTGGGCATCCTGGAGAAATTTTCGGAGGGAGATGAATTGGGAAACCTTCATGGAGGGACTCGACCAATACTTCTTGGCCAACGAGCTGGAAGGAGAAGCGAATGCTGCTAAACAAAGGGGGATTCTCCTCACTGTCTGCAGGGCACCAACGTATGGCCTCATGAAAAATCTGCTTGCTCCAGCAAAACGCACAGAGAAATCATATGATGATTTGTGCACACTGATCCGGGAGCATCTGAACCCAAAGGAAAACGTTCTGATGGCGAGGTACCAGTTCTGAAGATCTGAAGGCCAGGAAGTGGTGAGTTATATCGCCGAGCTAAGATGCCTTGCAGGACATTGCGAATTTGAAGAACATTTGAACCACATGCTCAGAGACTTTTTCGTACTTGGCATTGGCCATGAAGTGATACTTCGCAAACTTTTGACTGTAGAGACCCCAACCTTGAGTAAGGCCATAATGATAGCCCAGGCGTTCATTGACACCAGTGACAATATGAAGCAAATCTCTCAGCATACGAGTGCTACTACAAGTACCATGAACAAAGTGATGTTGTTTTCAAATCACAACGTACAGGGCAGGCCCCACATGCCTGCAGCTGCACATCCGCAGATTTCTCAGAGCTCACCATCAAGGGTGATGAATGCAAGGCTATTACACCTTGTTGGCGCTGCGGGGGTGATCATCATTTCCATTCATGCCGCTTCAAAGGGTACGTTTGCAACGTCTGTGGAACAATGGGACACCTCCAATGTATAGGCGAGCTGCAAACCCTGTTAATCCTGCAAACCATCATGTTGCAGAGGAGGACAGATCCACAGCGGATCACGATGAACCAGAGCCTCAGACCGAGGAGGCAGAGATATATGGAGTGCACACATTTCCCACAAAGTGTCCCCCGATAATGCTGAAGATTGAACTAAATGGACTCTTGGTGTCAATGGAGCTGGACATAGGCATGAGCCAGTCTATTATGAGCAAACAGACTTTCGAAAAATTGTGGTGCAGCAAGGCCTCAAGTCTTGACTCCCATTCACATGAAACTGAGAACTTACACAAAGGAACTGATTTCCATAATTGGCAGTGCTACTGTAAAGGTCTCCTACGATGGAGCGGTGCACAAGCTACCACTCTGGGTGGTACCGGGTGATGGTCCTACGATGCCTGGCAGGAACTGGCTGGGAAAGATACTCTGGAACTGGGATGACGTCTGAGTGCTATCGCCCGCTGACGACACTTCGTGTGCCCAGGTCTTAAACAAGTTCCCTTCGCTGATCGAACCAGGCATCGGGAAGTTTCAAGGAGCAAAAGTGCAGATCCACCTAATTCCGGGGGTGCGACCCATTCATCACAAGGTGAGAGCAGTACCGTACATGATGAGAGAAAGGGTAGAGATCGAGCTGGACCGGCTGCAATGAGAGGGCATCATTTCGCGATCGAATTCAACGGGTGGGCCAGTCCGATTGTTCCAGTCCTCAAGGGAGATGGCACCGTCAGAATCTGTGGTGATCACAAAGTAATGATCAATCATTTCTCCCTGCAGGATCAATACCCACTACCAAAGGCAGATGACATTTTTGCTACGTTGGTGGGAGGAAAGACGTTCACGAAGCTGGACTTGACCTCGGCCTACATGACGCAGGAGCTGGAGGAATCATCGAAGGGCCTCACTTGCATCAACACACACAAAGGTCTCTTCATTTATAACAGATGCCCATTTGGAATTTGATCAGCCGCGGCGATATTCCAGAGAAACATGGAAAGCATAATGAAGTCGGTCCTGCGCACATTGGTCTTCCAGGATGACATCTTGGTTACAGGTCGGAACACAGTCGAGCATCTGCAGAACCTGGAGGAGGTTCTTAATCGACTCAAGCACATGGGGCTCAGGTTGAAACACTCGAAGTGCGTTTTCCTGGAGCCTGAAGTGGAGTATCTGGGGAGAAGAATCGCAGCGGACGGCATTAGGCCCACCGATTCGAAGACGGAGGCAATCGAGAACGCACTGAGGCCACAGAACGTGACGGAGCTGCGGTCGTTTCTAGGACTCCTGAACTACTTTGGTAACTTCTTACCGGGTCTCAGCACACTCTTAGAACCACTGCACGCCTTACTGCGTAAAGGAGACGAATGGGTATGGGGTAAAAGCCAAGAAAATGCCTTTGTAAAAGCTAGAAAATTGTTATGCTTAAACAAATTACTTGTGCTGTATGATCCATGTAAGCGTTTGGTACTAGCATGTGATGTGTCGTTGTATGGCGTCGGGTGTGTATTGCAACAAGCTAATGAATCAAGGAAATTGCAACTGGTTGCTTATGCATCCAGAAGTCTGTCTAAGGCTGAGAGAGCCTACAGCATGATCGAAAAAAAAGCGTTAGCATGTGTCTATGGGGGTGAAGAAAATGCATCAATATTTGTTTGGGCTAAAATTTGAATTGGAAACGGACCATAAGCCACTAATATCCCTGTTTTCCGAGAGTAAGGGGATAAATACGATTGCATCGGCCTGCACCCCGAGATGGGCGCTCAGGTTGTCCGCATACAATTATGTCATCCGCCACAGGCCCGGCACAGAAAATTGTGCCGATGCACTCAATAGGCTGCCATTGCCCACCACGGGGGTGGAAATGGCGCAGACCGCAGATTTAGTTATGGTTATGGAAGCATTCGAGAGTGACCAATCACCCATCACAGCCTGACAGATTAGAACCTAGACGAGCCAGGACCCCTTACTTTCCCTCGCAAAAAATTGTGTGCTTCACGGGAGCTGGTTCAGTGTCCCAGTGGAAATGCAGGAAGAGATAAAGCCGTACCAGCGGTGCAAAGGTGAAATGTCTATATAGGCAGACTGCCTTTTGTGGGGCAATTGGGTACTGGTCCCCAAGGAGGGCAGAGACACCTTCAGCAGTGACCTCCACAGTACCCACCCAGGGATTGTAATGATGATACCACGTGTGGTGGCCCGGTATCGACGCGGATTTAGAGTCCTGCGTGCACAGATGTAACACATGCTCGCAGCTAAGCAATGCACCCAGGGAAGCGCCACTAAGTTTATGGTCTTGGCCTGCCAAACCGTGGTCCAGGGTCCATGTTGACTATGCATGCACATTTTTGGGTAAAATGTTCCTCGTGGTTGTAAATGCATACTCCAAATAGATTGAATGTGAGATAATGTCGGCAAGCATGTCCGCTGCCACGACTGAACGGGTCATGTTTTACCAGTGCCGAGTTCAAAGAGCTCATGACCTGTAACGCGATCAAACATGTTACATCTGCCCCATTCAATGCAGCATCCAATGGTCAGGCAGAGAGAGCAGTGCAAACTATCAAGCAGGGCCTGAAGAGTGTAACTGAAAGCTCACTGCAGACTCGCCTATCGTCCTGCTTAGCTACCGCACGAGACTCCACTCGCTCACTGGGATCCCACCTGCTGAACTGCTCATGAAAAGGGTACTTAATACAAGACTCTCGTTAGTTCACCCTGATCTACATGAACAGGTAGAGAGCAGATGGCTTCAACAAAATTCATATCATGATAGCGCAAATGTGTCACGCGAAATTGAAATTAATGATCCTGTATTTGTATTGAATTATGGACAAGGTCCCAAGTGGCTTCTCGGCACTATTGTGGCCAAAGAGGGGAGCAGGGTGTTTTGGATCAAACTTTCAAATGGACTCATTCACCAGAAACACTTGGACCAAATTAAACTCAGATTCACAGACTATCCTGAGCAACCCACTTTGGACCCTACCTTCTTTGACCCCTAACATACACACCAGTGGCAACCGACACCGCGGTTGTCCACGAAGCAGAACCCATCACCCGTGGCAGCCCAGCAGGACTCAGCTCACCAGGCAGCCCAGCAAGGCCAGCTGGACAGCAGCCCAGCGAGGTCCCAACAAACGATTCACCAAAACCAGCATTTGCACCGAGACAATCAACCAGAGAAAGAAAGGCCCCAGATCGACTCACCTTGTAAATAGTTACACTGTTGACTTGGCGGGGAGTGTTGTTAGGTATGTAAACTTGTATATACCTTGTACAGCCACCAGAGGGCTCATCCCCTGGAGTCTCAAGGGATCCCACAATCCCTTGGGAGCATAAGTACTTAAGAAGCCCTCACAGGCTGGAGAGGCACTCTGGAGACCTACAATAAAAGACTACGGTCATGCTTTACTTTGAGCTCACAGTATCCAGTCAGACTCTTTACTCATATATAACAGTCCCCATGGACCATATCAGACCCAGTCATGAAAGCAACACTGAGGTGTTGGGTAGCACCCAGCTGAGACTGCATGAGAGCATCCACAGTCTCAAAGCCACCAGACATGGCAGCAGTAAGACGCTCTGTGGCCTGTTGCCCAGAAAGCATAAGAGCATTCTGAGTTTCCAGGGCTGCGATCATCCTATCCAAAGCAGCAATGATGTGCTCATTCACTTGCGCCTGTGCTGTAAAGGCAGCTGCCACATTGCCCACGACAAGCGGCATCACAGCTGCATCCGCACGGTTACTCTGGGAGTCCACCATCGCCTGCACACTGGCAATGATGTGCTCCACGGTGTGTGCAGAGCTGTCGACAATGTAGGAGGTGGACTCCTCCACACTCCTGACCACTTCCAACCTCTTCGGCACCCTTGCCACTGCCCCCAACATCTGGGAATGCATGGCCTCCACCCTTCTTTCATAAGCCCCAACATCGATGGGCTCGTCTGAGTCCTCCTCAGCAGAACTCCGGTGTGGACTCGCCACACCCCTCCGGAGAGCTCACGCCCAAGGATCCCTCTGCCCGTCACCATGCTGCAGCCCACTAGGCCCTGGTGCAACACCCAGTGCAGACCCCTCTGCTATCTCTACTAAATCCGACCGTGTGCTCCCGTAATCTGAGCTGGCGCGTGTAAGTGGAAGCAGTGACGCAGTTCTGCCAGCAGTGTTCCCCTCTTCCTCTGCCTCATCTGAGGTGGCACCATCAGATGGAGGGGGTGCTCCAGGGTCTCATCCATGCTCGAGCCGCCAATGTCCTCTAGTGTGTCAGGATCCCCATGGCTTTCAGTGCCCTCAAGGCTGTTGTCCAGGCCTTCCCTCCCAGGCTCCATGTCATCTTTTCCCTGGCCTCAGCTGCCACTGCCTTCAAGGCTGTTCTCCTGCATTGCCCTCCCACTCACACCAGCACTAGGCCCCTCTCATTGGCTGTCACTCGACCTTTCATCTGCAAGCATAAATGGCTTTCAGAAGGAAATCCACTGAAGGCACTGGTGCTTTCAGGAAGAGGTAGCATTAAAGGAGGGCCTCACTTACCCATGCTGCCCGCAATGAGATCGGCAGTACCGGAGGTCACAGGGAGGGCAGCATGTCTGCCCACTCGCACCTCTACCCTCTCCTCCAGAGGTGTCAAGATCTGAATCTCAAGCTCGTCAACACCAGTCCTCCTTTGCTCCATCCGGTTGTGCGCAACCTTGGCCTGCAAAACAAAGAATGGTTGGTGAGTAGCAGTTTCATGAGGCATCAGAAATGAGTGCACACGTGTGTATCCCTGACATGCAGCTGTAACTGTGAAAGGGAGCCACCATTGCAAGAACACACACATATATATACATGCCTCAACAGTGAAATGCTGCTTCAGTGACGATATAGTGAATCTGGGAAATAAGAGAACGATGAAGAACAGCCTCGCAGATGGAAGGTCAGCAGTTAGTGCAATGGGTACTCACTTTCATCAGACGGATGATATCGTTCATCCTTTTTCGGCACTGGGTGGTGGTTCGGTCATGAATGGAGATCCCTGAGACCTCCACAGCTGTCTCTCTCCAGGCATTGGTGAAGACCTCACGAGTCAGTCTGCTTGTGTCGGGGTACAGCACTCGCCTCCTTCCCTCCACAGCCTGCATCTGTGTCTCGAGTTCTGCATCCGAAAAACAGGTTGTCCTCCTTGCTACAGCTCCAGCAGCCATGGACTTCAATCAAACACCTTCCCTGCTCAGGGCCCAACTGCAAACCCTGGCCTTTAAGAAGGCCAAGGAGCAGTGCCTTGTTAAGAACAAATCAAGAGAAGGTGAATTTCCCCATGCAAACTCCGCTCCAAGCTCTCCACCTGCACCACTGCAAAGTGCCGATTCCCGCCGGCCAATACTGCTGGACGCCATTTTTTTTTTAATCGTTGAATTTCGGTTGAATGGCTGCAGCAGCCGTTGCAGCGGTAATGGAGGCCAAATAGCGCCCTGTTTCAGGCAGACCTGGATTTCGGCCCCAAGCTGATTAGTGCCTCCTGAGTTAGAGGACCCCAGTTTCAATGTCATTTGTACTGAGCTTCAGAGACAAAATCACACAGCAAAGTAAAGCTAGCAGGGTCAGAAGGCAACCTAATTCAGTGCAACAGGGTATGAGACAATGGCTGAGGAAAGAACATTGTTTAGCATTTGTAATAAGAGGCCGAAACACATCAGCCATGGTACATTTGGATAGTCAGAGCCTCAGTACTAAAGCTAACAATGTGCTTTATACTGCCACACGTGTCAGCTGTGGCTCAGTGGGTATTACACTCTAAGTGGAAGGGGCTAGGAGTGAGCAGGTGCTGCTGATTACTGCAGGAATTGGAGTGAGCTTGTAAAAAGTGGTGATCGGTTTTTGGGTTGTTTTTTTAAACAAATTTTAGGGCCTTTTTGGCCCATAAACCTCAGTCAGATGGGTGCTGAGGGTTCTGGTGTGCTGGGCCTCTCAGAGGACAATGCTCCCAGTGTGAATTTAATCAGGGGAGAAAATGTCTTGAGAAGGGAGAATAAAAGGCCCAAAGATTTGGGCCGGGACCCCAGGAGGTTTGGAAAAGAAAACACAGTGGTGGTTAACTGTCTGGATAAGGAGATGCGAGCTTCGGATATTATCCAGGCAGTACATGAGGACTGTGGTGAGGGAAGTTGCTTTGCTTGCTGACCAAAGCCAAATGTTGGATTCAAAGTGACAGTCAGTGGCTGAGTGGAGGTGGAAAGGCTTCTACTGAGCCTGAAGGTTGGTGAGAAGTACTTGGATGTATCTTTGCTATATTCCGAAGAGGTGGTAGTTTCATCCTTAAACCTGCCAGTTTATATTGAGGACAATGTGCTGATAAAAAAGTTGGAGTCGTGGGACATTAAACTTTACTTAGTAATAAAGAAGAGATACTATCCTGGAACGTGGGTAACCGGTGGAACCCGTTATGTAAAAATACGGTTCCCAGAGGGGGTGAAATCATTATCCTACAACATGAAATTTGAGACAGCGGAAGAAGTGCAGTACTTCCAGGGTCTGCATGATAACCAGGTGAAGGTTTGCTATTACTGTCTTGGACATGACCATTTAGTAAGAAGCTCTCCAGATCTGTACGGTTATAACTGTGGCAAGTCTGGACACATCGCTCGGAACGGTAAGGCAGAGAGCTGTGTGGTTTGTCGCAAAGGCCCCACTCACTGTGAGTGTGAGGCAGAAGGAAGCTCCTTGAGCGACGAGGCGATGGGAGAAGGAGCAGGAGGTATGAGCGGAGTGGCCAGAAGAGCGGAGCAGGAGGAGGACACAGCCGCCGAACGGAATGAGGAAAGAACGCAAGAAGAGGCAGAAAATTGCGGAGCAGAAAACAGGATGGGGATGGTGGAAAATATACCAAGTATGGTGGAAAAGGACAAAGTCAGTGAAGGACATCACGGGTCAGGTGTCCGTGGGGGGACCAAAGGTGGATACGGGGTAAGTGTAAGTACTCCAAAGAGAGACGGGGTGTTGCACATTTTGGGGAGCAGGAGGGGCCAAGACCAGGAGACGGTGCAAGAGGCAGGAGACTTAAAGGAGTAGCAGGATGGGAGCTGAGGGACAAAGATTCCAAAAGGGAGCAAGATGGGTGGAGAAGCGCCATTGTCCCAGAGAGAAGAAACGGGGAGCAAGGGTCAGCGGTGGAGGTGAGGCCGAAGGGAGTGGCATTGTTGGAGAAACTATGTTAGCAGGAGGACTTTCTAAGAGAGATTCTGTATCTGATGGGGCACAGGGATGGGAGATTATCGAAGAGCTTGAGAGTGAGGAGTCAGAGGAGGATGGAGACATGGGGCTAGACTTCCACTTCACATCGCCCAAAATGGATCTCTATCACCCATTTTGAGCAAAAAGTGGAAACAAGGCCCGAAATATCGCCGGAAAAATAGGCCCCCAAGTTTCCACTATGATCGCTGAGATGATCGCCCAAATGATCGCCCACACAAGGCTCATCCCAAGTTTCAGCACTTAGCATGCACTTCGCTGGGCCGATGCAAGGCCCAAAAGAGTGCTCAAAAGAGAGGGAAATGGGCACTACGGATACCATTTTTAGCCTCTGAGGAAGGGTGGAGAATTGTTCTGAGTTATTTAGAGAGTAAAATTGAAGCCAATTGGACTCAGAAATTTGGGACAGGGAATATAAATAGGTATTATCACATTATCTATGCTAAATAGATCATATGATATATTGGAATTATTTAATAAACAGTTTTTACACACTGAAGTTATGTAATGATATTCCGTGGTGAAACAGAATAAACAAACAAATCTGCATGAAGAACATATATTGTAAAACTTATGTAAATAAGAGAGAAGGTACAAAAGTTGTAGAAAGCTTTTTTTATTCGCAAAAATATATATTTTTTTAAGAACTAATGAACAACACCCTCCCTCCAACCCCCCAGCCCCCCGCACCAACCCACCCTTCCCTCAAAATCCCCAAAACATTAGAAGAAGAATAAATTCAACATTTTAAAGAACAAGTGGCCATTTAAGTCATGCTAACAAGTGACCGTTTCAGTCATGATAACAAGTGACCATTTCAGTCATGACAACAAGTGACCATTTCAGTCATGACAACAAGTGACCATTTCAGTAACGCTAAAAAGTGACCATTTCAGAAAGAATGGAAAGTGAACAGTTAAGTCATGATAAAAAGTGAACAGGTGAACATTTAACTATTGAATACAATTGGCCAATTTAGTAACAATAACAATAACAAGAGTATAATAAATTGATAACAGCAAGTGAACATTTTAAAACAAGTGAACTACACAGAAAAGGACTACCCCCTCCCTACGTGTGGCCACGTTTCCCTCCAGATCCTGTCCCACCCCGTGTTCGCACCCCACCCGCCCGTTTTGGTCTACGCAGACCGACACCAAGACGTCGTGCAGAGTGGGATGTCAAGACTTCCTGCTGTGGTGGAGGTGATGGAGAGGAAGCGGAAGCCTGAGGCTCTTCTCCCGAGTCCGGAGGAACTGTGCCCTCCGTACTCGCTTGCGTGCTCGGAGTTTCGCTGCGAGCAGACACGACACCTTGGGGTGCAGCGCCGTGTCCAGCCAGCAACGCATGCCGTAGGGCATTGGTTGTGGCTGTCTGCTGCCGAATAGCCTCCAAGGTCTCCTTTGCAGCTCAGAAGACCAGTTGGAGAAGTTCTGGCAGAACTGGCTCTAGTTCGCTGAGAACTGGCTCCAGTTCGCAGAGAATTCCTCGAATCCGTGGATAAGGTCGCGACCAATCGCGACCGTCTCCCAGCACAGGGAAATCAAGCTCTCTGTCTGGCCCTCCAAGGTAAGCAATTGCTCGCCACTTTGACCAGACCTCCGTGGGGTCGGCGTTTGCAATGTGACATGCCTTGGCGTCGCCATCTGCACACCGCTTGTTCCTGGTGCTTCTTCCATCTCAACTGAGATGGTCGCAGGTTGTTGTCCCCTCACAAAAAAAGTCTCTTCTTTCTCCGTCTCCTCCTCCTCCTCCTCCTCCTCCTGCTGAAGCACAGCAGCAGGAGTCTGCAGTCGCTCCTCTTCTTCTTCAGCCTCCTGCGATATATGAGATGGTTCAGTGGTAGTGGACTCCACTGACTCGACAACTACTTGACCTTTAATTTGATAAACAACGATTAACTATTCAAATCATTGCATTACAATTTTTCTCAAACTCAAAACATTGTAATGCTTTCCATTACCCCATATGCACAGGTGATCACAAGTTTTAACATGACCTAACTTGACCTCATTCGAACATCTATAGTACATCACCATTATATATCAGATTATATTATAATTGCATGACATTACATTGTCATTGCATAACATTGCATAACATCAAATTACATTTTAATTGCATAACATTACATCGTAACTACGATATGTTCAGTATTTACTAATGATTCACACATTGAACAATGCACATTTCTCATTACTCACATGTCTCAAGGATGGGTTCGGCCACACCACGGGATGTGACCGAACGGCTTTCTGGCCCCACCAAGGCCACCGCGAGCTCCTCATAAGCACTTAAACTGTGCACCATGGCAGAGCCCTCGCCCGTCCTGCGCTGCTCCCGGTTATTGATCGAAATCTTCTTCTGTAAATGATACGATAACATTGCACGGCATAAGCAAATGGATCAGGCGAGTTAAGACATTGAAGACATTTAAGACTGACAGATTAAAATGTTCTATTACAAATTAGCATTACGTTGCATATTTCACATTACAAAATTTAACTTTATGCTGGGTTGCATAAATTTATTCATAATTTAGTTATGTTTAAATGTAACCAAATAACATTGCAGATTCTTGTTACTATTTAGATCATTATAAATTTCAACTTACTCTCGCAGCTGCTAGTAGGCTGTTCCAAAACGTTTGCGGCATTGGTCTGGTGTCCGGGCTTCATTAGATACCGACATGGCCACGTCAGCAATCTCTGCCCAAATCCCCCGATATGCACGGGGTGGAGGTTTCCCATGCCCACCCCGTGTCAGGTCCTCCCACCTGGTGCTGACAACATTCCCGAGGGCCTCATTGGCCTCCTCGCTGAAAGGCTTGGTCCTACGCCTCTCAAGTGATGCCTCCATGTCGATTATTATGAGTTGATTCAGACCACAAAATACCTTCTCCTCTCTCTCTCTCTCTCTCTCGCTCTCTCACCCCAACCCTCACAGAGCTTCTGAGCATGTGTGATGACCCCTGACCTCCCAAAACGTGGGAAGGAGCATCAACCTGAAAAAAAAAATCGACCTGTATATGCGCAGTGATGTGTTGCTAGGGAAGCTTTTTTTTTCATTCACTTCCGTTTTCTTTGGCCAATCGTGAGATCACCGAGAAATCACATCACCCATTTGACATCGCTGGGGTAAGGCCGAGTGGAAAATCGCAAGAAAAAAAATGGGCCTTGAGCCGGTGATCAGCACGGGCGATAGGTCCCGCATCGCTGGAACAAGGCCCATTTTTTTCGGCCTTAACCTGAAAGTGGAAAGTCTAGCCCATGGAATTGGGGGGTGGGGAGGGGGGGCATCATGTGAAAAGGGAAAGGTTAGTGAGGGGCAGAAGGAGGGAGAATAAACTGTTCCACAGCCTAAATTTAATGTAAGGAAGAGGCTGAAACTGCAGGGAAAGTTCAAAGAGGAGGTGAAAAAGAGTCGGAGGCTGCAGGAGAAAGCTGCCCAAAAGGTTGGGAAGGAGCATAAGAGGAGAGAAGGATGAGAGATTAAATGATGATGGGAGGATTATTATTACGAGCAATGATTACATTGGTCTCGATTAATGTGAACGGACTGAGGGGGAGATGAAATTGCAGCAGTTGTTGCAGTGTTTTAAAGGCACTGACCTGTTGTGTCTGCAAGAAACCTTTTGGGATGAGAATATCATAGAAAGAGTTCGGAAGGTTTAGAAGGGAGAAGTGTCTGCAAGTTGCACAAATAATAACCGTAGAGGGCTGGCTGCTTTAATGAGTTTGTCCATGAAAGAGAACATTGCATTGGTGGACAAGGACACTGAGGAGAGATTTTTAGAGCTAAAGGTACAAATGGATGAATTGAATTGTGATCTCTTTAATATCTATGCGCCGAATGACCATTGCAAGTGTCGTGAGTTTTTTCGGCGGTTATTCACAGAAGTGGCAGAGACGGAAAACCCTTGTATAGTGGAGGATTTTAATGTATTTTTATCTCGGTGGACATTTCAGCCCAGGTGACCTTTAAGGATGATAACTCCAGAGAGATGATTGTAAAAATGATGGCAGATTTAAATTTGAGAGACTTATAGAGGGATTGTAACCCCATAAAAATGGAGTTCTCCAGAAGAGGTTGTGTGAGTGATGTTTGAAAACAAAGCCAAATAGATTTTCTGTTTATGTGGGAAGGTTTAAGTTCTGAGGTGCTGAAGATTTATTATAAAAAATATTTTTTAGTGACCACATGGCTTTGGTTCTTAAAATTAGGAACAGCAGGGTGGGAATAACAATTCTAGAGCCCTCTGGATGTCTAGGGACTTATGGGGGAGGATAAAGAAAAAAAGGGAAGCTTATGTCATTTACCGACAACTAAATACTGTAGAATCTCTGGAGGAATATAGCAAGTTCAGAGGTGAAATTAAAAAGGATATTGGGAATGCTAAGAGAGAACATGAAAAATTATTGGCAAGTAAAATCAAAGAAGACCCAAAGATGTTCCATAAATATATTAAGAGCAAGAGGATAACTAAAGTAATGGTAGGGCCTATTAGAGACCATGAGGGTAATCTGTGTGTGGAAGTGGAAGCGGAAGATATGGGTATGGATCTTAATGATTACTTTGCATCTGTTTTCACAAAGGAAAGTGGCAATGTAGATACTGCTATCAAGGAGGAGTATGAAATTCTGGACTAAATAGACAGAGAAAGGAGGTATTGAGGGGTTTGGCAGCTTTGAAAGGTGGATAAGTCCCCAAGCCCGGATGAAATGCATCCCAGGCTTTTGAGCGAAACAAAAGAGGAAATAGCAGAGGCTTTGACTTTTCCAGTCCTCTTTGGATTCAGGCATAGTGCTGGAAGACTGGAGGACTGCTAATGTGGTACCCTTGTTTAAGAAGGGAGAACGGATTTGCCAAGTAATTACAGGCCTGTCAACCTGTCAGCTGAGTGGCAGCGTGAGCTGTGAGGAGGATGCTAAGAGGCTACAGGATGACTTGGACAGGTTAGATGAGTGGGCAAATGTATGACAGATACAGTAGAATGTAGATAAATGTGAGGTTATCACTTTGCTGACAAAAACAGGTAGGCAGAATATTATCTGAATGGTGACAGATTAGGAAAAGGGGAGGTGCAATGAGACCTGGGTGCCATGGTACATCAGTCATTGAAAGCTAGCATGCAGGTACAGCAGGCGGTGAAGAAGGCAAATGGCATGTTGGCCTTCATAGCGAGAGGAATTGAGTATGGGAGCAGGGAGGTCTTACTGCAGTTGTACAGGGCCTTGGTGAGGCCACACCTTGAATATTGTGTACAGTTTTGGTCTCCTAATCTGAGGAAGGACGTTCTTGCTATTGAGGGAGTGCAGCAAAGGTTCACCAGACTGATTCCCGGGATGACAGGACTGACATATGAAGAAAGACTGGATTGACTCGGCTCATATTCAGTGGAATTTAGAAGAATGAGAGGGGATCTCATAGAAACGTATAAAATTCTGACGGGATTGGACAGGTTAGATGCAGGAAGAATGCTCCCAATGTTGGGGAAGTCCAGAACCAGGGGTCACAGTCTAAGGATAAGGGGTAAGCCATTTAGGACTGAGATGAGGAAAAACTTCTTAATTCAGAGAATTGTGAACCTGTAGAATTCTCTACCACAGAAAGTTGTTGAGGCCAGTTCGTTAGATATAATCAAAAGGGAGCTAGATGTGGCCTTTACAGCTAAAGAGATCAAGGTATATGGAGAGAAAGCAGGAATGGGGTACTGAAGTTGCATGATCAGCCATGATCATGTTGAATGATGGTGCAGGCTCGAAGGGCCGAATGGCCCGCTCCTGCACCTATTTTCAATGTTTCTATGTTTCGATGTAATACCTTATTCCCTTACTGGTTAAGAAACTGCTATCTCTGACTTAAATTTATTCAATGACCCAGCTTCCACAGCTCTCTGAGGCAGCAAATGCCACAGATTTACAGCCCTCTGAGAGAAGAAATTCCTCCTCATCTCAGTTTTAAATGGGCAGCCCCTTATTCTAAGATTATGACCTCTAGATCTAGTCTCCTCTATCAGTGGAAACATCCTCACTGCATCCACCTTGTCAAGAATCCTCATAATCTTATACGTTTTGATAAAATCACCTCTCATTCTTCTGAATTCCAATGAGTAGAGGCCTTTCCTCATAAGTCAACCCCCTCATCTCCGGAAACAACCTAGTGAACCTTCTCTAAACTACCTCCAAAGCAAGTATATCCTTTCTTAAATATGGAAACCAAAACTGTACACAGTATTCCAGGTGTGGCCTCACTTATACCCTGTATAGCTGTAGCAAGACTTCCCTGCTTTTATACTCCATCCACTTTGCAATAAAGGCCTTTGGCCTTCCTGATCACTTGCTGTACCTGCATACTAACCTTTGTGCTTCATGCACAAGTACCCCCATGTCCCGCTGTACTGCAGCACTTTGCAATTTTTCACCATTTAAATAATAACTTGCTCTTTTTTCTGCCAACGTGCATAACCTCACACTTTCCGACATTATACTTCATCTGTCAAATTTTTGTCGACTCACTTAGCCTGTCTATGTCCTTTTGCCGATTTTTTGTGTCCTCCTCACACACTGCTTTTCCTCCCATCTTTGTACCATCAGCAAACTTGGCTACTCGGTCCCTTCTTCCAAATCCTTAATATAGATTGTAAATAGTTGGGGTCCTACCACTGATCCCTGCGGCACCCCACTAGTTACTGATTGCCAACCTGAGAATGAACCATTTATCCCAACTCTCTGTTTTCTGTTAGTTAGCCAATCCTCTATCCATGCTAATATATTACCCCCAACCTCGTGAACTTTTATCTTATGCAGTAACCTTTTACGTGGCACTTTGTCAAATGCCTTCTGGAAGTCCAAATATACCACATCCACTGGTTCCCCTTTATCCACCCCTGTTTGTTACATTCTCAAAGAATTCCAGAAAATTTGTCAAACATGACTTCCCCTTTATAAATCCATGCTGACTCTGTCTGACTGAATTATGTTTTTCCAAATGTCCTGCTACTGCTTCTTTAATAATGGACTCCAACATTTTCCCAACCACAGATGTTAGGCTAACTGGTCTATAGTTTCCTGCTTTTTGTCTGCCTCCTTTTTTAAATAGGGGTGTTACATTTGCAGTTTTCCAATCTGCTGGGACCTCCCCAGAATCCAGGGAATTATGGTAAATTACAACCAATGCATCCACTATCCTGCTGTTACTTCTCTTAAGACCCTAGGATGCAAGCCATCAGGTCCAGGGGATTTATCCGCCTTTCGTCCCATTATCTTACTGAGTCCCACCTCCTTAGTGATTGTGATTGTGTTAAGTTCCTCTGCCTCCTATAGCCCCGTGACTGTCCACTGTTGGGATATATTTAGTGTCCTCTACCATAAAGACTGATACAAAATATTTGTTCATAGTTTCTGCCATCTCCATGTTCCCCATTACCAATTCCCCGGTCTCGTCCTCTAAGGGACCAGCATTTACTTTAGTGACATTTACTGTAGTGTATATGGACTTTAGCAAAGCTTTTGATAAGGTCCCACATGGCAGACTGGTCACGGAGGTAAAAGCCCACAGGGTCTAAGGCAAAGTGGCAAGTTGGATCCAAAATTGGCAGAGATAGGAAGCAAACGGTAATAGTTGATGGATGTTTTTGTGACTGGTAGGATGTTTCCAGTGGAGTTCCGCAGGGCTCAGTACTGGGTCCCTTGCTTTTTGTGGTATATATCAATGATCTAGATTTGAATTTAGGGGGTATGATTAAGAAGTTTGCAGATGACATTAAAATTGGCTGTGCGGTTAGTAATGAAGTGGAAAGTCATGGACTGCAGGAGGATGTCAATCTACTGGTCAGAACAGTGCCTAATGGAATTTAATTCAGAGAAGTATGAGGTAATGCACGTGGGGAGGGCTAATAAGGAAAGGGTATCCACATTAAATGGTAGACCACTTAGAAGTGTAGATGAACAAGGGGACCTTGGAGTTCTTGTCCACAGATCCCTGAAATTAGCAGGCCAGGTGGATAAGGTGGTTAAGAAGGCATACAGAATATGCCTTTATTGGCCGAGGCATAGAATACAAGAACAGGGAGGTTATGCTTAAATTGTATAATATGCTGGTTAGGCCACAGCTGGAATACTGCATGCAGTTCTGGTCGCTGTATTATACGAAGGACGTGATTGTACTGGAGAGGGTGCAGCGGAGATTTACGAGGATGCTGCCTGGAATGGAGAATCTTGGCTACGAAGACAGATTGGATAGGCTGGGTTTGTTTTCCTTAGAACAGAGAGGGGAGACCTCATTGAGGTGTATAAAATTTTCAGGGGCCTGGACATAGTAGATAGCAAGGGCCTATTTCCCTTGGTGGAGTGGTCAATTACGAGGGGGCATAGGTTTAAGGTGGTTGGAGGATGGTTTAGAGGGGATTTGAGGGGAAACTTCTTCACGCAGAGAGTTGTGGGGTCTGGAACTCGCTGGCTGGAAGGGTGGTGGAGGCAGAAACCCTCACCACATTTAAAAGGTGCTTGAATGTGCACTTGAAGTGCTGTAACCTGCAGGGTTACGGACTTGGAGCTGGTAAGTGGGATTAGACTGGATAACTTCTCGTTGGCTGACGCAGACACGATGGTAAGTACATCATGGAATTGAATACGACCAGAGTGATCTCCTGGACTAGTTTCGATCGCCTGGATGTGTCGGAGAGGAATTTTCCAAGATGTCTTTCCCCCAATTGGCCTGGGTTTGAATCTGTTTTTTTGTTTCTCTCAGGAGATTGCATGGCTCTGGATGGGGTGGAATGTAAAAAGTTGCGATACATGGGGTATCGCAGTTGTGTGGGGCGGACTGGTTGGTCCGGATGCTCTTTACCTGTCCACCATTGTTCATTGTTCATAGGTTTATATGTAACCTTCAGGGCTGCTGACCGAGGGCCGTGTGGCTCTTTGTCGGCCGACGTGGACACAATGGGCCGAAATGGCCTCCTTCTGCTCTGTAAATTTCTATGGGGCCGATTTTCAGCAGCCCACTGCCGCCGGCTGCTGCCCACTCCCACCGACATTCCTCGCGAAGATCCACCCAGTGCCACTTTCGGGGTGGCCTGGAGCGGGCGGGAGGGGAGAGCCATTGGGAACCGCCCGCTGACGTCAGCGGACGGCTGAGTGGCACAACTGACCTCCCGCCCGCCGAGCTCCCAGATTCCTGTGGGCGGGAGTCGGCGAGACTCGGCGGCAGAACGGGGATGGACCGCTGCGAGGAGGATGGTCTGTCCCTGACGGCAAGTCTGAAGAACCTGAAAAAAAGGTAAATGAACATTTTTTTTAAACATTTTCAACAGCGACTTACCTGCGTGGGGTTCCCTGAAGGTCTTCGGATAGTTTTTGTATTTTCTGCTGTGATTTTTATTTTTAGGTCTTCGACCCTCCATAGGCCCGACTCCATCCATGGCGGCACTTGTGCGACAAGCGTCTCTGCCGCCAAGAATGCGATCTCCCGCCCGCTGTCGCCCAGATTGGCAGCATACATCTTCCATTTACCGCCCGCCGATCTTTGAGGGGCGTTCTTCAGGAATATCCTGCCCAAAGTACCGTCCAATACCTTGGCAGCCATCGACAGCATTTTGGGCGGCACTTGGGTGGGTGGAGGCCTTGCTGAAAATCGGCCCCTATGTTTCTATGTTTCTATGTTAAGATTGGTCCAGGGGTATGGATTTTAAACAATCAGTACTTGAAAGAAATTGCTTTTGAGGAAGGGATTTTAAATGTAATAAAGAATGCTTGAAAGGAACCTTTATTCTTGAAAGAAAAAAAGAGTTTGGTGGGACAATTTCAAATATGAGGTAAAAGTTGTGGGAACGTTATGGGAAAGAAAGAGCAACAGCTAACAGCTAAATATAAACAGAAGGTTTACAGATATCTGTAAAGCAGTTGACGGAGGGGATAAAGGAGCAGAGACTGTGTGGAAGGTTTTAAAGGAAGAGTGGGAATTATTTCAAGCTGAAAAATGCAATGGGGCCATTCTCCACGCAAAGGCTAAAGATGCATTGGAGGGAGAAAGATGCACTAGATATTTTCTAGAGCCAGAGAAGTTGCAACAAAGGTTATCGTTAAATGGAGAGTTGAAAGGTTGGGGAAAAGATCAATGAAAGTGGGGAGATTATGGAGGTGGCTAGTAGCTTTTATCAAGAGTTATATACAAAAGATGACATTTCCAAATTGGCGATGGAGAAGGTTTAGTGCTTTTATTGAAGAAGGTTTAAAGGAGGATGAGAGAAGCATGTGTGACAAAGAAGTAGGATTAGCGGAAATAAAAGTAACAATAAGTGGAATGAAGGGGGGGGAAGAGGGGGGTGGAGCGGGGGGAGCTCAGGGTCTGATGGACTAAGTGCAAAATTTTATCAAGAATTTTTAGAGATTTTAAGTCCATTGGTCTTAGAGGTTTTTAAGGAGATTAAAACTGAGGAAAGCCTGACCCCATCTATGAGGAGAGGTATCATAAGCTTAGCTTATAAACATAAAGGGGATAGAAGGGATCTGAAGAATTGGAGGCCCATCACATGATTAAATGTGGATTATAAGATCTTGGCGAGGGATATGGCAAATCGTATGAAGGAGGTAATGCTGCAGATAGTTTCGACCTCTCAGTCCTATCATACGTCATAGGCCGGGACTTCACTGACACTGTGGTCTCAGTCCGAGATGCAATGAAATTCATCGAAGAGAGTGGGAGGGAAGCTTATGTGCTAAAGATGGATCAAGAGAAAGCCTTTGATAGTCTCTCATGAGATTTTATTGATGGTTTTGGAAACATTTGGTTTTGGGAAAAATTCCATTGAGTGGATAAGGATGTTTTATTCAAACACATTTAGCTGTGTTAAATGTAATGATTTTTTATCCAAGTATTTTCCAATACAGAGATCAGTGAGACAGGGTTGTCCCCTGTCCCCTGTCCCCATTGGTAGCAGAACCATTAGGTTACATGATGCGAAAGGAACAAGGCATAGTCGGGATTGCGGTTCCCAGTTCCGGGCCAATATGCAGATGACATGACCTTCACATTGAGGGATGGGGAGTCAGTGAGGAAAGCTATGGGAGTAATGGAGGAGTATTGTAGAGCTTCAGGAGCCAGAGTAAATTATAGTAAGTCCCAAGGCCTGGTTGTGGAAAGGAGTAGGGGGGAGTGGTTGGAGGAAAGCCCTTTTAATGTGGTGGAGGTTTTAGAAGTTCTGGGGTGTATATGGGGTACAAGAAAAATATGGATGAAGTGGATCGACTAAATTGGGAACCGAAGGTTATGAAAATGTAAAAGATTTTGGGAAGATGGGAAATAAGGTGGTTGAAAGTGCAAGGAACAGCGACAGTGGTGTCAGCTCTCCTGCTATCTAAACTATGGTACTTATTGACGATGGAGGGCATTCCTGAGTGAGTGGAAAAGTCTAACCGAGAGGCTTGTGCAAAGTTTTTATGGGAAGGGAAACCAGCCTCGGTTGCTTACAATACCATCATTGGACAACAAAATCAGGTAGGACTCAATTTCCCAGTTATTGATTTGAAGAAAAAATCCTTTAGAATTAAATGGGTGAATACAAGTTTTTGGAAGAGTTGTTGCCAGCATTTTTTTTTAATTAACTGGGATAGGAGGACAGTGAATATTTTATATGGAATACAACAATATGTTTTTGAAATCGATTAAACCTCTCCCTTGGTTTTCTAAAAGGGCTGTAGACACTTAGGCCCAATTTTTTAAAATTGTGCAGTTTATGCCCAAATGCGCTGAGGAATTTTTAGAACAGCCCTTATTTTTGAACAGGTGGATCAAAATTGAAGGAGAGGTATTATTTAATCGAGCTTTTATAAAAGCTGGTATTATGGGCTCAATTTTCCCCGGTCATTTGCACCATTTTTTTTGGCGTATTTATTTTTTCAAAGTTTCTCCCTGCGATCTGCGCCGGCGTAACTGACTTAGTTACGATTTTTCTAGGTTTTTTTTTACGTCATGGGTGCGTTCCCTCATGTCTGCGTCGGTTTTAATAATATTTCGCAGTTTGGCCAACATTTTTTCCTCCCAGATCGGTGTATCTGGCCACTCCCGAAAACCAGTGCACATTCACAAATCTGCGCTGAAAGACGCCATTGTTTTTAAATCGAAGATTTTGGAGGGAGTCAAAACCACTGTCTAAATCAATAATAAAGTTTAACTTTTTTTTATCTGTCAACGTAGAAGTGTAAATTTGTTGGATTTCAGAAGTTTTCTCATTTTTTTACTCACTCACATGCCACCGCCTCCAGCAGGGCTGGAGGGTCGTAACTTTGGCCGGTCCCATGCTCAGACACAGCGGCTTGGGGCTCGGCTACAAAACAAGCCGTGGGTGGCGGGGACGGGGAGGGAAGGGGAGAGAAGAGAGAGCGAGGTGCCGATCGGAAGGCTTTGAGCCCGGGGAGCGAGGATTAGTCACAAGACCTTTGGGTGTGGTCCATCCATACAGACCTTGGAGAGAGAAAGAACTGCAAACCTGTCCTGCCTGCCTGCTTTCCTGCTGTTTTGAGGTTTTAAATTTAAGAATGGGGGCAAAATTGACAATGCCATACCTTGTGCGAGCCTTCTGCATCATGGTGCTACGTAGGAGACAATTGATTAGACTTCATCGCATCAGGAACATCAGAGCCCATACGGTGCTGGGTAGGAGGCCTATATTGAGACAGGCGTTCGTATCTCCACCTGAGTGATGCAGACTGTGTCAGAAGACTGCGATTCCGCAAATAAGTTGTAAGTGAGATCTGAGAGTTGGTCAAAGCAGACCTGCAGCCTAGATGCATCAGGAGGATTGCTTTGTCAGTTGAAGTGAAGGTTACAGCTGCACTTTCATTCTATGCTTCCGGATCGTTTCAAGCTACAACTGGGGATGTGTGCGCCATCTCTCAACATGCAACACATGTCTGCATTCACCAGGTGACGGCTGCACTGTATGCGCATAGGAATGACTTCATAAAGTTCCCCATGACCGCCCAAGCAATCCATGACAGGGCTGTGGGCTTCTCCAGGATTGTTGGCTTCCCCAACATACAGGGCTGCATTGATTGTACCCACATTGCCTTGCGAGCATCTTTGGAGGATTCCCAGATGTACAGGAATAGAAAAGGCTTCCACTCCATTAATGTGCAGCTTGTGTATGACGTCATGCATCATATCATGTCAGTCGATGCAAGATACCCTGGCAGTACCCATGATGCGTTCATCCTACGCGACAGTGTTATATCGGCCATGTTTCAGCAACAGCAGCCAGAAGGGCAGAGCTGGCTACTGGTACGACCTCGCCACCTGGCTCATGACGCTCCTATGCGTAACCCGGACGGAGGCTGACCGTCAATACAACATGTCACACATTGTGATGTGGAACATCATAGAGAGGACCATAGGCATATTGAAATAGTGTTTCCGATGCCTGGACCATTCCGGAGGCTACATGCAATACTCCCCTGAGATTGTTGGTCAGTTCAATGTTGTGTGCTGCATGCTGCATAACTTAGCCATCATGAGGCAGCAGCAGCTAGTGGCTGATGATAATGATGTAGAAGATGCAGGTGACGAACAAGAGAAGGAGGAGGATGATGAGGATGAGGAAGCCATGCAAGTGCCTGAGGCTGGAGTACGACGGCGGAGGAGGGCGGGCCATCGTGCGCCTTTAACGATTGGTCGAGCCTTGCGCCAACAGCTCATCCATGAACGCTTTACTGATGCCTGAGGGCTCAGCGACAACTATTCCACATGGACATGTTTATTGTTGGAGATGTTCCATAATGTTGTGTCATATTAATGAAACATGATTCAGTTTTAATGAAAAATATATTTTATTCAAAAGTTTAGAATGTACTTAACTTAACTTTAATAAAATTATTCTTGTATCAAACTTTACTTTAAGATCACCCTTTAAGATCACTAATAAACTTGTAAATTTACATAACTTACAAAAAACTTTTCATTTGAGAACAGTTACAACAGTAACAATTATAATAATAACAACAAACACAACAACAGCAGAGAAAGGCTGCACCCATCTCTCTTCCCCCTTATTCTAATACCGCCCGCTGCGCTTGGTCTTGAACACTCAACCACCCCTGCCCACAGGCGGTGGCGCAATGTTTCTGGGCTTGATACCAAGCGTATTCTCTCGAACATCTCGGGTACTGCGCACCTCTTGAGGGTGGGGGGGGGGGGGTCGGTATCAGGCAGCAAGTTGGAGGGCCCAGGGGACAGATTGGAGGGCCCGACTTTGGGCTCATCAGACGCTGGTGTGGGGATTGGAGTGGGAGTGACAGTTGATTCTGTCAATGGACGCGGGGTCTGGGCGTGTTCCCTTATTGCAGCAGCTAACTCCAACATGGCATCCCTCACGCGCCCCGACAGTGTCTCAACCACCTTCCCTCATGTTGAGCAAAACTGTCTGAACTACTTGCAACATTCCCTCCCTCATGGTCAGTAACGTGGTTTGCATTACCTCTGACATTCCTTCCCTCATGGTCACTATTCCCTCACTGATGGTCCCGGATATCATTCCCATTTCTTATGTCATTGCTGTTACTTCTCCCGAAAGTCTCGCTACCTCATCACTCACCCCACTGATGGCATTCAGGAGTGATCAGGTAAGGTCAATGCTCTCCGCACTCAATGACATCATCTGAACCACATCTGTTCGATCCTGCACCTCAGGAGAGCGCGGTCGAGCTCTCCTTACTCTCCTCCCCACGGGTGTGACTCGCACCCCACCACTGGGACCCGCAGCCAGGGACGGTGGGGCCCTGGGTGTGCCTCGCTGCACCCCACCACTGGGACCCGCAGCCAGGGACGGTGGGGCCCTGGGTGTGCCTTGCTGCACCACACCACTGGGACCCACAACCTCGGAAGGTGTGAAACCATGGAATGTCCCACCAACACTCAAACCACGAAACACGGAAGGGGCTGTCACCTCCGTGAGCGGCACCTCCTCCAAAGTCAGTACAACAGTGGGAGCTTCATCCAGCTCCATTCCCCCCCCCCGACAATGTTGGTCTGGAGTGTTGAATTGGAAGATGTTCTCCGCTTCAGGCTCGTCCGCGTCTGAATCTTTTTCTGCGTCGCCAGGGTTGGCCTCAAGTTCTGCAAAATATAACAGAACAGTCAAATGGTTAGCAGCAGAGGAGGGGGCAGGGTGGGTGGCATGAGTAGGCTCACACATCGCAGGCCGGGCAGCCATTTGAAGGGCCATGATGAATTTGCAGGACTTACCCTTTCCCTCGAGTGTGGGCCCAGCTTGTGCAGTACTGATTGCTTTTTTTCCAGGCAGGACCCATCAAAGCAGCGACCCTCTCTTCCAAGGGTGTCGGTGGATGCAGATTTACCGGGTTTCCTCCTGTTCGAGTTCTTTCCCTTTTATTATGTGCCACCTTCCTCTGCAAAGAAGAAAATGCAACTTTTTAGAGAGTGTCTTTCTGCTGGGTAGGATATATACAGCTGGTCACATTTACAATTGCAATTCCAGTGAATAGAGAAAAATATTACTTACACTAATTACTTGACCAAGGTCCTGCCACTTCTTTTTACACTGGCCTCCAGTAATCTTCTGCACATGGTTCCAGCGTTTCTGCATTTCTTTTGCTGGAACTTTTATGTGACCTCTGCTGGTGTCCAGCTCCTGCCATCTGTTCTCAATCACAGTAACTAGTGCCTCCACTTCTTCCTGTAAGAAATTCTTGGTCCTTGTATCACGTTGCATCTTGTATTCCTGCAGCTGCGATTTTTCCAATGCTCTCACATAGCACTCAACATTCGCACACACACAACTGGCTCTTTAAAAATGGCTGATTGCCAAATCCGAGCTGTACTGAGCACGCGCGTTCATTGGAATGACGTCAAAAACGTAATTTTATTTCCGCGCATGCGCAGAAGGTGCAACTTCGTTTTTCGGCGCAGACACAAGCTCCACCCCCGCAAGACGACTGGACACGCTGCGTGGCACCAAATTCATTATATGGAATATACATCGGGGAAAGTTTGGCAAATTATTTCTGGCCGAGAAAAACGGGCGTAACTCCGACAATACGCCAGAAAACGGGCTTGGGGAAAATTGATTCCTATATATGTGAAAGGTGCATTATATGGGGTAATTTCAGGTTGGTTGCCGGGAGCGATAGTGAGAGACATGATTTGGGAGGAGGATCAGTTGGTAGAGGAAAAAGCAATTAGGATCACGTGTGAGAAGATTCTGAGGGCAATGTCACAGGATTGGATGGAAGAAATAAATACGCAAATCCCCAAAGGAGGTATAATGCGTCCTGCTTTTCTAAGCTTTCTGCTGGAGAAAGGGAAGGAGTTAGTCCAAGTTGACAACTGTAATACTCGAGATTTCTATGGGGTATTTAGAGAATGGAGATTTATAACATCTGCTGGTCAGGAGTTTTGGCAGAATATATACCCACAGCTGGACTTCAACAGGATTTGGGAGTGTAGGCGAATTTTAAATGTCCAGAGCGGATTGAACTGGATTTCAAATTGGCTCATAACCAGATTTTTACCGTGATAGTCTGATGTAAGATTAGGCGAGGTAGAGGTGGCAACTTGCCCAGTGTGTGGGACGTAGGATGAGACTCTGTCCCATTTGCTGGTGTTATGTCCGCAGTTAAAATATTTTAATACTATGTTCGACAGTTATGTGAGGTTTTCTTGCTGGGTGAGGACCAAAGAGCAAGAATGGGAATCCCGTGGGACTCAATTTTGAGATGGGGATTGCAGGAGAGTCTGCCCAAGTCTAGTGGAGTGTCAATTAATTTAATGTTCAGTTTGGCTAGATTTGTGATTATGCAAAGAAAGAATGCTCTGTTTTTTAAGGGGAGAAGAATAAACCTAAAAGAGTATTTTAAATATAAACTAAAAGATTATAAGGCTCAGTGGATGTTTTATTCAGAAAATAATTTAAAGATAGTATTTTATGATCAATTTGTAAAGTACAATAGATTATTATATGTTACAGGAGACAAGTTAAATTTCAGGTTTTGATGTTCATTATGTGTTGGAGGAACGGCAGTGCAGAGGGGCGAAATAGATTTGTATGATACAATGGAATGAACCCGATGTTGTAAATGTTCTTACTGATTAATTAATATTAAAAAATAAGTTGGTAGCACCTCCGCCTCTGAGTCAGAAGGTTGTGGGTTCAGGTTCCACTCATTAGACTTAGAATCATAGAATCATAGAAATTTACAGCACGGAAGGAGGACATTTCTGCCCATCGTGTTCGTGCCGGCCGACAAAGAGCTATCCAGCCTAATCCCACTTTCCAAATCTTGGTCCGTAGCCCTATAGGTTGCAGCACTTTAAGTGCACATCTAAGCACTTTTTAAATGTGGTGAGGGTTTCTGCCTCTACCACCCTTTCAGGCAGTGAGTTCCAGACCCCCACCACCCTCTGGGTGAAAACATTTCCTCTCAAATTCCCTCTAAATCTTCTACCAATTACTTTAAATCTATGCCCCCTGGTTGTTGATCCCTCTGCTAAATAGGTCCTTCCTATCCACTCTATCTAGACCGTTCCTAATTTTATACACCTCAATAAGGTCTCCCTTCAGCCTCCTCTGTTCCAAACAAAACAAATCCAGCCTATCCAAACTTTCCTCACAGCTAAAATTCTCTAGTCTAGGCAACATCCTTGTAAATCTCCTCTGTACCCTCTCTAGTGCAATCACATCTTTCCTATAATGTGGTGACTAGAACTGCACGCAGTACTCTAGCTGTGGCCTAACTAGTGTTTTATACAGTTCAAGCATAACCTCCCCTGCTCTTGTATTCTATGCCATGGTTAATAAAGGCAAGTATTCCACATGCCTTCTTAACCACCTTGTCTACCTGTCCTGCTACCTTCAGGGATCTGCGGACATGCACTCCAAGGTCCCTTTGTTCTTTGACACTTCTCAGTGTCCCACCATTTAATGTGCATTCCCTTGCCTTCATAGTCCTCCTCAAATGCATTACCTCACACTTCTCTGGATTAAATTCCATTTGTCACTGTTCTGCCCATCTGTCCAGTTTATTGCTATCTTCTTACAGTCTACAGCTTTCTTCTTCATTATCAACCACACAGCCGATTTTAGTATCAACTGCAAACATCTTAATCATACCCGCTACATTCAAGTCTAAATCCTTGCACAAAAAGTATGGGACCAAGTACTGAGCCCTGTGGAACCCCACTGGAAACAGCCTTCCAGTCACAAAAACACCCATCAACCTTTACCCTTTGCTTCCTAACTCTGAGCCAATTTTGGATCCATCATGCCACTTTGCCCTAGATCCCATGGGCTTTTACTTTCATGACCAGTCTGCCATGTGGGACCTTATCAAAAGCCTTGCTAAAATCTATATTCTCTATATCATACACACTACTCTCACCGACCCTCCTTGTTAACTCCTCAAAAAATTCAATCAAGTTAGTCAGACACGACCTTCCCTTAACAAATCCATGCTGGCTGTCCTTGAGTAATCTGTGTTTTTTTAAATGAAGATTTATCCTGTCCCTCAGAATTTTTTTCAATAATTTTCCCACCACCGAGGTTAGGCTGACTGGCCTGTAATTACTCGTTCTATCCCTTTTTAAACAAGGGTACAATGTTAGCAGTACTCCAGTCCTCCGGCACCACACCAGTAGCCAGAGAGGATTGGAAAATGATAGACAGAGCCTCTGCTATTTCCTCTTTTGCTTCTCTTAACAGCCTGGGATACATTTCATCCGAGCCTGTGGATTTATTCACTTTCAAAGCTGCTAAGCCCCTTAAGACTTCCTCTCTCACTATGTTTATTTCATTTAATATTTCACTGATTGCAATGTTTGCATCGCCCCTCTCTTTTGTGAAAACTGATGCAAAGTATTCATTAAGAACTATACCCATGTCTTCCGCCTCCACACACAGATTACCTTTATGATCGCCAATAGGCCCTACTTTTCCTTTTGTTATCCTCTTGCTCTTAATGTATTTATAAAACATCATTGGATTTTCCTTGCCAACATTTTTTCATATTCTCTCTTTGCTTTCCTAATTTCCTGTTTAATTGCACCCTGCACTTTCTATACTCCTCTAGAATTTCAGCAGTATTAAGCCCTCGGTATCTGTCATAAGCCTCCCTTTTTTTCTTTATCCTACCCTGTCCCTTGAAATCTAGGGGCTCTAGTCCCACCCTTTTTCTTTAAGGGAACATACTTGCTCTGAACCTTCAGGATCTCCTCCTTGTATGCCTCCCACTGCTCTGACACTGATTTAGTTTCAAGGAGATATTTCCTGTCCTCTTTGGCTAAATCCCATCTCGGCTTAGCAAAATTGGTTTTTCCCCAATTGAGAACTTTTATTCCTGGTCTATCTTTGTCCTTTTCCATAACTGCACTAAATCTAACTGAATTATGATCACTGGCACCAAAATGCTCTCCCTCTTATATCCCTTCCATCTGCCCAACTTCGTTCCCTAAAACTAAGTCCAGAACCGTCCCCTCCCTTGTTGGGTTTGTTACATACTGGCTAAAAAACTTATCCTGAATGCATTTTAGGAAATTCCATACCCTCTATACCTTTCACACTCATTTTATTCCAGTAAATATTCAGGTAGTTGAAATCTCCTACGATTACTGCCCTATAATTTTTGCACTTCTCAGAAATCTGCCTCCATATTTGCTCTTCTATCTCCCTCTGACTGTTTAGGGGTCTATAGTACACTTCCAGCAGTGTGATTGCATTTTTTTGGTCTCAATTCAACCCATATGGCCTAATTTGATAACCTGTCTAACATATCATCCCACCTCACAGCTTCAATTGTTTCTTTAATCAATATTGCGAACCCCATCTCCTTTTTTACCCGTCTCTCTATTTCATCTGAAAACCCTGTAACCAGGAATGTTGAGCTGCTATACCTGCCCTTCTTTCAGCTATGTCTCAGTAATAGCGATAATATCATACTCCCAAGTGTCTATCTGTGCTCTCAGCTCATCTGCCTTATTCCCTATACTCCTTGCATTGAAGTATATAACATTTATCATTGCTAAACTCCGTTGTTGTCTATTTCCTAGCCCTTGTTTTGTCTGTCTTCCAAATTCACTTTCTACTTTTCTGCTTTCCAATTTCAGCTTTGCTTCTCTCCGTTCTGAATCTATTTTCAGGTTCCCATCCCCCTGCCAAGCCAGTGTAAACCCAATAGCATTAGCCAACAACCCTGCGAGGATATTGGTCCCAGCTCTGTTGGGGTGCAACCCATCCGGCTTGTACAGGTCCCACCTCCCCTAGAAGCGGCCCCAATACCTCAGGAATCTAAAGCCCTCCCGCCTGCACCATCTCTCCAGCCACGCATTAATCTGCTCTATCCTCCTATTTCTGTACTCATTAGCATGTGGCATCGAGAGTAATCCGGAGATTACTACCTTTGAGGCCCTGCTTTTGAATCTCTCTCCTAGCTCCCTAAACTCTGCTTGCAGGACCTCATCCCTCTTTCTACCTATGTCATTGGTACGGATATGGACCACGACCTCTGGTTGTTCACCCTCTCCCCACAGAATGCGCTGCAGCTGTTCAGTGACATCCTCGACCCTGGCACCAGGGAGACAACATACCATCCTGGAGTCACGTCTGCGCCTGCAGAAATGCCTGTCTTCTCCCCTAACTATCGAATCTCCTATCAATATTGCTCTTCCACTCTTCTTCCTCCCCCCACTCCCTGTGCAGCTGAGCCACCTGTGTTGCCGTGGACTTGGCTCTGGCTGCACTCCCTAGAGGAACCATTGCCTCCACCAGTACTCAAAACAAAGTACTGGTTGGAGAGCGAGATGCACTCAGGGGTCTCCTGCACTACCTGCCTGGTCCTCCCCTTCTGTCTGGCAGTTACCCATTCCGTCTCTGCCTGCACACTCTCCAGCTGCGGGATGGCCACCTCTAGAAACATGCTATTCACAAAGTTCTCAGCCTCACTGATGCACCACAGTGCCTCCAGATGCCACTCAAGCTCTGAAGCACAGAGCTTGAGTTGCTGTAGCTGGCAACACTTCCTGCACATGTGGTTGTCCAGGCTACATGAAGCATTCAAAACTTTCCACATGGCACAGGATGTGCACTCCACGGGATTGTGTTGCCCTGCCATGCCTCTAGTTATTAGATTAATTAACTAAAGTTTAGAGTATACCCCTCTGCCCTTAGTTAAAGACTTAGTTAAAGACTTAGTTAAAGATAAGTGCCGCCCAAAGGACCGCCGATGGCCGCCGAGGTACCTGATGGTTCTTTGGGCAGGATATTCATCAACAAGGTCCCTCGAAGGTTGGCGGGTGACAAATGAGGGACTTACGGCGTCAATTTAGGCAGCAGCCAGCGGGAGCTCCCAATCTAGAGAAATCTAGAATGCTAAAGAGAAAAGAAAAGGAATCAATGCAGGAAAGTGATTGTGGTAAAGATAACCTGATTATGTAAGGAAGGGACAGAGCATACAAACAAAAGAGTGCATTAACAAATAGGGTCCAGGCAAGAAAAAAATAGCAATAAGACAAATAGGGCTATAGTACAAAATAATGTTAAAATATCTAATAATGTTAAAAAGACAAATTTAAAAGCATTGTATCTGAATGCATGAAGCATTTGTAATAAGGTAGACGAATTACCAGCGCAAATAGATGTAAACGGATACGATATAGTTGCAATTACGGAGACATGGTTGCAGGGTAACCAGGGTTGGGAACTGAATATCCAAGGTTATTCAATATTTAGGAAGGACAGGCAAAAAGGAAGAGGGGGTGGTGTGGCGTTGTTTGTGAAGGATGAAATCCGAGCAATAGTGGGAAAGGATATTGGCTCAGCAAATCAAGATGTAGAATCAGTCTGGGTAGAGCTAAGAAGCACCAAGAGGCAGAAAACATTGGTAGGAGTTATCTATAGGCCTCCAAACTGTAGTGGTAGTGTAGGGAATGGCATCAAACAGGAAATTAGAGATGCATGTAACAAGGGTACTACAGTAATCGTAGGTGACTTTAATCTACATATAGACTGGCCAAACTAAATTAGTAATAATACTGTGGCAGATGAATTCCTGGAGTGTGTACGAGATGGTTTTTAGACCAATATGTTGAGGAACCTACTAGGGAACAGGCTATCCTAGATTGGGTATTGTGTAATGAGAAGGGGTTAATTAACAGTCTTGTTGTGCCCTTTAGGGAAGCCTGTTTCCTTTAAGGAAGAGTGACCATAACATGATTGAATTCTTTATTAAGATGGAAAGTGAAGTAGTCCAATCCGAAACTAGGGTCCTAAATCTAAACAAAGGAAACTATGAAAGTATGTGGAATGAATTGGCTATGATAGATTGGGAAGATTCATTAAAAGGCACGACGGTGGATAGGCAATGGCTAACATTTAAGGAACGAATGCATGAATTGCAACAGTTATACATTCCTTTCTGGCGTAAAAGCACAAAAGAAAAAGTGGCCCAACCATGGCTAACAAAAGAAATTAAGGATAGTATTGGATGCAAAGAGGAGTTTCACAAAGTTGCCAGAAAAAGTAGCAAGCCTGAGGATTGGGAACAGTTTAGAATTCAGCAAGAAAGGACCAAGAGATTAATTAAGAGGGGAAAAATAGAGTATGAGTGTAAACTTGCAAAGAACATAAAAACCAACTGCAAAAGTTTCTACAAGTACCTAAAAAGAAAAAGGTTAGTGAAGACAAATGTAGGTCCTTTACAGACAGAAATGGGAAAATTTGTAATGGGGAACAAGGAAATGGAAGGACAATTAAATAAATACTTTGGTCCTGACTTCACGGAAGAGGACACAAATAACGTCCCAGAAATGCTAGGGAACCAAGGGTCTAGTGAGCAAGAGGAATTAAAGGAAATGATTATTAGTAAGAAAATAGTGCTGGAGAAACTAATGGGACTGAAGGTCGATAAATTCCCAGGGCCTGATAATCTGCATCCCAGAGTAATAAAAGAGGTAGCCATGGAAATAGTAGATGCATTGGTTGACATCTTACAACATTTTATAGATTATGGAACAGTTCCTGCAGATTGGAAAAAGGAGGGAGAGGGAAAACAGGGAACTACAGACCGGTTAGCCTAACATCAGTAGTAGGGAAAATGCTAGAGTCTATTATAAAGGATGTGATAACGGCACACTTAGATAATATCAACGGGATTAAACAAAGTCAACATGGATTTATGAAAGGAAAATCATGTTTGACAAACCGATTGGAGTTTTTTGAGGATGTAACTGATAGAATAGATAAAGGAGAACCAGTGGATATAGTGCATTAGGATTTTCATTAGGCCTTTGATAAAGTCCCACATAAGAGGTTAGTGTGCAAAATTAAAGCACCTAGGATTGGGGGTAATGTACTGGCATGGATTGAAAATTGGTTAACTGACAGGAAACAGAGAGTAGGAATAAACGGATCTTTTTCGGGGTGGTGGGCAGTGACTAGTGGGGTACCACAGGGATCAGTGCTTGGGCCCCAGCTATTCACAATATATAAATGATTTGAATGAGGGAACCAAATGTAATATTTCCAACACAAAACTAGGTGGGGTTGTGAGGAGGAAGCAAAGACGCTGCAAGGTGATTTAGATAGGTTGGCAGATGCAGTATAATGTGGATAAATGTGAAGTTATCCACTTTGGTAAGAAAAACATAAGGACAAAGTATTATTTAAATGGTGATGGCTTGGGAAGTGTCGATGTACAGAGGGACCTGGGTATCCTTGTACACCAGTCATTGAAAGCAAACATGCAGGTGCAGCAAGCAGTTAGGAAGGCAAATGGTATGTTGGCCTTCATTGCACAAGGATTTAAGTATAGGAGCAAGGATGTCTTACTATAGTTATACAGGGCCTTGGTGAGACCACACCTGGAGTCAGCGGCAGTGGGCGGTGAGTTCATCAATTTTGGACCCTAAAAGAGAACAGACAAAAAAAAGTGATACTCACTGGCCCCGAATCTGAATAGCAAAGAGAAACAATGTGACCTTGCTACTAGGGGAATCAAGGGGTATGGTGAGAAAGCAGGAATGGGGTACTGAAGTTGCATGTTCAGCCATGAACTCATTGAATGGCGGTGCAGGCTAGAAGGGCCGAATGGCCTACTCCTGCACCTATTTTCTATGTTTCTATGTTTCTATGACCTTTACCAACCAGTTACCAGCTATCCTGTGACTTCACTCCTTGGTGTTTTTTTTCCACTCGCTCTCCCACTCCTTTGTACTCCTCGCTGTCCTCGCTCAGGCTCCTCCCGTGGACCCCTCTCGCTGGCGCCACTGCCGGTGAGTACAATATCCAGGCTGACACTCCAGTGCAATACTGACTGAGTTCTGCACTGTCGGAGGGACCGTCTTTCAGATGAGACATTAAACCGAGGCCCTGCCTGCCGCTCAGGTGGAAGTAAGAGATCCCATGGTACTATTTCAAATAAGAAGGGGAGTTCTCTTTGGTGACATTGCCAATATTTATCCTTCAACCAATACCTAAAAACAGATTATTTGCTGATTATCACATTGCTATTTGTGGAACCTTGCTTTGCACAAATTGGCTGCTGCATTTCCTACATTGCAACAGTGACTATACTTCAAAAATGCTTCATTGGCTATAAAGCGCTTTGGGATGTCCTGAGGTTGTGAAAGACGATATAAATGCAAATCTTTTTTTATTTCATGCTGGTGAAGACTTGGGTTATTTTCCGGGTTACTGAATAGTTACATTTAGTTTAAAAGATAATCCACCTAATTCATTTATAAAAAGCAAATGCAGAGCCACTTTCTTGATAGTAATGGATATAAGGTTCTTTGCAGCTCTAAATGAAGACAGTCACCTCACAAGCTTATTGCCAATCCACCTGTCGAGAAGAGCAGATTGGCATTAACACTCAGCCCCATTCTTAACAACAATAGTGAATGATTATTACTGGAAAGTTTATTTTCACTGTTATGGATTAATTTACTGCAAGTGTAGCAGTGAATGTTAGAATTGGTTCCTATTTGCCAGGGTGTGCTCTATCATCCAGGATTGCTTTGTCAATAAGCTGCCTGTTAGTCTCGGTGAAATCCAAGATTGCTCAAATGACTGACAGACTGGCGATTGCTGATAATTTGAAGGAATTGGAGGTGTAAAATGTCTTAAGGGACAAAATCTACTGTATAAATGCTGAAGTATCTCCAAATCACTCTATACTCAAAAGGCAAAAGCAGTTTCATTTGAAATGTATCTGCTGCATTCTTTTTTAGACAGAATGTTGTAGCCACTTTATTTGTGGATAATGAGCTTTTTGTAAAGGCCCTGGGCTAGAATTTTCTAACAACCTGCCAGCACCCGATTGCCGCCCAAAAGATCGCTAAGATTCCCAAGATTATCGCTGGCGAAAACTTCCCCCCAAAAATGTTTAAATCTGCCCAGTGAAAAAAATGGGCGTTGCACCCCAATTCTCTGCGAAAAAGGTGAATTTTGGGTCGATTGGGTGATTCTTCAAGAAAATGGATGATAATTAATAAATTTACTAAAAATTTACCCCGAGACTGCGGGTTGGGCCCAGGAGGAGAAAAACGCAAAATATCTTTTCAAAAAACATAACATAATAAATCATAAAAACATTCTCAGGACCCTTTTAACTTAAATCACCACAGCAGAATTTTAAAATAATTAGTAAAAAAACAATTACTTACCATTTTCTTGCAGGGCTACTCATCTACCGCCCAGCTCCGCTGATTCTCATGGGCGTTTTTTTAAATATTTACCGACGGGTCACCACTGAGCCAAATATCACGCCAGGACAATCTGTGGATGGTGCATGCCGGCAGTCTGCTCCCCAGCGGTACCTCGAAACTGCCAGCGTAACTCAGCTGGGCAATTTCTCACCGACCCGGTTATCGCCCAAAATGGGTAATACCACCCAGAAACCGAATGGTGAACCTACACAATTTCGAGCCCCTGACTTCTCATTTTAATTGGTTCTCAAGAACATACATTTGCATTTTATGAAGCTATTGTAAATATAAGTGCACATTCATACATATATTTTATGAAGCCATTGTATGCTTATTGGTGAATTCACATAGGTATTTTATCAGGTCATTGTACATTTAAGTGCATGATCACAATTTATGGGAGCATACATTCACATACATTGCTTATGAAGCCATTGAGTATCCTGACCGTATTTCTTTCTTTCTTCGTTCTTTGGATGTGGGCGTCGGTGGCAAGGCCAGCATTATTGCCCATCTCTAATTGCCCATGAGAAGGTGGTGCTGAGCCACCTTCTTGAATCGCTGCAGTCCTTGAGGTGAAGGTACTCCCACAGTGCTGTTAGGGAGGGGGTTCCAGGATTTTGACCAAGGGATGGTGAAGGAACAGTGATATACTTCTGTAATGTATTTGCTTCATGGATTCTTTGCTTAAGAATTCAAAGCAACACATTGCTATTAAGAACTAGTTGGTATATTAAGAAAGGTTGACCAATCGCACTATACATTACCAGTTCATCCGCTAGGCTCACAACTGCATACCTCATCATGGATGACCTAGATTCAATTGACTGGATCTTTATTGAGTCTTGTGAACATCACGTGAGTGGCTAAGCCATTCACAATAC
Organism: Pristiophorus japonicus; assembly: GCF_044704955.1. Lineage (NCBI taxonomy): Eukaryota > Metazoa > Chordata > Chondrichthyes > Pristiophoridae > Pristiophorus > Pristiophorus japonicus. Next base: position 173,874,433 of record NC_091977.1, on the reverse strand, counting down.
AACAGCTCTACAACTATTTTGTTGTAATCGGTAAAACATAATCATTAAATCAAGTGCCCCCTTGTTTTTAAAACATTTTTTTTTGAGGGCATCAGAAACACAAATCAGACAAGTGCCCCCTGGCAAAAGGGGGAGGGACACTAAAACTGACAACTCAAACAAATTAAACTTTAGACATTAAAATCAAATTTAAACTTGGTTGCCGGGGATGATGATGCACTCCAGTCCCTCCGGCGCCCACTTCTCACGGAAGGCCGTGAGCGTACCGGTGGACACCGCGTGCTCCATCTCCAGTGACACCCTGGCTCGGATGTAACCGTGGAAGAGAGGCAGGCAATTGGGTTGAATGACCCCTCGACCGTCCGTTGCCTGGACCGGCTGATGGCCCCTTTGGCCATGCCCAGGATGAGCCCTACGTGGAGGCCTTCCGACCTGCCCACTCCCCTCCGCACAGGGTGCCCAAAGATCAGGAGTGTGGAACCAGAATTTGAGGAGCAGCCCCTTCAACTATTGGAAGAGGGGTTGCAACCTCGCATATTCAATAAAAACGTGGAACACGGACTCTTCCAGACCGCAGAAATTGCAGACAGCCTGGGAGCCCATGAACCGACTTAAAAAATTATTGCACGGGACTGCTCCGTGCACCACCCTTCAGGTCAAGTCCCCAATAAATAGAGGGAGGACTCCCGCATAGAGTGCATTCCATTGGGGACCCTCGCCTCCTCTGGACGGCAAGATGGTGCGCCATGGCGTGTCCGGACGACAGACGAGGATGGCAACGTGGAGAATGCGCAAGAGCAGCCAGTACAGGAATCCCCTCCATGCAGAACTGAAAGGCACGGAGGGGATTTCCCCAAGGAGATTCAAGTTGTGAGGCGTCAGCTCCTGAGGGAGGTTTTGGGGCTTGGCGCCGATGAGTAATTCTGTCCGGACGGGGATCAGTTCAGACGGGATCTCCCCACATGCTTGAGCCTCCTCGACACACCGACACACCTAACGGAGTCAGGGCCCAACGCTGTTTTTAGCGAATCGATGGCATTGGCCGCGCGTCGGCCCAGTTTAGGCGCCATGCCAGCACGTCTGGCACCATCCAGCCCGCTCCTCCACCATTGAGCAGGGCCCTGACACTGGTCACCTTGCCAGCCACAGCCCTCTCGTCCGCCTGCCACCTAAAACCGCGGTCGTGGAGGTACGGATTCCTGAGCAGTGGCTCTTGCAGGACAGCCGTCACTCCAGACGGGGGAGTGCTGCGCTTGGTGGCGAATCTCATCCAGACCCTGATGAGTTCCTGGTAAAAGACAGGCAGCCCCCCCATGGCGATCCCGACACCCCCCCAGACTCACAAACAGGAGCTGCGTGTCATAATTGAGGCAGTACAGCTGGCGGAAGAAATACGTCACCATCCAGGAGGGGCCTTGATTGAGAGGTATCTCTGCAGGGTCTGAAGACGGAAAGTCGCTAGCTGGGTGCTGACGCACACCAAAGCCTCACCTCCCTCCCTAAGGGGGAGACTCAGAGCCACAGCAGAGACCCAGTGCTTCCTGTTGTTCCAGAAGAAGTCCAACAGCTTCTGCTGTATCTTGGCAACAAACACATGGGGAGGGGTCAAAGTGGCCAGCTGGTACCACAGCATAGCGGCCACCAGCTGGTTTATGACTAGCGATCAACCCCTATAGTACAGCACTCCGAGCAGTCCTGTCCAGCGCCCTAGATGAGCGGCGACTTTGGCCTCCAGCTCCTGCCAATTCACCGGCCAGGCTTTCTCGTCGGGGCTAAGGTAGACTCCAAGAAAGAGGAGATTGGTTGTGCTCCAGGCAAAATGCCTGAGCTCCTCTGGTAGGGAGTCCACCCGCCACTGACCCACCAGGAGTCCGGAACATTTCCCCCAGTTGATCCTGGCGAGGATGCGGCCGAGTAAATCTCCTGGCACTCACGCATCCACCGCAGGTCTACAGGATCCTCGACCATGAGGAGCACATCATCGGTGTAAGCCGAGAGGACGATCTCCACACACAGCCCTTGCAGAGCCTGTACTGTCAACCTCTGCTGCAAGAGGCGCAGGAGAGGCTCCACGCAGATGGCATACAACTGGCCGGACATGGGCATCCCTGGCGCACCCCCCTCCCAAAGTGAAGGGGCGCCGTCAAAGACCTGTTAACATAGAAACATAGAAAATAGGTGCAGGCCATTCAGCCCTTCGAGCCTGCACCACCATTCAATAAGATCATGGCTGATCGTTCACCTCAGTAGCCCTTTCCCGCTTTCTCTCCATACCCCTTGATCCCTTTAGCCGTAAGGGCCACTTCTAACTCCCTCTTGAATATGTCCAATGAACTGGCATCAACAACTCTCTGCGGTAGGGAATTCCACAGGTTAACAACTCTCTGAGTGAAGAGGTTTCTCCTCAACTCAGTCCTAAATGGCTTACCCCTTATCCTGAGATTATGTCCCCTGGTTCTGGACTTCCCCAACATCGGGAACATTCTTCCTGCATCTAACCTGTCCAGTCCCGTCAGAATTTTATATGTTTCTATGAGATCCTCTCATCCTACTAAGCTCCAGTGAATACAGGCCCAGTCGATCCAATCTCTCCTCATAAGTCAGTCCTGCCATCTCGGGAATCAGTCTGGTGAACATTCGCTGCACTCCCTCAATAGCAAGAATGTCCTTCATCAGATTAGGAGACCAAAACTGAACACAATATTCCAGGTAAGGCCTCACTAAGGCCCTGTACAACTACAGTAAGACCTCCCTGCTCCTATACTCAAATCCCCCAGCTAAAAAGGCCAACATACATTTGGCTTCTTCACCGCCTGCTGTACCTGCATGCCAACTTTCAATGACTGATGAACCATGACACCCAGGTCTCATTGCACCTCCCCTTTTCCTAATCTGCTGCCATTCAGATAATATTCTGCCTTTGTGTTTTTGCTACCAAAGTGGATAACCTCACATTTATCCACATTACACTGCATTTGCCAAGCGTTTGCCAATTCACCTAACATGTCCAAGTCATCCTGCAGCCTTTTTGCGTCCTCCTCACAGCTCACAACGCCACCCAGCTTAGTGTCATCTGCAAACTTGGAGATATTACACACAATTCCCTCATCCAAATCATTGATGTATATTGTAAATAGCTGGGGTCCCAGCACTGAGCCCTGTGGCACCCCACTAATCACTGCCTGCCATCCTGATTCTCTGCTTTCTGTCTGCCAACCAGTTCAATATCCACATCAGTACACTACCCCCAATACCATGTGCTTTAATTTTGCACATTAATCTCTTCTGTGGGACCTTGTAAAAAGTATTTTGAAAGACCAAATATACCATTGGTTCTCCCTTGTCCACTCTATCAGTTACATCCTCAAAAAATTCTAGAAGATTTGTCAAGCAGGATTTCCCTTTCATAAATCCATGCTGACTTGGACCGATCCCGTCACTGCTTTCCAAATGTGCTGCTATTTCATCTTTAATAATTGATTCCAACATTTTCCCCACTACCAATGTCAGGCTAACCGGTCTATAATTCCTTGTTTTCTCTCTCCCTCCTTTCTTAAAAAGTGGCGTGACATTAGCTACCCTCCAGTCCATATGAACTGATCCAGAGTCGATAGACTGTTCGAAAATGATCACCAATACATCCACTATTTCTAGGGCTACTTCCTTAAGTACTCTGGGATGCAGACCATCAGGCCCCAGGGATTTATCGACCTTCAATCCCATCAATTTCCCCAACACAATTTCCCGCCTAATAAGGATTTCCTTCAGTTCCTCCTTCTCACTAGATCCTCGGTCCCCTAGTATTTCCAGAAGGTTATTTGTGTCTTCCTTCGTGAAGACAGAACCAAGGTATTTGTTTAACTGGTCCACCATTTCTTTGTTCCCCATTATAAATTCATCTGAATCTGACTGCAAGGGACCTATGTTTGTTTTCACTAATCTTTTTCTCTTCACATATCTAGAAGCTTTTGCAGTCAGTTTTTATGTTCTCAGCAAGCTTCCTCTTATTCTCTATTTTCCCCCTCCTAATTAAACCCTTTGTTCTCCTCTGCTGAATTCTAAATTTCTCCCAATCCTCAGATTTGCTGCTTTATCTGGCCAATTTATATGCCTCTTCCTTGGATTTAACACTATCCTTAATTTCCCTTGTTAGCCATGGTTGAGCCACCTTCCCCGTTTTATTTTTACTCCAGACAGGGATGTACAATTGTTGAAGTTCATCCATGTGATCTTTAAATGTTTGCCATTGTCTATCCACCATCAACCGATTAAGTATCCCTCGCCAGTCTATTCTAGCCAATTCACGTCTCATACCATCGAAGTTACCTTTCCTTAAGTTCAGGACCTTAGTCTCTGAATTAATTGTGTCACTCTCCATCTTAATAAAGAATTCTACCATATTATGGTCACTCTTCCCCAAGGGCCCTCGCAAAGCAAGATTGCAAATTAGCCCTTTCTCATTGCACATCAGCCAGTCTCGGATGGCCAGCCCTCTGGTTGGTTCCTCGATATATTGGTCTAGAAAACTATCCCAAATACACTCCAGGAAATCCTCTTCCACCGCATTGCTACCATTTTGGTTAGCCCAATCAATATGTAAATTAAAGTCGCTAATGATAACTGCTGTACATTTATTGCACGCATCCCTAATTTCTTGTTTGATGCTGTCCCCAACCTCACTACTACTGTTTGGTGGTCTGTACACAACTCCCACTAGCGTTTTCTGCCCTTTGGTATTCCGTAGCTCCACCCATACCGACTCCACATCATCCAAACTAATGGCCTTCCTTACTATTGAATTAATTTCCTCTTTAACCAGCAATGCCACCCCACCTCCTTTTCCTTTCTGTCTATAACATAAGAACATAAGAACATAAGAATTAGGAACAGGAGTAGGCCATCTAGCCCCTCGAGCCTGCTCCGCCATTCAAACAGATCATGGCTGATCTGGCCGTGGACTCAGCTCCACTTACCCGCCCGCTCCCCGTAACCCTTCATTCCTTTATTGGTTAAAAATCTATCTATCTGTGACTTGAATACATTCAATGAGCTAGCCTCAACTGCTTCCACAGATTCACAACCCTCTGGGAGAAGAAATTCCTTCTCAACTCGGTTTTAAATTGGCTCCCCTGTATTTTGAGGCTGTGCCCCCTATTTCTAGTCTCCCCGACCAGTGGAAACAACCTCTCTGCCTCTATCTTGTCTATCCTTTTCATTATTTTAAATGTTTCTATAAGATCACCCCTCATCCTTCTGAACTCCAATGAGTAAAGACCCAGTCTACTCAATCTATCATCATAAGGTAACCCCCTCATCTCCGGAATCAGCCTAGTGAATCGTCTCTGTACCCCCTCCAAAGCTAGTATATCCTTCCTTAAGTAAGGTGACCAAAACTGCACGCAGTACCCCAGGTGCGGCCTCACCAATACCCTATACAGTTGCAGAAGGACCTCTCGCAATGAAGGCAAACATTCCATTCGCCTTCCTGATTACCTGCTGCACCTGCAAACTAACTTTTTGGGATAAATGCACAAGGACCCCCAGGTCCCTCTGCACCACAGCATGTTGTAATTTCTCCCCATTCAAATAATATTCCCTCTTACTGTTTTTTTTCCCAAGGTGGATGACCTCACACTTTCCGACATTGTATTCCATCTGCCATACCTTCGCTATTCGCTTAACCTATCTAAACCTCTTTGCAGCCTCTCTGTGTCCTCTACACAACCCGCTTTCCCACTAATCTTTGTGTCACCTGCAAATTTTGTTACACTACACTCTGTCCCCTCTTCCAGGTCATCTATGTATATTGTAAACAGTTGTGGTCCCAGCACTGATCCCTGTGGCACACCACTAACCACCGATTTCCAACCCGAAAAGGACCCATTTATCCCGACACTCTGCTTTCTGTTATCCATGCTAATACATTTCCTCTGACTCCGTGTACCTCTATCTTCTGCAGTAACCTTTTGTGTGGCACCTTATCGAATGCCTTTTGGAAATCTAAATACACCACATCCATCGGTACACTTCTATCCACCATGCTCGTTATATCCTCAAAGAATTCCAATAAATTAGTTAAACATGATTTCCCCTTCATGAATCCATGTTGCGTCTGCTTGATTGCACTATTCCTATCTAGATGTCCTGCTATTTCTTCCTTAATGATAGTTTCAAGCATTTTCCCCACTACAGATGCTAAACTAATCGGCCTTTTGTCTGCCCCCTTTTTTAAACAGAGGCGTTACATTAGCTGCTTTCCAATCCGCTGGTACCTCCCCAGAGTCCAGAGAATTTTGGTAGATTTTAACGAATGCATCTGCTATAACTTCCGCCATCTCTTTTAATACCCTGGGATGCATTTCATCAGGACCAGGGAACTTGTCTACCTTGAGTCCCATTAGCCTGCCCAGCACTACCCCCCTCGTGATAGTGATTGTCTCAAGGTCCTCCCTTCCCCCATTCCTGTGACCAGCAATTTTTGGCATGGTTTTTGTGTCTTCCACTGTGAAGACCGAAGCAAAATAATTGTTTAAGGTCTCAGCCCTTTCCACATTTCCCATTATTAAATCCCCCTTCTCATCTTCTAAGAGACCAACATGTACTTTAGTCACTCTTTTCCGTTTTATATATCTGTAAAAGCTTTTACTATCTGTTTTTATGTTTTGCGCAAGTTTACTTTCGTAATCTATCTTTCCTTTCTTTATTGCTTTCTTCGTCATTCTTTGCTGTCGTTTAAAATTTTCCAAATCTTCTATTTTCACACTAACCTTGGCCATCTTATTCGCATTGGTTTTTAATTTGATACTCTCCTTTATTTCCTTGGTTATCCACGGCTTGTTATCCCTTCTCTTACCACCCTTCTTTTTCACTGGAATCTATTTTTGTTGAGCACAATGAAAGAGCTCCTTAAAAGTCCTCCACTGTTCCTCAATTGTGCCACCGTTTAGTCTGTGTTCCCAGTCTACTTTAGCCAACTCTGCCCTCATCCCACTATAGTCCACTTTGTTTAAGCTCGTTTGAGACACTACTTCCTCACCCTCAATCTGTATTAAAAATTCAACCATACTGTGATCACTCATTCCGAGAGGATCTTTTACTCAGAGATCGTTTATTATTCCTGTCTCATTACACAGGACCAGGTCTAAGATAGCTTGCTCCCTTGTAGGTTCTGTAACATACTGTTCTAAAAAACAATCCCGTATGCATTCTATGAATTCCTCCTCCAGGCTACGCCATGCGATTTGATTTGACCAATCGATATGTAGGTGAAAATCCCCCATGATTACTGCCATTCCTTTTTCACATGCCTCCATTATTCCCTTGATTATTGCCCGCCCCACCATGAAGTTATTATTTGGGTGCCTATAAACTACACCCACCAGTGACTTTTTCCCCTTACTATCTCTAATCTCCACCCACAATGATTCAATATCGTCTCTCACAACTGCCCTGATATCATCCTTTATTAAAATAACTACCCCACCTCCTTTCCCTTCTTGTCTATCTTTCCGAATCGTCAGATACCTCTGTATGTTTAATTCCCAGTCTTGGCCACCCTGCAACCACGTTTCTATAATGGCCACCAAATCATACCCATTTGTAATGATTTGTGCCGTCAACTCATTTACTTTATTTCGAATGCTCCGTGCGTTTAGGTAGAGTGTTTTAATACTAGTTTTTAAACCATGATTTTTAGTTTTGACACCTCCTGCAGCTCCTTTATATTCAGTGGCCCTTTTTGTTTTTTGCCTTGTGTTTCTCTACCTTCCACTTTTACTCATCTCCTTCCTAAATGTTGAATACCCCTGGATGTTGAGTTCCCAGCCTTGGTCACCCTGGAGCCATGTCTCCATGATGCCAATTACATCATACTCATTAACTGCTATCTGCACAGTTAATTCTTCCACATTATTCCAAATACTCCTCGCAGTGAGACACAGAGCCTTCAGGCTTGTCTTTTTAACACACTTTGCCCCTTTAGAATTTTGCTGTAATGGGCCCTTTTTGCTTTTTGCCTTCGGTTTCTCTGTCTTCCACTTTTACTTTTCTTCTTTCTATCTTTTGCTTCTGCCCCCATTCTACTTCCCTCTGTCTCACTGCATAGGTCCCCATCCCCCTGCCATATTAGTTTAACCTTAATCAGACACTCAGCGGCGGCGAACAAAAGTCAGATCCGGGTGATGAAATGCATCCTGAACCCGAAAGCACGCAGAGTTCCGAACAGATACTCATGATCCACCCTGTCGAACGCCTTCTCCTGGTCTAGGGAAAGGAAGGCGGCCGACAGACCAGCCTCCTGGGAATGGTGGACCAGGTCCCGGACCAGATGGATGTTGTCGTGGATTGTCCGGCCCGGGACCGTGTAGGACTGGTCGGGGTGGATCATGTGGTCCAGCATGGCAGCAAGGTGAGCAGACATCACCCTTGCAAAGATTTTGTAATCCGTGCTGAGGAGGGAGACTGGGCACCAGTTCTTTAGTAGGCGGAGATCGCCCTTCTTATGCAGCAGAACAATGACTGCCCTGCGCCAAGAGAGGGGCATCTCCCTGGTCGCCAGACTTTCCCCCAGTACCTGCACGTAGTTGCCTCCCAAGACGTCCCAGAACGCCCTGTGGAACTCCACAGTCAGCCCGTCCAGCCCCGGGGATTTTCCTTTTGAGAGCTGGTCGAGGGCACCGGTCATCTCCGCAAGGCTTAAGGGAGCGTCCAGATTTTCGGCGCCCTCCTGGTCGACCTTCCCAGGTCCTCCCACAAAACTCTACGTGCTTCCTCGCTGGACGGATCCAGAGAAAACAGAGCCTCGTAGTAGTCTCGGGCCCTGTTGCTGATGCCCTCCGGATCCAAGACCAGAGATCCGTCGTCGGCCAGCAGCATCAAGAGCTGCTTATGGACCCCCTGTCTTCTTTCCAGCGAGTAGAAGACGGGGGAGCCGAAGTCCAGGTCCCGGAGGAACCGGATCTGCGACTTCATGAACGCGCCTCGGGACCGACAAGCTGCAGGCCCTTGAGCGCGGCCTTCTTCAATTCCTACAACGTTCGCAGGGCCGGGTCCTCGACGACTTGACCAAGACGGGATTCCAGGTCGAGCACCTCCTTCTCCAGGCACCCGACCTTGGTCTCCAGCCTCTTGATCGACCCCTTCGCATACTCTTGACAGAAGAGACGGACGTGAGCCTTGCCCACGTCCCACCAAAACCTTAAGGGGGGGAAGCCCCCCTGCTTCCTTCTGCAGTCGGCCCAGAACCATCGGAACGAATCCTGGAACCGCTCGTCCTCCAGCAGCAGGTTGTTAAAGTGCCAGTACGCGGACCCTACCCGCGCGCAGAGGGAAGCGTGCGCCGCCCACATCAGGTGGTGGTCCAAGCACGGCGCCTGCCGCATGGAGGCCGCCGGATGACAGGAAACATACGCCCGAGACACGTAAAGGTGGTCGATTCTGGACCATCCTTTTCCAGGCCCCACCCAAGTAAAGGCGCTGGAGTAAAGGATGGAGATTTCGCCAGACGTCCACCAAGTCGAAGGACCCGACCAGGTCCCTCAACTTCTCCATCGCCATCATGCTCTCCGGGGCACCGGAGTGGTCCCTCGCCTCGAGAGTGCAGTTAAATTCCCCCCCCCCACCCCAGGACAATGCAGTCACTGGCGTCAACGGAGCCAAGAAGAATGGACACTTCTTTGAAGAAGCGTACTTGCTTCAGGCTAGGCTGAGGGGCGTACACGTTCATGAGATGGAGCGGCACGTCCCCCAGGTGAACCATGACATGGAGCAAGCGGCCAGGCACAGGTTCATCTACCCCCAAGATCTCCGGCTGAAAATGTGGGGCCAGCAAAATAGCCACCCCACAAGAAGTGGCAGTGAGGTGGCTCATGTGGACCTCTCCTTGCTATTCCAGGAGCCACGTGGCCTCATCTCCCGGAATGGTGTGGGTTTCTTGCAGGAAGCACACTGCATATTTTCCCTCTCGTAGGAGCGAAAAATTGTTAAATCTAAGGCAAGCTTCTCTGCCGCCGTTGCTGTTGAGGCTGGCTATGGTTATCTTCATGACAAAAGCATAGTGCAACCTCTAACTTGAACTACTGTGGGGTGGGGGAGCGGAGTCGTTTGATGACCTCCACTCCCTCAGCAACCCAGCGAGGAAAGTTTTGAGCCGGCGCAGCTCAAGATTTTCTTGTTTTGAAAAGGCCCTGCCCGCGTCCATGGTTTTGACGGTGGCGCGGACGGACCTGATGAGCAGCGCCGGCTCGGACAATTTGTCCCGGGCCAGATGGGCTCTATTGTGGCATTCCACCAAAAAGTCCTGGAGTTCCTTGGCAGGAATGAGGGGGTACTCAGCGGCAGGCACGAGGAGATCCATCGCCTCACTGGCGATGGACTCTAAATCCTCTCCCGCGCCTACGATCGAGTCCCCAGCCTTCTCCGGGAGGTCGCCACCAGCAGCCGGTCCGTCGACCACATGGGGTACGGCAAATGGCCCGGCCACACCATCCAGCCCTACCTCTGCCACAATCCCAACCCTCGAATCGTCGGCAGAGGAGACCCCATGGGCTCTTCCTGGGATGCTGGGTCGGGAAGCGGTAGCGGACGGGTGTCCCCCTCCACCCCAGGCACCGGGGAGCATGGAGAGACCAGGCCAAAGAACTGCTCCAGGTCCTCCAAGTCCCCCGGATCCAACATTAGGGACGAAGATTGGGGTTCCTCACCCTCCCCGCCACCACCCTCCGACCCAGCAGTTGGGGGTTCATGAAATTTGATACATTTTTCCGCCAGGTCGAGCAGTTCCCGGGGGATGTTAATAATTGGCTGGGTGGGCTCGGACTTGGCCTCTTCGGCCTCGCCCGCCTCAGTTCCCGGGAAGCTCGACCCGGTGGCGATCTATTCTTTATGCCGCCCTGCGCCCCCCGCAACCGGCAGGGCTTTTTCCCCATCCCCGAGAGGCTTAGGCTGGGCAGTCTTGGATGTCTTGCCCTCCTGTGGGACAGATTCCCACCACCTTCAGCGCGCATTGAGAGCGCTTGTGGAGGATGTGGGACACGCGCCGGGCACCAACTCCTCCACGGACGTATCTTGTTCATCCTCCGCTCCCCTGGAGTGGTGCATCTTTTTCTGTCTGCCGAGGCCTCCGGCTCCTCTCCCTCCTCCTGTATTTCGTTCCAGAGCCCGACCGCGGGTGACAAACTCTCCGAGGAAGCAGATATGGTCAAGGGCTCGGGTACAGGCCCGGGATACCCCGCGCTCGCTGGTGACAGGAGTTGGCCAAGCGCAGTGATGTGGCTGTCTGGCCCACTGAGGGGACTTGCCTGAAGGTGTTTCATTTCCTCCGCACCTTCCTTCTGACCGGGCGCTCTACCTCCCCCCCGACGGAGGCCGTGACGCCATTGGCCCCCGACAATTCCCGCGTATCTATGGCTTCCGACGCGCGGGCGGTGACAGAGGGAGGAGTGGCAGCGACACCCGCCTTGGCCGCCTTTGCTGTTTTAACGGCCTTGGAGGCTGGGCAGTTCTTGCAGACATGCCCCACCTCCTTACAGGCGTGGCACCGCACATCGTCTGATGTCCAGAAAACGCGGAAGGCTGTCCCCTCTTGGACCACGTTGAATAATCCTTCTGTTACCTCCTCCTGGGCCAACTGGATGAAAAGCTGGCACGGGAAGGAGAACACATGATGGAGGCTGGCCTCCCTGAAGCCGAGCGGTATCGGCGTCACTCCTGACTTCACCTCCCCCAGTTGACGTAGGTGGGAGGGGAGGAGCTCACTGTTACCAAAGGGCGGGACGTTTGAAATAACGACTCTGTGCAGTGGCCTCAAGAGGATTAACCGGCAGGAAGGTCCCGCCCACCGTGAGCCCCTTTTCAAGGGCCAGGGACACCGCCTGCTCCGACCCCACGAACAACACAGCCTTACTGGACATTTTGGAGGTGGCGACAATGGCCGAGGGGCCGACTACCCCAGCCATTGCCCTCACGCACTCCTCAATGGTCATATTGGGGTGAGTGTAGCTCTTGACCCCACTCTTTTTCGTTATGTGTCTGAATGGTGGTAGTGCAGCAGGAGGCACCGTGGCCGTGGATGCCACGTGCGCAGAAGTTTGCGCTGGCCCTGCCACCGGCGAAAGTGGACTTGCCATGTCAGGGGCCCTTGAAGGGCTACACTCTCCCCAATGTCACAGCCTAATGGTCAATTGGTCTCCTTAATGAGTAGAGGGAGCGCTTAATGAGGCACACCTCTCCCCTGCTTAACGATTGGGGAGGGGCCTTTTTCCCTCTGCTCAGTGTCTTTTTTTAAATATATTTTTAAAAAGAGGAGAATGAGGCCTCTCAATGAGAGAGGGGAGAGATAGGGAGAGGAGGGAGGGAGGGAGCAGGTCACCACTCACAGCGTTGGGTGGGTGCTTGCAAGGGTGCACTCTTCGATGGTAAAACAGACAAAGTCTTTATAGATGGTCCTCTGGTGGGGGGAAGAAGATGTCTTCACCCGGGATAGCTGGAACTACCCAGGCACAGCCTTCCACCAGGTCTTAACGATGTAATTGATGGGAAAAAGAGACTTCACCAGGTAGCTCCAGCTAACCCGGGCCAGGCAATGGGGGAGGGGTGCTTTTAGTGGTGTGTGGGGCCTAGTTGTTGGCAGGAACCCCACACACACACCGCCACGATATTCCGGCCTTCTTAGAAATCTTCTTTCCTCCCCCGCACCGATAAAACAAAGTCTTTTTAAGACAGTGCACCAATACACCCACCTGTAGGTTGTTGTAAATGGCTCTCCCTCCTTCCACACAAAATGGTGTTATTTCTCCGGTTGATATTTTTTCCTTTTCCCCTCTCTCCAACTCTGTAACAGTGTTGTCGAAGCTTTCGTTCTCCTCCTCTCCCTCAAGCTGTTGATTCCAGTAGGCCCCTTCCTCTTCTTCCTGGAGACTCAGGTTGGCTGCAGGCTTGTAGGAGAAATTGCAGGAGCTCCTCACTCCACAGACGCACAGCTCCAAATGTATAGGCCACGTCCTACATTTCTACAAACATGTGAGCATACTCACAGGAATATACATTACAATATCCAAGGCAGGATGGTGTGTGACTTAGCAGGGAACTTGCTCAGTCACACACCATGTGATGTTGACCCTGGTGGTAGAGATCGCGACACTGCAGCCATGATGCATCAGTGGTATAGGTAGTGAATGTTTAAGGTGGTGGATGGGGTGCCAATCAAGTGGGCTTCTTTGTTCTGGATGGTGCCAAGCTTCGTGAGTGTTGTTGGCGCTGCACTCATCCAGGCAAGTGGATACTATTCCATCACACTCCTGGTATGTGCCTTGTAAATGGTGAAAAGACTTTGGGGAATTAGGAAGTGAATTACTCAACACAGAATACCCAGCCTCAGACCTGCTCTTGTAGCCACAGTATTTATGTTGCTGGTCCAGTTAAGTTTCTGGTCAACGGTAACCCCAAGGATGTTGATGGTGGGGGATTCGGCGATGGTAATGCCATTAAATATCAAAGGGTGGTGGTCAGACTCTCGCTTGTTGGAAATGGTCATTGCCTGGCAATTCTGTGGTGCGAATGTTACCTGCCATTTATCAGCCTGAATGTCGTTCAGTTCTTGCTGCATTTGGGCATGGACTGCTCCGTTATCTGAGGAGTTGTGAATGGAGCTGAACACTGCAATCACCAGCGAACATCCCCACTTCTGACCTTATGATGGAGGGAAGTTCATTGATAAAGCAGATGTAGATGGTTGGGCCTAAGACACTGCCCTGATGAACTTATGCAGCGATGTCCTGGGACTGAGATGATTGACCTCCGACAACCACAACCATCTTCCTTTGTGCTAGGTATGACTGCATCCAGTGGCGAATTTCCCCCCTGATTGCCATTGACTTCAATTTTACTAGGGCTCCTTGATGCCACACTCAGTCAAATGCTGCCTTGATGTCAACGGCAGTCACTCTCACCTCACCTCTGGAATTCAGCTCTTTTGTCCTTGGTTTGGACCAAGGCTGCTATGAGGTCTGGAGCCACTTGCACCTGGCGGAAACCAAACTGAGCATCGGTGAGCAGGTTATTGTTGAGTAAGTGCCTCTTGATAGCACTGTTGATAATATCGTCCAACACTTTGCTGATGATTGAGAGTAGATTGATGGAGCAGTAATTGGCCGGAATGGATTTGTCCTGATTTTTGTGGACAGGTCATACCTGAGCAGTTTTACACATTGTCAGGTAAATGCCAGTGTTGTAGCTGTCCTGGAACAGCTTGGCTTGAGGCGCGGCTAGTTCTGGAGCACAAGTCTTCAGCACGGCAGTCGGGATGTTGTCAGGGCCGAGAGCCTTTGCTGTATCCAGTGCACTCAGACATTTCTTGAAATCACATGGAGTGAATAGAATTGGCTGAAGATTGGCTTCTCTGATGGTGGAGACCTCAGGAGGAGGCCGATATGGATCATCCACTTGGCACTTCTGGCTGAAAATGCTTACAAACGCTTCAGCCTTGTCTTTTGCACTCACGTGCTGGGCTCCATCATTTAGGATGGAGATATTCATGGCGCCTCCCGTTAGTTGTTTAATTGTCCACCACCATTCATGACTGGATGTGGCAGGACTTTGATCTGAACTGTTGATTGTGAGATTGCTTAGCCATGTCTGTAGCATGCTGCCTCTGCCGCTTAGAATGCATGTAGTCCTGTGTTGCAGCTTCCCCATGTTGGCACCTCATTTTTTTATGTATGCCTGTTGAATACTGTCATGTATCTCACATTACTGTATATAACTGTATCTTACCATGCTATAGATGACTGTAACTGGATATGACCTGTAACAATAAGCATACCTTACCACTAGGGGTGCACTTGCAAGAGACACTCCATACCTGTCCCACTGAGGTATATAAAGGGAGGTCTCAGGCAAGTGCAGCACTGGAGAGCTGGAATTAAAGGTGCAGGTCCTGAGTGACCTTGACTTCAGCATGTGTCTCATGTGAGTCAGTACATTAGAGTCAGGTCTTAACAGTGGCGACGAGTTACGGGATCACAGAATTCACAGAATGGCGACCAACAGCTCAGATGAGAAATACAATGTCCTTTAGAACTCGGCCAGCTCAGTCAGTCGTGCTGCTATCAAGCCACTCTTGGTGATGGACGTTGAAGTCCCCCACTCAGAGTACATTCTGTGCCCTTGCTACCCAAGTGGTGTTCAACATGGAGGAGTAATGATTCATCAGCTGAGGGAGGGCAGTAGGTGGTAATCAGCAGGAGGTTTCCTTGCCCATGCTTGACCTGATGCCATGAAACTGCATGGAGTCCGGAGTCAATGTTGAGGACTCCCAGGGCCACTGAATACCACTGTGCCACCACCTCTGGTGGGTCTGTCCTGCCGGTGGGACAGGACATACCCAGGGATGGTGATGGAGGAATCTGGGACATTGGCTGAAAGGTATGATTCTGTGAGTATGATTGTCAGGCTGTTGCTTGACTAGTTTGTGGGACAATTTTGGCACAAGTCCCCAGATATTTGTGAGGAGGACTTTGCAGGGTCGATTGGGCTGGGTGTGCCGTGGTCGTGTCCGACGCTGGTGTCAAGGTCGATGTCGGGTGGTCCGTCCAGTTTTATTCTTATTATTGTTTTTCGTAGTGGTTGTGTACAACTGAGTGGCTTGTTAGGCCATTTCAGAGGGCAGTTAAGAGTCAACCACATTTCTGTGGGTCTGGAGTCACATATAGGCTAGACCAGGTAAGGATGGCAGATTTTCTTCCTGAAAGGACAGTGCCTGCATTAGGAATATATTGCCACATCAGACTGCTTGCTGTGCAAACAATTTTGGGTCAGGGTGCTTATTTGGCACTGGATTCTGGGGTTAGCTAGAGTTTGGGACAATGGGAAGTGTTCCTGCATTGTGATGGTCATTTTGGTCATGACTAAGTGATGACTAGAGTAAAAATGTTTAACTGGGGGAAGGTGAATTTCAATGGGATGAGAACGGATCAGGCCTGGATAAATTGGAATCAAAAATTGGCAGACAAAACTATAGTGGAACAATGGGCTGTCTTTAAAGAGGAAATAGTTCAGGTACAGTTGAGATACATTCCCACTAGGGGGAAAGGCAGGGCAACTAAAGTCAGAGTTCTCTGGATGCCGAAACAAATAGAGAATATGATGAAGCAGAAAAAGAGCGTGTATGACAGATGTCAGTTTGCAAATACATCTGAGAATCAGGCTATATGTAGAAAGGTCAGAGGAGAAGTAAAAAAGAAAATAAGAGGAGCAAAGAGAGGGTATGAGAATAGAATGGCAGCCAACATAAAAGGTAATCCCAAAGTCTTCTATAGGCATATATATATATATATATAGTAAGCAGGTAGTAAGAGGAGGGGTGGGGCCAATTAGGGACCAAAAAGGAGACCTATGCATGGAGACAGAGGGTATGGCTGAGGTACTAAATGAGTACTTTGCATCTGTCTTCACCAAGGAAGAGGATGCTGTCATAGACATAGTGAAGGAGACACTTGATAGGATAAAAATTGATAAAGAAGAGGTATTAGAAAGGCTGACTGTACTTAAAGTAGATAAATCACTCGGGGCAGATGGGATGCATCCTAAGATGCTGTAGGGAATTGAGGACGGAAATCGCGGAGGTACTGGCCATAATATTCCAATCCTCCATAGATATGGGGATGGTGCCAGAGGACTGGAGAATTGGAAATGTTACACCACCTACAGGCCAGTCAGTTTAACCTCAGTAGTGGGGAGGCTTTTAGAAACAGTAATCAGGGACAAAATTAATAGTCACTTGGATAGGTGTGAATTAATTAAGGAAAGCCAGCATGGATTTGTTAAAGGCAAATTGTGTTTAACCAAATTGATCAAAATTTTTGATGAGGTAACAGAGAGGGTTGATGAGGGCAATGCGGTTGACGTGGCATACATGGATTTCCAAAAGACATTCGACAAAGTGCCACATAATAGGCTTGCTAGCAAAGATGAAGGCCATGGAATAAAAGGGACAGTGGCAGAATGGATACAAAATTGGCTAAGTGACAGGAAACAGAGAGTAGTGGTGAACGGTTGTCTTTCGGACTTTTGGAGGAAGGTATACAGTGGTGTTCCCCAGGGGTCAGTTCTAGGACCACTGCTTTTCTTGATATATATTAATGACTTGGATGTAGATGTACAGGGCACCCACAGATGATACAAAACTTGGAAGTATAGTGAACAGTGAGAAGGAGAATGATAGATTTCACGAAGACATAGACAGGCTGGTGAAATGGGCAGGTGAAATTTAACGCAGAAATGTGTGAATGATACATTTTGGTAGAAAGAATGAGGAGAGGACATATAAATTAAATGGTACAATCCTAAAGGTGGTGCATGAACAGAGAGACCTGGAGATATGTGTGCATAAATCATTAAAGGTGGCAGGTTGGGAAAGCTGTTAAAAAGGCTTACGGAATCCTGGGCTTCATAAATAGAGGTGTAGAGTACAAAAATCTGGAAATTATGATAACTCTGTATAAAACACTGGTTTGGCCCCAACTGGAGTAATGTGTCCAATTCTGGGCACCAGACTTTAGGAAGGATGTGAAAGCCTTAGAGAAGGTGTAGAAAAGATTTACAAGAATGATTCCAGGAATGAGGGACTTCAGTTACAACTCCCTTTTGAAAGATAAAATTGAGTCCGGATAGACTGGAGAAGCTGGGGTTTGAGAGAGATTTGATAGAGGTGTTCAAAATCATGATGGGTCTGGATAGAGTAGATCGGGAGAAACTGTTCCCATTGGCAGAAGGGCCGAGAACCAGAAGACACAGATCTAAGGTGATTGGCAAAAGAACCAAAGGCAATGTAAGAAAAAACGTTATTACGCAGTGAGTGGTTGGGATCTGGAATGCACTACCTGAAAGGGTGGTGGAGGCAGACTCAATCTTATCTTTCAAAAGGGAGTTGTTTAAATATCTGAAGGAAAAAAAATTGCAGGGCTATGAGGAAAGTGCAGGGGAGTAGGACTAGCTGAGAATCGGAACAGGCTAGACAAGCCGAATAGCATTCTTTCGTGCTGTAACCATTCTATGATTCTACAATGGGTTGATGTGCTGAGGGAATAGTTTGTGTTGAATGGGTCTCCAATAATGCACCCTAGACTATGTGATATTTCCCCAGTTCCAAATAGAGGTCAAACATCATTTGTTCTGATTGGTAGATTAGCCACATATGCTTCAGCCACATGTTTGTTGTCAGAGGTGCTGCATTTCAACCCTGATAAAAATTCTAATCCTCATGTTTAAATCCCTTCATGGTTTTGCCCCATCCTATCTCTGTAACTACCAAAAGCTCTACAACTACGCACCTCTGTATTTCCTTGTTCCTCTAACTCTGGCCTTTTGTACATCCCCCTTTTTGACCCCACCGTAGATGAATTAAATCACTCAAAACATTTTCCACCTCCCGGAGGCACAATTTGCCTTCCATGACCTGTGCAGTGGGGCAGAAACCTCTACTATGCCAAAATACCATCCCAGGAAGGAGCAGGCCTTATTTTGTATTACTCTTTCCTCGGGTGATTGAGAAAACAAGATGATGGCCAAAAAGATTGTTAAAAATGTTTTGAGTCATTTAATTTATCCTTGTTCTCTTCCTTACTAGTCGTTTCATTGATTACTGTTTGCGGACTACAGATTTTTGAATAGATTTTCCAATCCCTTGGTAGTTTTTGATGAGTTTTTGTTCCCATATTTCCCTCATTTGATTGGTTATGTTTTCTGCATGTTGCTTTGTGATTTGCTGGTTTATGAATATGACACTCCAGCCATTACTGTGCATGTGAGACACAGACATGTGCATGTGTTCTGCTTGATGCGTGATGGAATCAGATGTGCTGGATGCACAACTTTATATATATATATATATATCTATCATGTATTAAGGGCCAGATTTTCCTTATTGAGCTTGGATGTAAAGGATCACCTAGGCATAGCGTACAAAGAAAAAACAGGCAGGAAAGATTAGGCCT
Organism: Pristiophorus japonicus; assembly: GCF_044704955.1. Lineage (NCBI taxonomy): Eukaryota > Metazoa > Chordata > Chondrichthyes > Pristiophoridae > Pristiophorus > Pristiophorus japonicus. The sequence goes on along the minus strand of NC_091977.1, from coordinate 173,855,444 downwards.
ATAATGAAGTCCACCTGACCTTTGACTTCCATGACCTGTGCAGTGGGGCAGAGAGTTGGGATAAATGGTTCATTCTCGGGTTGTCAATCAGTAACTAGTGGGGTGCCGCAGGCATCAGTGTTGGGACCCCAACTATTTACAATCTATATTAACGACTTGGATGAAGGGACCGAGTGTAACATAGCCAAGTTTGCTGATGATACAAAGAAGGAAAAGCAATGTGTGAGGAGGACACAAAAATCTGCAAAAGGACATAGACAGACTAAGTGAGTGGGCAAAAATTTGGCAGATGGAGTATAATGTTGGAAAGTGTGAGGTCATGCACTTTGGCAAAAAAAATCAAAGAGCAAGTTATTATTTAAATGGAGAAAGATTGCAAAGTGCTGCAGTACAACGGGACCTGGGGGTACTTGTGCATGAAACACAAAAGGATAGTATGCAGGTACAGCAAGTAATGAGGAAGGCCAATGGAATCTTGGCCTTTATTGCAAAGGGGATGGAGTATAAAAGCAGGGAAGTCTTGCTACAGATACATAAGGTATTGGTGAGGCCACACCTGGAATAATGTGTGCAGTTTTGGTTTCCATATTTACGAAAGGATATACTTGCTTTGGAGGCAGTTCAGAGAAGGTTCACTAGGTTGATTCCGGGGATGAGGGGGTTGACTTATAAGGAAAGGTTGAGTAGGTTGGGCCTCTACTCATTGGAATTCAGAAGAATGAGAGGTGATCTTATCGAAACATATAAGATTATGAGGGGGCTTGACAAGGTGGGATGCAGAGAGCATGTTTCCACTGATAGGGGAGACTAGAACTAGAGGGCATGATCTTAGAATAAGGGGCCGCCCATTTAAAGCAGAGATGAGGAGAAATTTCTTCTCTCAGAGGGTTGTAAATCTGTGGAATTCGCTGCCTCAGAGAACTGTGGAAGCTGGGACATTGAATAAATTTAAGACAGAAATAGACAGTTTCTTAAACGATAAGGGGATAAGGGGTTATGGGAGCGGGCAGGGAAGTGGAGCTGAGTCCATGATCAGATCAGCCGTGATCTTATTGACTGGCAGAGCAGGCTCGAGGGGCCGTATGGCCTACTCCTGCTCCTATTTCTTATGTTCTTATGTTCTTATGACCCCGTTGAAAAAAATACAGCTTTTCTGACAGGTTCAAATGAGCAACATAAGCGAGAAATTTCTGTTGCCGATAATACTGGATGAACATTTAACATTTTATTTTTGACATTCCTTTTTCTATTATTTTAACCAAAGGGTGTTAACCCATTTATTTTAAATTTTATCTGTAAAGTTCTATTGAAGTCCAGACATCTGTTTTTATTTTCATACTTAATATATCTCCACCCTTCCAGGAGAAGCTAGTTTTGGCTTGAAAGAAAGAATGATGGTAGGTTCCAGAATGCTGTAAACCATACAAAATAAGGCTTAGAAACTGGACGCATGCGGCATGTGCTCATTGAGACCGATGGCAGGACCACGGTTGGCATCAAAGTGCGACAGTCACATGACAGGAACACAATGCAGATGTACTTTTCTATATACGTGACTTACAGATCCCGTGTTTTGTTGCTCATGGTGAATATACTGTGCAACTGTTTTATGCTGACTGAATAAGTCAAATTATTTCTCTTTATTAAGGTATTAAGCGATTGTTGCTGACGTTTTGGGCACAAGATTCTGAATTGTTCTATTTTGCTGGTAAAACTGGAAATGATTGTCTTTTATTATCCTATGCTCTTTTACCCATGTATTAGATTTTTATCTCTTACTTTTTTAAAGCCCAGAATACATAGGAAGATAATAGACAACATGCTGAAAATTGGAGGTAGATATGTCTAGTTTAACAATAGGGGTTAAACAGTTATGGGAGAATGTTAGAATTTAGAACCATTTGAAGGTGGTCTTGGGATGAAAGTAATATGGTGGGGAACCTGCATTTGGTAGTATAGGAGAGTGCAATGTTTGTTTTGAATTACTGGGTGATTCTTGGGTAATGTCCATGGTTTTGCCAGATAGGAGTGGTATTGAAGGCCAGTACTGGTGTCTGTCAGCACTATTGGTGGGTTGGGGTCACAAGAGGTGGCAGCTCTGAGGAGGGTGCTTGGGTATGGAAAAATCAGACAGGTTCTTAAGCGGTGTCTAAATTGGGGAAGGAGCCAGGATTAGCGAACACTGGGGAGAGGTGCAGCAATACAGATCCATTGGGAGTTCTCAAGTTTCGGCAGTATTGAGAGAAGGTGTCGAAATCTGGCACTATTCACGCTGAGTTTGACTGGGATGTACGAGCACTGAAAAGACAGGCTTGGGATCAGGGAATATTTGAGGACTCCTGCAGAAGGCAGGGCAAAGAGTTGGAACATTATGTAGAATGGTACGGGGCTGATGGTTCAGGGGTGTAGCAGTACTGAAAGCTGAAGGGGTCTGGAGCACTGGTGAGCATAAGGTAGTATTGGAGTGTGAGAGTACTAGGAGGGGATGATTATTGGGTGTAGGTACCGAGAGTAGGGTGGACTCCTGGAGTCTGATAGCACTGGGGAGGGAGTCCTGAGATGGTAGGACAGGACTGGAGTTTGGCCAGGATTGGGAAGGCATATCTCTAGATTTGGTGCACTGGGGAGGGGTGGTTTCTGGGTTTTGGAAGCATTGGGGAGGCCCAGTTCTAATAATAGTTTGAAGGGTCCCCTGGGTATGAGAACAATGGAGTGGCCCAACAGCAGTAGTGGGGCTCCCAGAGTGTAGCAGTACCAAAGGGTAAAGTCCCAGGATCTTGGAGCATTAGAGTGAGGTACTGAGATCTATCAATCCAGATGGTAAATCCTGGGCTGTGCCACCACTCAAGGGCAGGGAAGAGATCTGGATAAATCGGGAGGTGGGTGGGCTAGACTGATCAAACTGGAAGGTGCAAGACCTTGGGTGTGTACATAACAGACAAATTGGGGCTCTGTGGTCTGTATCAGGGATGGAGTTGGGTCTGAGAATATGTGGGTTGGAGGGCATAGGTTGGTGCTTTGGCTTCAAAGCACCAGGAAGACAGTTACGTAATCTGGAAGTATTGGAGGAATATTCTAATATCCTGGAGCATGGAGAAGGAGGTCCTCAAGTGTTAGGAAGACCAAGGAGGGAGTTCCAAGGATATGTGAGAATGTTTCTGGGATCTGGTAGGATAGTGGAATGGGATACTGGTGTTCAGGAGAAACAGGGTTTAGCAGTATTAAGGCAGAGGGAGGGACCAGAGTCTAGGAATATTGCAGGTGCTGGAGTCTGGTAGCTTGAAGGGATCCTGGGGGGCAAGGAGCACTGGGGAGGAGTGGGGTCCAGGAGCATGAGGGATTTGGGATCGGGCAGCACTGGAGGAGACAAAGGCCTAGGAGAATCTGGGCCAACCTGTCCTAGCCCATTTATCGGCGTCCCAAGCAATGTGTTCCGAAGCTGCAAGCCCAGTCCTCGGTACGTAGCTGGTTTTAAGTGTGAATTGCAGTTTAACACTGTAGCTGCTAACTGTAAACTTACTCCATAACTAATGCAGCTATGATTAATTAAAATGGTTACAATCAAATAACACGGCTGATGTAATTCGTTTCTGAAACACAAAGGTTAAAACCCAGTTAGCTTGGTCTCCTTAACTGAAAAGTTTTCAAAATTCAATATGACCTTTAAAGCAAAACTTTCAGAAATAAACCTTCTAGGCTAATGCACAAAGGGAAAAATACATATTGCACAATTACATGATTAAATCTGTGCTTTGTTTCTTCAAGAGCTAGCAATCCTGCTCTTTTTCTCTGTCTCTCTGTTTGCAGCCTTTGTGTGTTTCTCACTCCCCCTCTCCATATCTATCTCTGTAAGTGAATCTCTGTATCTCTGCATGAAGCATGTGCACAGCATTTTCAAGAAGGCAAACATTTAGCCCACTAGATTCTGAAAAGCCGGTTTCATTACCACAACCAGTTCCAAAGTGATGGGCTGCTGTATAGAAACAGACCTTCCTTGAAAAATGTCTGCAATTCTGGCCTTTTTTTTGTTAAAGCTAAAACCCAATGGCCTTGTCTATATGATTTGACAACAACAGTGACTACATCTCAAAATTACTTCATTGGCTGTAAAGTGCATTGGGATGTCCTGAGGTTGTGAAAGGCGCTATATAAATGCAAGTCTTTCTTTCTAATATTTCCTGCATTTTTTTAAAAACTTTTTTTCACCATCAGGGGTGTAGGAATCTTTTGATCGTCTTCCTTTGCTGGGCCTGCCAGTGCAGGCCACCAGCAGCTGTCCAACACTACTATTCTTATCCCTCTGGCAACACTTCCAATCCTCCTCAGCTATGCGATTGGTGCCAATGGACTGGAGAATTATAAATGTTACACCTCTGTCCAAAAAAGGGAAGAGGGATAACCCAGGCAACGATAGGCTAGTCAGCTTAACATTGGTGGTGGAGAAACTTTTCAAGGCAATAATCCCCCCAAAATTAACTTTCACTTGGTAAAATATGGGTTAATAAGTTACAGCCAACGTTCCCTATAAGATGTGCAGCTGCACACCTCTCTGTTGGTCCCGCGCAGCTTTTTTCAATGTAGGGTTTTGCGCAAAACTGTGAATGAGCCGGGCAGACCCTTTTTTAAAAAAAATGAGAGGAAACATTGGTAACAGCTAGCACGTATTTGTTGAAATCAAGTCGTGTTTGCAATTAGCAAAAGAATCAGAAGTGAGATGAGGAGAAATTATTTTACGCAGCGCATTGTTATGATTTGGAATGCACTGCCTGAAAAGATGATGGAAGCAGATTCAATAATAACTTTAAAAGGGAATTGTATAAATACTTGAAGGGAAAAACATTTGCAGGGCCATGGGGAAAGGTCAAGGGAATGGGATTAATTGGATAGCTCTTTCAAAGAGCCATATAGACAAGATGGGCCAAATGGCCTCCTTCTGAGCTGTGCCTTTCTATGATTCTATGATTCTATATGCAAGATTTCTAATATATATTTCATATATATTATTGGAATCTATACCACAAATGATAATCCCTTCAAAGTTTTATAATGCTCGATTACAGTAACATTTTATGAAGTTTATATTTGAATTATTTTTTTGTCAATTTTGAGAGAGAAAAATTAATATTTTGCACACTAAGAAACTCCTTGGATTGTAGAAATCATCTTTATATGGGAGATTGTCCTCCATGTTAACAGAAAGTGCCATTGTGTTCAGGGTCTTAGAGATAACTGGCTTACTAGGTTTTGCAAGATTTGTTGGAATTGGGTCAACTAACCAAACCAAGTTCATTGATTGGAGGGGGTGGGGGGAGGGGTACGGTCTTTTCAGCCATTTACACTGTTTTCCTGGAGTTTCCACCAGTCTCCCATCAGGAAGAACCCTATGGAATATGAGGGCCCATTTCATAAGTCCAAGATTGTTGACATTAAAATATTAATGTGTGATATCCACTGGTGCTCTATGCAAGGCTTTTGCAGTCGAATAACACTGTACACAGTCCATCCTATATTGAGGTGCATTACTTCATTTTGGATTTTTTACATATAAATTGGAGCACAGTTTTATCTATGCATTTTCAAAATGATTACTATAGTCAGATTGGCCCCAAATTTTTTACTGGTGTTTCCAATTTGGAGGGACATTGAGCACAGGTCAGTGTGGTTTGCCCATGCAGTAAATCCACATTATATGGAATATAAGAACAGGAGCAGTCCATTCAGTCCCTCAAGCCTGGCCATCTCTGTGGAGTTTCCATTCTTTCCCTCTTTTTTTTTTAGTTTACATGTATTTATTTGACAACAAAACTAAACATACAGCAAGAAAAGATGGAAACAATTACATTATTATATTTTGATAGACTTTTAGGGGTCAACTTTCAGCAAGGCCTCCGCCCGCCAAAGTGCCGCCCAAAGTGCCACCGATGGTCGCTGAGGTACCGGACGGTACTTTGGGCGGGATATTCATGAAGAAGGTCCCTCGAAGGTCGGCGGTCGGCAAATGGAAGATGTACGCCGCCAATCTGGGCGGCAGCGGGCGGGAGGTCGCATTCTCGCCGACAGAGGCTCTTGCCACCCAAGTGCCACCAAGGATGGAGTCGGGCCCACAGAAGGTCAAAGACCTGAAAAAAAAATCACAAATAAAAAGTACAAAAACTATCCAAAGACCTTCAGGAAGACTGTCCATGCAGGTAAGTCGCTGTTGAAAATGTTTTTAAATGTTCACTTACCTTTTTTTTCGGTTTTTCATACCTATCATGTGGACAGACCAGTCTGCAGCCAGCGATCCACCCTCGTTCTGCCGCAGACTCCCGCCGACTCTCGCCCGCATGAATATGGGAGCTTGGCGGGCAGGAGGTCAGTTGCGCCATTTGGCCGTCCGCTGATGTCAGCGGGCGGTTCCCAGCGGCTCTCCCCTCCCACCCGCTCCAGGCCACCTCCAAAGTGGAATGTCGGCGGGAGTGGGCGGCAGTCGGCGGCAGCGTGCGGTGGGCTGCTGAAAATTGGCCCCTAATAGACTTTTGGAGATTGCTCTACTTCATTCCTTGTTATGATTACTGTGAAGGCACAAATGAATCTCATTAAACAGTTCACACTAGTAAAACTATACTGGCTTCAGACAATCAGCTGCTCTGACTTCCTTTACCACACAAGCTATTACTGTGCATGTGTCTGTACATATGCTATGCCTTCTTTTATCTCGCATTACTATACGTTGCAGAGGAAGCAGAAGTGCCCAGTCTTTGCGACAAGTTATGTTTACCTTACTGGCCTGAGAGGTTGGAAGCTGGCCAGTAGATGGCAGTTCCAATATTCATTGTATTGTGCATTGGATTACCCTCAGCTGTTTGACCAGGCAGAACACTACTCCACTGCTATAAGGATGCATCAGGATGCTTTTACGTTGAGTAAGTGCAATTCAAGTGTTGCTGGTTCCTGACATGCAGGACTTGCACAGCTAATAGCAACCTCAAAGTAAACTTCTTGGATTCACTAAAGCTGATGTGTGCTATACAATGTTTTTTTTCTAGTAGCAGGACTTAGAGAATCTGTAAATTCGACTTTGGGGCTCCCTTTGGCTGCTGAGACCGGTGTGTCAGGAGCTGGCAGCACTAACGTGTGACGTGCATAATAAAAAGGATGTCCTGATGACATGATAAGCCACAAAATAAATTTAAGTTCTTTCTTAAATGGGTCTTTGTGAAGCTGGTGCAACAAAAAGCAGAGTAATATTTGGTGGCTTTATGCTATGACCTTCACACTGGATTAACACCACCACAGGCATACATTTGGTTTTAAAATCACAGTATAATAAAGGGCAACACTCATCACTTTTAAATTGGGCCCTTTACACTAAAAGGGACTAGTTTGGTGTTGACTGATTATGTCCCCAGGGTGGATGCACACATCCTGCCTGTTCTGTTTCACATACATTGTAACCCTCTGCTGTTATAAAATCAGCACAACCTGTTAATAATCTATTAATGGGACACAAGGGCACGCTGTCTCTCACTTTTTCACATTAGCACTTTTCCTTATTTTCGTTCCCATATCTATCCACAGATCAATATTCCTGGAAGATACAAGCAAGTTATAGAAAGTCTTTTGATTCTTGATCCCACCCAGCTGGCTGTTGCCGCATTTGATTTCAAGCATTTTTATTTTGTGTGTACAAATGTGTATTGTGAAGAAGGGAATAACCTGATTTTCTAAAGCACTCAGCTGCAGCCTATGGAATTTTGAAAAGAACTACATTTTACATCTGTTAAAGGCATTTGACGCTTAATGCGAGCACAGCCAGATTCAGAAGAGTAGTTCCCAGGCTAACAAATCTCACGCTACTCAAGTACCCTTTAGGATGTTTTGTTTCCCATCAGTGCACAAACAGGAAGTGGAGAAGGAAGTTTATATATCATAGAAGTTGCTTACTAATGAGCCGTAATGTCCAATGCATGCTGCCATATCCCGATCTCCTAGATTAATTTCCTGCTCAATCACTGCTTTATTGTGCATGTCGTAGGGACACAAGATAGTTATTTGGTAAGTTAAGCACATCACTGGCTATGTGTTTAATGAATAGACATAAATTAGACATTTTATTTCTGATTTTAGTCATTTTGTTTAATAATTCCCAACAAAACTGACATGTTTACCTTTAACTGTCAACATTGAAGCTTATTCTTAGTACGGGATGTCCTCATTTATCTTTTTAGTCCCTCAGCAATGTTTTCTTGCCACTGCTCTCCTGAAGGTGCTGTTGAATGCTAGGTTATGGCTCCATGGGTGCTGCACAACCTTCTGGTACCTCTCCTAGGTGGCTATTATTCATTTGTGCACCTATAGCAATGAGTGTCATTCGTCTATTCTACCATGGATGCATCACAGTTAAGCATGATCCTGTCTCATCCAACAGCCAGGAGTCACTGGATAATAATCAGGACCTAGATGTCCAGCTGATTTATTTTTCTCTCCCTGCCCTCAGATTGTAGTTCCCCTACTAGTGTCCCAGCTGTCGTCATTTTAAACTTAGGATCGAACCTGCAACTTTCCTGGCCTGTATGAATGCATATTACACAAGACATTGAGCCTAATGTATCAACCCATTTTGCTGATGAATCACAAATCATGGCTATCTCATTAGATTAACTCATGTCTTTTTCTCCCGTTTATTTTTGTGATTTTTCTACTGTTTCACCTTTGTGCTTCTGCACTGCATGTGGGTAGGCACTGCATGAGGGTGGGCACATCGCTATGTCTGTTGTCAATAATGCTACATGTTGACCAACAGAAAGCAGGCTTTATGGAGGGGGAAAAGGCTACATGACAAGTTTTACTCCCCTTCTGAAACACAGCTCACTTTACTATGAGGTGCTCCGTCTGGTGGTGCAGTTGAAAAGCTGTAAAATTAACTCGCAGAGGGTGGTGTATAAATAGGAGTCAAGGCAAGGATTCACTCAGGAATGGGGAATGTAATCTCTGTTTCAATGTCTGGTTCTTTAACACTATTCAATGTCATGACATATTAAAGGGTTATTAAGGAGGGAATGTTACAAGTAATAATGTAATCCTCAGCACACTTTTCTAAAAACCATATTGCCTTCTCAACTATATTCAACTTCAAAACTCTCACAGTAGTGTACAACATTCACTTCACAAACTTTTGGTATAAATTATTTTTCTCAAACCAAATAGGGAAATTCTAACCATGTCATATTTGAAAAGGCCACACAGAAACCCTGTGAGGTTTGACGTTGTCTTTGTTCTAAATAACTATATAAACCTTTATGTATGAGTTCCTTATGTCTCTTTTTTTTAATCCAGAGTGTGGGTTGTAGTTGTTGTTTCAGTTCCCATGGTCATCAGCGTAGGAACTTTGGCATAGTTCCTGGCAGAGGTGGTATTTGAAGCAATGCACTGAATGAGAATAGATCATATTTCAAAATGTTTTTCCAGCATCATTATAAAAAATATATAAAGCAAATGGTTAGGCCATTTGGTGGCTAATGCATAGAAATATCTATGCATTAGCCACCAAATGGCCTAACCATTTGCTTTATATATTTTTGCATGGAAATATCTGTGCATAAGATATATTATGCTGAACAGCAAATTACTTTGCTATTTAGTTAATGTTCTAAATGATATGTTTTTGATTGTTTGATAAACAATTTAAAAAGTCGCATTTGTCTTATAGTGGGAAAAGGGAAATTAATATTCCCTGTAGGCTGATTCTATTTAGTAAAACAATCTGTTAGCAAAACCACACAGAGGGAATGAATGCCAAAATACCGAGTTGAAAACTGACTTACAGGATGATACTCTTGAATTGCTGCCAGATAAGCCATATATGTGAAGGACTACAACATGTTTGGTCACCTCTATAACATTCATATTCTCCTTGGGGAATCTAAAGAGCACACATGGAAAAAAATATAACTTCTTAAGATTGTAATCTTAATTAATGCCAAAAAAAACGCAAGCAGATGCCCTTCTAATGAACTATAAATAAGGACATGGCAATTGTTTCAAAATATTTTAATCATGACCTAAAATTGGAGAATATGTTTTTTTTTCATTTGTGCACTTTGTTGTAAAAATGGACAGTGCTGGGAAGGGAACTTTTTTCCACTTTGTATCCAGTATGAAGCAGTCCCAGGTCAGGTCATAATCTTTCTAGCGTTACCCTTACAATATGCCTGAACCGCAATCTTATAAGAAGACATCAGCATGACTCTTTCGTTTCCCACACTGCCTATTCTGAAGATTACCTGAGTGATTTTGCTGAATTTCACACTGGAGATTGAGATCCACTGGGATCTGGAATAAGCCTTCCTGAATTAATTTCACTTCGGATCCTTAACAGTAATCAGCGAAAGAGGTATACTTTTGCAGACCAAATTGAATCCAGTTTATACAGAGGAAAATACATTGTTGCAATCTGTTGAACAGTACAATTCCCATATATGTTAAATGGGAACTAAACTTAAAATAACTTGCAATTAACTTGTATCTTTATGTTTTTGATATCTGCTGTTCTTGATTCTCTGTGCTTTTGTATTTATTTTCATATGGCTAAATATTGCAGTGTGGTCCAGAATGCCCTGCCCAGCCCCACTGTTGCACGAGACTATACAAAGGTAGTACAAAGCAGGACTTTATGGGGAGTAGATCATTCTTGAAAAACTGTAGCATGTAGGAGGTTGGTCCGTAATGTAGAAAAGCATGGAATAGGTGATAAAGTATTGAAAGAGACAGAGGGACCATATGCATGGAACTGATCGGATGTAGTGGGAATTGACTCATGGGGTGCCGCCAAGGATCAGAGCTGGCATCTATGCACTTTAGATATAAAACTTTATATATTAGAGCTAAAACTTTTTAAATTAGTCAATCACGTCAAGATGGAGGGTTTACAAGCAGGAAAATGTATAATGTCACTTAAGGGGTAATTTTAACTTTTAGTGATAGTGTAAAATGCCCATTATACACCTCGGCTTATTTGCCATTCCACTGACTATTCTATGTATAGAATGGCCAAGACTCAATGGGGAACTATCTGTAGGGGAGCAGGAGCCCATCACTCAGCAGCACCACATGCACCCATTCTCCAGTCATACAACCAGCCCAGAAACACACACCACAAGGCAATTAGAAAGCAAGAATGAAAAGGTATTACAGGTGAGGGGCATAAGTGATTGATTAAGGGGAATTGTGGAGGAATGCAAGCATATGATGCAGGAAAGTTTTGTATATCTGTGGGCCCATCAGAATTCGTTCGTGATTCTACTCTCTTGGAAACCTTGGAGAAGAAGGCTTCTGCACAAATATGAACATGTATGTGAATCAGTTGGTTAGTAAGCTGAAAGGGGATCAAGATAGTGTGGAGGAGTGCAGCACTCGGATTGTTTCCTAAGTGATTGAACAAGGCTATGCAATACTTTCTAACAATTAGTTCATGGCACTCTGTGTTATCAATGCTGCACTGTGCCTTAATCTACATGTCAACGTTCATGGTAGAATGTCTCTGGGATCTTGCAAGCAATGCTGCTGCGTGGACTTACAAACCAGTAACCTTGATGCAATAACAGTTAGTTTTGTGTCCCTTGGCAAAATGATATCGAACACTTTGCAGGTAATTTTAACTAACGGCCATTTGATCTAATTTTACACTATTGGCAAAAGTTAAAATGATCCCCCTTGAGTCTTGGTTTCACATGCATCATAGAGTATTGTATTCAATTCTGGACACCACACTTTAGGAAAGATGGCAAGGCCTGAGAGAGGCGGAGATAGACAGATTTTTGAGCGATATGGGAGTAAAGGGTTATGGGGAGCGGGCAGGGAAGTGGAGCTGAGTCCAAGATCAGATCAGCCATGATCTTATTAACTGGCGGAACAGGCTCGAGGGGCCAAATGGCCTACTCCTGCTCCCATTTCTTATGTTCTTATGTTCTTAGATTGCAGAAAAGATTTACTAGAATGGCACCAGAGATGAGGGACTTCAGCTTTGTGGAGAGCAGAGCAGGTTAAAAGATTTGATAGAGGTGTTCAAATCATGAACAATTTTGATAGAGTAAATAGGAAGAAATTGTTTGCACTAGCAGAAGGGTCAGTAATCAGAGGACACAGACTTAAAATGATTGACAAAGGAACCAGAGGCGACATGAGGAAAAAAAATTATGCAACGACTTGTTATGTTCTGGCATGCACTGCCTGAAAGGGTGGTGGGAGCAGATTCAACAGTAACTTTCAAGAAGGAATCAGATAGATACTTGAAAGAAAAATATTTTACAGGTCTATGGGGAAAGAGCAGGGGATTGGCTAGTTCTACCAAAGAGCTGGCATAGGCACAATGGGCTGAATGGCCTGGTTCTGTGCTATATCATTCTATGATTCTTGAACATGCAGCACTTCGATATGGGGTATAAAATGAATACACGCAAATGTATCTCAACAAACTCCGTAAATATACTGTACACTACACATCAGTAAAATGATTCCTTATTTGCATATTGATGTATCTAGTTCTTATTAGTACACTCTATGAAATATGTCATCACAGGTAGAATTGAAGCTTCTGTCCACTTGAAAAGGACTTGCCATTGTCTGGATGCTAACTGAGCAGACAGCATGTGAGGAAACTGTTTGGAATTATGAATGTATAGCTCTAGCCAACAAGAAGAATGGTAAGGCGGATGAAAGTTCTTTAATTGTTTACTTCTACAATAGTTGCACTGGAATTTAATGTAGTGATAGCATGATTAAACAGAACCTATTGAACATTAGGGTATTTTGAAAGATGTGACCACTGTAGAATGTTCAAATGTAATGGGGAATTGGACTTGACAGGTCCTCTATTCCTTAGTGCCCGTATCTAATGCCACCGGCGTACTGAGGCCGCAGTATGCACCATCAACAAGATGCACTGCAGCAACTCGCGAAGGCTTCTTCAACAGCACCTCCCAAACCTGCGACCTCTACCATCGAGAAAGACCAGGGCAGCAGGCACATGGGGATACCACTACCTCCATGTTCCCCTCCAAGTCACACACCATCCTTGTCATGTATTTCACCATCTCGCAATGACTATAAGTAGGTAACGGTAACTCATGCATACTATACCTGTACCCTTGTAATGCACACCCTGACCACGGGGAGTGAGCTCCTCACCTGGGCTTCCAGGTATAAAAGGGGAGGTCCCACCCAGGATCAGCACTCTTTAGTCCTGGGGATAAAGTGAAGGTCACAGAATGACCGTGTCTGAGATATCCATGCCTTGTGTAAGTTTGTAACAAGGTGCAGAGGCACAACATTGGCGACGAGAAACGGGAATCACCGAACCATGAGGATGGCCACCGGCAGCACAGAGGAACGCTACTGTGTGGGTGAGGACTGGGACAACTTTGTGGAAAGACTCCAGCAGAGCTTTGTCACAAAGGACTGGCTGGAAGAGGCAGCAGCTGACAAGCGGAGGGCGCATCTACTGACCAGCTGTGGTCCACAGACGTATATGCTGATGAAAGACCTGCTCGCACTTCAAAAGCCAGCGGACGTCCTTCGAAGAGCTCAGCCAGCTGATCAGTGAGTATCTCAAGCCGGCAAGTAGCGTACACATGGCCCAGCACCGGTTCTACTCTCACCGGCGTCGGGAGGGTCAAAACATCTCGGACTTCGTGGTGGAAATGCGGCGTTTGGCCAGTCTCTGTAAGTTCTCCGATGCCTGCAGGGGGGGAGATGTTGGGACTTTTTCATCGAGGGCATTAATCATGCCGGCATTTTCAGGAAGCTCATAAAGACTAAGGATTTGACTTTAGAAGGGGCGACATTGATAGTTCAGAACTTTATGGAAGGGGGAGAGGAGACCAAGCTAATCTACGCACACAGCCCTCGTTTTAAAGTTGCATTGAACCAGGGAATCAATGTTATAAAAATGACACAGAACCCCACAGGCAGGCAAGGGCAATTCGACACCGTCCAGGCAGGCAGGCAAGGGCAATTCGACACCAGCCAGGCAGCAATAAGCTCCTGGCAACAGGGACAATGGAAAGGGGATCGGCAATTCACGCCATCGCGAGGAACAATACATCCTGTGATGGGACAATTAACATCCCCCCATCAGAAGGCTTATAAACAGCCAAAAGGGCCATCAGAGAGGAATGTCTGGGAATAGTTCTTTTGTTAACAGCAATCTCAGCTCATGTTGGAGATGTGGGAGCAGACACACTGCAAAAATCTGCAGGTTCCAACTTTACACCTGTAGGATTTGTAATGTCAAGGGACAGCTGGCCAGGATGTACAAAAAGGCAGTAGCGAGGCTAGTCTGCGAGACAGACGAACCAGACGAGGGGTCTGAAATGCAGGATGAGGCCTGGGGAACAACCATGGATGCTGAAGTTCTGAGAGTTCATGTGGCTGACGTCCACAGTTCATACACCAAAACGCCACCCATGATGATGAAAGTCTTACTGAATGGCATTCCGGTGCACATGGAGCTGGATACCAGAGCTAGCCAGTCCCTCATGAGCGGCCAACAATTTGAGAGACTATGGCCACACTGAGCTAGAAGGCCCAAATTGGAACGCATTGAGACGCAGCTACGTACGTACACAAAGAGATCATCCCAGTGCTGGGCAGTGCAAACTTGGTGGTAACGCATAATGGATCATAGAACCGGCTGGCACTCTGGATTGTTCCGGAAATGGCCCCGTACTCTTGGGGAGGAGTTGATTAGCTGAGATGAATTGGAAATGGGGGGATGTGCACGCCATTTCATCCGTGGAGCGAAGTTCATGCCCGTAGGTATTGCAAAAATTCGAGTCACTCTTTCAACCCGGTGTCGGAATGTTCAAGGGCACCAAAGTAGTGATACACATCACTCCGGACACCAGACCAGTGCACCACAAAGCCAGAGTGGTGCCGTACGTGATGCGTGAAAAAATTGAAAGTGAACTGGACAGGCTGCTCAGAGAGGGGATAATTTTGCCCGTTGAATTCAGCGACTGGGCAAATTCCATTGTCCCCGTCCTCAAAGCAGATGGCTTTGTTAGGATTTGTGGCGACTACAAAGCCACCATCAACCGAGTGTGGCCACAAGATCAATACCCGCTCCCGAGAGCGGAGGACCTTTTTGCCACGCTGGCAGGTGGTAAGCTGTTCACGAAGCTGGACCTCACTTCGGCCTACATGACTCAGGAACTGGCTGAAGAATCCAAGTTTCTGACCACCTTCATGACACACAAAGGATTATTTATTTACAATAGGTGCCCGTTTGGCATTCGTTCGGCAGCAGCTATCTTTCAGCGAAACATGGAAAGCTTGCTCAAGTCCATCCCTGGAACGATCGTGTTCCAAGACGACATCCTTATAACAGGTCGAGACACTGAGGAACACCTCCGCAACCTGGAGGAGGTGCTATGCTGATTGGAACAGGTAGGCCTGCGGCTGAAAAATAGCCAAGTGCGTATTTTTGGCCCCAGAGGTTGAGTTCCTGGGCAGGAGGGTTGCCGCAGACGGGTTCTGACCCACTGAATCAAAAACAGAGGCGATTCGTCAGGCGCCCAGGCCCAGCAACACGTCGGAGTTGCGATCATTCCTGGGACTCTTGAACTATTTTTGGAACTTCCTGCCGAACTTAAGCACGTTGTTGGAGCCGTTACACATGCTCCTCCATAAAGGTTGTGAATGGTCTTGGAGGGATTGTAAAGAACGGGCTTTCAATAAGGTGAGGAACCTGCTGTGTTCCAACAAACTGTTGACTTTGTATGACTCCTGTAAAAAACTGGTTTTAACATGCGATGTGTCATCCTACGGGGTTGGGTGTGTTTTGCAGCGGGGTAACGATGATGTCCGCCTCCAACCGGCCTCCAGGTCGCTCTCCCAGGCAGAGCGTGGATACGGCATGGTCGAGAAGGAGGCACTCGCGTGTGTGTACGGTGTGAAAAAGATGCACCAGTACCTTTTCGGTAGACGGTTCGAGCTAGAGATGGACCAATAACCGTTAACATCCCTGTTGTCCGACAGCAAGGCTGTCAACGCTAATGCGTCAGCTCGCAGACAGCGATGGGCCCTCACGCTGGCTGTGTATGACTACACCATACGGCATCGGCCCGGCACCGAAAATTGCGCTGACGCGCTCAGCAGGCTCCCACTAGCCACCACCGAGGGGGCGTCGGAGCAGAGCACCGAGATGGTCATGGCCGTTGAGGCTTGTGACACTGCGGGCTCCCCCATCACAGCCTGACAGATCAAACTCTGGACCAACAGGGACCCCCTCCTCTCCATGATAAAGAAATGCGTACTGACTGGGGACTGGGTGCTCGAACACAGGGCATGCCCCGAGGAAGTCAGGCCGTTTCAGAGATGGATGGATGAACTCTCCGTCCAAGCCAACTGCCTGTTATGGGGCAGCCAGGTAGACATGCCCCAGAAAGGAAGGGAAGCGTTCATCAGGGAACTCTACAGCGAGCACCCTGGCATCGTGTTAATGAAGGCCATTGCCCGGTCACACGTGTGATGGCCGGGGATTGACTCAGGCCTGGAACACTGGGTTTGCAGGTGCACGACGTGTGCCCAGCTGGGCAATGCCCCAAGGGAGGCCCCACTCAGCCCGTGGCCCTGGCCCGCCAGGCCATGGTCACGTATTCACATGGACTATACGGGCCCGTTCATGGGAAAAATGTTCCTGATCGTTGTCGATGCATACTCGAAGTGGATCGAGTGCATCATATTGAACTTGTGCACGACATCCATCACAGTGGAGAGTCTGCGTACGGTTTTCGTGACCCACGGCTTGCCGGACATCCTGGTCAGTGATAATGGCCCGTGTTTTACCAGCCATGAATTCCAGGAGTTTATGTCGGGCAATGGGATCAAGCACGTCTGGACAGCGCCGTTCAAGCCGGCCTCCAATGGCTAGGCAGAACGGGCGGTCCAAATCATAAAGCAGGGCATGCTACGCATCCAAGGACCCTCCCTTCAGTACCGCCTATCACGCCTCCTGCTGGCCTACAGGTCCCGGCTGCACTCACTCATAGGAGTCCCGCCAGCGGAACTCCTCATGAAATGCACACTCAAGACGCGGTTGTCCCTCATTCACCCAGCCCTGGCAGACATTGTTGGGGGCAAGAGCCAGTCCCAAACCGAGCTCCATGATCGAGCCTCGAGGGGGAGTTGTATAGAAATAGATGACCCAGTATTTGTTCTTAACCATGCTTTGGGACCCAAATGACTTGAGAGCACCGTAATTGGCAAAGAAGGAAACAGGATCATGGTGGTCAGACTAAACAATGGGCAGATATGCCGCAAACACTTGGACCAAGTAAAGACAAGGTTCAGTGCAGACATGGAAGAACCGGAAGAAGAGCATGATGAGATAGCACCCACACCACTGCCAGCATATGAGCAACAAAGACAGCCCTCAGCATGCACAGTCCCTGCAGCCAGCACGGACAGGCTGGAATCACCTCAAGTGACAGAGATGTGTGCTGAGGCTCAGCCACCAGAGCCACAACTGCAGCGCTCCATGAGAGAACGTCGACCACCCGAAAGACTTAACCTCTGAAACTAAAAGACCTAAGGGGGGAGTGATGTCATGTATTTCACCATCTTGCAATATCTATAAGTATGTAACTGTAACTCATGCATACTGTACCTGTACCCTTATAATTCCAGGTATAAAAGGAGGTCCCACCCAGGATCAGCACTCTTTAGTCCTGGGAATAAAGTGAAGATTACAGAGTGACCGTGTCTGAGATATCCATGCCTCATGTGAGTTTGTAACAAGGTGCAGAGACACAACAATCCTGACTTGGAAATAAATCGGCGTTCCTTCATCGTCGCTGAGTCAAAATCCTCAAACTCCCTCCCTAACAGCACTGTGGGATTACATTCACCACATGAATTGCTGCGGTTCATAAAGGGGGCTCACCACTGTTGTGTATCTATAAAGCATGCAGTCCCATGTTCCGCCACCAGGGAGCGCATCTCCTGAAGTCCCAAGGGATCCCAGCATCCATTGGGAGCACTATATATAAGCCAGCCCCTAAGGCCTGTTACTCACTCTGGAGTGTCTTATTAAAGACTGAGGTCACTGTTACTTTAACCTCCCTGTGTGCTGTCTCATCTGTGTTAGGAACACAATAACTGGTGACGAGTACACGATCCAACGCAAAGATGCAGCAAACTGTGGGCATCCTGGAGAAGTTCTCAGAGGGTGAGGACTGGGAAGCCTATGTCGAACGGCTAGACCAGTATTTTGTAGCCAACGAGCTGGACGGAGAAGGAAGCGCTGCAAAAAGGAGAGTAGTTCCTCACGGTCTGCGGGGTACCGACATACAGCCTCATGAAGAATCTTCTGGCTCCGGTGAAACCCACAGATAAGTCGTATGAGGAGCTGTGTATCCTGGTTCAGGAGCATCTTAACCCGAGGGAGAGCGTGCTGATGGCGAGATATCGGTTCTATATGTACCAGCGATCTGAAGGTCAGGAAGTGGCGAGCTACATCGCTGAGCTAAGGCGACTTGCAGGACAATGTGAGTTTGATGGCTACCTGGAGCAAATGCTCAGAGACATTCTTGTACTGGGCATTGGCCACGAGACCATCCTACGAAAACTTTTGACTGTAAAGACACTGACCCTCAGTAAGGCCATTGCAATAGCACAGATGTTTATGTCCACCAGTGATAACACCAAACAAATCTCTCAGCACACAAGTGCTAGCAATGTTCATAAATTAACTGGAACTGTATTTGTGAGCATAAATGTACAGGGCAGAAATCACAAGGCTGCAACTGCCAGCAGGCCTCAGGTGACCCAGATGATTCAGAGGATGAATGCAAGGCAATTCACACCTTGTTGGCGTTGTGGAGGTTTCCATTCAGTCTCTTCATGCCGCTTCAAAGGGTATGTTTGCAAGAGCTGTGGGACAATGGGGCACCTCCAATGAGCTCTGCAAAACCTGCTAACCACCACGTGGCAAAGGAAGATCGGTCCATGGTGGATCAAAGCAATTTCGAGCCTCAGAGAGAGGAGGCAGATACTGAAGTATATGGGGTGTACACATTTTCGACGAAATATCCACCTATAATGCTAAATATAAAATTGAACTGCTTACCTGTAGCCATGGAACTGGACACTGGCGCTAGCATGAGTAAAAAGATGTTTAAGAGACTGTGGTGCAACAAGGCACTCAGACCAGCCCTGAGCCCCATCCACACGAAACTGAGAACGTACACCAAAGTGCTTATCTCTGGCCTGGGCAGCGCCATGGTCAAGGTCACCTACGAGGGCATGGTGCACGAACTGCCACTCTGGATTGTCCTGGGCGATGGCCCCACACTGCTTGGAAGGAGCTGGCTGGGCAAAATCCGCTGAAACTAGGATAACATCCGAGCGCTATCACATGTCGATGAGGCCTCATGTACCCAGGATCTTTACAAATTTCCTTCCCTTTTTGATCCAGGCATTGGAAACTTTTCCGGGGCGAAGGTGCGGATCCACTTGGTCCCAGAGGCATGACCCATTCGCCTCACATGATGAGGGAGGGAGTGGAAATCGAGCTGGACAGGCTGCAATGCGAGGGCATCATCTCCCCAGTGGAATTCAGTGAGTGGGCCAGCCTGATTATTCCAGTACTCAAAAGTGATGGCACGGTCATGATTTGCGGCGATTATAAAGTAACTATTAATCGTTTCGCGCTACAGGACCAATACCCGCTACCTAAGGCAGACGACCTATTTGCGACGCTGGCAGGAGGCAAGACGTTCACCAAGCTCGACCTGACTTCGGCCTACATGATGCAGGAGCTGGAGGAGTCTTCGAAGGGCCTCAACTGCATCAACACGCACAAGGGACTGTTCATCTACAATAGATGCCCGTTTGGAATTCGGCCGGCTGCAGCGATTTTCCAGAGAAACATGGAGAGCCGACTCAAGTCGGTAGCACGCATGGTGGTTTTTCAAGACGACATATTGGTCACAGGTCGGGACACGGTCGAGCACCTATAAAACCTGGAGGAGGTTTTCCAGTGACTGGATCGCATAGGGTTGCGGCTGAAGAGATCGAAATGCGTCTTCATGGCAACAGAAGTGGAGTTTTTGGGGAGAAAGATCACGACGGTCGGCATTCGGACCACAGACGCCAAGACAGAGGCTATCAGGAACGCGCCCAGGCCACAGAACGTCATGGAGCTGCGGTCGTTCCTGGGACTCCTCAACTATTTTGGTAACTTCCTACCGGGGTTAAGCACCCTCTTAGAGCCCCTACATGTGTTATTGCGTAAAGGTGCGAACTGAGTATGGGGAAAAAACCATGCAATTGCTTTTGAGAAAACCAGAAACATTTTATACTCCAACAAGCTGCTTGTATTGTATAACCCGTGTAAAAGACTCATGCTAGCATGTGATGCGTCGTCGTATGGAGTCGGGTGTGTATTACAACAAGCTAACATTGCGGGGAAGTTGCAACCTGTCGCCTATGCTTCCAGGAGCTTGTCCAAGGCTGAGAGCGCCTCCAGCATGATTGAGAAAGAGGCATTAGTGTGTGTCTTCGGGGTAAAGAAAATGCATCAGTACCTGTTTGGCCTCAAATTTGAGCTGGAAACCAATCACAAACTCCTCATATCCCTGTTAGCTGAAAATAAGGGGATAAATACTAATGCCTCAGCCCACATACAAAGGTGGGCACTCGCGCTATAAGCGTATAACTATACCATCCGCCACAGGCCAGACACCGAGAACTGTGCGGATGCTCTCAGTCGGCTACCATTGCCCACCATGGGGGTGGAAATGGCGCAGTCTGCAAACTTATTGATGGTCATGGAAGCGTTTGAAAATGATAAATCACCTGTCACGGCCCGCCAGATTAGGACTTGGACCAGCCAAGATCCTCTGCTGTCCCTAGTAAAAAACTATGTCCTGCATGGGAGCTGGGCCGGCATCCCTGTTGAAATACAAGAGCTAAACAAGCCGTTCCAGCTGCGAAAGGACGAGCTGTCCATTCAGGCAGACTGCCTGTTGTGGGGTAACCACGTAATGCTACCCAAAAGGGCAAGGAGACGTTCATCTCGAATCTCCACAGCACACACCCAGGTAAAGTAATGATGAAAGCGATAGCCAGATCACACGTGTGGTGGCCCGGTATCGACTCTGACTTAGAGTCCTGTGTACGGCAATGCAGCATGTGTGCACAGGTGAGCAACGTGCCCAGAGAGGCACCACTAAGATTGTGGTCCTGGCCCTCCAGACCATGGTCGAGGATCCATGTCGGCTATGTGGGCCTGTTTCTCGGTAAAATGTTCCTGGTAGTGGTGGATGCTTTTTCAAAATGAATTGAATGTGAAATAATGTCGGGAAGCACCACCACCACCACCATTGAAAGCCTGACGGCCATGTTTGTCACCACAGCCTGCCTGACATACTGGTCAGTGACAACGGGCCATGTTTCACCAGTGCCGAATTTAAAGAATTCATGACCCACAATGGGATCAAACATGTCACCTCGGCCCCGTTTAAACCAGCCTCCAATGGGCAGGCAGAGCGGGCAGTACAAACAATCAAACAGAGCCTTGAACGAGTCACAGAAGGCTCACTCCAAACCCGCCTGTCCCGAGTACTGCTCAGCTAACTCACGAGACCCCACTCGCTCACAGGGGTGCCTCCGGCTAAGCTACTCATGAAAAGGACACTTAAAACCAGACTCTAGCTGGTTCGCCCCAACCTGCATGATCAGGTAGAGAGCAGGCAGCAGCAACAAAATGTAAACGTTGATCGCGCCACTGTGTCATGGGAAATTGATCTGAATGACCCTGTGTATGTGCTAAACTATGGACATGGTCCCAAGTGGATCGCGGGCACAGTGATAGCTAAAGAAGGGAGTAGGCTGTTTGTAATCAAACTGGACAATGGACAAATTTGCAGAAAGCACCTGGACCAAATGAGGCTGCGGTTCACAGACTGCCCTGAACAACCCACAGCAGACACCACCTTTTTCAAGCCCACAACATACACCCAAAGGATCAACGACACCACAACGGACCAGGAAATCGAACCCATCACATCCAACAGCCTAGCAAGGCCAGGCTCACTCAGCAGCCCAGCAGGGCCAACAACACGCCAGCCCAGCGAGGGCACAGCCAACACACCAGAACAGACATTTGTACCGAGGTGGTCATCCAGGGAAAGAAAGGCTCCCGACCGCCTCACCTCGTAAATAGTTTTCACTTTGACTTTGGGGGGCAGTGATGTTGTGTATCTGTAAAGCATGCACTCCCATGTTCCGCCACCAGGGAGCGCATCTCCTGAAGTCCCAAGGGATCCCAGCATCCCTTGGGAGCACTGTTTATAAGCCGGCCCCTAAGGCCTGTTACTCACTCTGGAGTGTCTTAATAAAGACTGAGGTCACTGTTACTTTAACCTCCCTGTGTGCAGTCTCACCTGTGTTAGGAACACAATAACCACTACCTTCTCAAGAGCAATTAGGAATGTGCAATAAATGCTGGCTTAGCCAGAAACGCCCACATCTCATGAATGAATAAAAAAAACTGGGTGTGATTCTGCCGGTATTCAGCGATGGCACGTCGGAATGGAAAGTTCTGAGGACCAAAGTAAATTCGCACTGAGGCCCAGAGGTGTCTGGGAGGGAGGGGGAAGCACTTGGGAGGGGCAATAATGGGTTGGTAGCTGCTGCAGTTGTTTGTGGAACCAGGAGAAGCATTCCTGCTCCTTACGACTCCACAAAATATTTAAAATTCCATGTTTTTAGTGGACTGTAGCAACCCCTTTAAGGGCCACTGGTTAGGCTGCTTAAGATGCAGAAATGTCAGTCAGACTTTGTGCGTTCCAAGTTCCGACTAGGACAAACAGATTTAGGAGTCCAGATCTGAAATGAGCACAGCAGCAAGATTGAAATGAGGCCTGCACTCAATTTAGGCGGGTGCCAGTGCCAGGGTCACTTAACTAATGGTCCTGACCGATTTAGCAGTGGTCCGAAAACCCATACAGATCGAGCACAGGCCTCAGCATTGTTAAATTGACCTGTTTTAGGTCCATAAAACAGGCACAACAATGTTAAATTTTGACCTCAATATGTTATTGTTATTGTTAGGTGTGTCTTTCTGGCTCTAAGTCATATAAATTGAATGAGCTAAAATGTAATTGATCAAAATTTGACAATACATCTTCCTTGCACCATCCCATCGTCTCCAGCTGCTAGCACTTGCTCATCTTCATTATCTTCTTCATCTGTGCCCTACTTCACCAAATTAAATGTTTCTGTCCTCTGCCAAGTTATGAAGTACATAGCAAACTATCATCATTTTGCTGACACAGTCCGGGCATGTTGTAAAGCACCCCCTAACTAATCCAGGCTATGGAAACACTAATCAGGAATCTAAAAATCTGTTCAATGTGACTCCTGTCTTATGTGTGCTTTATTGTAACAGTTTTCTGATTTAGTTCAAGACATCCTCAGTATAAACAGAATCCAAAATAGCACAGGGGGGTAGATTTTGACTTTTTTCGATGGTGTAAAATGGGTGGTAATAAATCAGCAGCCCATCTTGCATCTCTCCTGATTTTTATTTGCATTAAAGTCAATGGAAATAAAGACTGAGAGGGATGTAAAACCGGCTGCCAACTCGCTATCGCCTGTTTTACACTCTCGCACAGATCTACCACCATGACTTTTGTTCCCAGAAGCCATCCTTGCAAGCTGCTGCTCACCCACAGAAATACAAGGGCATAGGATTGTCACAAAATGAAGAAGTCATGTAAACTGCCATAGAATTGGGTACTGAATTGCATGTTCCAATACTGGTGGTCACAAACCATCTGCGTGATGAGGGTATAAATACCTTTTGTGGTTGATGTAAGCCTCTTGGTTCCAAGGGAGGGGGCGGACGTGGTGCTCAAGTGGTCATGTAGCCTCAATCAACAACTTCCTGCTCCCTCACGAAGCATTACATATGGTAAAATGCCACCTTCCTCTGGTGCTGGGATAAGTAGGAGGCTGCATGATGGAACACAATGTCAGTAACCTTCTTAATCCGTTGGTGGTTAGCAAACTGGCTACTGTTGCATTGTTTACTGATGGAGGACTGGACCTGCAGTGATGACTTTAACTGTTATCGACCAGTAGTGCATGTCATTAGTTAAATGTGGCTAATAGTCTTCCTCAAGCAGTTTGCAGAGTGGAGACATTGCAGTCCTAGTTAACAGCAGCCGCCTTGAGCACTGCTCCCATGCCATACCAAAATAGTTTTGATGTCAATGTTACATCCAATAGATTTGGGTGGATGATCTCTGATGGAGTCTCATTTCATCAGCTGATGCTGCTGCTCATACTGCTCCTCTTCTGGCTCCATGCGGATACTGAATCCACACCTCATGACTGAACAGAGAAGGTTAAGGGAGAAAGATGTTTATTGAGGAAAAGTAGAGCGGAAACACAACTGGCATTGTGAACAAAATTAGAAACTTCAAAGAATCAGCAAAAAACAGTACCAACTACATTAAGGAAAGTAAAACAAATATTTACCAATACCGAACAAAAGCTGACATCCCATAAAATCACTCGGCTGGCTGAGTACATCCAACTTTTATTATAAGAAATTCTCATACAAGCCCTGTGATCTTTTAAGTAATGGGATTTTAATTACCCATGAAACAATAGGCTCAAGAATTTACTAAGGAGGATTTTAGAGCTAGAGACCAAAACAAAACCCAGTATATGCTTAGAAACATGGAAAATAGGTGCAGGAGTAGGCCATTCGGCCCTTTGATCCTGCACCACCATTCAATATGATCATGGCTGATCATTCTTGCAACTTTAATACCCCATTCCTGCTTTCTCTCCATACCCCTTGATCCTTTGAGCCATAAGAGCTGTATCTAACTCCCTTTTGAATATACCTAACGAACTGGCGTCAACAACTTTCTGTGGTAGAGAATTCCACAGGTTCACAATTCTCTGAGTGAAAAAGTTTCTCCTCATCTCGGTCCTAAATGGCTTAACCCTTAGTCTTACACTGTGACCCATGGTTCTGGACTTCCCCAACATCGGGAACATTCTTCCTGCATCTAACCTGTCCAATCTCGTCAGAATTTCATATGTTTCTATGAGATCCCCTTTCATTCTTCTAAATTCTAGTGAATATAAGCCTAGTCGATCCAGTCTTTCTTCATATGTTAGTCCTGTCATCCCGGGAATCAGTCGGCTGAACCTTCGCTGCACTCGCTCAATAGCAAGAATGTCCTTCCTCAGATTAGGAGACCAAAACTGTATACAATATTTAAGGTGTGGCCTCACCCAGGCCCTGTACAACTGCAGTAAGACCTCCCTGCTCTTATATTCAAATCCTCTCACTATGAAGGCCAACATGCCATTTGCCTTCTTCACTACCTGCTGTGCCTGCATGCCAACTTTCAATGACTGATGTACCATGACACCCAGGTCTCGTTGCACCTCCCCTTTTCCTAATCTGTCACCATTCAGATAATATTCTGCCTTCCTGTTTTTGCCATCAAAGTGGATAACCTCACATTTATCGACAGTGTACTGCATCTGCCATGCATTTGCCCACTCACCTAACCTGTCCACGTCACCCTGCAACCTCTTAGCTTCCTCTTCACAGCTCACAATGAAACCCAGCTTAGTGTCATCTGCAAACTTGGAGATATTACATTCAATTCCTTCCTCTCTAAATCATTAATGTATATTGTAAATAGCTGAGGTCCCAGCACTGAACCTTGCGGTACCCCACGAGTCACTGCCTGCCATTCTGAAAAGGACCCGTTTATTCCTACTCTTTGATTCCTGTCTGCCAATCAGTTCTCTATCCACGTCAAGACCCCCAATATCATGTGCTTTAATTTTGAACACTAATCTTTTGTGTGGGATCTTGTCAAAAGCCTTTTGAAAGTCCAAATACACCACATCCCTGGTTCTCCTTTGTCCACTCTGCTATTACGTCTTTAATAATTGATTCCAACATTTTCCCCACTACCGATGTCCTTACTACACAGTATAAATGCACAAGAGGCCCATGCTTGAGAGAAGGTCAGTCTGTGACCTGTCCTTTATTCCTTAGCACTCAAGTGATGAAGGTGGGTGGAGCTTCCCCTTTTATACCTGAAGATCCAGGTTAGGAGTGTCTCCCACCTAGTGGTCAGTGTTCTCACGGTGTACAACTTAGGTCAGTTTATACATGGGTTACAATGCTGGTTGAATACATGACATCACCTCCCCCCCCAAAGTCTTATTGGGATCACAGGTTGAGTCTCTCTGGTGGTTTACGCTCCCTTGTCGAGCGCCTGAGTTGGGGCTCCGGTTGTTGGGCGCTGGCCTGAGTGTCTGCTGTTTGCAGTGCCTCAGGCCTGTCCGGACTGCCCACAGTGACTGGGCTCTCCTCCCTTTGGTTCCGGTGTTCGGTCACCTGTGGTGGAGAGAACTCTATATCGTGTTCTTCCTCTGCTTCTTCTATGGGGTTGCTGAACCTCCTTTTTGTTTGATCCACATGTTTGCGGCAGATTTGTCCATTGGTAAGTTTAACGACCAGAATCCTATTTCCCTCTTTGGCAACCACAGTGCCTGCGAGCCATTTGGGCCCTGCAGCGTAGTTGAGGACAAAAACAGGATCATTTACATCAATACATCGCGCCCTCGCATTCCTGTCATGGTAGTGATATTGTGACTGGGGCCTGCTCTCGACAATTTCTTTCATGGTGGGGTGTATAAGGGATAATCGGGTTTTGAGCGTCCTTTTCATTAGTAGCTCTGCGGGTGGAACCCCTGTGAGCGAGTGTGGTCGGGATCTATAGGCCAACAGGAGGCGTGATGAGCGGGTTTGTAGGGAACCCCCTTGGAATCTGAGCATCCCCTGTTTAATTATCTGCACTGCTCGTTCTGCCTGGCCGTTTGAGGCCGGCTTGAACGGTGTTGTTCTAACATGGTTAATTCCATTGCCTGCCATGAAGTCCTGGAATTCAGTGCTTGTGAAGCACGGGCCATTGTCGCTGACCAAGATGTCCGGTAGACCGTGGGCGGCGAACATTGCCCGTAGACTTTCTACCGTGGCAGAGGATGTGCTTGAATTTAAAATGTCACACTCGATCCATTTGGAGTAGGCGTCTACTACAACCAAAAACATTTTCCCCATGAAAGGACCTGCGTAGTCCACATGGATGCGTGACCAAGGCTTGGCGGGCCATGGCCAGGGGCTAAGCGGGGCTTCCCTGGGCGCATGGCCCAGCTGGGCACACGTGTTGCACCTGCGAACACAAAGTTCCAGATCTGCGTCTATCCCTGGCCACCAAACGTGTGACCTGGCAATTGCCTTCATCGTGACAATGCCCGGGTGCCCATTGTGGAGTTCTCTGATGAACACCTCTCTGCCCATCTGGGGCATGACTACGCGGTTTCCCCACAGTAGGCAATCAGCCTGAAACGAGAGTTCATCTTTGCGCCTGTGAAATGGTTTCAATTTCTCAGGGCATGCCCTGTACGTGGCTGCCCATTCCCCATTCAGGACACATTTCTTGACTAGAGACAATAGCGGGTCTCTATTTGTCCAGACTTTAATCTGACGGGCTGTCACGGGTGAGCCTTCGCTTCCGAAAGCTTCAACACCCATGACCATCTCAGCACCATGCTCGGTAGCCCCCTCAGTGGTGGCTAGTGGGAGCCTGCTGAGTGCATCGGCGCAGTTTTCGGTGCCCGGTCTGTGCCGAATTGTGTAGTCATAGGCAGCTAACGTGAGTGCCCACCTCTGTATGCGGGCCGATGCATTTGCATTTATGGCCTTGTTGTCGGCCAAAAGGGACGTTAGGGGTTTGTGATCTGTTTCCAGTTCAAATTTACTGCCAACTGGTACTGGTGCATTTTCTTTACCGCATATACACATGCGAGCACCTCCTTTTCTACCATCCCGTAGCCCCTTTCTGCCTGGGACAGACTCCTGGAGGCATAAGCTACCGGCTGTAACTGACCCTTGGCATTGACATGCTGCAACACACACCCGACACCATAGGACGACGCATCGCATGTTAAAACTAGTTTCTTACATGGGTCATATAGCGTTAACAGATTGTTGGAACATAACAAATTGCGTGCTCTATTAAAAGCCCTTTCCTGGCTGTCCCCCCAGACCCATTCGCGACCTTTGCGTAGGAGCACCTGTAGCGGCTCTAGCAGCGTGCTCAATTTGGGAAGGAAGTTACCAAAATGTTCAGGAGCCCCAGGAATGAATGCAGCTCCGTCATGTTACGGGGTCTGGGTGCTCTCTGGATCGCTTCCGTCTTGGATGCAGTAGGGCTGATCCCGTCTGCTGCTACCCTCATCCCCAGGAATTCTACCTCTGGAGCTAGGAAGACGCACTTCGCCTTTTTCAGTCGCAGACCTACCCGGTCCAGTCTGCGTAGCACCTCCTTCAGGTTGTGGAGGTGTTCTTCAGTATCGTAACCCGTAATGAGGATGTCGTCCTGAAAAACCACCGTCCCTGGAATCGACTTGAGGAGGCTTTCCATATTTTGTTGGAAGATCGCGGCGGCCGAGCGAATCCCGAACGGACATCTGTTGTACTCAAACAAACCCTTGTGTGTCGTGATGGTGGTCAGCTTCTTCGACTCACTCGCCAGCTCCTGGGTCATGTAAGCTGAGGTCAGGTCCAATTTTGAAAAAAGTTTGCCACCAGATAGCGACGCAAAGAGGTCCTCCGCTCTCGGTAGCGGGTACTGGTCTTGGAGTGACACCCGATTGATGGTGGCCTTGTAATCGCCACATATCCTGACCGACCCATCCGCCTTGAGCACTGGCACAATAGGGCTCGCCCAGTCACTGATCTTTTCCCGCATCACGTACGGCACCGCTCTGGCCTTGTGGTGTACTGGTCTGGCGTCCGGGTTTATGTGAATCACTACCTTGGACCCCATGAAAGTGCCAATGCCGGGTTGAAATAATGAGTCAAATTTGTCCAGGACCTGTGAGCATGATACTCGCTCCACAGAGGAAATTGCATTGACATCGCCCCATTTCCAGTTCATGACAGCAAGCCAACTCCTCCCCAGTAGTGCGGGACCATCCCCTGGGACAATCTAGAGTGGAAATCTGTTCTCCGAATCTTTGTGGGTCACGACTACCGTGGCGCTGCCTCGCACCGGAATGATCTGCTTTGTGTAAGTCCGTAGCTGTGCGTCAATCGGCGATAATTTTGGCCTCCTGGCCTTGGATGCCCACAACTTTTCGAACTGTTTGATACCCATCAGGGACTGGCTGGCACCCGTGTCTAACTCCATTGATACTGGGATGCCATTGAGGAGCACTTTCATCATTATCGGTGGCGTCCTGGTGTAGGAACTGTATACGTGCTCCACATGAACTCGCTGAACTTTAGCTTCCAGCGATTTCCCCCAGCGTTCATTTCTGCAATTTCTGCAGGTATTTTGCTCATCTCTGCAAACTCCGGCTGAATGTATGCCTCCACGCCTCCAGCATGAGTTGCGGTTTGAAACAAAAGGTCCCTTGCCAGTCGATCGTCCCTGACTGCCCCTGTTATTGTCCTTGAGTGCACCATTAACAGGTGTTGATGGCCCCATTACTGGCCGAATTGTCCCTTGCAATGGCATGAATCGCTGTTCAGCTTGCCATTGTCTCTGTCGAACACCCCCTCTGGGTTCGACTACATGTTGGGGCATGCCTGACTGCCCTTGTCTGCCTGGAGAACTGTGTGCTGCTTTAACAATGTTGAATCTCTGTCCCAACCATTCCTTAACACAGTACCTCTCGTCTGTTCTGCTAGTGGCCATGCTCGCGTGGTTTAAATCCCAGTTTCTTGTAGCCATTGATACGTCCTTATTACACAGTATAAATGCACAAGAGGCCCATGCTTGAGAGAAGGTCAGTCTGTGACCTGTCCTTTATTCCTTAGCACTCAAGTGATGAAGGTGGGTGGAGCTTCCCCTTTTATACCTGAAGGTCCAGGTTAGGAGTGTCTCCCACCTCGTGGTCAGTGTTCTCACGGTATACAACTTAGGTCAGATTATACATGGGTTACAATGCTGGTTGAATACATGACAGATGTCAGGCTAACCGGTCTATAATTCCGTTTTCTCTCTCCCTCCTTTGTTAAAAAGTGGGGTTACGTTAGCTATCCTCCAATCCATAGGAACTGATCCAGAGTCTATAGAATGTTAGAAAATGACCACCAACGCATCCACTATTTCTAGGGCCACTTCCTTAAGTACTCTAGGATGCAGACTATCGGCCTTCAGTCCCATCAATTTCCCGAACACAATTTTCTGACTAATAAGGATTTCCTTCAGTTCCTCCTTCTCGCTAGACCCTCGGTCCTCTAGTATTTCCGGAAGGTTATTTGTGGCTTCCTTCATGAAGATAGAACCAAAGTATTTGTTCAATTGATCTGCCATTTCTTTGTTCCCTATTATAAATTCACCTGATTCTGACTACATTTGTCTTCAGTAATCTTTTTCTCTTCACATATCTATTGAAGTTTTTGCAGTCAGTTTTTATGTTCCTTGCAAGCATACTCTATTTTCCCCCTCCTAATTAAACCCTTTGTCCTCCTCTGCTGAATTCTAAATTTCTCCCAGTTCTCAGGTTTGCTGCTTTTTCTGGCCAATTTATGTGCCTCTTCCTTTGGATTTAACACTATCCCTAATTTCCCTTGTTAGCCACGGTTGAGCCACCTTCCCCGTTTTATTTTTACACCAGAAAGAGATGTACAATTGTTGAAGTTCATCCATGTGATCTTTAAATGTCTGCCATTGCCTATCCACCATCAACCGTTTAAATATAATTCCCCAGTCTATCCTAGCCAATTCACGTCTCATACCATCGAAGTTACCTTTCTTTAAGTTCAGGACTCTAGTCTCCAAATTAACTATGTAACTCTCCATCTTAAGAAGAATTATACCATATTATGGTCACTCTTCCCCAAGGGGCCTTGCACAACAAGATTGCTAATTAATCCTCTCTCGTTACACAATACCCAGTCTAGGATCGCCAGCTCTCTAGATGGTTCCTCGATGTATTGGTCTAGAAAACCATTCCTTATACACTCCAGGAAATGCTCCTCCACTGTATTGCGACCAGTTTGGTTAGCCCAATCTATATGTAGATTAAAGTCACCCATGATAACTGCTGTACCTTTATTGCACGCATCCCTAATTTCCTGTTTGATGCCATTCCCAACCTCACTACTACTGTTTGGTGCTCTGTACACAGCTCCCACTAGCGTTTTCTGCCCTTTGGTGTTCCGCAGCTCCACCCATACAGATTCCACATCATCTAAGCTAATGTCCTTCCTTACTATTGCATTAATCTCCTCTTTAACCAGCAACACTTCCCCAACTCCTTTCCCTTTCTGTCTATCCTTCCTGAATATTGAATACCCCTGGATGTTGAGTTCCCAGCCTTGGTCACCCTGGAGCCATGTCTCTGTAATCCAAATTGCATCATATCCGTTAACAGCTATCTGTGCAGTTAATTCATCCACCTTGTTACGAATGCTTCTCGCATTGAGACACAGAGCCTTCAGGCTTGTTTTTTTAACACTCTTCGTCCTTTTAGAATTATGTTGTAACTTGGCCCTTTTTGATTTTTGCCTTTGATTTCTCTGCCCTCCACTTTTCCTTATCTCCTTTCTACCTTTTGCTTCTGCCCCCATTTTACCTCCCTCTGTCTTCCTGCATAGATTTCCATCCCGCTGCCATATTAGATTAAACCCTCACCAACAGCACTAGCAAACACTCCCCCTAGGAAATTGGTTCCAGTCCTGCCCAGGTGCAGACCGTCCGGTTTGGGATGCTTGGGTTGCTTGGGATGCTTGGAAACTCAGCTGGATTAATGCACATGTTATGGATTGATTGACTATGGATTTCAGAGCTTCATTGTTCATATCTACATGAGAGCATTGCTACAAAAGTTAGAAAGTTAACACAAGAAGAAACATCAGGAATTACTGGAAATAGATAGCAGGTCAGCACCTGAAAAGTGAAACAACAGGTTGACATACCGAGTGCAGAACCTTTGTCAGAACTGATGAAGGTTCTTCATCCAAAATATTAACCAATATTTTTGCTCTGAATGTCATCATTAGTGATCATCAGTGAAAACAAGACATTTCTCAATGTCCTTTTAAAGTCGAGTCTGACTACAGGATTGGAAAGTTCCTTCAAGTGAAACTTTTATTAATTTATTTTTTTTCAAGCAAGAAGGAAGGCATCAGTTGGTACAAAAATGGTATATACATTATCAAAAAGCAGGTATCAAAGCATTGACAAATACATTTTGAGACAATGTCAATATTTTCTTCCTTTCTAACACATTTTATTGTTTCATTCTTCAAGTAAACTTCCTTCCTTAATCTCAACTTTGTTTATTTGAACTAGCAGAGTGTTTCCATGTTTCCCAAAGGTACAATACATTATAGAGTCCAGCTAGTCTATTTTTCAAATCATCTTTCTTTACAATTTCCTGCATTTTAGCAATCTATGACAAGCCTGTTTGTTGTTACTAGCACTGGAGTTTTTCCCACTCTGTCACTGAACATTATAAAAGCCAAAAATTCTCTGCAGAAAGTATTACCTAAGTACATCAGCAAAAAAAGGCAAAAAGAAAAGAAAAAAACAATTAACCAAGGTACATTGGCTGGTTAAAATTCAGTCCAGTGCTTTGGTTCCATTTTAGCTGGGATAAACCCATTGCTGGAAATACTGATGTAATAACAATTTGAACTTAATCTCAGAACAAGCACATATCTTCCTTTTCTGGATCATGCCAGGTTGCCGTGTCACTGCTGTTCCTATTTTAGTCAAAGAGGAATTTTCTAATGTGTAATTGGTATCACAGAAATATTTTGCAGTAAGTCAGGATATCAAATACTTGGTCAAGCTTTCAAGCTTCTTAATTCATCTGGTTTGTGAGGGATCTGGAAATTAAGGGCTTACCAAAGAATATTATTAAATGTCCATGGTTTAGGTTTGTGCTGCTGAGTGAAAATACTAGTGGTATAAAAAAAGGCAAAATACTTTCAATAAAGAAACAAAAACTAAATTAATGCTTTGAACTCTGGTGCTTGGAATTGTTCCTGCCATTGAGTATTATCTTTCCTTAAAGCACATCACTAAGCTCAGGGATGAACAGATTCCTTTAAAATTCTGATCACTAATTGGGCCCTTAATAGCACTATAATAAATGCCAGACTTTTAATTCACATATAATTATGGTTTGGAACTTCAAAAAAAGTTTCTTATTCTGCCCTCCTCTGAATTATGAATTTGTGCAGTGATAATACAGGTATCAAAATTGTCTCTCTCAGTCTCCAATCAATGCTGTTTGTTACTGCTATTATTAATATAATTAAAACCATGATGCCACGATATATATTATGGCAGAAAATGTTACTTAAGTACATCAGCAAAAAAAGGCAAAAAGAAAATAAAAAAACAATTAACCAAGGTGCATTGGCTGGTTAAAATTCAGTCCAGTGCTTTGGTATATATTATGGTAGAGAGTGAGTATAATGCTGTCATTTAATTACCAGTCTATGTGACATCCATAACACACTCAGCCTGTCTGTTGTAGTTCAGGATGTCATCTGAACCCGAAGAATAAACAATGGCTGGATGGGCCAAATGGCCTTCTTCCGTGCTGTAACCATTCTATGATTCTATGAATGTGACCATGCACTTCCAGTCATCCACAGTTGTATGCATAACCTATATAGCCTAGATATTACTGGAGGTGATACCAGTGGCTGAGCAGGTGACATATTGATATGACATTCCTGTTAGTGGAGGCATGAACCTGCTTAAAATAAATAGATTAAAATAACAGACAGAGGAATATTATCAAATTGCTTTCAGCACTTGTCTGCTGATCATAGAATCATAGAATCATAGAAATTTACAGCATGGAAGGAGGCCATTTCGGCCCATTGTGTCTGTGCCGGCTGACAAAGAGCTATCCAGCCTAATCCCACTTTCCAGCTCTTGGTCCGTAGCCTTGTAGGTGACGGCACTTCAAGTGCACATCCAAGTACTTTTTAAATGTTATGAGGGTTTCTGCCTCTATCACCCTTTCAGGCAATGAGTTCCAGACTCCCACCACCCTCTGGGTCAAAAAAATTCCCCTCAAAACCCCTCTAAATCTCCTACCAATCATGTACAATCTATGCCCCTTGGTTGTTGACACCTTTGCTAAGGGAAAACTGTTACAATAAAGCATACATAAGACAGGAGTCACATTGAACAGATTTTTAGATTCCTGATTAGTGTTTCCATAGCCTGGATTAGTTAGGGGGTGCTTTACAACATGCCCGGACTGTGTCAGCAAAATGATGATAGTTTGCTATGTACTTCATAACTTGGCAGAGGACAGAAACATTTAATTTGGTGAAGTAGGGCACAGATGAAGAAGATAATGAAGATGAGCAAGTGCTAGCAGCTGGAGACGATGGGATGGTGCAAGAAAGATGTATTGTCAAATTTTGATCAATTACATTTTAGCTCGTTCAATTTATATGACCTAGAGCCAGAAAGACACACCTAACAATAACAATAACATATTGAGGACTAAATTTAATATTGTTGTGCCTGTTTTATGGACCTAAAACAGGTCATTTTAACAATGCTGAGGCCTGTGCTCGATCTGTATGGGTTTTCGGACCACTGCTAAATCAGTCAAGACCTTTAGTTAAGTGACCCTGGCACTGGCACCCGCCTAAATTGAGTGCAGGCCTCATTTCAATCTTGCTGCTGTGCTCATTTCAGATCTGGACTCCTAAATCTGTTTGTCCTAGTCGGAACTTAGGACGCACAAAGTTTGACTGGCATTTCTGCATCTTAAGCAGCCTAACCAGTGGCCCTTAAAGGGACTGCTACAGTTCACTAAAAACATGGAATTTTAAATATTTTGTGGAGTCGTAAGGAGCAGGAATACTTCTCCTGGCTCCACAAACAACTGCAGCAGCTACCAACCCATCATTGCCCCTCACAATCGCATCCCCCTCCCTCCCAGACATCTCTGGGCCTCAGCATGCATTTACTTTGGTCCTCAGGACTTTCCATTCCGGCGTGCCATCGCTGAATACCGGCAGAATCACACCCAGTTTTTTAAATTAGTTCATGGGATGTGGGCATTTCTGGCTAAGCCAGCATTTATTGCCCATTCCTAATTGCCCTTGAGAAGGTAGTGGTGAGCCCGCTTCATGAACTGCTGCAGTTCATGTGGCGAATTTAATCCCACAGTGCTGTAAGGGAGGGAGTTTGAGGATTTTGACTCAACGACGATGAAGGAACGGCGAAATATTTTGAAGTCAGGATGGTGTGTGACTTGAAGGGGAACATGGAGGTAGTGGTATCCCCATGCGCCTGCTGCCCTGGTCCTTCTCGATGGTAGAGGTTGCAGGTTTGGGAGGTGCTGTTGAAGAAGTCTGAACAAGTTGCTGCTGTCCATCTTGTTGATGGTGCATACTGCGGCCTCAGTACACCGGTGGCGTTAGATAGGGGCACTAAGGAATAGAGGACCCGTCAAGTCCAATTCCCCATTACATTTTAACATTCTATAGTGGTCACTCCTTCTAAAATACTCTAATGTTCAATAGGTTCTGTTTAATCATGCATTCATTACATTAAATTCCAGTGCAACTATTGTAGAAATAAACAATTAAAGAACTTTCATCCGCCTTACCATTCTTCTTGTTGGCTCGAGCTATACGTTCATAATTCCAAACAGTTTCATCACATGCTGTCTGCTCAGTTACCATCCAGACAATGGCAAGTCCTTTTGAAGTGGACAAAAGCTTTAATTCTACCCGTGATGACATATTTAATATAGTGTACTTTTAAGAAATGGATACATCAATATGCAAGTAAGAAATCATTTTACTGATGCGTATCGATTAATTATGTAGTGTACAGTATAATTAAGGAGTTTGTTGAGATACCTTTGCGTGTATTCATTTTATACCCCATATAGAAGTGCTGCGTTCATAGATTGATATAGCACAGAACCAGGCCATTCAGTCCATTGTGCCTATGCCAGCTCCTTGCTAGAGCTAGCCAATCTATATTAATTACTTCGATAAAGGGACCGAGTGTAATGTAGCCAAGTTTGCTGATGATACAAAGATGGGTGGAAAAGCAAATTGTGAGGAGGACAAAAAAATCTGCAAAGGGTTATAGACAGGCTAAGTGAGTGGACAAAAAATTGGCAAATGGAGTATAATGTGGGATAATGTGCGATTATCCGCTTTGGCAGAAATAATAGAAAAATAAATTATCATTTAAATGGAGAAAAATTGTAAAGTACTGCAGTACAGAGAGACCTGGGGGCCCTGGTGCATGAAACACAAAAATTTAGTATGCAGGTACAGCAAGTAATCAGGAAGGCAAATGGAATGTTGGCCTTTATTGCAAGAGGGATAGAGTATAAAAGCAGAGAAGTCCTGCTACAACTGTACAGGGTATTGATGAGGCCACAGTTTTGGTCTCCGTATTTAAGGAAGGATATACTTGCATTGGAGGCTGTTCAGCGAAGGTTCACTAGGTTAATTCTGGAGATGAGAGGGTTGACTTATGAGGATAGGTTGTGTAGGTTGGGCTTATACATATTGGAGTTCAGAAGAATGAGAGGTGATCTTATTGAAACTTATAAGATAATGAGGGAGCTCGACAAGGTGGATGCAGAGAGGATATTTCAAGTCATAGAGGAAACTAAAACTATGGGATATAGTCTTAGAATCAGGGGCCAGCCATTTAAAACTGAAATAAGAAGAAATTTCTTCTCTCAGAGAGTTGTAAATCTATGAAATTATTTGCCCCAGAGAGCTGTGCAGGCTGGGTCATTGAATATATTTAAGGCAGAGATAGACAGATTTTTGAGCAACAAGGGAGTAAAGGGTTATGGGGAGCGGGCAGGAAAGTGGAACTGAGTCCAAGATCAGATCAGCCATGATTTTATTGAATGGCGGAGCAGGCTCGAGGGGACAAATGGCCTACTCCTGCTCCTATTTCTAATGTTCAAATGTTCTAATGTTCCTTCCTATCCACTCTATCTAGGCCCCTCATAATTTTATACACCTCAATAAGGTCTCCCCTCAACCTCCTCTGTTCCAAAGAAAACAAACTCAGCCTATCCAATCTTTCCTCATAGCTAAAATTCTCCATTCCAGGCAACAGCCTTGCAAATCTCCTCTGTACCCTCTCCAGTGCAATCACATCTTTCTTGTAACGTGGTGACCAGAACTGCATGCAGTACTCTAGCAGTGGCCTAAATAGGTATTGATATCATCAACAATAATTTCTAATCTTATATTTCTTATTTAAATCTACGGTGTCCAATTGTACCTTTACAATCTGCTTTGAAAAATTATTTATTTATGGTAGTGCAACTGAAAAATGAATGTTATTGCCCAATCTCTGAATACTGACATAATCAACATTATCAAATTGGAACTTCAAGGAGTTATGCTTCAATTCTTGTTTAAATGACTGCAATCTGTGTTAGTCTTTCTGATTATAAATCACTCTCCTAATATTTCCACAATGTTGGTGTCTCTGAGCAGAGGTCAGCCAAGAATTGTGTGTTATGTAGCAATACTGAAGAAAGGAACAAACCTCATCTCTCCTCCAAAAAATAAATTCCTCATGGCAGACTGCTCCATTGATAATATCCAAAATTAAATCAAGCCACAATCTATCTGTCTAACTTTTGATGTCAACCAGTGAAGCAGTTAATTTTACATTGACTGAACATTATTTTAATCAAGAGAATGATATAAAAATAATAGAATGGTCGAATTTGAACTTAGACTGAAGGGTACTTTTAATTTAAAGTGTGTTCCCATTTTGTGTATACTTATAATGTGCAAAAATTGATTAAATGGTCATTCTCTGTTTGTGGATCCTTGTTGTGTGCAATTTGACTGTCGTGTTTTCCTATGTAACAGTACTGATTGCATATCAAAAGTAATTCATTTGTTATGAAATGTTTTACGACATCCTAAGGATGTGACATTGAGGCAGTATCAAAAATCATTTGAGGAAGGTTTTGAGAGGGAGAAGGCAAGAAGGAAGCAGGATCCCAGACAAGGCAGAACGTACGGTAGTTTTTTTCTTTCTTTCCATCTTTCTTTCTTTCTTTCCTTCTTTCATTTTTCTTTCTTTTTCTTTCTTTCTTCCCTTTCTTCCCTTTCTTCTCTTTCCTTCCTTCTTTCCTTCCTTCCTTCCTTCCTTCCTTCCTTCCTTCCTTCCTTCCTTCCTTCCTTCCTTCCTTTCTTCCCTTTCCTTCCTTTCTTCCTTTCTTCCCTTTCCTTCCTTCCTTCCTTTCTTTCTTTCTTTCTTGCTTCGTTTTCTTTCTTTCTGTGATATATTCTTTACGATATCACAAACACGCACATACACAAGATGGTTCTGCAGGAATTTGTCATGTGACCTTGTCACATGATCCTTTTATTATATACATCATTAGTTGCATTAGAACAGTTGTCCACTAGGTGGAGCAGTAGTCCACTAATGGGATGTCTATATTACATTTCTTTCTCCTTAATGAAGAAATAATCATAACAAAATAATTATCATACACAACTTACATGGTTATACATAAGAAAAGATAGGTACTTATTTTGTCATATTTACAAATCAAACTTAACCACTAGTTTTCTGTTTTGAGGAGGATACCTTCACTCTTGACCAGAACTTTCCAAACTTGGTGTTGAACTTAGACTCATTCTAGGCTGAACCTGAGGAGAATCTTTCTCCAAGAACAACCCTTGATTTGAAATTAGACTCTACAACTTCAAACTGTTTGTCTGCCCGACTTGGACTCAGACTTAAATTCTGACTTTCTCTTGGCTTGTTTCTAGTACATCTGATATAGGATTTGCTACTGATGCTCTACTTGTAACAAGATTATCCGACTCATCAAATAATCAAATCATTCCAACTTTTCACTCCTTCCACATCTGTAGGTAAAATATGATCAATGTGAACAAAGCTACCCTGTCCATGATCAAACATCTTGACCAAATATGTGCGAGGACCACATATCCTCATTACTCTTCCTGGTAAACACTTTAACCATTTATGATGATGGTTCTTCATTCTAACCTTCTGATTCAATTTCACAATTCTTTCCCTTACTCTACCTCTATCATGATTCTCTTTCTGTCTTAATTGTTTCTCATCTACTGACTGCCAGGTTTGGCTTTAGCAATGAGAACCTGGTTCGTGGCTGTCGTTTGAGAACCAACTCTGCTGGTGTTCTACCAATAGTTGTATGAGGAGTATTATGATAAGCAATTAGAAAATTTGCCAATTTGTGTTCCAATGACAACTGCCATTTCTTTGGATTTGTATTCAACATTTGCTTGATGAGGGCATGTTTTACAATTTGTACTGTACGCTCTGCTGCACCATATGAAGCAGGGTGGTATGGTGGAACCTTGGTATGTTTCACGCCATTTCTGTTCATGAGCTTTGCAAATTCTTCTGAACAAAATTGTGGCCCATTATCAGCCACAATTTCTTCTGGGAGGCCATATGAAAAAAACAACCTTCGCAAATTTTCTAGTGTTTTACTTTTTGTTATTTTCCGCATCGAAAACACCTTGACCTACTTCGAATGGCTATCAATCACAATGAACAATTGCTGTCGTTCTAGTTCAACGAAATCAATATGTAACCTTTACAACACCCTGGGAGGCCATTTCCATGGCTATAATGGTACCGATGGTGGTTTCTTGCTAACCGATTGACATATTGCACACTGACTAATGATGTACTCGATATTTTTATCTAGACCTGGCCACCTGCATGCAAAACTCTTGGTCAAGCACATTCCCAGGTGCTGGTCATAAAGATCTCCTAACAATTTGAACCTGAACTTATTTGGAATAACTACTCTTGCACCCCACATGATACAATTTTTATCCATTGATAATTCATTCCTATGAATGAAGTATGGATGAATATCTTTCTCTGATACCTGCCAGCCAGTTGCTTTTAATCATACACCTTTGACATAACTGGGTCACGTTTGGTTGCTCTACCAATCTCTTCAGCTGTGACTGGCAGTTCATCACTGCATGAAAAACAGAACACTTGGTCTACCTAAGAGATAATGTTCCCAGTTTCTAGTCTTTTGAATTCTTGCTCAACTTTCTCCTTGAGTACGTATGGTATAGGACGTGGCTTGCAGCAAACTGGTTTAGCGTCCTTCTGCACTCTGACACTCACCTTGAAGTCTTGGATTGGACTGCCTGTTTCACAGAACACCTTCAGATACTGCTTGATGACATCCTTCGATGCAAATACCATTTCAAATTGAAAAATCTCATTCCAATCCACCTTCAGTGATTCCAACCAATTTCTACCTATTAAGGTAGGCTTGTCTCCTACCATTACTATGAGAAGCAAGCGCTGAAACTGATCCTTGTATTTCACCGGTATGGTGATACGTCCTACAATATGGATTTGCTCTCCTGAGTAGCCTCGCAGCTCAATCTTCGACTTCTCCAGTCGAAAATCACGCAACTTGTCGAGATGTAGCAATTCCGGTACTACGCTCACGGATGCACCAGTGTTGATTTCCATGGTATCCTGGTTCCTGCAGTGTCTACTTGGATGATGATACTTCACGAATTGTTGTTAGGTACCCTCGTGCTCCTGATAACGTGTATCTCCAATACTTCCTCGTCCTGTTGCTTCTCTTCAATGCTATGTAGTCTCTGGCAATTTCTACTTATAGCATTGAACATTGGTTTATTCTTCAGTCAGCAGGCCTTTGCAAGATGCCCAGTTTTCTTGCAGAAGAAACACTCTGCCTTCACATATGGACAGCTTTGAACAATGTGTTGTCCCAGACACCGACAGCACGACTTCAATGTATTGTTATCTTGGCCGGTTGCTGAGTCCTTGGGGCCCAACTGCCTCTTACTTTTAACCTGCAAGTGATTCACCTCGGTTGGCTGATGACTGGAAATGGCGCAAAATTCTCGGGATTATTGGTCGGCCATATCTATCGATATAGCTGTCTGACAAGCTAAAGCTAGGTCTTCTGGGTAGATGAGCTGCGATGAGCCAAGTGGCTTCCCTGTTCTGTAATGATCTTGTGATAAAGTGTTATAAAGATGCAAGGTCTTTCTTTCATATCAAAATCTAGTTTGATGCTTTTTTTGATTGTATTATAACCTACGTGGAGACCTTGCTTGGTCACCTTCTTTGCTCGGCCATTGACAAGGACCGTCTGCCTGGGTCCAAAGCATCTCCATTT
Source organism: Pristiophorus japonicus (assembly GCF_044704955.1). Lineage (NCBI taxonomy): Eukaryota > Metazoa > Chordata > Chondrichthyes > Pristiophoridae > Pristiophorus > Pristiophorus japonicus. The sequence continues at coordinate 173,814,164 of NC_091977.1, read as the reverse complement.
AAAAAAAATAAAAGATCTATGATCTATAAATTGAATGAGAGCTGCGGTACCTTGGGAAGCAATGCTGTCATGGGGGATACAGAAATCCCAGCTAATAATTGGTTTCCTTGGATGCTATGGCTCCAGACCAGTTCTGAGCCTAGTCCAGAGTCATGGTCCTCATTCTTTTAAATGGAGCCAATATGAGACACATGGGGACATTTGCTGTCACTGACATCATAAGAAGTGAAGAACACCCGATTCTAAGACCTACAAGCAGATCTATAAAATTGACATTTTTTTTAAAGACAAATTTTGATAAGTTTATGGCCTAGAAATTGGCCTCCTTAGCGCTTCCTGTTGTCGCCTCCGAGGGGGGTAGGGGGGAGCGATAAAAGGGTGCTACCACTTACCGACCGGGCGCAGTGAGATGAATAACTCCCACTAAACTCGGTGGGAGGTTTGCAGCACCGGTAGGATGTTTTGCCTCAATCTCCTTCGCCCAGAGATCGTGATGTCATTGCCATACTGCCCCGGTAGCTGTTAAAAATTAGGATTTCTAAAAATGTATAAAACTGTTACGAATGTATAAAACTGAAAGGTATGCTGTATTTTAAATCGTTGTTTAGAACTTGGAGACGAGATATCTCCTATACCGGTAATAGATGCTCAGAAATGCTCATTTCCAACCTACCCTGCTGAGATGTTATAGTATTTTGTACGATGATGACCATTATCTGTGGTTTTCAAGTTAAAGCTTCAGTTTGTTTATGTATCTTTAAAACAATTTGTATAGAAAAGGCTTAGAATCGAAGGAAGTTTGTAAGAGTTAACATAAACATGTTGCTACGTCGTAAAAGAGATAATGGCTCTGGGGCAAGCAGCTTTCTGGTTTGGCTTCATGGGATCGAAGGAGACGAGAGAGATGAGAGATTTCCATAGACTTTTAGACTTACCTGTCTTTTCAAGGCCTAATTTGTGGGCAATGCTTTCTTAAGGTGTCAGCTTGGCAGTAAAGTTAAGTGTCAGCATGGCTCAGTTAGTAATTGTCTTTCTTCTAATTCAGAAGGTTGTGGGTTCAAGTCCACTCACACTCTCTCTTGGATTCGAGTCATAATCTAGGCTGATACTGTGGTGCAATAGTGAGGGAATGTTTTCTGGTGAGAGGTGCAATCTTTCATATGAAATAGTGGCCTCAATTTTAACTCCAGGCATGTTGTGGGCGTGTGCAGAGTGAGGTGGATGAGTTGAGTAGAAAATTCACCCACTGCTTCAGAATTGAGGCCCAGGTAATTTAACTCCTGGCCCTCATTTAAATCCCACTGACGGATTTCCTGGGAGGGATGCAGTGCAAAATTGTGTGCCCCGGAAGCTGCCTGCTGACATCAGGTACATGGCAACATCGGTTTCATGGGCAATCTCGCAGGGGTCTTGCATTCGTGAAGGATACAGGAATCTGCAGCAGGGGAGGCCTAAGCTTTCCTTGTGGAATCTGGTGGAGCTTCGGTATCTGACAGAGAGACTGATAAACTCACTGGCAATTGCATTGCAACTTTATGCGCTGTGTGATTTTACATGATTTACACGTTCAATTCATGAACTGCCTACTTGGAATAGTCTTCAAAGTTTGGCCAGTATTGAGCTAACTGATCAAGCTTAGTTTTGGCATACTTCTAGTTGACATCTGTTCAATGTAATGTATAGTATTAACAGATTACTGAATCACACATCATTTGGAAGTGAGTGTGGTTCATGGGTTCAGGTTTTTTAGATTGATGTGAGACGTTTCCTGTAAACTCTGCACTTTTATTTGTCCATTTTCTTGATGCACAAAGAGTGAAAGCACAACAGGAGTGGTAAGGAAACAAATACATTGTCATGATATTTTGCTGAGTACTAAACAAATACTTATATCCACTTGAGAGTGACAAACTTCATTAACCCAGAAGTTTCACATCTGCAATAGGTAATGTGGATTGATAATAGCTGACTTGATGATACTTGGCTACATCCCAGTGGATAATGCACCCAATCTGCCTGTACTGTTTTGTGTACCATGCATTATCTCAATTTTAAAATCATTAATATCGTAACAGACTATTAATCAGGCACCAGAGAATATCACACGCTTTCTCTTCTATCTGTCTCACTCTCATATTTGCCGTCATGGGGACAAATAGGATGCCCTTTGGAGAGGTGCTTGGGGCCGGTACCTCGAGAGTGACCGGAGGACCAAGAGATGGCCTTGGAGTGGAATGGGTTCTGGAGCATGGCGATGCAGGTTCTTCGAAGTCCATGCTCTCATCCATCAAGAACAGACCCAGCGGATTGACGGGCGACAATCGGAACTCCTCGGCACCAGATGTAGTAGGATCGTCCTGCCCCGCACCCCCAGCTTCTAACCTCTGTGTCCTTGCCTGGGGCCACACTGCTGGCTGAGCTGCAAGACACAAATGAAGTTGTTAGAGGAGAAGTGGGTGCTAGGGTCACAAGGGGGTGCTAGGGTGAGTCCAGCGCCACACACAGCATATGCACAACATAAGCATCACCGCTCTCAAAATCATCGCAGACATCACATTTCATTACCATCAACACATTGTTGATTGCAATGATTTTCATTCGGCCAGCATTATTTCTATGACACTTTTAGAAATCATCTATCATATATGATTAGTCGGATATGAGTGGGTGTGGCATCTATTGACTTTACCTCACGCAATGGTGTAAGCTTTACTCACGTGGCATCACTTCAGGGTCTGCAGATGCGTCCGTGGCTGTCCGGGGGTGCTTCCCCATGAGTGCTAGCACTCACTCCTCCATGTCAGTGATGTCACTGGAGACTGGTGGCCCCCCACCCGTTCGCCTCTGCATGGACCTCATCGTCGATAGCTTCTTCTGTATAAGGTGACAGGTCGACATGGCATGAGATCATTGCGTGATATCATTGCTAGGTACTGTCACAGAGACTGATACAACACATAGCCGATAGATGTAATTATGATTATTATGATTATTAGCATTCTTTACCTAAAGATATACACCATGACCGCAGGCTTTGAGTAAAACATTCCCGGTAAAAGTGAAAGACCTCACATCTGCTGATAGTCACTCATGACTGTTACAAATCAAATTATATAAATACATAAGTACATGTAAATCAATGTAATACTTACTCTTGCGGACCCCACGAGGTCGTTCCATCATTTGCGGCATTGGTTGCCCTCACGCACCTCGGTCGCCGACAAGACCTCTGCTATCTCGGTCCATATCCTCTGGTAGGCCTTTGGGGTGGGCTTCCCACACCCTCCCTGTGTCAAATCACCCCAGCGTGACTCGACCTTCTGCCTCGTTCGAGAACCTCCTGGCTCTTTTACGCCCTCCAATGTGCTCCTCTCCCACCTCACTGTTATCTCCAGCGTCAGTCTCCACAGCAAGCTGTGATGCCTCCTCCTCTCCCTCCATTATAGGACAAATTTGGTCAAATATGTGGCTGATAACAGCTACTTTTTGTTTGCCTACTTGCTATAAAGCTCTAAAGTTTCCCTCCTTCCTCCCAAAGCAGCCACACCGCACCCAGCCACGCCTTCAGTCCCTCTGAGCTCCCTCTCTCTCCGTCTCCTCTTCTGCACATGTCATGGTGACCCTTGACCTCCTGAATCGTGGGAATCGAGCATTGTCATGCCGTTGCTAAGGAAGGCTACACTTTACGACAGAAGGTCAAAAAATTTTTACGCTACCGCCCATTTGATATCGCTCACAGTAAGGCCCAATTTTCAAAAATGCAAACTATGTGTCTTGTGAATGGGCGAGAAGCCGGCGATCTGAAAACCCTTTTTTACTGCCCACGCCAGAAATAACGCCCATTTTTGGGCGATAAGCTCAAAAGTGGAGGTTCCAGCCCTATTTCTGTTAAATACAGGGTGGCAGAAGGGAGTTCTAACAGTAATTTCTTCCCATTTAATTTTTTTAAATACTGTTTAAAAGGCTATTTGCAGGTAAATTTACTACTTTTTATAAATGTTTTATTCCTTTCTTGTTCATCAAGCTTGCCAAATGCCTGTGCAGTAAAGAGGTCAGGTGCACCACCTGCTGATAGGCCACCAATAGTCCTAGTAACCTGCCCTAGGCATTGGTAGGGATATCTCAGATTTGCCTTTCCTTCCAATTTTATTTCTCCTCTGCTGGGAGGTGCTGCAGCCTCTGCTCAGAGGCCCAGTTCCAAGGAACTGAATGGATTGAGATTCAAACCTGCCCACACTATGGCATTAAACTTTAGTTAATGCTCAGCATTACCACAACTCTTCTGTTGAAATTCAACTGGTTGGGACCAATGTGCATTTTTCCTAGCTTTTTGTACTTCTATTAATTGTCAATAAGAGCACAAATTATTCATCTAAATGAACTGAACTCTTTGCAACTGATACATTACTAATGTGCATCCAATGTGTGGTCTTTGTCAATGAAAACAAAGGGACACGTAGTGTTAAGATTGCATCATATCTGAAACAAATCTCAAATATAAAGCCAAAGCACTTACAGCAGAGGGTTTGCAGAGTGGGGAAAAGTTTAGATGATGAAGAAAATCTTAATTAGAGACAAGTGCTGCATTTTCAGCAAGTTCTGGTAATGCTCGTTTCAGATAATGTAGATTGGCGGCAGGAAATAACTGATAATACAATGCTGGCTTTCTCTTAAGCTTTTCCTTATCGGCACAGACTTTTCTCCTCCCATTGTGTAAGTTTTATCTTTTTAGCATTCCTTTGTTCTGTAAATTTTTTCAAAAAAAGTTATTTGTTCAATCCCACGCAAACCTGTGTTAGAAATGTCTCATCAGAAAAGCCCAAGAGATTACAGAAATGTAGCATGTTTCTTTCACATTAAAGCATGATAATACATCAACACTTTTTACAATGTTGTCACAATGAAAATATTTAGTATACATTGAAATATAAAGAAGATGTCATATTAATAGGCCCCACAGTCAATTGTATAAAGTGGCATGAAATTCTGCTGTTAAAATAATATTCGTGCCTTAGACTGAAAGAATCTTTTTTTACTCCACAAGTAATTAGAGCACTGTTTTTGAGTTTACTTCTTTATTCTAATCCAGGGGTTTGAAGTGTCTTTGGAACTGCTTGCCATGTGCCTCATTTGAAATAAAGATTTTAATATTTTGGAAGTAATATTTTTTTATTTTAAGTTGAGTTTTTACATACTAGATTAATACTTTCACAAATGTAAAATCAAGTGCCTAAAACAAGCAAATGCTTTTCAGTTCCTTTGCATGTGTCAGCATTAATGGAAGCAGCCTTTTATAAAGTGCCGAATGTGAAGACATTGCTGAACTGACTAGATTCAGTTTTGATGAATGCTGTTCGTATTTCTGGAATAAGGTACAAAGGGAGACTTCAAATCGGCCTGAACTTCAAGCCGAGGTTAATGCTATTCTCTTTTGGGCTGAACCACCCACTTTGCTAAAGGTCACTAACTGGGGCCAATCTAGCGCAGAGGGGCTGCTGCAAACTTGGCATCTCCTTGATTAGGCTCCCCGCTGATCTAATACACATACCAGCTCACTTGCCAAGTCAAATAACACATTTAGTGAATTCGAAATAAGATTTAAGTGGGTCGGCACAATGCGGCTGCCCTCTCATCTTTTTACCGAATCCTTCTCTTTGTGTGCCAGACTGAAAACTGCTCTTGTTAGAGGACTTAATCTTCATTTTTTTTTGTAGATTATTTGAAAACAGGTCAATTCAATGTCGGAGCTGAAACCTCCTCCTCCTGACGAAAAGGCCCTGCTCTCGTACTAGTTACATCATCCATTAATAGTACAAGAGTTGAACAAAAACTCATTTTGTGCAGAGTTTTTTTTTAAAACAGCAACCACCAGATCTGAGGAGCAATGCTACTTCCAACATTCAAAAGAGTTTACTTTAACCAGATTGTAACTTATCACTGTACTAGCATCATTACATTCTTTATCAGAGAAAGGATTTAATATAATACCCATAAAGACTCTAATGGTGCACCAACATAATATTTACAATATTATTAAAAATATTAATATTATTCTCAATAATATTATTGAAAGTCCTGCAAATAGGACTTACTTTCAGTAACACTTTTCCCATCAAACTTTCCCAATAATACTCCTATTATTATAAAATAGAATATCGTGCAACATTACAGGTGATGTGCTATTATTATATATCATGGGCTGGATTTTCGTTTGGAGGCTTCTTCAGGCGCTAATGGCGATGGGACGGTAAATTTAGCGCCCTATAAAAGTTTGCACCTCCGTCCGGAAAATTCGCCCGTAACTCAGTGACAAAGATCGGGGGCGCTAAATCAGGCATTACACACCTGTGCTTGGCCGCCCCAACCGAAAACTGCCGTGCAAAAAAAGCTCCTGTCCTTGTGCATGCGCAGAGGCATCCTATAGTTCCCAAAGCCAGCCGAAAGTTGAGGCAATATAAGTTTGCGCATGTGCAGATCCACCTGTGCACTTCAAACAGAGCGGGAGAAATGGCGCAGCAGGAAGGACACCAGAGAGCACGCCGCTTCTCTGCCACTGCTGCTGAGGCACTAAAATGGGCCTTTGAGAGGAGGTGGCCTGCCTTACATCTCATTGGAGGAAGGAGGCTCCTGCCAAGAGTCTTTAAGAGGATTTGGAGGGAGACTGTGTAGGAGGTGTCAGCGACAGACATAGTGCCTAGAACTACTACCCAATGTTGCAAGAAATTTAATTCCCTCACGAGGGTCAGCAGGGTGAGTACCCTTTACATTAATGCACCCCTGCCATGCTTGCAACATCACCGTCTCACACAAAGTAAAGTCTTTGACGGAGCTGCCCCTTCTCTCTGTGTGGGCTGGTGAAGCCACCCGAAAGCTGGAGGCTCAGTTCACCAACCATGCCCTGTGCATTCAGGTGGCACAGACCCTCTTGCCCCCGATTCATTCTCACCCCTCCTCAGACTACCCTTTGACTCTTGATATACGTTAGGCAAACGTTACCCTGAGCCACAATCCTAGCTGGCTCTCACCTCCTCTCAGCCTTCCCACTTGCTCAGTGTACAGCCACGCAGATTATAATGCACATCTTTACACTTCCAGACAGTAGTAGCTACTCCACTATGGAAGGCACATGTGCCACACAATGAGCTGCACACTCACTCACATCTTCTTCTTGTTCTTAATGTAGTTGAAATTGGCGCATAATCGCCAGGAGCAGCAGTGGACCGGAGGCAGAGAGCTTGATCTGCAGGACCTCACTGAGATGGAGCAGCGAGTGTTGGCCCTCATGGGCAACCCAGTTCACACAGTGGCATCCGGCGAGGCCGAGCCCCCTACGGGTTGTGACGATATGTGAATGGCATTTGCGATTTAAGTGAGTTCCTTGACCCTGATATCAAGTGGCCTACCCCCTTTACATATAGATGTCCAATGCCATCTTCCTCCTATCTCCCTGCCCCCTCCCCTGCTGCTAACCACGCATCAGTTGCTTTGTGCTTAATCATCATCATAGGCAGTCCCTCAGAATCGAGAAAGACTTGCTTCCACTCTTAACATGAGTCCTTAGGTGGCTGTACAGTCCAATACGAGAACCACAGTCTCTGTCACAGGTGGGGCAGATAGTCGTTGAGGGAAGGGATGGGTGGGACTGGTTTGCCGCGTGCTCTTTCCGCTGCCTGCACTTGATTTCTGCAACTTGCAGCGACGAGACACGAGATGCTCAGCGTCCTCCCGGATGCGCTTCCTCCATTTAGGGCGATCTTTGGCCAAGGTCTCCCAGGTGTCAGTGGGGATGTTGCACTTTACCAGGAAGGCTTTGAGGGTATCCTTGTAATGTTTCCACTGCCCACCTTTGGCTCGCTTGCCGTGAAGGAGTTCCGAGTAGAGCGCTTGCTTTGGGAGTCTCGTGTCTGGCATGCGAACTATGTGGCCTGCCCAGTGGTGCTGATCAAGTGTGGTCAGTGCTTCGATGTTGGGGATGTTGGCCTGGTTGAGTGTAAAGTAGGAGACGTGATAGGTGGCATTGTAGGGAAGGCCCTTGAATCCTGAGTATACCTTGCTTGATGATTTGGACCGCACGTTCCGCCTGGCCATTGGAGGCCAGCTTGAACGACGCAGTCCTGACGTGGTTGATGCCATTGCCCGACATAAACTCTCGGAATTCGTAGCTTGTGAAACATGGGCCCTTATCACTAACCAGGATGTCCGGCAAGCCATGGGTTGCAAAGATCGCATGTAGGCTCTCCACAGTGGTGGATGACGTGCATGAATTCAGAATGATGCACTCGATCCATTTCGAGTAAGCTTCTACCACAATAAGGAACATCTTACCCATGAACGGGCCCGCTTAGTCAACATTAATGCGTGACCATGGCTTGGTGGGCCAGGGCCACGGGCTGAGCAGGGCCTCCCTGGGGGCATTACCCAGCTGGGCACATGTCGTGCACCTGCGAACACAGTGTTCCAGGTCTGAATCAATTCCAGGCCACCAAACGTGTGTCTGGGCAATGGCCTTCATCAGCACAATGCCTGGGTGCTCGCTGTGGAGTTCCCTGATGAAGGCCTCCCTGCCCTTCTGGGGCATAACTACCTGGCTGCCCCATTGTAGGCAGTCGGCTTGGATGGAGAGCTCATCCATCCGTCTGTGGAATGGTCTGACCTCCTCGGGGCAGGCTCCATGTGCGGGCGCCCAATCCCCAGACAGGACACATTTCTTAATCAGGGAATGGAGGGGATCTCTGTTTGTCCAGATTTTGATCTGGCGGGCTGTGATGGGGGAGCCTGCGCTGTCAAAGGCATCGACAGCCATGACCATCTCGGCGCTTTGCTCTGCTGCCCCCTCAGTGGTGGCCAGTGGAAGCCTGCTGAGCGCGTCAGCACAATTTTCAGTGCCGGGCCGGTGCCGGATGGAGTAGTCATAAGCAGCCAGCGTGAGAGTCCATCGCTATATACGAGCTGATGCATTGGCATTGACAGCCTTGCTGTCTGACAACAGGGATGTTAATGGCTTGTGGTCCGTCTCTAATTCAAACTTCCTACCAAATAGTTACTGATGCATTGTTTTTACACCACAGACACATGCAAGCGCTTCCTTCTCGACCATCCCATATCCACGTTCTGCTTGAGAGCGTGACCTGGAGGCATAAGCCACAGGTTGTAGTTGACCCTCAGCATTGCCCTGCTGCAACACACACCCAACCCCATAGGACGATGCATCACATGTCAGAACCAAGTTTTTACAGGGGTCGTACAGGGTCAACAACTTGTTTGAACAAAGTAGGTTTTGCGCCCGGTCAAAAGCCCGTTCCTGACAATCCCCCCAAAACCAATCGCAATGCTGACGCAGGAACACGTGTAGCAGCTCCAACAACGTGCTCAAAAGTTCGGCAGAAAGTTCCCGAAATAGTTCAACAGTCCCAGAAATGAATGCAACTCCGATGTGTTGCTGGGCCTGCGTGCTCGTCGAATCGCCTCTGTTTTGAATTCGGTTGACCCAATCCCATCTGCAGCAAACTTCCTGCCCAGAAACTCAACCTCAGGAGCTAAGAACAAACATTTAGACTTTTTGAGTCGCAGGCCTACCCGGTCCAGTCAGCGTAGCACCTCCTCCAGGTTGTGGAGGTGTTCCTCGGTTTCTCGACCCGTGATGACGATGTCGTCCTGGAATACGATCGTTCCAGGAATGGATTTAAACAGGCTTTCCATGTTCCGTTGAAAAATCGCGGCTGCTAATTGATTGCCAAACGAGCACCTGTTTTAATGAACAGTCCCTTGTGCGTGGTGATGGTGGTCAGTAGTTTGGATTCGTTGGCCAGTTCCTGGGTCATATCGGCTGAAGTGAGGTCCAACTTGGTGAAAAGCTTGCCGCCTGCCAGCGTGGCGAAAAGGTCCTCCGCTCTCAGGAGCGGGTATTGATCTTGTAGGGACACCCGATTGATGGTGGCCTTGTAGTCGCCACAGATCTTGACAGAGCCACTCGCTTTTAGTATGGGAACGATGGGGCTCGCCCAGTCGCTGAATTCGACAGGCAAGATGATGCCCTCTCTCAACAGCCGGTCCAGTTCGCTCTCGATCTTTTCCCGCATCACATACAGCACCGCTCTGGCTTTGTGGTGCACTGGCCTGGCATCCGGGGTGATGTGTATCACCACTTTAGTGCCTTTGAAAGTCCCAACGCCAGTTTGGATAGTGAATTGAATTTTTGTAGGACTTGTGAGCACGAACTTCGCTCCACAGATGACATTGCGTGAACATCCCCTCATTTCCAGTTCATCTCGGCTAACCAGCTCCTCCCCAACAGTGCGGGACTATTGCCCAGGACAATCCAAAGTGGTAGCTGATTCACTAACCCATTGTGTGTGACAGCCAACAGTGCACTGCCTAGCACCGGAATGATTTCTTTCATGTAAGTCCGTAATTGTGTCTCAACACGTGCTAATTTGGGTCTACTGCCTTTAAGTGGCCATAGCTTCTCGAATTGCTGAACGTCCATGAGTGGCTGGCTGGCCTCAGTGTCCAGCTCCATGCATACAGGGATACCGTTTAATAAAACCCTCATCACCATTGGTGGCGTTTTGGTGTATGAACTGTGAATATTCGCCACATGGACCCGCTGAACCTCGGCGTCCATCGATTTGCCCCAAAGGTCATCCTGCTCAAAGAACCCTCTTCTGGTCCATCCACCTCATATATTAGTCTGGTTGCAGGCTTCCTGCACATTCAAGCTAAGTGGCCACTGAGATTGCAGTTCCTGCAGACAAACTGTTGAAATCTGAGTGTTTTCCCCCACACCTCCAGCATGAGTTAAAGTTTCCATTGTTGGGAACAAGGGGACTATGGCCAGGCATTCCGTGCTGACTGTCCCTTTGACTGCTCTTAAGTACCCTATTAGTGGGTGTCAATGGCCCCATCCCGGGCCGCATTGTCCACTGTGATGGCATAAATGTCCGTTCAGCCTGCCATTGTCTCTGTTGAAGCCCTGCTCTGGGGTCTATTGCTTCAGACTGCCCCTGCCTGCCTGCGGGGCTCTGAGTCGCATTAATGATGTTGACTCCCTGATCCATCCCCGCGTTAGAGGCAGAATTGCGCGCATATATTATTTTCGTCTCTTCCTCCCCCGCCATGAAAGTTTGAGCCATCAACGCCGCCGCTTCCAAGGTCAAATCCTTGGTCTCAATTAATTTGCGGAAAATTTCCGCATGACCGATACCCTCAATGAAGAAGTCCCTTAGCATCTCCCCCCTGCAGGCGTCTGTGAACTTACAGAGGCTGGCCAAACGCCGGAGGTCCACTGCGAAGTCCGATATGATCTGTCCTTCATGACGTCGGTGGGTGTAGAATCTGTGTCGGGCCATATGTATGCTACTCGCCGGTTTGAGGTGCTCCCCGATCAATTTGCTAAGTTCTTCAAAGGTTTTGTCCGCCGGCTTTTCAGGTGCTAGTAAGTCCTTCATGAGCGCGTAAGTCTTTGCTCCGCAGCTGGTCAAGAGATGAGCCCTTCGCTTGTCCGCTGCATCCCCCAGCCAATCTTTCGTAACGAAGCTTTGCTGAAGCCGCTCGACAAAATCGTCCCAGTCTTCCCCAACACAGTACCATTCCTCTGTGCTACCGGTGGCCATTCTCGTGGGTCGTGAATTCCCATTTCTTGTCGCCAACATAAAGTCCTTACGCTACAGCATGAAACCACACAAGGCACCTTCTGGGGACAACGTTACTCTGTGACCTGAACTCTTTATTTACAGGACTCCAAAGACAATGACCCTGCCTGGGACCTCCCTTTTTATATCTGAGTGATCAGGCAAGGAGTGTCTCCCACAAGTTCACCCCTTGTGGTCAAGGTATGCATCTAGGTTGAGTGTACACAGTAATACAGTGGTGTTACATTGTGGTTACATACATGACATTGAGGATGCTAATTTTGGTGCGTCTCTCCTCCCAGGGGATTTGTAGGATCTTGCAGAGACATCGTTGGTGGTATTTTTCCAGCGACTTGAGGTGTCTACTGTACATGGTCCATGTTTCTGAGCCATACAGGAGTGGGGGTATCACTACAGCCCTGTAGACCATGAGCTTGATGGCAGTTTTGAGGGCCTGGTCTTCAAACATTCTTTTCCTCAAGCATGCTTACAGATGACCAGATAGAAGCACAGCAACCTGCCCCTGAACCGTCAACATCTGGGGACGGGGAAATGATGAGGGAGGGGATGAGAGTGTGCTCACTGAGCTGGAGGTGCCATCAATCCCAGTGAGTGGGGACACCACATTGGTAGACGAGCCTGATTTTGAGGCATTTTAAGACTCTGAGGCTCCCCACCCCAGTAGCCTACAGCAATGCCCAGCGGGAGGGGAAGCTCAGAGGCCAGCACCCTGGAGGGTGAGTTGGCCCAGGAGTCCCGCTGAGAGACAGGCAGACGTGAACCTGGACATGGTGGCTCTGTCCAGGGATATCACACAAATGCACTGCGACCTCATGGGTGCATTGGAGAGGGTCCCCCAGCGGATCAAAGTACTTGCTGTGATACCACCTTGCTGTGTCTCTCAGTAGTCCAACGAGCCCATTCTTGCCCGCTCACAGAGGGAGATGGACTCAATGAGCGATAGTGGAGCCTCAGAGAGGATGATGCATGCCATGGTTGACGTGGCAGCAGCAATTGCATCACAGGCCCAAGCCACGCAAGAACTTCATGATGTGATGCTGTCAGTGATTGCTGGCATGAACTCTCAGACTGCTGCGCTTCAGGCTCAGTGTGCTCTGAGTCAGTCTCAGTGCAATGTCATGCAATCACTGACTGCTGCCATCCTCTGTGTTCCCCACAGTTGGACGGGGAAGTGACGGTGCCGAAGTAGGCCAGCAAGTTGTGCTCACACATCGTGCTCCGGATGCTGACGCTCCGCCCCATGTGTGAGTGGTAGTGGACTCCTGGAAATGGAAGGTGCTGTCCTTCCTTAAAATGGCAGCATTCGGCTCCCACCACTGCCCCTCCGCCTTTGCACCTACCATGGTCTACCCCCGAGCCAACACAGACTGCTGCCGCCGCTGGTGCGGCAGTGGTGTCTGCAGCTGGGCCTTCAAGTGCCAGAGCTGGTCCAGGGTGTCCTGGTAGGCCATCTGGACTGTTTAACCCACACACACAGCAGCCCTCAAGTCACTTTGCTGCAGGCACTGAGGCCACATTGAGGAGGAGCAGTAGGCATGAGAGGGGTGGAAATGTCAGACAAAGTCTGATTGACAACTTTGACTATCATGGGAATATGTACTCCCAATGTAAGTAATATCTGTAAATATGTTGTTTTGGATCGATAATAATAGACCCAGGTTCGGGATCTGGATGAATGTTAAATAAGACACAAGACAAATGAAGTAAAGAATAAAATACCGTTTACTGAGAGAAAAGAAACATAACAATACAGTTTACGAAGAAAAGAGAAGTATGATAAGATGCAACAAAGCTCACGGCCGTCAGCCCATAGGGAACTCCACAACGATGGCTGGTCTGGAGCCTTGGGGGTCCCGGCACCGCTCGCGAATCACGGTCCAAGGTGAAGTTCAAAGAGCTACGAGACAGTGCCGATCCTTTATACTATTAAACAAACATACTATTGAACAAAACATGGGTGCATGTGGCTTTTGGCCAACTCCTAATCTGTAAGGCCCCAGCTGCTCGTCAACAAAGCATGAGATCTCGAGGCGCTGACCGTCTCATAACAAGCTGGTGTGTGTCCCAAGGTCGCTTCCCTCTCTCTCTCTCTATAACAACAACATTCCACGGGGCATGGGACAGAGACACACTGTAAATGTCTAAATATCGTAATTAACAGTATGTGATTAACCCCATACAATACATATGTAGTTACACCGTTGCACCTCATTGTGCTTGTTGTGTTTTGTTTTGTTACTTGCTGGGGGAGGGGGGTTTGGTTTTCTGTTGGTTGATGTGACAACATTGGTATCGTTAGTAAAATGTTACTTTGACCATTTTTCATTGACGTCTTGTGTATGATTGTAGATTTTAACGGAAATGTGCCATTATTGTGGAACATACTGTGATCAGTATTAGGTATATCCCTCATTCCTCCATTCAAGAGAACCAATCCATTATGAGCTACTGATGTGCTGTTCTTGGTCCGGCAGCATCGCGACGCTGTCTCCTCCGTGGATGGTACTCCTCCTGGTGTGGATGGTGATTCGGGACCTCGCCACGCTCCTGTTCCTCATCCTCCTGAGGTGGGGGTGCAAGCCTCACTGGCAATGGCTGGCCTCTCATTATGGCCAAGTTGTGTAGCATGCAGCACACCACAATGAATTCAGACACCTGTTGAGGGAGTATTGAAGGCTGCCTCCAGAGTGGTCCAAGCATCAAAAACGCTGCTTGAGCACCCCTATTGTCTGTTTGATGATGTTGCAGATATAGCGATGCTCCACTTCTGTGGTGGGGTTGCGGAGGGGGTCAGTAGCCATGTGGCTTGGCCATATCCTTTGTCCCCGAGCAGTTAGCCGCGCTGTTCCCGTGGTGGCCAAAACAATCATGACACAGTGTTCTCACACAGGATGAAAGCATCATGTGTGCTCCTGGATAATGGGCATTCACTGGGAGCACACCAACTGCACATTTAGGGAGTGGTATCCCTTTTAGTTTCTGAATACCTTTGCATTGTGGAATTGCAAGGCCACTGTGCGCGGTCAATGGCTCCTTGAACCCTCGGGAAGCCCGCAATCCTGCCCGCTCATTCTGGCTCTCCCTGCTCATTGGGAACATTAGAAAGTCCATTCTGCAGGCATACAGAGCCTTTGTGATGTGACAAATTCAGCGATGTGCAGTGTATTGAGAGATGCTGCATATGTCCCCTGTTGCAGCCTGGAATGAGCTGGAGGCATAGAATGCCAGCACCACAGTCACCTTCACTGCGATGGGCAGCGCAGTCCTGGTGCCGATGTGAGGTTGCAGGTCTTCCTGTAGGAGATGGCCTATCTCTGTCAGCACTTCCTTTTGGAAGCAGAACTTTCTTACACGCTGCTCCTCAGAGAGCTGGAGGTATGAGCGTTGCTGCTTGTAAACCCGTGGGGGGTAAGGCCTCTTGTCCAGACGTCTTCGGCCTCTCCTCATCCATGGCCCGACATGGCCAACAGCCCTTCTATCTTGACGTGCCTAACAAGAGCATGGAGTAGGAGACTCTGGTGGACCAGTACTGCCCCCATTAAATTATTTCACTGAAGTTGTAAGGAACCTGTAATGGCAGATAAATCTGCCGCTTTAAAGTCTGAGTTTCACGCAGCATACTGTGCACAAATGTTGCAGTCAATGTGACCTCCGATTTAGGATCCCCTTCCCTCACTTTAAACACGCGGCAAATAGCGCCTACTCGACCGTGGGACTGCCGGGTTTTTCAGGCGTGACTTGGGGCGGATGTTAAATGCGGCGTTACCACCTAATTTAGCAACTGGGGTGCTAGCAGGAATGTTGCACGATGACTGACGTCATGATCTGAATGAAACTACAGAGCGAGGCGGTAGCATTTTGCGCCGCACAAAACCAGTACCGAATTACCCGGCGGGGTGCTAGAAGCTAGCCGCATAGGTGGTAAGCATTTAGACACCCTTTACCGCCCCTCCAGGTTGCGAACAGAGGCGCAATCCAACCGAAAATCCAGACCAAACTTTCCGCAATCACTGATTTTATATCTGCAGACTGTGAAACTATACTGATTTGATAATACACATCAAGATACATTGATTTGAAATTTACACATACAAATTGAGAAGTTAGACCGATTTAATGTTAGACAAACAGTATGAACAGGTACATTAATTTTATATTATACATACATACTGAGCAGGTACACTGATTTGATATTATACATGCATAGGTAACTGCCATAAACATGTCTCCCAAAGTTCCATCCGGCATTTCCTGACGGTATCTGAGGATACTTTTCATTTTCACTGTAAATGGTCACCTTCCGACTTTTGCCGCCCATGGTTGGTGGGCAAGAGCAGGAACTGCTGGATAATCAGGCAAGCTAAGATGAAAGTAACATTGGGATCCTAATTGCATCATCTGACCTCGATTTGGACATGTGTGTGATCCTCTGCCATGTTTCAGGCAGAAGCTCTGGTGGCAGTATGGAGGATTGCCTGAAAATCGGGACAAACAGCAACTCGGCAGTAAGTCGGTGCTTCCACCTGTCATGTAATTTTGGTCCCTGATAAAGTACGACGTCCCCACTGACACCTGGGAGTCCTTGGCCATAGACCGCCCTAAGTGGAGGAAGTGCATTCGGGAGGGCGCTGAGCTCCTCGAGTATCGTCGCCGAAAACATGCAGAAATCAAGCGCAGGCAGCGGAAGAAGAGTACGGCAAACCAGGCTCCCTGCCCACCCTTTTCCTCAACGACTATCTGTCCGACCTGTGACAGAAACTGTGATTCTCGTATTGGACTGTACAGCCACCTAAGAACTCATGCTAAGATTGGAAGCAAGTCTTCCTCGATCCCGAGGGACTGCCTATGATGATGAAGTTGATGACCACCCTGCTTTTAAGTGCAAAAGGCGCAAGTGACTCAAAAATAGCCCATAATGTGTCCAGGGCTGCTGCACAGTTGACATGATGTGAAATCAGTGCTTGCATATTTTTAGTCTGACAAGGAGAGAGACAATTCTGAATCTACTTCCTGAAAATCAAATGACGTAAGTAAGTAAGGGTATGCGAACTTCTAGGAAACATTAATAATAACACATAATTAAGTTCAATATAAAAACTGACAAGGAAAAGGAACAGTCAGAAATAAAAATACTCGACTGGAGAGAAAGGGGAGTGTGACTAATTGGATAGCTCTTCCGGCACAAGCACAATGGATCGAATGGCATCCCTCTGCGCATTCTAAGGGCTGGATTATCGCTCTTTTGTGTCTCGGTTCACGCCCGAGTGGGGCGGTAAATGCTGTTTCTGGACGAGAAATGGGGCATCCAAGGATTAGCAGTCGGCCGGAATTTTCACAAATGGGTTTAAAGGGAACATCGCTCATACCTCCACATCTCTGATGCTCAGTGTATTAGAAGGCTGCGCTTCCGAAAAGAAGTGCTGACAGAGATATTTCAGTTCATACAAGCAGTTCTGCAGCTTACCAGCACCAACAGGACTGCGCTGCCCCTCCAGGTGAAGGTAACTGTGGCGATGGCCTTCTATGACTCCGGCTCCTTCCAGGCAGCAGCAAGGGACATATGCAGCATCACGCAGCACGCTGCACATCGCTGCATTCGCCAGGTTACAAGGGCACTGTATGCATGCAGAATGGACTTCATAAAGTTCCCAATGAGCAGGGACAGCTAGAATGAGAGGGCTCTGGGGTTTGGACGATTTGCAGGCTTCCCCACGGTTCAAGGTGCCATTTACTGTACACACATTGCCTTGCAAGCACCATCACACAATGCAGAGGTCTTCAGAAATCGAAAGGGATACCACTCCCTAAACATACAGCTGTTCTGTGACCATACTCAGCACATCCTCACAATGAATGCCCGCTATCCAGGGAGCACACATGATGCTTTCATCTTGTGTGAGAGCAGTGTCTCACGAATGTTTCAGCGACAAAGACAAGGTTAGAGCTGACTGATTGGGGACAAAGGATATGCCTGGCCACGTGGCTTATGTCCCCCCTCCGGAACCCTGCCACAGAAGTCTAACAGCGCGATAATGAGAGCCATGAAGCCACTCACAGCATCGAACAGACAATTGGTGTGCTGAAGCATCATTTCCAAGGCCTGAACCGCTCTGGAGGCAGCCTTCAGTATTCCCCACAACAGGTCTCTGAGTTCATTGTTGTGTGCTGCAGGCTACACAACTTAGGGGACAGGCATTGCCAGTGGGGATTGCAAGACCACCTCATGAGGAGGAGGACGAGGAAGAGGAGCCTAGCGAGGAACCCATTGCGCATCCACCACAACCACAGGGGAGGCAGCGTGGAGATGTGGCCACAGCAAGAGGCTCACGTCGGCAGCTCATTATTGACCGGTTTGGTTGAATGGGGAAGGTGGGGTTGCAGCGTTGACTCACTATTCTATGCCACCATGCTGGCTAATCTATACTTAATTCTGCGAAAGAGACAGAAGACACCAATGGCTAAGGTCAAACAAACATTTTTATCGAAATGCAACATTTCCTCCCCCAAAAACCCAAAACTATACAATGCTTAAAGACTATGTAAATGAACACAAAGCTGCTCCCTGCAGTGAACAAAATGTAAATTAACACAAGACTGCTTTATGTAGCAACACCATTGAAGAGGAGTGCATTATTATCACACAACTGTGTACAATGGCGATAAAGCTACAGACATTCATGGCAATGAAGTGTCGCCAGCCCTTAATGGGTCTTTGCAAGACATTTCCCTCCCCTTCCCTTCAACCCCGTCCCATGCCTGCTGCACCTCCTCAATGAGTCCTCAGTGGTTCAACAAGGCTGCTAGAGGGCTGCTGTATTGGGGGGGCCAAACTGAGGATGCCCTGCACCAGCTCTTGGCCTGGAAGGCCCAGCTTTGAACTGGTGCACCTCATCATTGGTGTGACCAGTCATAGCTGGCTGGGGTGTTAACCATGTATGGTGCATGGTTGGCGAGTGAGTGGTGGGATCCAGAATGCTGTCATCCTGAGGAATGACAGCACCTGTCATTTCCGGGGAGCCACTGACTCTCCAATGGGGCTGGGCCTCAGCAACTGGAGCACTTTGCCTCCCCACAACTTGTTGACCTGCTTTGGCACCATCACTTCCCCGTGGGGAATGCAGAGAGTATGGAAGCAGACACTTGGCCAAGCTGAATCAAAGCTTGTGCTGGTGATGTGCTCGAGACTGCGGTGTGATCAATGGCATGTGCCACACACTCTGGAACTCCACTGTTGCTGCTCGAGGCCACCAGCCTCTGTGTGTGGGCAACAATGGCCTCGCTGGACTCATGACTCACAACGACAATCTGCAACGCTGCCTCCGCAACAGTCGCAGTGAGCTTGTCGATGCTCGCTGGGATCCATCACAATGCATCCATAAGCTCATGGTGCATTCCTGTGGTTTCCCTGAACATTTCCACCAGGTCCAGTTCAACGTCTGCCTGTCTTTGAGCAGACTGACTTTGCCGACTCACCCTCCGGAAAGCTGGCCTGTGAGATTCCGCCCCGACACTGCGTTGCTGTACATCATTGAGACCAAGTACCTCCGATTCCTGAAATCCCGGGAAGTCAGCATTGTCCCCAGATGAACTTATCCCGATGGGGCAACTGATGGGCTGTGATGCTCCACAAGAGCAATCTCCTCCCTTCTCGCATCGTCTCCACCATGGCCTGAAGTGGAGGCCTCCCTTGAGGGGTGCTGCACCTCTGGTTGGTCATCTGGAACTAGAAAACAACAGATGAGTGGTTAGCAGCAGGGGAGGAGGCAGGGTGACATGAGGAAGGTGGCATTGCAACTCCATAATATCTCTCAATGCAGTATCTAGAGTCACTCCATCCATTTACATACCCTCACTACTCAAATTGGGCTCAGCATTGCCCTCGGCAATTACCTGAGCTGGGACTCCGATGAGGGCTGAGACCCTCTCCTCCACATCCGACAATAGGATTGGTTGAGGCGGGCCCCCGTCTGTCCGCAGCTGCTCCCTTCTATTATGGGAGTGTTTGGACTGCAAAGAGAAAAATAGGAAGGGTTCAGACAGGGTTTCTCTGCTGTTGTGGCACATATGCCTACCAGAGTACAATAGGTGTTACTGTGTGACTGTTATTGTTGCTTCCGTTCAATCTGTTTTGATGTTGCAAGTGCTTCATCAGTTTATGTTCACAGGTTAGAGGCATCTAACATGGGGGCTGTAAGTGATCTTTCAGAAAGGCATAGCAACAGTTAGAGTGTATTGCGAGGGACGATGTGAATGATAGTTAATGTGCATGGATCATTAAAAGCCAATGGGTGCTGAATTAAGCCTTCATCTTTATTATGTATTGTGAAAGCCACCCCACAGAGTGATGAGAGAGACCATGTGCATAACAAACCACATAGTGTGTGAGATTAATGTTAGAAGTCATGGAGGCGTACATAGATGCAAATGGTACTCACCCTGATGATCCTCGTAAGATCGTTGAACTTGTTTCAATACTGTGTGCCAGTCCTGGGCGCAATGTCTGCAGCAGACACCTCCTGCACTTTCTCCCTCCGTATTCGCTTAAACACAGAAGGGAGTAGTTTGGCTCCCCCAGAAAGATGGAGTGAGGCCCACCACCTCTCCACTGCATGGACTAAGGCCTCACTTGCTTCATGACTGAAGTGCCCGGCACGCTGCCTTCCCTCCTCATCCTCCATCTCAGCAGAAGTGGCTGGAGTGGGTCGGTTTATATGCACATGCGCGCAGGAAGCTGCCACACCCTGCATTAGCATTTGTGACCGGAAAGGAAAAAAAATTCACTGCACATGCGCAAATTTGCCGCCTGCTTTAACACCGAAAGTTTCAGCCCGGGCGCACAAAGTCAGTTGGGCAACACCTGAATTAACGCCAACACTCCTCCAGATTACTTTTTTGCAAAAACTTCCAATCGAAGGCGCAAACTATTTTCAGGCGCAATCTTTTACGCCTCGCCACGATTAACGCAACGAAATCCAAAAAGCCAAAAATCCAGCCCTAAGGTTCTAAAAAGAAAACTAGACCAGATAAACTGAAAAGGAAAAGTAACAGATAGAACAGTGGACAAAGAATGGAAAACATTCAAAGGAGATGACTAGCAAAAGATGAAGTTCCTAATTAAAATGAAACTAAGACATAAAAATTAGGCATATGACAAATCTAGGGCAAAATAAAACCAAGAGAATTATAAAGGTATCGGGCTAGAAATTCAGGATTTAGCAATTTTGCCCATTTTTGGGCGATAATCGCGGTGGGTTTTTTTTTACCGCCAGGGTACAGCTATCGCTGGATGTCACAAAATTTGCTAAATGGTGACCAGCAATAGCGATAAATCTGCATGACTGAATTTGTGCGCCGGAGCCGAATTCACCGATCTGAAAAAAAAACGGATCTTCTGCGCATGCGCAAATTTTTTTTTTCTATTTTGTTTTTCCCGATTTTTTTCTTCTTCCCGCAATTTTGGTCAGCTGTCGGGGCGCATGTGTAGTATATCCAGGGCTGAATCAGCTATTTTTCACACAGCAGCCACGATGCAAGGAAAGTTTATCAGACAGAGAGCCAAAAAGTTTAGTTATGAGGTAAACGAGTTCCTCATTGCAGCTGTGCAAAGTAGATGGGGGAATTTTAATCGGAAGGATGCTAGTAAAACCCTCCCAGCTATTGTAAAGCATCTATGGACCAGCATGGCCAAGGAGGTTTCCACAGTGGACTACATCAGGAGGGACCACAATCAGTGTCGGAAAAGATTCAATGACCATTGTAGGGTCGTCAGTGTAAGTAATATTTTTATTGATGCACTCCTTCATTACTTAAATTGTAAATCTGGCACATGTTGGTAAAGGTAGGCGTTAGTGTTGCACATTATTTGCCATGAATAATCATTACACATTATTGAGAACATAAGAACATAAGAATTAGGAACAGGAGTAGGCCATCTAGCCCCTCGAGCTTGCTCCGCCATTCAATAAGATCATGGCTGATCTGGTCGTGGACTGAGCTCCACTTACCCGCCCTCTCCCCGTAACCCTTAATTCCCTTATTGCTTAAAAATCTATCTATCTTTGACTTGAAAACATTCAATGAGCTTCCTTGGGCAGAGAATTCCACAGATTCACAACCCTCTGGGAGAAGAAATTCTTTCTCAACTCGGTTTTAAATTGGCTCCTCCGTATTTGAGGCTGTGCCCCCTAGTTCTAGTCTCCCCAACCAATGGAAACAACCTCTCTGCCTCTATCTTGTCTATCCCTTTCATGATTTTAAATGTTTCTATAAGATCACCCCTCATCCTTCTGAACTCAAAGAAGTAAAGACCCAGTCTACTCAATCTATCATCATAAGGTAACCCCCTTATTTCTCGAATCAGCCTAGTGAATCGTCTCTGTACCCCTTCCAAAGCTAGTATATCCTTCCTTAAGTAAGGTGACCAAAACTGCACGCAGTACTCCAGGTGCGGCCTTACCAATACCTTAAACAGTTGCAGCAACACCTCCCTGCTTTTGTACTCCATCCCTTTCGCAATGAAGGCCAACATTCCATTTGTCTTCCTGATTACCTGCTGCACCTGCAAACTAACCTTTTGGGATTCATGCACAAGGACCACCAGGTCCCTCTGCACCACAGCATGTTGTAATTTCTCCCCATTCAAATAATATTCCCTTTTACTGTTTTTTTTCCCAAGGTGGATGACCTCACACTTTCCGACATTGTATTCCATCTGCCAAACCTTAGCCCATTCGCTTAACCTATCCAAATCTCCTTGCAGCATCTCTGAGTCCTCTATACAACCCGCTTTCCCACTAATCTTAGTGTCATCTGCAAATTTTGTTGCACTACACTCTGTCCCCTCCTCTAGGTCATCTATGTATATTGTAAACAGTTGTGGTCCCAGCACTGATCCCTGTGGCACACCACTAACCACTGATTTCCAACCAGAAAAGGACCCATTTATCCCGACACTCTGCTTTCTGTTCGCCAGCCAATTCTCTATCCATGCTAATACATTTCCTCTGACTCCGCGTACCTTTATCTTCTGCAGTAACCTTTTGTGTGGCACCTTATCGAATGCCTTTTGGAAATCTAAATACACCACATCCATCGGTACACCTCTATCCACCATTCTCGTTATATCCTCAAAGAATTCCAGTAAGTTTGTTAAACATGATTTCCCTTTCATGAATCCATGCTGCGTCGGCTTGATTGCACTATTCCTATCCAGATGTCCCGCTATTTCTTCCTTAATTATAGTTTCAAGCATTTTCCCCACTACAGATGTTAAACTAACCGGCCTATATTACCTGTCTTTTGCCTGCCCCCTTTTTTAAACAGAGGCGTTACATTAGCTGCTCTCCAATCCGCTGGTACCTCCCCAGAGTCCAGAGAATTTTGGTAGATTATAACAAATGCATCTGCTATAACTTCCGCCATCTCTTTTAATACCCTGGGATGCATTTCATCAGGACCAGGGGACTTGTCTACCTTCAGTCCCATTAGTCTGTCCAGCACTACCTCCCTAGTGATAGTGATCATCTCAAGGTCCTCCCTTCCCACATTCCTATGACCAGCAATTTTTGGCATGGTTTTTGTGTCTTCCACTGTGAAGATGGAAGCAAAACAATTGTTTAAGGTCTCAGCCATTTCCACATTTCCCATTATTAAATCCCCCTTTTCATCTTCTAAGGGACCAACATTTACTTTCGTCACTCTTTTCCGTTTTATATATCTGTAAAAGCTTTTATTATCTGTTTTTATGTTTTGCGCAAGTTTACCTTCATAATCTATCTTCCCTTTCTTTATTGCTTTTTTAGTCATTCTTTGCTGTTGCTTAAAATCTTCCCAATCCTCTAGTTTCCCACTAACCTTGGCCACCTTATACGCATTGGTCTTTGATTTGATACTTTCCTTTATTTCCTTGGTTATCCACGGCTGGTTATCTCTTCTCTTGCCGCCCTTCTTTTTCACTGGAATATATTTTTGTTGCGCATTATGAAAGAGCTCCTTAAAAGTCCTCCACTGTTCCTCAATTGTGCCACCGTTTAGTCCTTGTTTCCAGTCGACTTTAGCCAACTCTGCCCTCATCCCACTGTAGTCCCCTTTGTTTAAGCATAGTACGCTCGTTTGAGACACTACTTCCTCACCCTCAATCTGTATTACAAATTCAACCATATTGTGATCACTCATTCCGAGAGGATCTTTTATGAGGAGATTGTTTATTTTTCCTGTGTCGTTACACAGGACCAGATTCAAAATGGCTTGCTCTCTTGTAGGCTCTGTTACATACTGTTCTAAGAAACAATTAATACTGCTTGTTGACATCTTAAAAGATGTTTCTGCACTTCGATGTCTTACTCATGAACCATGTGCAACTACCAGGGCCATTAAATAGAGGACTGTATTAAATGCACTCAGTATGGAATAAGTGCTTTGATGGCTATCTGTGTGTGCCACAAGAGCAGAAGGGCCCTCTGGTAAACATTCCAAATTTTGGGAGCAGCGGCACACAGGCCAGACACTGCTATTAATGGACCTCAAGGAGAGAGTGGCAGCTCTGATCGGTGCCTCAGGGAAGTCAGCTGCCCGTGGGGATGCTGAGCCCCTGTTCGAAAGTGAGGGTAAGTCTTGCAAAATCACTGGGCTGGGTTGGGGCAATGAGATGTAGTGTCTGTGGACTAGGGTTGGGGCAATGTGATGCAATGTCTCTGGACTAGGATTGGGGCAATGTGATGCGGTGTCTGTGGGCTAGGGTTGGGGCAATGTGATGCAGTGTCTGTGGACTAGGGTTGGGGCAATGTGATGCAGTGTCTGTGGGCTAGGGTTGGGGCAATGTGATGTAGTGTCTGTGGACTAGGGTTGGGGCAATGTGATGCAGTGTCTGTGGACTAAGTTTGGGACAATATGTTGTAGTGTCTGTGGGCTAGGGTTGGGGCAATGTGATGCGGTGTCTGTGGGCTCGGGTTGGGGCAATGTGATGCAGTGTCTGTGGGCTAGGGTTGGGGCAATGTGATGCGGTGTCTGTGGGCTCGGGTTGGGGCAATGTAATGCAGTGTCTGTGGGCTAGGGTTGGGGCAATGTGATGCAGTGTCTGTGGACTAGGTTTGGGACAATATGTTGTAGTGTCTGTGGGCTAGGGTTGGGGCAATGTGATGCAGTGTCTGTGGACTAAGTTTGGGACAATATGTTGTAGTGTCTGTGGGCTAGGGTTGGGGCAATGTGATGCGGTGTCTGTGGGCTCGGGTTGGGGCAATGTGATGCAGTGTCTGTGGGCTAGGGTTGGGGCAATGTGATGCAGTGTCTGTGGACTAGGTTTGGGACAATATGTTGTAGTGTCTGTGGGCTAAGGTTGGGGCAATGTGATGTCGTGTCTATGGACTAGGGTTGGGGCAATGTGATGTAGTGTCTGTGGACTAGGGTTGGGGCAATGTGATGTAATGTCTGGACTAGGGTTGGGGCAATGTGATGCAGTGTCTGTGGGCTAGGATTTGGACAATGTGGTGCAATGTCTGTGGGCTACATATAATGGACTAGCGCCGGTCCTTCAAATGAGCCTGTGTTATGTGACCTTCCTCATGTCACCCTGTCCCCTCCCCTGCTGCTAACTACTCATCTGTTGTTTTCTATTTCCAGATGAGAAGGCACCATATCCTCCAATAGAAGCCTCCGCCTCAGCCCATCACTTGGGGGTGGAGGAGGGGGACGAGGAAGCCGCCGAGGATGAGGAACATCCACGCGAGGAGGAAACTGATAAAGCTATTCTGGGGGGGAGGGTGTTGGTTGGGGGGCCAATATAGTCACCACCTCCTTTTGGTGTGACCACTAGTTCTTCTGAGGAAGAAACATTCTCGGGCTTTTGCCCATCCAAGGACCTGGGTATAAGTGGCATGCAGCAACGCACTCCCAGGGTTGAATCCTATATGCCATCTCTCCGGAGGGCGAGTTGGACAAGCCGATCTGCTGACAGACAGGCAGACGCACACCTGGACATGGTGGGACTGTCCAGGGAGAGCATCCAGCTCACCCGACAGCTCCTGGAGGTCTTGGGTGGTTTTCCCGCATGCATTGCGGCACTATCCATGAACATGAGGGAGGGCATGTCACAGATTGTCGCTGCGACCCGCAAGGCTGTCAATGCCCACAGGCAATTGATGATCTCGACCTTTGACACTACTGTGCCCAGTGTAATACCCAGACCGACATCACCCGTGAGTGATGAGGCCGAGTAAGAGCCTTGCCACTCAGAAGCCGAGCCTTCCATACCCCGAGCTTCTCCAGGGGATCCACACATGGCGTCTCCATTGTCTAACCCCCTTTTACAGCAGGACTCTGACCACTAGGGGACCGAGGGATATCCTTATTAAGCAGGAAATTGTGTCAGGGCAATTGATGGGATTGAAGGCCGATAAATCTCCGGGGCCTGATAGTCTGCATCCGAGAGTACTTAAGGAAGTGGCCATAGAAATAGTGGATGCATTGGTGATCATTTTCCAACAGTCTATCAACTCTGGATCAGCTCCTATGTACTGGAGGGTAGCTAATGTAACACCAGTGTTTAAAAAAGGAGGGAGAGAGAAAACGGGTAATTATGGACTGGTTAGCCTGACATCAGTAATGGGGAAAATGTTGGAATCAATTATTAAGGATGAAATAGCAGTGCTTTTGGAAAGAAGTGACAGGATTGGTCCAAGTCAGCATGGATTTATGAAGGGGAAATCATGCTTGACAAATCCTTCTGGAATTTTTTGAGGATGTAACTAGTAGAATGGAGAAGGGAGAACCAGTGGATGCGGTGTATTTGGACTTTCAAAAGGCTTTTGACAGGGTCCCACACAAGAGATTAGTGTTCGAAATTAAAGCACATGGTATTGGGGATAATGTATTGACGTGGATAGAGAACTGGTTGGACTTTATAAAGTTGCCAATGAGCAAGGAGGCACAGAATGAGAAGGCTATAGGTTCTGGATGAATTGCTGGCTTCCCCAAGGTTCAGGCCACCATTGACTGTATGCGTATCAACCTGCAAGCACCTTTAGAGGATCCAGAGGTTTACAGAAACTGAAAGGGATTCCACTCTCTATCGTCTGTGACCATACTCAGCGTATCATGGCAGTAAATGCCCAATTTCCAGGGAGCATCCATGATGTTTTCATCTTGCGTTAGAGCAGTGTCTCATACCTGTTTGAGTGTCAGCCACAAGGCCAGAGCTGGATGCTGGGGGACAAAGGTTACAGCCTCACCACCTCACTGATGACCCTCCTCCGTAACTCTCAGACAGAAAACGAGCATCGCTATAATGACAGCCATATAGCCACATGCAACATTGTCGAAAAGACAATTGGAGTGCTCAAGCCTGGACCACTCTGGATGCTCCCTGCAATACTCCCCTCAGTAGGCCTCTGAGTTCATTGCGATGTGCTACATGCTACACAACTTAGCCATCATGAGGGAACAGGATTTGCCACTGGGGACTGCAGGACCACCTCAGGAGAGGGGGAGGAGGAGGAGGAGGAGGACGAGTAGGTGGATGAGGAGCCTGGCGATGAACGTAAGCCACCACACCCACCATCACCACAGGGGAGGCCTCGTGGAGCTTTCGCCACTGCAAAAGCCTTACGTCAGCAGCTCATAATTCAATGCTTCGCTTGAATAGTGAACGGCACAGTTGCCTGCCCACACTATCCCACCATGTTGACTATTCCCCCTCTTATTCTGCAAATGAGACACTACACAGGAATGGTTAAGTTGAACAAAAAAATGTATCAAACATACAGTAACTTGATTAAGATTTATTAAATATTGTAACTTGAATAATACTTAACTTGAATAAAATTTAAATATCTCAAAAGTGGAACAAAATTTATTAAACATTATTGTGAATTGGCAAACTTTTATAAAATATCAACCACAACAACAAAACAGCAACAAAATAACAAAAGAACTACCCTTGCACCGAGCGTTTTTTTTTACCTGCGGCCCCTCCTCCCCCCCACTCTCCCTCATCCTAACCCCGCCGCCCTCACGTCCTGGACCGTACCCAAGGTGGTATCATCCTGCGTGCATACAGTGCAGTAGTCATCTGGCGAATGCAGCAATGTGTACCATACTGAGAGATGGAGCATCTGTCCCCTGCTGATGCCTGAAAGGAGCTGGAGGCATAGAAGGCAAGTGCTGCAGTCACCTTCACCTCGATGGGCAGTGCAGTCCTGTTGCCGCAGGTAGGCTGTAGGTCTACTTTATGAGTTGGCATAACTCTGTGAGTATGTCTTTTTGGAAGCGCAGCCTTCTAATACACTGTGCCTCAGACAGCTGCAGGTATGAACGCTCTTCCCTGTAAACTTGTGGGGGGTAAGGCCTCCTCCTCATATGTCTGCAAGCTCTTCGATTACGCTCAAAATTCTCTTGAATAAGCCTTCTTCCAGCTCGATGTTGCATAGAAAAAGCAACCAGGAATAATGGCAGAGATAGTATAGCCCCCATTCTTTTAAATGTCCTTAAATATCCTTAAAAACAAACTATAAACTCACATAAAGCTCACTGTGCAAAACACAGCCTTCCCTCCAAATCCTTTTATGCAATGAACTTCTGCTCCGTTTTTCAAGATGGCTCCGTTAGTGCCGAGTGCTCCCTGGATCTGACCTGGTAAGACTTGATTTTTTTCGGGCGTGTTTTAGGCGGGCAATAAAAATGGCGATATTGGCAAATCTTTCAACCCTAGCAATAGTGCAGCATTGCACACCGGATCACGTTATAAAAACAGCTAAAAAAACGTGCGGGCGATAATTTTTAGCACCATCGCAAAACCACTGCCAAATTTTCCGCCTGAGCGCTAAATTTTGTGAGACTTGTTTAGCACCAAAAAATTACTTTTTCAGCTTCACTGTGGCAGAAAAACGGGCGCAAACCTGCTGAATTTCTAGCCCTATTGTAGAGGATTATCAACAATATAGAGCAGAAGCAAAAATGATTAGAAAAGTTAGGAAGAAAGACTGGCAAATAACATCATGGAAAACAATAAGGATTTTATAAATAAATAGAAATAAAAGAATAGTTTTAGAAAGGATGGGGCAAATACAGAAGAAAGGGAATTCTCATTGCGAATGAAGATACTAAATGATTACTTTGCTTTATTTTTCACACAAGATTGAGCTGGTGAGAATTAAAGAGCACCCGAGGAGGAAGTGCAGTATTTGACAGAGTAATTATATATAAGTAAGTAGTACTGAAAAGGTTGGTTAAACTAAAAATTGAAAAGGCACCAACTGTCATGTATGTAACCTTTATGTAACAACACTGCAATACTGTATATATGTAAGAAATGCACACCTTGACCACAGGGGGTGAACTTGTGGGAGACATTCCTCACCTGGTCATCCAGGTATATAAAGGGAGGTCCCACGCAGAGTCATCACTTCTGGGTCTTGTGAATAAAGGTTCAGGTCATGGAGTGACCTTGTCCATAGAATGTGCCTCGTGTGGATTTGTGGTATCGTGTAAGAACTTTACATTGGCGACGAGAAACGGGAATCAACGACCCACGAGAATGGCCACCGGCAGCACAGATGAACAGTACTGTGTTGGTGAGGACTGGGACGATTTCATTGAGAGGCTCTAGCAGAGTTTTGTCACGAAGGAATGGCTGGGAGACGCAGCGGCCGACAAGCGAAGGGCTCATCTGCTGACCAGCTGTGGACCTAAGACTTACGCGCTCATGAAGACCTGCTAGCACCTGAGAAGCCGGCGGACAAAACCTTCGAAGAGCTCAGCAAACTAATCGGTGAGCACCTCAAACCGGCGAGCAGCGTACACATGGCCCGACACAGATTCTATACACACCAACGTCGTGAAGGACAGAGCATACCGGATTTTGTTGCGGACCTCCGGCGCTTGGCCAGCCTCTGTAAGTTCACAGACGCCTGCAGGGATTTCTTTATTGAGGGCATCGGTCATGCCGGGATTTTCAGAAAGCTAATTGAGACCAAGGACTTGACCTTGGAAGTGGCGGCGTTGATGGCTCAGACTTTTATGGCGGGGGAGGAGGAAACCAAGATAATATACGCACGCATTTCTGCCTCTAACATGGCGATGGATCAGGGAGTCAATATCATAAACGTGACTCAGAGCCCTGCAGGCAGGCAAGGGCAGTTCGACACACCCCAGGCAGCAATAGACCCAAGAGTAAGTCTCCAACAGAGACAATGACAGGCTGAACGGACATTTACGCCCCCCCCACAGTGGACAATGCGGCCCGGGATGGGGCCATTGACACCCACTAACAGGGTGCTCAAGAACAGTCAAAGGGACAATTAGTGAGGAATGCCTTGCAACAGCTCTTTTGTTCACAACAGTGGGAATCTCAGTTCATGCTGGAGGTGTGGGGGCAGACATGCTGCCAGGACTTGCAGGTTTCAACAGTTCGCCTGCAGATATTGTAACCTCAGTGGCCATTTAGCCAGAATGTGCAGAAAGCCTGTAACCAGGCTAATATATGAGGCGGATGAACCAGATGAGGGGTCTGCGAGGCAGGATGACGTTTGGGGCAAATCAATGGACGCTGAAGTTCAGCAGGTTCATGTGGCAAACATTCACAGCTCACATACCAAAACTCCACCTATGATGATGAAAGTCCTATCAAACGGCATCCTTGTATGCATGGAGCTGGACACGGGGGCCAGCCAGTCACTCATGAGTGTTCAACAATTCGAAAAGTTGTGGCCACTCAAAGCCAGCAGACCCAAACTAGAACGCATCGAGACACAATTATGGACGCACACCAAAGAAATCATTCCAGTGCTAGGCAGTGCAATGTTAGCTGTCACACACAATGGATCAGTGAACTGGCTGCCACTCTGGATTGTCCCGGGCAATGGTCCTGCACTGTTGGGGAGGAGCTGGTTAGCTGAGATGAACTGAAAATGGGGGGATGTGCACGCCATGTCATCTGTGGAGCAAAGTTCATGCTCACAAGTCCTACAGCAATTTGAGTCACTATTTCAACCTGGCGTCAGGACATTCAAAAGTACCAAAGTGGTGATAAGCATCACCCCGGACGCCAGACCAGTGCATCACAAAGCCAGAGCTGTGCCGAATGTGATGCGGGAAAAAATTGAGAGCGAGTTGGACCGGTTGCTGAGAGAGAGCATCATCTCGCCCGTTGAATTCAGTGACTGGGCAAGCCCCATCATTCCTGTCCTAAAAGCGGATGGCTCGGTCAGGATCTGTGGCGACTACAAGGCCACTATCAACCGGGTGTCCCTACAAGACCAATACCCGCTCCCGAGAGCGGAGGACCTTTTTGCCACGCTGGCAGGCGGCAAGCTGTTCACCAAGTTGGACCTCACTTCAGCCTACATGACCCAAGAACTGGCCGACGAATCTAAACTACTGACCACCATCACCACGCACAAGTTGTTTGTTTACAACAGGTGTCCGTTTGGCATTCGATCAGCAGCCGCGAATTTGCAAAGAAACATGGAAAACCTGCTCAAATTCATTCCCAGAACAATCATATTTCAGGACGACATCCTCATCACGGGTCGTGACATCGAGGAACACCTCCACAACCTGGAGGAGGTGCCACGCCGACTGGACCAGGTAGGCCTGCGACTTAAGAAGTCTAAGTGTGTGTTTTTGGCTCCCGAGGTCGAGTTTCTGGGCAGGAGGGTTGCTGCAGACGGGATTCGGCCCAGCGAATCCAAAACAGAGGCGATTCGACAAGCGCCCAGGCCCTGCAACACATCGGAGTCATGTTCATTTCTGGGACTCTTGAACTATTTCGGGAACTTTCTGCCGAACTTAAGCACATTGTTGAAGCCACTACACGTGCTCCTGCATAAGGGTTGTGATTAGTTTTGGGGGGACTGTCAGGAACGGGCTTTCAATCGGGCGCGGAATCTACATTATTAAAATAAGTTGTTGACCCTGTACGACCCTCGTAAGAAATTGGTTCTGACATGTGATGCATCATCCTATGGGGTTGGGTGCATGTTGCAGCAGGGTAACGCTGAGGGCCAACTACAACCTGTGGCTTATGCCTCCAGGTCGCGCTCTCAAGCTGAACAGGGATATGGGATGGTTGAGAAGGAAGCACTTGCGTGTGTCTATGGGGTGAAAAAGATGCATCAGTACCTTTTTGGCAGGAGGTTCGAATTAGAAATGGACCACAAGCCGTTAACATCCCTGCTGTCAGACAGCAAGGCTGTCAATGCCAATGCATCAGCTCGCATACAGCGATGGGCTCTCAAGCTCGCTGCGTATGATTACACCATCCAGCACCGGCCCGACACCAAAAATTGCGCTGACCCTTTCAGCAGGCTTCCACTGGCCACCACTGAGGGGGCAGCGGAGAAAGTGCTGAGATGGTCATGACTGTCTTGCCTTTGACAGTGCAGGCTCCCCCATCACAGCCCACCAGATCAAAATCTGGACCAACAGAGATCCCTATCACTGATTAAGAAATGTGTCCTGATTGGGGATTGGGCGCCCGCACACGGAGCATGCCCTGAGGAGGTCAGACCGTTTCACAGACGGATGGATGAGCTATCCATCCAAGCCGACTGCCCACTATGGGGCAGCTGGGTAGTCATGCCCCAGAGGGGCAGGGAAGCATTCATCAGGGAACTCCACAGCGAGCACCCAGGCATCGTGCTGATGAAGGCCATTGCCCGGTCACATGTGTGGTTGCCGGGAATTGATTCAGACCTGGAACACTGTGTTCGCAGGTGCACGACATGTGCTCAGCTAGGTAATGCCCTAGGGAGGCCCCACTCAGCCCGTGGCCCTGGCCCACCAGGCCATGGTCACGTATTCACGTAGATTACGCGGGCCCGTACATGGGAAAAATGTTTCTCATTGTGGTTGATGCGTACTCGAAGTGGATCGAGTGCATCATTTTGAATTCGTGCACATCCACCACCATGGAGAGTCTGCGCACGGTCTTTGTGACCCACGGCTTGCCGGACATCCTTGTTAGCGATAATGGCCCATGTTTCACTAGCTACGAATTCCGGGAGTTCATGTCGGGTAATGGCATTAACCATGTCAGGACAGCACCGTTCAAGCCGGCCTCCAATGGCCAAGTGGAGCGTGCGGTCCAAATCATAAAGCAAGGCATGCTCCGGATTCAAGGACCCTTCCTTCAATGCTGCCTATTGCGCCTCCTGCTGGCCTATAGGTCCCAACCGCACTCGCTCAAGGGGGTCCCGCCCGCCTAGCTACTCATGAAACGAACACTCAAAACTCGGCTGTCCCTCATTCATCCAGTCCTGTCTGACATTGTTGAGGGCAAGCGCCAGTCCCAAAACGAGTACCATGACCGAAATTCAAGGGGGAGGTGTATAGAAATTGATATAAGAACATAAGAACATAAGAATTAGGAACAGGAGTAGGCCATCTAGCCCCTCGAGCCTGCTCAGCCATTCAACAAGATCATGGCTGATCTGGCCGTGGACTCAGCTCCACTTACCCGCCCGCTCCCCGTAACCCTTAATTCCCCTATTGGTTAAAAATCTATCTATCTGTGATTTGAATACATTCAATCAGCTAGCCTCAACTGCTTCCTTGGGCAGAGAATTCCACAGATTCACAACCCTCTGGGAGAAGAAATTCCTTCTCAACTCGGTTTTAAATTGGCTCCCCCGTATTTTGAGGCTGTGCCCCCTAGTTCTAGTTTCCCCGACCACTGGAAACAACCTCTCTGCCTCTATCTTGTCTATCCCTTTCATTATTTTAAATGTTTCTATAAGATCACCCCTCATCCTTCTGAACTCCAACGAGTAAAGACCCAGTCTACTCAATCTATCATCATAAGGTAACCCCCTCATCTCCGGAATCAGCCTAGTGAATCGTCTCTGTACCCCCTCTAAAGCTAGTATATCCTTCCTTAAGTAAGGTGACCAAAACTGCATGCAGTACTCCAGATGTGGCCTCACCAATACCCTGTACAGTTGCAGCAGGACCTCCCTGCTTTTGTACTCCATCCCTCTCGCAATGAAGACCAACATTGCATTCGCCTTCCTAATTACCTGCTGCACCTGCAAACTAACTTTTTGGGATTCATGCACAAGGACCCCCAGGTCCCTCTGCACCGCAGCATGTTGTAATTTCTCCCCATTCAAATAATATTCACTTTTACTGGGTTTTTTTCCAAGGTGGATGACCTCACATTTTCCGACATTGTATTCCATCTACCAAACGTTAGCCCATTCACTTAACCTATCCAAATCTCTTTGCAGCCTCTCTGTGTCCTCTACACAACCCGCTTTCCCACTAATCTGAGTGTCATCTGCAAATTTTGTTACACTACACTCTGTCCTCTCTTCCAGGTCATCTATCGAATGCCTTTTGGAAATCCAAATACACCACATCCATCGGTACACCGCTATCCACCATGCTCGTTATATCCTCAAAGAATTCCAGTAAATTAGTTAAACATGATTTCCCCCTCATGAATCCATGTTGCGTCTGCTTGATTGCACTATTCCTATCTAGATGTCCCGCTATTTCTTCCTTAATGATAGCTTCAAGCATTTTCCCCACAACAGATGTTAAACTAACCGGTCTATAGTTACCTGCTTTTTGTCTGCCCCCTTTTTTAAACAGAGGCGTTACATTAGCTGCTTTCCAATCCGATGGTACCTCCCCAGAGTCCAGAGAATTTTGGTACATTATAACGAATGCATCTGCTATAACTTCCGCCAGTATGATGACCCCATATTTGTTCTCAATCACGCTTTGGGGCCCAAATGGCTTGAGGGTACTGTAATAGACAAAGAGGGGAATAGGGACATAGTGGTTAAACTTAACAATGGGCAGATATGCCGCAAGCATCTGGACCAAGTAAAAAAAAGGTTCAGCATGGAGACTGAGGAACCTGAGGAAGATCATGAGATGGTATTCACACCACCGCCAGTGAATGAGCAACAAGAACATTCAGCAGCATGCACAGTCCCTGCGGTCAGCCTGGACAGGTCAGAATCACCACAGGTGACAGACACGCATAACAAGGCTCAACAACCAGAGCCCCAACTGCGGCGCTCCACGAGAGAGCACAGACCACCCAAGAGACTTAACCTATGATCCCAATAAGATGTTGAGGGGGAGGTGATGTCATGTATGTAACCTTTATATAACAACACTGCAATACAATATATATGTAAGAAATGCACACCTTGACCACAGGGGTTGAACTTGTGGGAGACACTCCTCACCTGGTCACCCAGGTATATAAAGGGAGGTCCCACACAGGGTCATCACTTCTGGGTCCTGTGAATAAAGTTTCAGGTCATGGAGTGATCTTGTCCATAGAATGTGCCTCGTGTGGATTTGTGGTATCGTGTAAGGACTTTACACCAACAACCACATTAACTTGGATTTTTATAGCACCTTTTAATGTAGAAAAACATCCTAAAGTACTTCACAGAGATCTGAAGAATAAAATGGATGCCAAGCCGAAGGAGATATTAGGAGGGTTGTCCAAACACTTTGTTTAAAAGCCATGCTTTAAAGAGAGTCTGAAAGGAGGAGAGGCGGGGTCGGGGGGAGGATTAGAGAGGGCACTCCAGAATATAGCACCTAAACAGATAAAGGTACGGCAGTCAATTTGAGGCAGGGAGAGCAGTTGGCAAGAATAAGTGAATGGAGAGTTCAAGGGGGTGGGGGTTGTACTATTGGGGAAGGTGACAGAGATAGGGAGAGACAAAGCCATAAAGGGATTTAAACATGGCGATAAAATAATTAATTTGAGACTTTGGGTGACCAGGGGTCAATATAGGTCAGTGAGAACAGATTGATGAGCATGCGGGATGTAGTATGGGATAGAATAGTGGCAGCTGATTTTTGGATAAATTGTAACTTACAAAGGTTGGAGGATAAGAGGCTGGCCAGGAGAGCATTTGGAGTAGTCTAGTCTGGAAGTGACAAGGTAACGATAAGGTTTACTTTGGCATATAACCGGAGTTAGGGGTGGAAGTGTAACCAAGCAACATTTATAATGGAGTATATGTAGGATCAAAAGCTCTGCTTTGGGTCAAATATGATGCCAAGGTTACGAGCAATTTGGTACAGCCTGAGAGATTGGACCCAGGCGGAGATGGTGTCGATGGCTAGTGTTGTGTATGGAGAAAGTCAGACTGAACACTGTGAGCTCAAAGTAAAGTGTGACCTTAGTCTTTTATTGCAGGTCTCCAGAGTGCCTCTCCAACCTGTGAAGCCTCCTTAAATACCTGTGCTCCCAAGGGATTATGGGATCCCTTGGGACTACAGAGGTTGAACCCTCTGGTGGCTGTACAGAGTAAATACAAGTCCACATATATAACAAGACTCCCCCCCCCCAAAGTCAATAGTGTAACTATTTACAATGTGAATCGATCTGGGGCCCTTCTTGCCCTAGTTGATCGGCTCTGTGTGAAAGCTGGTATTGATGAATCATTTGTTGGGCCCTCGCTGGACTGCTGTGCAACTGGCCTTGCTGGGCTGTCTGGTGTGTTGGGCCCTGCAGGGCTGCTGTGGATGATGGGTTCTGCTTCGTGGTCAACCGTGGTGCCGGTTGCCACTAGTGTGTATGTTGGGGGATCAAAAAATGTAGGGTCCAAGGTGGGTTGCTCAGGAAGTCCGTGAATCTGAGTCTGATTTGGTCCAAGTGTTTCCGGTGAATGAGTCCATTTGAAAGTTTGACCCGAAACACCCTGCTCCCCTCTTTGGCCACGACAGTGCCGGGAAGCCACTTGGGACCTTGCCCATAATTTAATACAAATGCAGGATCATTGACTTCAACCTCGCGTGACACATTTGCACTATCATGGTATGCACTTTGTTGAAGCCGCCTGCTCTCTACCTGTTCATGTAGATCAGGATGAACTAACGAGAGCCTTGTCTTAAGTGCTCTTTTCATGAGCAGTTCAGCATGTGGGATCCCAGTGAGTGAATGGGGTCTCGTGCGGCAGCTAAGCAGGACTCGGGATAGGCGAGTCTGCAGTGAGCCTTCAGTTACCCTCTTCAAGCCTTGCTTGATGGTTTGCACTGCTCTCTCTGCCTGACCTTTGGACGCTGGTTTAAACGGGGCAGATGTGACATGTTTGATCCCATTACGGGTCATGAATTTTTTGAACTCAGCACTGGTAAAACATGGCCCGTTGTCGCACACCAGGACAACGGGTAAGCCGTGAGTGGCAAACATGGCCCGCAGGCTTTCAGTAGTGGCAGCGGACGTGCTAGCTGACATTATCTCACATTCAATCCATTTGGAGTATGTGTCTACAACCACAAGGAACATTTTACCCAAGAATGGGCCTGTATAGTCGACATGTAACCTAGACCACGGTTTGGAGGGCCAAGACCATAAACTTAGCGGCGCCTCCCTGGGTACATTGCTTAACTGCGAGCATGTATTTCATCTGTGAACGTAGGACTCTAAGTCCGCATCAATACCGTGCCACCACACGTGGGATCTGGCTATCACTTTCATCATTACGATGCCTGGGTGGGTACTATGGAGATCATTGATGAAGGTGCCTCTACCCTTCTTGGGGACCACTACTCGATTGCCCCACAGAAGGCAGTCTGCCTGTATAGACATTTCATCTTTGCGCCACTGGAACAGCTTTATCTCTTCCTGCATTTCCACTGAGACACTGGACTAGCTCCCGTGAAGCTTTTGACTAGAGATAATAAGGGGTCTTGGCTTGTCCAGGTTTTGATCTGCCGGGCAGTGACGGGTGATTGCTCATTCTCAAATGCTTCCATAACCATGGCTAGATCTGCGGGCTGCACCATTTCCCCCCCCCCCCGTGGTGGGCAATGGAAGCCTACTGAGAGCATTGGCGCAGTTTTCTGTGCCAGGCCTGTGGCGGATGGCGTAGTTGTATGCGGACAATGTGGGCTCCCATCTCTGGATGCGGGCCGATGCGGTGGTATTTATCGCTTTACTCTCAGAGAACAGGGATATAAGTTGCTTATGGTCAGTTTCCAATTCGAATTTTAGCCCAAACAGGTGTTGATGCATTTTCTTTACTCCATAGTCACACGCTAACGCTTCTTTCTCAATCATGCTGTCGGCTCTATCAGCCTTAGATAGACTTCTGGATGCATAAGCAACTGGTTGCAGTTTCCCGAAATCATTAGCTTGATGCAATACACACCTGATGCCATATGATGACGCATCACATGCTTGTATCAAACACTTACATGGATCATACAACACAAGCAATTTGTTTGAGCATAACAATTTTCTCGCTTTTACAAAGGCATTTTCTTGGCTTTTGCCCCAAACCCATTCGCCCCCTTTTCATAGAAAGACATGTAGTGGTTCTAGCAGTGTGCTGAGACCCGGTAAGAAATTACCAAAGTAGTTCAAGAGTTTCAGAAACGACCGCAGCTCCGTCACGTTCTGTGGCCTCGGTGCGTTCTCGATTGCCTCCGTCTTCGCGTTGGTGGACCTGATTCCATCTGCCACAATCCTCCTTCCCAAGAACTCCACTTCAGGTGCCAAGAAAACGCACTTTGAGCGTTTTAACCTGAGCCCGTGTGGCTGAGTCGACTAAGAAACTCCTCCAGGTTCAGCAGGTGCTCGACTGTGTTCCAACCTGTGACCAAGATGTCATCCTGGAAGACCATGGTGTGCGGGACCGACTTCAGTAAACTTTCCATGTTTCTCTGGAATATCGCTGCCGCTGATCGGATTCCAAATGGGCATCTGTTATAAACAAAAAGGTCTTTGTGAGTGTTGATGCAGGTGAGGGCCTTCGATGATTCCTCCAGTTCCTGCATCATGTAGGCTGAAGTCAGATCCAGCTTTGTGAACGTCTTTCCTCCCGCCAGCGTTGCAAAGAGGTCGTCGGCCTTTGGTAGTGCATATTGGTCCTGCAGGGAGAAACGATTGATAGTTACTTTGTAATTGCCACAGATTCTGACGGTGCCGTCTCTCTTGAGGACTGGGAAAATAGGACTGGTCCACTCGCTGAACTCGATCGGTGAAATGATGCCCTCTCTTTGCAGCCGGTCTAGCTCGATCTCTACCCTTTCTCTCATCATCTACTGTACTGCTCTCGCCTTGTGATGGATGGGTCGTGCCTCCGGAATTAGGTGGATCTGCACTTTTGCTCCTTGGAATTTCCCGATGCCTGGTTTGAACAGCGAAGGAAATTTGTTTAAGACCTGGGCACACGAAGTGTCGTCAGTGAACGAGAGCGCTCAGACGTCGTCCCAGTTCCAGCGTATCTTTCCTAGCCAGCTCCTGCCGAGCAGCGTGGGACCATCGCCCGGTACCACCCAGAATGGTAGCTTATGCACCGTTCCATCGTCGGAGCACTGCCGATTACAGGAATCAGTACTTTATTGTAAGTTCTTAGTTTCGTGCGAACTGGAGTTAAGACTGGCCTTGAGGCCTTGTTGCACCACAACCTTTCGAAAGTCTTTTTGCCCATGATGGACTGGCTCGCGTCCATGTCCAGCTCCATTGACACCGTGGGTCCATTTAGTTCAACATTCAGCATTATCGGGGGACAATTCGTGATGAATGTGTGCACCCCATGTACCTCTGCCTCCTCTATCTGAGGCTCTGGTTCATCGTGATCCTCCATGGATCTGTCCCCCTCTGCAACATGGTGGTTTGCAGGTTTAACAGGCTTTGCAGCTTGCCTGCACACTCGTTGGAGGTGTCCCATTGTTCTACAGTCCTTGCAAATGTACTCTTTGAATCGGCATGAATGGAAACAATGATCACCCCGCAGCGCCAACAAGGTGTTAATGGCCTTGCATTCATCACCTTTGATGGTGGACTCAGTCATCTGCGGATGTGCAGCTGCAGGTATGTGTGAACAGCCCTGTACGTTATGATTCGAAAACAACATCACTTTGTAGCAGCACTTGTGTGCTGAGAGATTTGCTTTGTATTGTCACTGGTGGCAATGAACACCTGGGCTATCGCTATGGCCTTACTCAAGGTTGGGGTCTCTACAGTCAAAAGTTTGCGGAGTATGGTTTTGTGGCCAATGCCAAGTACGAAAAAGTCTCTGAGCATGTGCTCCAAATGTCCTTCAAATTCGCAATGTCCTGCAAGGTGTCTTAGCTCGGCGATATAATTCGCCACTTATTGGCCTTCAGACCTTTTGTGGGTGTAGAACCGGTACCTCGCCATCAGAACGCTTTCCTTCGGGTTCAAATGCTCTCGGACCAGAGTGCACAAACCGTCTTACGATTTCTCCGTGGATTTTGCTGGAGTGAGCAGATTCTTCATGAGGCCATATGTTGGCGCCCCACAGACAGTGAGGAGGATCACTCTTCATTTGGCAGTGCTCTCTTCCCCATCTAGCTCGTTGGCCACGAAGTATTGGTCGAGTCGCTCCACAAAAGTTTCCTAATCTCCCTCCGAAAATTTCTCCAGTATGACCACTGTTCTCTGCATCTTTGGGTTTGCTATCTGTATCTCGTCGCCAGTTGTTGTGTATGGAGAAAGAGTCAGACTGAACACTGTGATCTCAAAGTAAAATGTGACCTTAGTCTTTTATTGCAGGTCTCTGGAGTGCCTCTCCAACCTGTGAAGCCTCCTTAAATACCTGTGCTCCCAAGGGATTATAGGATCTCTTGGGACTCCAGGGGATGAGCCCTCTGGTGACTGTACAGAGTAAATATAAGTCCACATATATAACAGCTAGGACACGGAGTTCATGTTCGGACTGAAGATGATGACTTTGGTCTTTCCAATGTTTAGCTGGAGGCAAGTGTGGCAAGTGTGCCTCATCTAAGACTGGATGTTCGGCAAGCAATTTGACACCACAGAGGCAAATGATTCAAAGAAGGTGGTGGAGAGGTAGAGCTGGGTGTTATCAGCATTCATGTGGAAGTTGATCCGATATCTGCAGATTACGCCACTAAGGTGTACGTTGTAGATGATGATAGAGGGGACCAAAGATGGAATCGTCGGAGGACTGTTGAGGTGTTGGTGTGAGGAGAAGAGAAGCTGTTGCAACAAATATTCCGGCTACTCTCAGGCCCTGATGACATACATTCTAGAATGCTGGAAAAATAACAGAGGGTCAGATCATATTCTTTCAATCATCCTTGATATGGAAGTGGTGCCAGAGGACTGGAGGATTGCCAATTTAACTTCTTTGTTCAAAAAGGCATAAACCAGGTAACTATGAACCTGTCAACTGAATGTAATTTGTTGATAAACTTCGAGAAGCCATAATGCAGGATAGAATTTGGGTAGAAATGCAATGGGTGAATTAAGAGCTGCCCCCTTGGATTTATAAAAAAACAAGTCATGTCTGACAAATTTAATAGAGTCCTTTGAGTAAATAGCAGACAGTATTGATAAAAGGAAATGCATTGCATATTGTCTAATGGATTTTCAAAAGATGTTTGATGAAGTGCTGCACGGGAGACTTGTTAATAAAAAGGTGCATAGAATTGATGGGAATATGGGAGTATAGATAGGAATTTGCCTAAAGAATAGAAAACAGAATAGTGGTTAATTAATATTTTCTGGACCAGAGGGATGTAAACAATATTAACATTTGTTGATGACACAAAATTAGGGAACATAATTAATTATGAAAAAGAAAGAATGAAAAAACTTGCATTTATATTGTGCCTTTCTTGATCTCAGGATGTCCCAAATTACTTCACAGACGATGAAACATTTGAAGTGTACTTACTGTTGCATTGTGGGGAAATGTGACAACTAAATTGCACAAAGATACCATAAACTGCAGAGATGAATGCAGGTACCATAAACTGCAGAGATAAATGACCAGATAATGGCTTAGAAATTGGGCTTTGCTGTGATTGTACGGACGTAAAATGGGCGTAACAAGGGCTCATTTCAGGGACCAAAATCCTGCACCACAAGGACGACTGAAAGACGAACGACCTGAAATTGGGTTGAGCAAATTTTCAGGCATCCCTGGTGGCTGCCTAATACAGGTGTTTTACAAAACAACTCTCCAGATGTAGGGCAGAGGAAAATCCACCCTTCGCAACCAATAGAATGTAGAGTCAGTTTGGAAAAGCTTTTTGTTAATTCATTCACCAGATGTGGGCATCGCTGGCAAGGCCAGCATTTATTGCCCATCCATAATTGACCATTCGAAGATGGTGGTCAGCCACGTGCCTGAAGTGCTGTAGTCTGTGTGGGGAAGGTACTCCCACAGTGCTGTTAGGGAGTGTGTTCCAGAA
This sequence comes from Pristiophorus japonicus, assembly GCF_044704955.1. Lineage (NCBI taxonomy): Eukaryota > Metazoa > Chordata > Chondrichthyes > Pristiophoridae > Pristiophorus > Pristiophorus japonicus. The sequence goes on along the minus strand of NC_091977.1, from coordinate 173,772,354 downwards.
ATTTGACCCAGCAACAATGAAGAAACAACAATATATTTCCAAGTTAGGATGGTGTGTGACTTGGAGGGGAATGTGGAAGTGGTGGTCATGCACCTGCTGCCTTTATTCTTCTAGGTGGTAGAGGTTGCGGGTTTTGGAGATGCTGTTGAAGAAGCCTTGGCGAGTTACTGTAGTGCATCTTGTGGATGGTATACATTGCAGCCAAGGTACGCCGGTGGTGGAGGGAGTAAATGTTGACGGTGGTGGATGGGGTGTCAATCAAGCGAGCTGCTTTGTTCTGGATGATGTCAAGCTTCCTTGAGTGTTGTTGGAGCTGCACTCATCCAGGCAAATGGAGAGTATTCCATCACACTCCTGACTTGTGCCTTGTAGATGGTGGAAAGGGTGTGGGGAGTCAGGAGGTGAGACACTTGCCACAGATTATGCAGCCTTTGACTTGCTCTAGTTGCTACGGTATTTATGTGGTTGGTCCAGTTAGGTTTCCAGCCAATGATACCATCGCCAACTCCCCAATGATGGTAGGGGATTTGGCGATGGTAATGCCATTAAATGTCAAGAGGTGGTGGTTAGACTTTCGCATGTTGGAGATGGTCATTGCCTGGCACTTGTTTGGTGCGAATGTTACTTGCCACTTATCAGCCCAAGCCTGAATGTTGTCCAGATCTTGCTGCGTGTGGGCACGGACTGCTTCATTATCTGGGGAATTGCGAATGGAACTGAACACTGTGCAGTCATCAGCGTACATCCCCACTTCTGACCTTATGATGGAGGGAAGGTAATTGATGAAGCACCTGAAGATGGTTGGGCCAAGGACCACTGCCCTGAGGAACTCCCGCAACAATGTCTTGGGGCTCCAAGAACCACAACCATCTTCCTTTGTGCTAGGTATGGCTCCAGCCAGTGGACACTTTTCCTCTGATTCCCATTAACTTCAATTTTACTCAGTCTCCTTGATGCCACAATTGTTCAAATGCTGCCTTGATGTTAAGGACAGTCACTCTCACCTCACCTCTGGAATTCGGCTCTTTTGTCCATATTTGGACTGAGGCTATAATGAAGTCTGGAGTCGAATGGTCCTGGTGCAACCCAAACTGAAGATCAGGTTATTGGAGAGTAAGTGCCTCTTGATAGCATTGTTAACAACACCTTCCTTTCGCTTTGATGATGATTGAGAGTAGACTGATGCGGCAGTAACTGGCCAGATTGGATTTTTCCTGTTTTTTAATTGACAGAACATACTTATAAATTTTCCACTTTGTCAGGTAAATACCAGTGCTGCAGCTGTACTGGAACAGCTTGGCTAGAGGCGCAGCTAGTTCTGAAGCACAAAACGTCAGCACCACAGCTGGGATGTGGTGGGGGCCCATAGCCTTTGCTGTATACAGTGTACTCAGCCATTTCTTGATATCACGTGGAGTAAATCAAACTGGCTGAAGACTGGCTTCTGTGATGGTGGGGACCTCAGGAGGAGGCTGAGATGGATCAGCCACTCGCTACTTCTGGCTGAAAATAGTTGCAAACGCTTTAGCCTTGTATTTTTCATTAATGGCTTGGCTCCGCCATCATTGCGGATGGGGGTATTCATGCAGCCTCCTCCTCCTGTTAGTTGTTTAATTGTCCACCTTCGTTCATAACTGGATGTGCCAGGCCTTCAGAGCTTTGATCTGATACGTTGATTGTGGGATTGCTTAGCTCTGTCTATAGCATGCTGCTTCCATTGTTTAGCATACATGTAGTCCAGAGTTGTAGCTTCACCAGGCTGGCACCTCATAGAAACATAGAAACATAGAAAATAGGTGCAGGAGTAGGCTATTCGGCCCTTTGAGCCTGCACTACCATTCAATATGATCATGGCTGATCATGCAACTTTAGTACCCCATTCCTGCTTTCTCTCCATACCCCTTGATCCGTAAGGGCCACATCTAACTCCTTTTTGAATATATCTAACGAACTGGCCGAAACAACTTTCTGTGGTAGAGAATTTCACATGTTCACAATTCTCTGAGTGAAGAAGTTTCTCCTCATCTCGGTCCTAAATGGCTTACCCCTGGTTCTGGACTTGCCCAACATCGGGAACATTCTTCCTGCATCTAACCTGTCCAATCTTATCAGAATTTTATATGTTTCTATGAGATCCCCTCTCATTCTTCTAAATTCCAGTGAATATAAGCCTAGTCGATCCAATCTTTCTTCATATGTCAGTCCTGCCATCCCGGGAATCAGTCTGGTGAACCTTCGCTGCACTCCCTCAACAGCAAGAATGTCCTTCCTCAGATTAGGAGATGAAAACTTTACACAATATTCAAGGTGTGGCCTCATCAAGGCCCTGTACAACTGCATTAAGACCTCCCTGCTCCTATACTCAAATCCTCTCGCTATGAAGGCTAACATGCTATTGCTGTACCTGCATGCCAACTTTCAATGACTGATGTACCATGACACCCAGGTCTCATTGCACCTCCCCTTTTCCTAATCTGTCACCATTCAGATAATATTCTGCCTTCCTGTTTTTGCCACCAAAGTGGATAACCTCACATTTATCTATATTATACTGCATCTGCCATGCATTTGCCTACTCACCTAACCTGTCCAAGTCACCCTGCAGCCTCTTAGCATCCTCCTCACAGATCACACTGCCACCCAGCTTAGTGTCATCTGCAAACTTGGAGATATTACACTCAATTCCTTTGTCTAAATCATTCATGTATATTTTCAGATGCACCTGGTGCTGCTCCTGCCATGTGCTTCTACACTCCTCATTGAACCAGGGTTGGTCCCTGCCTTGATGGTAAGGGTAGAGTGAGGAAGATGCCAGGCCATGAGGTTACACATTGTGGTGGAATACAATTCTGCTGCTGATGGCCCACAGCGCCTCATGGATGCCCAGTTTTGAGCTGATAGGTATGTTCTGAACCCATTTAGCACAGTGGTAGTGCCACACAACATGATGGCGAGTGTCCTCAGTGTGAAGACAGAACTTTGCCTCCACAAGGAATGTGCGTTGGTCATTCCTACCAATACTGTCATGGATTGATGCATCTGCGACAGGTAGATTGGTGATGACAAGGTCAAGTAGATTTTTCCCTTGTGTTGGTTCACTCTCTACTTGCCATAGGCCCAGGCTGGCAGCAATGTCCTTCAGGACTCGACCAGCTTGGTTAGTAGTGGTGCTACTGAGCCATTGTTGGTGATAGACATTGAAATCCGTGCCCTTGCTGCCTCAGTGATTCTTCCAAATGGTGTTCAACATGGACGAGTACTGATTTCTCAGTTGAGGGAGGAGGTTTCCTTGCCCATGTTTGACTTGATTCCATGAGAGGGAGTCAATGTTGAGGACTCTGCACTGTATACTACTGTGCTGCCTCCTCAGGACATTCCCAGGTGTGGTGGTGGAGGAATCTGGGACATTGGCTGAAAGGGGTGACTCTGTTGCTTGACTAGTCTGTGGGACAGCTCTTCCAATTTTGCCACCCAAATGTTCGTGAGGAGTACTTTGCAGGGTTGACTGGGCTGGATGCGTCTTTGTTTTATTCATATTATTGTTTTTTGTAGCAAGTTGTTACATATTAGTGGTTTGCTAGAGCATTTAAGAGGGCAGTTTAGGATCAACCACATTGCTATGGATCTGGAGTCACATATAGGCCAGATTTCCTTCTCAAAAGGACATTAGTGAACCAGATGGGTTTTTAATGACAATCCAATAGTTTCATGATCTTCATTACTTTATACTAGCTTTTTAATTCCAGAATTAATTAATTAATTAATTGGATTTAAATTCCCCAGCTGCTGTGGTGGGATTTTAACTCATGTCTCAGGATCATTAATCCAGACCTCTGAATTATTAGTCCATTAACATAACCACTATGCTACTGTACCCCATATTGATTTTGTACTTTGTCAGGTAGATGCCAGTGTTGTAGCTGCATGGGAACAGCTTGGCTAGAGGTGCGGCTAGTTCTGGAGCACAAGTCTTCAGCACGACAGTCGGGATGTTGCCAGAGCCCATAGCCTTAGCTCTATCCAGTGTTATTAGGATAATAGAATTTCCTGCCAAAAATAATGCTGGAAATATAAAAGGGAAATGAGTAAACATTTAAAAAAATAAACATTTTAAAGGATATGAAAAAGAGGCAGGAGAATGGGACTACATATCAGATAACCAGCTCTGGAAAAATGGACCAAAGGGCCTCCTTCTAGAAACATAGAAGAAACATAGGGCTAGACTTTCCATTTTCAGGCGAAGGCCGAAAAAGATGGGCCTTGTTCCAGCGATGCGGGACCTATCGCCCGTGCTGATCACCAACTCAAGGCCCATTTTTTTTTTTGCGATTTTCCACTCGGCCTTACCCCAGCGATGTCAAATGGGTGATGTGATTTCTCAGTGATCTACGATCGCCCAAAGAAAACGGAAGTGAATGAAAAAAAAAGCGCTTCCCTAGCAACGCATTACTGCGCATGTGCAGGTTGATTTTTTTTCAGGTTGATGCTCCTTCCCGCGTTTTGGGAGGTCAGGGGTCCTCACACATGCTCAGAAGCTCTGTAAGGGTTGTGGAGAGAGAGAGAGAGAGAGAGGAGAAAGCATTTTGTGTTCTGAATAATCTCATAGTACTCGATAATGGAGGCATCATTTGAAAGGAGTAGGGCCAAGCCTTTCAGCGAGGAGGCCAATGAGGCCCTGGTGAATGTTGTCAGCATCAGGTGGGAGGATCTGACACGGGGTGAGCATGGGAAACCTCCACCCCGTGCATATCGGAGGATTTGGGCAGAGATCACGTCGGCATCTAACGAAGCCCGGACACCGGACCAGTGCCGCAAACGTTGGAACAGCCTACTAGCAGCTATGAGAGTAAGTTGAAATTTATGTTTATGTATTATTTAATGATCTAAATAGTAACTAGAATCTGCAATGTTATTTGGTTACATTTAAACATAACTAAATTATGAATAAATTTATACAACCCAGCATAAAGTTAAATGTTGCAGTGTGAAATAAATGTCTTCAATGTCTTAAATTGCCTGACCATTTGCTTATGCCGTGCAATGTTATTGTATCATTTACAGAAGAAGATTTCGATCAATAACCGGGAGCAACGCAGGACGGACGAGGGCTCTGCCATGATGCACACATTAAGTGCTCACGAGGAGCTCGCGGTGGCCTTGGTGGGGCCAGAAAGCCGTTCGGTCACATCCCGTGGTGTGGCCGAACCCATCCTTGAGACATGTGAGTAATGAGAAATGTGCATTGTTCAATGTGTGAATCATTGGTAAATACTGAAAATATTGTAGTTACGCATGTAATGTTATGCAATTAAAATGTAATTTGATGTTATGCAATGTTATGTAATTACAATGTAATGTTATGCAATTATAATATAATCTGATATATAATGGTGATGTGCTATAGATGTTCAAATAGGGTCATGTTAGGTCATGTTAAAGCTTGTGATCACCTGTGCATATGGGGTAATGGAAAACATTGCAATGTTTTGAGTTCGAGAAAAATTGTAATGCAATGATTTGAATAGTTAATCATTGTTTATCAAATTAAAGGTCAAGTGGTCGTCGAGTCAGTGGAGTCCACTACCACTGAACCATCTCCAACATCGCAGGAGGCTGAAGAAGAAGAGGAGCCACTGCAGACTCCTGCTGCTGTGTTTCAGCAGGAGGAGGAGGAGACGGAGACGGAGGAAGAAGAAGAGATTTTTTTTGCGGTGGGGGGGGGGGGGGAGGGGGACAACCTGCAGCCATCTCGATTGAGATGGAAGAAGCACCGGGACCAAGCGGTGTGCAGATGGCGACGCCAAGGCACGTCACATTGCAAACGCCGACCCCACGGAAGTCTGGTCAGCGTGGCGAGCAATTGCCTGCCTTGGAGGGCCAGACAGAGAGCTTGATTTCCCTGTGCAGGGAGACGGTCGCGATTGGTCGCGACCTTATCCACGGATTCGAGGGATTCTCTGCAAACTGGAGCCAGTTTCCAGCATCCTGGAGCGAGTTCTGCCAGAACTTCTCCAACTGGTCTTCTGAGCAGTCACTGACTGCAAGGGAGACCTTGGAGGCTATTCGGCAGCAGACAGCCGCAACCAATGCCCTACGGCATGCGTTGCTGACTGGACACGGCGCTGCACCCCAAGGTGTCGTGTCTGCTCGCAACGAAACTCCGAGCACGCAAGCGAGTACGGAGGGCACAGTTCCTCCGGACTCTGAAGTGGAGCCTCAGGCTTCCGCTTCCTCTCCGTCACCTCCACCACGGCAGGAAGTCTTGACATCCCACTCTGCACGACGTCTTGGTGTCGGCCTGCGTAGACCAAAACGGGCGGGTGGGGTGCGAACACGGGGTGGGACAGGATCTGGAGGGAAACGTGGCCGCAGGTAGGGAGGGGGGAGTGCTTTTCTGTGTAGTTCACTTGTTTTAAAATGTTCACTTGCTGTTATCAATTTATTATACTCTTGTTATTGTTATTGTTAATGTTACTGAATTGGCTAATTGTATTCAATAGTTAAATGTTCACTTGTTCAATTTTTATCATAAGTTAACTGTTCACTTTCCATTCTTTCTGAAATGGTCACTTGTTGTCATGACTGAAATGGTCACTTGTCATGACTGAAATGATCACTTGTTCTTTAAGGTGTTCAGTTTATTCTTCTTCTAACGTTTTGGAGATTTTGAGGGAAGGGTGGATTGGTGCTGGGGGTGGGGGGGTTGGAGGGAGGGTGTTCATTAGTTCTTAAAAAAAAATTATTTTTGTTAATAAAAAAATTTTTTCTACAACTTTTGTACCTTCTCTCTTATTTACATAAGTTTTACAACGTACGGTTCCTCATGCAGATTTGTTAGTTTATTCTGTTTCCCCATGGAATATCATTTAATAACTTCCCCCCGCACCAACCCACCCTTCCCTCAAAACGTTAGAAGAAGAAGAAATTGAACACCTTAAAGAACAAGTGACCATTTCAGTCATGACAACAAGTGACCATTTCAGAAAGAATGGAAAGTGAACAGTTAACTTATGATAAAAATTGAACAAGTGAACATTTAACTATTGAATACAATTGGCCAATTCAGTAACATTAACATTCACTATGTAAAAGCTATTTACTAAATAATTCCAATATATGAGATCTATTTAGCATAAATAAGGTGATAATACCTATTTATATTCCCTGCCCCAAATTTCTGAGTACAATTTGCTTCAATTTTACTCTCTAAATAACTCAGAACAATTCTCCACCCTTCCTCAGAGGCTAAAAATGCCGTCCGCAGTGCCCATTTCCCTCTCTAAGGCCCTGAAAAAGCAACAAATTTTGAGCACTCTTTTGGGCCTTGCATCGGCCCAGCGAAGTGCATGCTAAGTGGTGAAACTTGGGATGGGCCTTGTGTCGGCGATCATTTGGGCTATCATCTCAGCGATCAAAGTGGAAACTTGGGGGCCTATTTTTCCAGCGATATTTTGGGCTTAGTTTCCACTTTTTGCTCAAAATGGGCGATAGAGGTCAATTTTAGGTGATAGATGGGCCATAGATAGGTGATGTGAAGTGGAAAGTCTAGCCCATAGAAATTTACAATGCAGAAGGAGGTCATTTCGATCCATTGTGTCCATGCCAGCCGACAAAGAGCCACATGGCCCTCGGTCAGCAGCCCTGAAGTTTACATATAAACCTATGAACAATGAACAATAGCGGACAAGTAAAGAGCATCCAGCCCCAACCAGCCCGCTCCACACAACTGCAATATCCCATGTATCACAAATTTTACACTCCACCCCATCCGGAGCCATGCGACTTCCTCGGAGAGGCAAAAAAACAGTAAAAAAACCCAAGCCAATTGGGGAAATAAAATCTGGGAAAATTCCTCTCCGACCCATCCAGGCAATCAAAACTAGTCCAGGAGATCACTCTGGCCATATTAGATTCCATGATGTACTTACCATCGTGTCTGTGCCAGCCAACAAGAGATTATCCAGTCCAATCCCACTTATCAGCTCTAGGTCCATAACCCTGCAGGTTACGGCACTTCAATTGCCCATCCAAGCATCTTTTAAATGTGGTGAGAATTTCTGCATCCAGCATTCTTCTAGGCAGCGAGTTCCAGATCCCCACAACCCTCTGTGTGAAGAAGCTTCTCCTCAAATCCCCTCTAAACCTTCCACCAACCACCTTAAATGTCTGCCCCTCGTAATTGACCCCTCCACCGAGGGAAATAGGCCCTTGCTATCCACTGCATCCAGGCTCTTCAAAATTTTGTACACCTCAATGAGATCTCCCCTCAGCCTCCTCTGTTCCAAGGAGAACAAACCCAGCCTATCCAATCTGTCCTCATAGCTAAGATACTCCATTCCAGGCAGCATCCTCATAAATATCGACACCCTCTCCAGTGCAATCACGTCCTTCCTATAATACAGTGACCAGAACTGCATGCAGTATTCCAGCTGTAGCCTAACCAGTGTATTATACAATTTAAGCATAACCTCACTGTGCTTGTATTCTATGCCTCAGCCAATAAAGACAAGCATTCTGTATGCCTTCTTAACCACCTTATCCACCTGGCCTGCTACTTTCAGAGATCTGTGGACAAGCACTCCAAGATCCCTTTGTTCATCTACACTTCTAAGTGGCCTACCATTTAATGTATATACCCTTTCCTTATTAGCCCTCCCCAAGTGCATTACCTCACACTTCTCTGAATTAAATTCTATTTGCCACTGTTCTGCCCACCTGACCAGTAGATTGCTATCCTCCTGCAGTCCATGACTTTCCTCTTCATTATTAACCACACAGCCAATTTTAGTGTCATCTGCAAACTTTTTAATCACACCCCCTATAGTCAAATCTAGATCATTGATGTATACTACAAAAAGCAAGGGACGCAGTACTGAGCCTTGCAGAACCCCACTGGAAATATCCTTCCAGTCACAAACACATCCATCAACCATTACACTTTGCTTCCTATCTCTAAGCTAATTTTGGATCCAACTTGTCACTTTGCCCTGGATCCCATGGGCTTTTACCTTTGTGACCAGTCTTCCATGTGGGACCTAATCAAAAGTTTTGCTAAAGTCTATATACACTGCATTGATCCTCCTGGTTACCTCCTCAAAAAATTCAATCAGGTTAGTCAAACAGGATCCTCCCTTAACAAATCCATACTGACTGTCCCTGATTAATCCTTGACTTTTTAAATGTAGATTTATCCTGTCCTTCAGGATTTTTTCCAATCATTTTCCCACCACTGAGATTAGGCTGACAGGACTGTAATTACTCGGCCTATCCCTTTCTCCCTTCTTAAACAAGGGTACCACATTAGCAGTCCTCCAGTCCTCTGGCACCGTGCCTGAATCCAAAGAGGACTGGAAAATGGTCAAACCCTCTGCTGTTTCCTCTCTTGCTTCGCTCAACAGCCTGGGATGCATTTCATCCGGGCCTGGGAACTTATCCACTTTTAAAGCTGCTAAACCCTCCAATACCTCCGCTCTCACTATGTCTATTTAGTCCAGAATTTCACACATCCTCGATAGCAGTATCTACATTGCCCCTTTCCTTTGTGAAAACAGATGCAAAGTATTCATTAAGAAGCAGACCCACATCTTCTGCCTCCACACACAGATAACCCTCATGGTCTCCAATAGGCCCTACCCTTGCTTGAGTTATTCTCTTGCTCTTAATATATTTATAGAACATCTTTGTGTTTTCCTTGTTTTTACTTGCCAAGACTTTTTCATGCTCCCTCTTAGCATTCCTAATATCGTTTTAAATTTCACCTCTGAACTTCCTATATTCCTCCAGAGATTCTATAGTATTTAGCAGTCGGTATATGACATAGGCTTCCCTTTTTTTCTTTATCCTCCCCTGCAAGTGCCTACACATCCAGGGGGCTCTAGAATTGTTATTCCCACCTTTATTCTTTAAGGGCAGATGTTTGGCCTGAGCCCTCCGGATCTCCTCCTCGAATGCCTCCCACTGTTCTAACACTGATTTACCTTCAAGAAGCTGTTTCCAGTCCACTGTGACCAAATCACTTCTCAACTTAGCAAAGTTAGCTTTTCCCCAATTTGGGACTTATATTCCTGGTCGATACTTGGCCTTATCCATAACTACCTTGAATCTGACTGAATTATGGTCACTGGCACTCAAGTGCTCTCCCACTGATACCCCTTCCACCTGCCCAGTTTAATTCCCCAAAACTAAATTCTGAACCGCCCCCTCCTGTGTTGGGCTTGTTACATAGTGACTAAAATAGTTCACTTGAATGCATTTTAGGAATTCCGCACCCTCTATAACCTTCACACTATCTTTGTCCCAATCAATATTAGGATAGTTGAAATCCTCGACTAATACTGCCCTATGGTTTTTGGACTTCACAGAAATTTGCCTATATATTTGCTCTTCTATCTCCCTCCCATTGTTTCTGGGTCTATAATACATGCCCAGCAGTGTGATCGCCCCTTTTTATTTTTGAGTTTGGCCCATATGGCCTCATTTGATGATCCCTCTAACACCCCTTCTCACAGCTGTAATAGTTTCTTTCATCAATACCGCGACGCCCCTTTTTTTTTACCCCCCTCTCTGACCTGTCTATCCTAAAAATGGATAGTCAAGGGGCTATATGGGGAGAGAAGCTTAACACAATCACAATCACTAAGGAGGCGGTACTCAGTAAGATAATGGGACTAAAGGCGGATAAATCCCCTGGACCTGATGGCTTGCATCCTAGGGTCTTAAGAGAAGTAGTGGCAGGGATTGTGGATGCATTGGTTGTAATTTACCAAAATTTCCTGGATTCTAGGGAGGTCCCAGCAGATTGGAAAACTGCAAATGTAACACCCCTATTTAAAAAAGGAGGCAGACAAAAAGCAAGAAACTATAGACCAGTTAGACTAATATCAGTGGTTGGGAAAATGTTGGAGTCCATTATTGAAGAAGCAGTAGCAGGACATTTGGAAAAGCATAATTCAGTCAGCATGGATTTATGAAGGGGAAGTCATGTTTGACAAATTTGCAGGAATTCTTTGAGGATGTAACGAACAGCGTGGATAAAGGGGAACTAGTGGATGTTGTGTATTTGGACTTCCAGAAAGCATTTGTCAAGGTGTCACATAAAAAATTACTGCACAAGATAAAAGTTAACGGGGTTGGGGGTAATATATTAGCATGGATAGAGGATTGGCTAACTAACAGAAAACAGAGAGTCGGGATAAATGGTTCATTCTCGGGTTGGCAATCAATTACTAGTGAGGTGCCGCAGGGATCAGTGCTGGGACCCCAACTATTTACAATCTGTATTAACAACTTGGATGAAGGGACCAAGTGTAATGTAGCCAAGTTTGCTGATGATACAAAGATGGGAGGAAAAGCAATGTGTGAGTAGGGCACAACAAATCTGCAAAAGGACATAGACAGGCTAAGTGAGTGGGCAAAAATTTGGCAAATGGAGTATAATGTTGGAAAGTGTGAGGTTATGCACTTTGTCAGAAAAAAAAATCATAGAACAAGTTATTATTTAAATGGAGAAAAATTGCAAAATGCTGCAGTACAGCGGGACGTGGGGTCCGGGTGCATGAAACACAAAAGGTTAGTATGCAGGTACAGCAAGTGATCAGGAAGGCCAATGGAATCTTGGCATTTATTGCAAAGGGGATGGAGTATAAAAGCAGGGAAGTCTTGCTACAGTTCTACAGGGTATTGGTGAGGCCGCACCTAGAATACTGTGTGCAGATTTGGTTTCTATATTTAAGAAAGGATATACTTGCTTTGGAGGCAGTTCAGAGAAGGTTCACTAGGTTGATTCCGGTGATGAGGGGGTTGACTGATGAGGAAAGGTTGAGTACATTGGGCCTCTACTCATTGGAATCCAGAAGAATGAGAGGTGATCTTATCAAAACGTTAAGATTATGAGGGGGCTTGACAAGGTGGATGCAGAGAGGATGTTTCCACTGATAGGGGAGACTAGAACTGAGGGGCATGATCTTAGTGTTATGTAGGTAAACCTGTAATTACCATGTCCAAACACCAGAGGGCTTATCCCCTGGAGTTCCAAGGGATCCCATAATCCCTTGGGAGCACCTATATAAAAGAAGGCTTCACAAGCTGGAGAGGCACTCGGAGTTCTGCAATAAAGGATTACAGTCATACTTACTTTGAGTTTTCAGTATCTAGTCTGATTCCTTATCCAAGACTTATCAACTGGCGACGATTTACAGATGACGAACCCCAACGCAACAATGCAGAGAATTGTGGACATCCTGGAGAAATTTTCAGAGGGAGATGATTGGGAAACCTTTGTGGAGCAACTTGACCAATACTTTGTGGCCAAAGAGCTGGAAGGGGAAGGGAAAGCTGCCAAACGAAGGGCGATCCTCCTCACCGTTTGCGGGGCACCAACGTATGGCCTCATGAAAAATCTGCTCGCCCAGCAAAACCCACAGGTAAGTCATACGATGAGTTGTGCACACTGGTCTGGGAGCATGTAAACCCGAAGGAAAGCGTTCTGATGGCGAGGTATCGGTTCTACACGTACAAGAGGTCTGAAGGCCAGGAAGTGGCAAGCTACGTCGCCGAGCTAAGGCACCTTGCAGGACATTGTGAATTTGAAGGACACTTGGAGCATATGCTCAGGGACTTCATTGTACTTGGCATTGGCCATGAAGTAATACTTCGCACACTTTTGGTGGTAAAGACCTCAACATTGAGTAAAGCCATAGCGATGGACCAGGCGTTTATCTCCACCAGTGACAATACCAAACAAATTTCCCAGCACACTAGTGCTGCTGCAAGTACTGTCAACAAATAACATTGTTTTTGAATCGAAATGTACATGGCAGGACTTACACGCCTGCAGCTGCACGTTCGCAGATGACTCAGAGTCCGCCATCAAGGCTGGTGAACACGAGGCAATTAACACCTTGTTGGCGCTGCAGAGGTGATCGATTCCATTCATGCCGCTTCAATGGATACATTTGCAAGGGCTATAGAACAATGGGACACCTCCAACGTATGTGCAGGCGAGCTGCAAACCCTGCTAATCCTGCAAACCACCATGTTGCAGAGGAGGACAGATCCACGGTGGATCATGACGAACCAGAGCCTCAGACCGAGGAGGCAAAGGTATATGCGGTGCACACATTTACCACAAAGTGTCCCCGATAATGCTGAAGGTTGAATTAAATGGACTCCCGGTGTCCATGGAGCTGGACACGGGCGCAAGCCAGTCCATAATGAGTAAAAAGACTTACGATAAGTTGTGGTGCAACAAGGCTTCAAGGCCAGTCCTGACTCCCAATCATACCAAACTTAGAACGTACGCAAAGGAACTGATTCCCGTAATTGGCAGTGCTACCGTAAAGTTCTCCTACGATGGAGCGGTGTACGAGTTACCACTCTGGGTGGTACCGGGCGATGGCCCCACGCTGTTCGGCAGGAGCTGGCTGGGAAAGTTACGCTGGAACTGGGACGGCATCCAAGCGCTTTCATCCGTCGACGACACCTCATGTGCCAGGTCCGAAGCAAGTTCCCCTTGCTGTTCGAACCAGGTACCGGGAAGTTCTAAGGAGCAAAAGTGCAGATCCATTTGATTCCGGGGGCATGAGCCATCCATCACAAGCGAGAGCGGTACCTTACATTATGAGAGAGAGGGTGGAGATCGAGCTGGACAGGCTGCAATGAGAGGACATCATTTCAGCGATCGAATTCAATGAGTGGGCCAGTTCGATTGCTCCAGTCCTCAAGAGAGACAGCACCATCAGAATCTGTGGTGATTACAAAGTAACTATCAATCGTTTCTCACTGCAGGATCAATACCCACTACCAAAGGCAGATGACCTATTTGCGACGCAGGCGGGAGCGAAAACATTCACGAAGCTGGACTTGACCTCGGCCTAAATGACGCAAGAGCTAGAGGAATCTTCGAAAGGCCTCACCTGCATCAACCCGCACAAAGGTCTTTTAGTTTACAACAGATGTCCATTTGGGATTCGATCAGCTGCGGCGATATTGCAGAGGAACATGGAAAGCTTGCTGAAGTCAGTCCCACCACACTGTGGTCTTCCAGGACGACATCTTGGTTACAGGTCGGGACACCGTCGAGCACCTGCAGAACATGGAGGAGGTTCTTAGTGAGCTTAATCATGTGGGGCTCAGGCTAAAATGCTCGAAGTGCATTTTCCTGGCGCCTGAAGTAGAATTCCTAGGGAGAAGAATTGCGGTGGACGGCATCAGGCCTACCGAGTCAAAGTCGGAGGCAATCAAGAATGCACCGAGACCACAGAACGTGACGGAGCTGCGGTCGTTTCTACGACTCCTGAACTATTTTGGTAACTTCTTACGGGTCTTATCACATTGTTAGAACCTCTGCACTCTTTACTGCATAAAGGAGATGAATGGGTATGGGATAAAAGCCAAGAAAATGCCTTTGAGAAAGCTAGGAAGCTGTTATGTTCAAACAAATTGTTTGTGTTGTACGATCCATGTAAACGTTTGGTACTAGCATATGATGCGTCGTTGTACGGGGTCGGGTGTGTATTGCAACAAGCTAAAGAATTTGGGAAATTGCAACCAGTTGCTTATGCATCCAGAAGTCTGTCTAAGGCCGAGAAGGCCTACAGCATGATTGAAAAAGAAGCGTTAGCGTGTGTTTACAGGGTAAAGAAAATGCATCACTATCTGTTTGGGCTCAAATTTGAATTGGAAACTGACCATAAGCCGCTTATATCCCTCTTTTCTGAAAGTAAGGGGATAAATACGAATGCATCGGCCCGCATCCAGAGATGGCGCTCACGTTGTGCGCATACAACTACGCCATCCGCCACATGCCAGGCACAGAAAACTGTGCCGATGCTCTCAGTAGGCTGTCATTGCCCACCACCGGGGTGGAGATGGCACAGCCTGCAGATTTAGTTATGGTAATGGAAGCATTCGAGAGTGAGCAATCACCTGTTACTACCCGACAGATTAGAACCTGGATGAGCCAGGACCCCTTACTATCCTTAGTAAAAAGCTGTGTGCTCCACGGAAGTTGGTCTAGTGTCCCGTTAGAGATGCAGGAAGAAATAAAGCCATACCAGTGGCGCAAAGATGAAATGTCTATACAGGCAGACTGCCTCTTATGGGGTAATTGGGTAGTTGTGCCAAAAAAAGGCACCGACACTTTCATTAGTGATCTCCACAGTACCCACCCAGGCATTGTAATGATGAAAGCGATAGCCAGATCCCACGTGTGGTGGCTCGGTATCGATGCAGACTTAGAGTCCTGTGTGCACAAATATAATACCTGTTCACAGTTAAGCAATGCACCCAGGGAGGCACCACTAAGTTTATTGTCTCGGCCCTCCAAACCGTGGTCCCAGGTTCATGTCGACTACGCAGGCCCATTCTTGGGGAAAATGTTTTTAGTGGTTGTAAATGCGTACTCCAAGTGGATTGAATGTGTGATAATGTTGGCAAGCACGTCCGCTGCCACCGTTGAAAGCCTACGGGCCATGTTTGCCACACACGGCCTGCCTGATGTCCTTGTAAGTGATAATGGGCCGTGCTTTACCAGTGCCGAATTCAAGGAATTCATGACCCGCAATGGGGTCGAACATGTCACGTCTGCCCTGTTAAAGCCAGCGTCCAACAGTCAGGCAGAATGAGCAGTTCAAACAATCAAGCAGAGCTTGAAAAGGGTAACTGAAGACTCACTATCCAGAGTCCTGCTTAGTTTCCGCACAAGACCCACTCGCTCACCGGGGTCCCTCCCGCTGAACTGCTCATGAAAAGGGCATTCAAGACCAGGCTCTCATTAGTCCACCCTGATCTACACGAACAGGTAGAGAGCAGGTGGCTTCAACAGAATACATATCAATATTGCGCAAATGTGTCACGCCAAATTGAAGTAAATGATCCTGTATTTGTTTTGAACTATGGACAAGGTCCCAAGTGGATTTCTGACACCGTTTTGGCCAAAGAGGGGAGCAGGGTGTTTGTGGTCAAACTCGCAAATGGATTCACCTGCAGAAAACATTTGGACCAAACCAAACTCAGATTTACGGACTATGCAGAGCAACCCACAATAGACTCTACCTTTTTCGATCCTCCAACACACACGTGGCGACTGACTCAGCGGTTGACCACGAAGCAGAACCCATCACCCACAGCAGGCCAGCAAGACTCACCATCCCCAGCAGTCCAGCAAGGCCAGCTGCGCAGCAGCCCAGCGAAGGTCCAACAAACGACTCACCAACACCAGCATTTGCACCGAGACGATCAACCAGAGAATGAAATGCCCCAAATCGACTCACATTGTATATAGTTACACTATTGGCTTTTGGGGGGGCGGTGGGGGGGTGGGGGGAAAAAAGAGTGTTGTTATGTATGCAAACCTGTAATTATCATGTCCAATCACCAGAGGGCTTATCCCCTGGAGTTCCAAGGGATCCCACAATCCCTTGGGAGCACCTGTATATAAGGAGGCTTCACAGGCTGGAGAAGCACTCTGAGATCTGTAATAAAATGACAACGGTCACACTTACTTTGAGCTTGCAGTATCTAGTCTGACTCCTTATCCAAGACTTAACACTTAGAATAAGGGGCCGCCCATTTAAAACTGAGATGAGGAGGAATTTCTTCTCGCAGAGGGTTGTAAATCTGTGAAATTTACTGCCTCAGAGAGCTGTGGAAGCTGGGTCAGTGAATAAATTTACGCCAACGATAGACAGTTTCTTAACTGATCGGGCAATAAGGGGTTATGGGGAGCGGGCAGAGAAGTGGTGCCGAGTCCATGAGCGGATCAGCCATGGTGGAGCAGGCTCAAGGGGCTGTATGGCCTACTCCTGCTCCTATTTCTTATGTTCTTAAAGGGAGGGTCGATCAAAGGCCCACTTACCCTACCTTGGTCACATGTATTTCTCTGTAGCGCACCATTGTAGGAGACCTAACCACAGCTTTCCATCCCCTTCCCTCGAATGGGAAAGCTATGTATTACTTGAAGCCACGAGAAAATTGGGATAAAAAACAAATTGGTGGCTAGAATAAGCCTGCAAATGCTCAGGTTTGCTCATTAACCACAATGACACAACCTTTTTAGATTACTTAGACCTGGATTTTATGCTACTTCTGTCATCACATCTTAAGCTATGCTGTCCTCTGTTCTGGCTTCAACTTCATTGTATTCTTATTCAGTCTTAATTTAATGCGGAATTGATTCCACTGCTGTTTCCATACATAACCATTCTTTTTTATTCTGTTCTGTATCCTACTTATTCTGAAAGGTAATATGTCTCAGCTATAAAAAAATCTTTTCAGTTCACTAAGGAAAATGGGTAAAATCTGTTTCCGGTATCATCTTTTATTGGCAAATTCATTATGTTAATTTTTGCAAAATAGAGTTGTTGCCTGACAGCAAGCTTCAATGATACAAGTCTTCTACCATGAATCATATTTTCAATTCTTTTTCTGTCACAGACAGTGCAGCATAGTTTATTAGGACTTCAGTGCTATTAATATCACAAGATTTCAATGTTCTTATATTTAATTGTATTAACAGAACCGTAAAATGTTTTAATGTCTGTTCAAAAACATGGCCTCATTTATTAGTACCTATCACAGAATAGCAGACAATGGCTGAGCTGTTTAAGAGAAAAAAAACAAAACAGAAAAGCCAGTGTAGACTAAAAAGAAAACAATTGCAAATGCTGGAAATTGAAGTCTAAATAGAATGCAGGGATTATACGTCCGCTCCACTGAAGTCTGAGAAGAGAAAAGACAGATTAATGCTTCAGGTGCAGATTATCAGAATAATGTAAACTATAAGTTCCTGAAATTCTTTGAGTGTACAAAGTGATCCAAAAAAAAAAGCAACTTAGAGAACAGACATTTTCACTGAGTCATATTTGATGGAATAATGGGCAAACTTCCGAGATGCTGTGGATGCCCATGCCTTTTGGGCGCGGGGGGCGCAGAAAGTTGATAAGAGAATATAAATAGATAATGAACAGTGACTAAGTAAGACTAACAGTCATGGATAAATGTTGGCCTAAGTGTCTTCTGTAATAGCAATCTCGAGTACCCAGAGTTTGAAATTGCCATGCTGTGAGAGCCTCTGGGAGGTGCTAATAAAAGGAGCTGCTAACAGGGCACAAAATGGTTTTCGCTTGGTGGCAGTTTTGAGGGCCTGGTCTTTTCCTCAGGCGGCCGAAGGCTGCACTGGCGGCAGTATTGAATCTCCTCATCAATGTCTGCTCTTGTTGATAAGAGGCTCCTGAGGTATGGGAAATGGTCCATGTTGTCCAGGGCCGCGCGTGGATCTTGATAACTGGGAGGCAGTGCCATGCGGCAAGAACAGGCTGGTGGAGGACCTTTGTCTTACGGATGTTTAGCGTAAGGGCTATGCTTTCGTAAGCCTCAGTAAATTCGTCAACTATGTCCTGGAGTTCAGCCTCTATGTGCGCATACGCAGGTATCGTCTGCATACCGTAGCTTAATGACAGAGGGAGAAGATGCCACAGGCTGGCAACATGAGGTCTAACTCTCCCAGGGTATTCTCTCAGCAGTTCTCGTACATCAAATTCACTGAGGAACAGTATGTGCGAAGACAACGCTTCAGCAAGGACGTGGTCACAGAACTCTGTCATCTGCTATAACCAGACTTCGAGCCTCAAACCAGGGTGAGGATGGCTTTCTCAGTGGCAGTCAAGATCACCATCATGCTCAATTTCTACGCTAATGGATCCTTCCAAGGAGCGAAAGGAGACATTTCCAGTTTGGCATCCATTGCTCCATCCGTGAAGTCACAGATGCTCTGTACACAAGGAGGAGGGACTACTTCTCCTTCCCTATGATCAGTGAGAAGCAGCACAGCAAGACTGATTCTTTAATAAACTATTCCAAATTGTTTTAAAACACACACACATGCACATCGATCAGCAAAACAGCAGTCCTTAGCTATCCTATGGATCTACTTAGTTACAACAGATACAATGACGTTACAAAAAAAAAAATGGTATAAAAAGGTATACTTCACTTCCCTCTGACAAAGCACATATATTGTTTCTTGGTCTGTAGGGGAAGTCCTGCTTTTTCCATGTGCTTAAGAAAAGAGAGACCCAGCAATCTTTGGCATGACTTTTTATATCCCTTAAGGCCATTGTTTATGAGAAAGCCTCAGGATTGGGTATTGTTTCCAGGGTCGTTCCTGGTTAGCTTCTCCTCATACATGTGTCTGTCTGGAGGCCCAGTGCCATTCCTTGATTAGGTTAATGGCTTTCCAATTAACATCTTTTCTAATTTGGTGAGTTTCAAAGCCATGCTTCCTTTGTTCCTTGAGCTCTGCCCAGCCAGTGAACACATGGGCTTGGTGAAGGGATCCATTTTGTCTCTTTCAAAACCGCAGCCTTTCCTTATAATCTACACTTAATATACAGAATCAATTTTATCATTACTAAACACTTTTATTCTTACAATGCGGCTTTGCCAGAAAAGCGGGCTTCCCCATGGTGCAGGGTACCATTGACTGTACCCACGTCGCTTTGCGGGCATCGCATCACAATACTGAGATCTTCCATAACCACAAAGGTGCAGCTCACTGAATGTGTGTGGTCGCAGATCAAGTGCACATAGAATTCTCAACCGTGAATGCCCGCTATCCTGGTAGCAGCCACGATGCCTTCATCCTGCTCCAGACCAGTGTGCCAGGTCTGTTCCGGCCACCACATCAAGTTTGTGGCTCGCTGCTCAGAGACAAAGGCTTTCCGCTATCCACCTGGCTCATGACTCCCCTCCGCAACCCCACCACTCCTGCCCAGCACTCATATAATGAGAGCCATGCCGCCACCAGGAACATCATTGAGCAGACCATTGGAGTGCTGAAGCAATAGTCCTGCTGCCTTGACTGTGCTGGAGGATACTCTAGTACTTGCCTGAGCGGGTGCCCTATTCGTCTGCTGCAAGCTGCACGACCGCGCCACTATGAGGGCACAGACATTGCCACCAGGCATATCTGTAGCACCTGAGGAAGAGAAGTAGAAGGAGGATGAGGGGGAGCAGGAAGAGGAGCAGGAGCAGCAACAACAGTGACAGATGAGGCAGCGAGGCCATCATGATCCTGCACCTCCCTTGCACAACCTTCTCATCAGAGTTTGGTTCCAGTGAATTCAATCCCACTTCCCAGTTCCTCTGGACGTCCCCATGACCACGTCCATTTTCCATTTCATTCCATTCCAAAGTCCCAAAACTAAAATGAGAGACTGTTATGTATATAAAGCTGTAAATACCATGTCTAACCACCAGAGAGCTTATCCCCTGGAGTCCCAAGGGATCGCACAATCCCTTGGGAGCACCTGTATATAAGGAGGCCTCACAGGCTGGAGAGGCACTCTGAGATTTGCAATAAAAGAACTGCAGTCACACTTACTTTGAGCTTGCAGTATCTAGTCTGACTCTTTATTCAAGACATAACAACTGGTAACGAGATACAAATGACGAACCCCACCGCAACAATGCAGAGAACCGTGGGCATCCTGGAGAAATTTACGGAGGGGGATGATTGGGAAACCTTCGTGGAGCGACTCGACCAATACTTCGTGGCCAACAAGCTGGAAGGAGAAACGAACGCTGCCAAACAAAGGGCGATCCTCCACACTTTTAGCAGGGCACCATCGTATGGCCTCATGAAAAATCTGCTCACTCCAGCGAAACCCACAGACAAGTCATATGATGAGTTGTGCACACTGGTCCAGGAGCATCTAAACCCAAAGGAAAGCGCTCGGATGGCGAGGTATCGGTTCTACATGTACAAGAGGTCTGAAGGCCAGGAAGTGGCGAGCTACGTCGTCGAGCTAAGGCGCCTTGCAGGACATTGTGAATTTGAAGGACACTTGGAGCACATGCTCAGGGACCTTTGTACTTGACATTGGCCATGAAATGATACTTTGCAAACTTTTGACTGGAGAGACCCCAACCTTGAGTAAAGCCATAGCGATAGCCCAGACGTTTATCGCCACCAGTGACAATACCAAACAAATTTCTCAGCACACAAGTACTGCTGCAAGTACTGTGAACAAAGTAACGTTGTTTTCAAATCGAAATGTACAGGGCAGGACTTACACGCCTGCAGCTGCACATCCGCAGATGACTCAGAGTCCACCTTGTTGGCGCTGCGGGGGTGATCATCGTTTCCATTCATGCTGCTTCAAAAGGATACGTTTGCAAGGGTTGTGTAACACTGGGACATCTCCAACGTATGTGCAGGCGAGCTGCAAACCCTGCTAATCCTGCAAACCACCATGTTGCAGAGGAGGACAGATCCACGGTGGATCATGATGAATCAGAGCCTCAGACAGAGGAGGCAGAGGTATATGCGGTGCACTCATTTACCACAAAGTGTCCCCCGATAATGCTGAAGGTTGAATTAAATGGACTCTTGGTATCCATGGAGCTGGACACGGGCGCAAGCCAGTCCATAATGAGCAAAGAGACTTTCGATAAGTTGTGGTGCAGCAAGGCCTCAAGGCCAGTCCTGACTCTCCTTCATACTAAACTGAGAACGTATACAAAGGAACTGATTCCCGTAATCGGCAGTGCTACCGTAAAGGTCTCCTACGATGGAGCGGTGTATGAGTTACCACTCTGGGTGGTACCGGACGATAGCCCCATGCTATTCGGCAGGAGCTGGCTGGGAAAGATACACTGGAACTGGGATGACGTCCGAGCACTTTCATCCGTCGATGATACCTCATGTGCCCAGGTCCTAAAAAAGTTCCCCTCGCTGTTCGAACCAGATATCGGGAAGTTCCAAGGAGCAAAAGTGCAGATCCATTTGATTTCGGGGGCGCGAACCATCCATCACAAGGCGAGAGCCGTACTTTACATGAGAGAGGTTGGAGATCGAGCTGGACAGGCTGCAACGAGAGGGCATCATTTCGGCCAATCAAATTCAATGAGTAGGCCAGTCTGATTGTTCCAGTCCTCAAGGGAGACGCACTGTCAGAATCTGTGGTAGTTACTTCGTAATCATGAATCATTTCTCACTGCAGGATCAATACCCGCTACCGAAGGCGGACGACCTATTTGCGATGCTGGCGGGAGGGAAAACGTTCACAAAGCTGGACTTGACCTCAGCCTACATGACGCAGGAGCTGGAGGAATCATCGAAAGGCCTCACCTGCATCAAAACGCACAAAGGTCTCTTCGTTTACAACAAATGCCCGTTTGGAATTCAATCGGCCGCGGCGATATTCCAGAGAAACATGAAAAGTTTGCTGAATTCGGTCCCGCGCACCGTGGTCTTCCAGGACGACATCTTGGTTACAGGTCGGGACACCGTCGAGCACCTGCAGAACCTGGAGGAGGTTCTTAGTCGGCTTAATCATGTGGGGCTCAGGTTAAAACGATCGAAGTGCATTTTCCTGGTGCCTGAAGTGGAGTTCCTGGGGAGAAGAATTGCGGTGGATGGCATCAGGCCTATGGAGGCAATCAAGAATGCACCGAGACCACAGAACGGGACGGAGCTGCGGTCGTTTCTAGGATTCCTGAACTATTTTGGTAACTTCTTACGGGTCTTAGCACATTGTTACAACCCCTGCACTCTTTACTGCTTAAAGGAGATGAATGGGTATGGGGTAAAAGCCAAGAAAATGCCTTTGAGAAAGCTAGGAAGCTGTTATGTTCAAACAAATTGTTTGTGTTGTACGATCCATGTAAACGTTTGGTACTAGCATGTGATGCGTTGTCATACGGGGTCGGGTGTGTATTGCAACAAGCCAATGAAGTTGGGAAATTAAAACGGTTGCTTATGCATCCAGAAGTCTGTCTATGGCTGAGAGGGCCTATAGTATGATCAAAAAAGAAGCGTTAGCGTGTGTTTGCGGGGTAAAGAAAATGCATCAATATCTGTTCGGGCTCAAATTTGAATTGGAAACTGACCATAAGCCACTTATATCCCTCTTTTCTGAAAGCAAGGGGATAAATACGAATGCATCGGCCCGCATCCAGAGATGGGCGCTCATGTTGTCCGCATACAACTACGCCATCCGCCATAGGCCAGGCACAGAAAACTATGCCGATGCTCTCAGTAAGCTGCCATTGCCCACCACAGGGGTGGAGATGGCACAGCCCGCAGATTTAGTTATGGTAATGGAAGCATTCGAGAGTGAGCAATCACCTGTTACCGCCCGACAGATTAGAACCTGGACGAGCCAGGACCCCTTACTATCCTTAGTAAAAAGCTGTGTGCTCCACGGGAGTTGGTCTAGTGTCCCGTTAGAGATGCAGGAAGAAATAAATCCGTACCAGTAGCGCAAAGATGAAATGTCTATACAGGCAGACTGCCTCCTATGGGGTAATCGGGTCGTTGTGCCAAAAAAAAACACCAACACTTTCGTTAGTGATCTCCACAGCACCCACCCAGGCATTGTAATGATGAAAGCGCTAGCCAGGTCCCACATGTGGTGGCCCGGTATCGATGCAGACTAAGAGTCCTGCATGCACAAATGTAATACATGTTCACAGTTAGGCAATGCACCCAGGGAGGCGCATCTAAGTTTATGGTCCTGGCCCTCCAAACCGTGGTCCAGGGTCCATGTCGACTATACAGGCCCATTCTTGGGAAAAATGTTCTTAGTGGCTGTAGATACGTACTCCAAATGGATTGAATGTGTGATAATGTCGGCAAGCACATCCGCTGCCACTATTGAAAGCCTACGGGCCATGATATCCTTGTAAGTGACAATGCGCTGTGCTTTACCAGTGCCGAATTCAAGGAGTTCATTACCCGCAATGTCACATCTGCCCCATTTAAACCAGCATCCAACGGTCAGGCAGAACGAGCAGTTCAAACAATCAAGCAGAGCTTGAAAAGGGTAACTGAAGGCTCACTGCAGACTTGCTTATCCCGAGTCCTGCTTAGTTACCGCACAAGACCCCACTCGCTCACTGGGGTCCCTCCCACTGAACTGCTCATGAAAAGGGCACTTAAGACAAGGCTCTCGTTAGTCTACCCTGATCTACACGAACAGTTAGAGAGCAGGCGGCTTCAACAGAATACGTATCATGATCGCGCAAATGTGTCACGCGAAATTGAGATAAATGATCCTGTATTTGTGTTGAACTATGGACAAGGTCCCAAGTGACTGGCACTGTTTTGGCCAAAGAGGGGAGTAGAATGTTTGTGGTCAAACTCTCAAATGGACTCACCTGCAGGAAACACTTGGACCAAACCAAACTCAGATTTACGGACTATCCAGAACAACCCACAATGCACTCCACCTTTGTCGATCCTCCAACACACACACACACACACACACACACGTGGCAACCGACACCACGGTTGACCACGAAGCAGAACCCATCACCTGCAGGAGCCCAGCAGGACTCACCACCCCCAGCAGTCCAGCAAGGCCAGCTGCGCAGCAGCCCAGCGAGGGCCCAACAAACGACTCACTAAAACCAGCATTTGCACCGAGACGATCAACCAGGGAAAGGAAGGCCCCAGATCGACTCACATTGTAAATAGTTACACTGTTGACTTTGGCGAGGAGGGCGGGTGTTGTTATGTATGCAAACCTGTAAATACCATGTCTAACCACCAGAGGGCTTATCCCCTGGAGCCCCAAGGGATCCCACAATCCCTTGGGAGCACCTGTATATAAGGAGGCCTCACAGGCTGGAAAGGCACTCAGATCTGTAATAAAGGACTGGAGTCAAACCTTACTTTGAGCTTGCAGTATCTAGTCTGACTCTTTATTCAAGACATAATAGAGACAACATTCCAATCAGAATTTACATCTTAACAATGTAAAGTATTTGTTAATAACCCTTGTGCATTTCCTTATATCCCCTCTTTGGTCCAATTAATCTAGTGCTCCTTCTCAGTGTGTCTCCTTTGGCTCCAGCATGGCTGGTAAAAGGCTGCTGTGTACTTGAGCCAGATACTACCAATGCTCTTGCAGGACATCCTCGACCAGCTCTAGGCCTGGAAGGCCCAGCTGCAGACTGCACCACATCAGGCTGGCAGCAGCAGTCTGGGCTGGCCAGGTGACGGCCAGCGACAAGTGCAATGGCTGAGTAGCAGTGGTGGGATCAGGAATGCTGTCATCCTGAGAGAGGGCAGCAGATTCCTGCTCCACTAACCCACTGCCACTACCCCGGAGCAGCACGCCAGCATCCCCACCAATCTGCTGGAGCAGTTTGGTGGGCTGCTGCGACACTGTGAGATCTGCAGTGGACTGTGGAAGACCCAGCAGCAATGGCAGCAGTCAGAGCATGCGTGGCATCCAGCTGAGACGGTGTGAGAGCATTTGACATTCTATGCCAGCATTCACTGACTGCATGACAGCACCAGGACGTTGTGTGTCATCAACTGGAGACTGTATGAGAGCAGTCTGAGCTTCGATGCCACCAACCATTGTCTGCATTACAGCACTAAGACGTTGATTTGCTTCCACCTGTGCTGCAGTGGAAGCTGCCATGTCGCCCATGTCATGCGTCATGAGGTCTGGATCCGCACAGTCTCTCTGGGAATCAACCATCATCCACAGCCTGGCAATGATGGGCTCCATGGTGCGCGCAGAGCTCTCTGCAATGCTGGAGGCGGACTCGTCCACGCTCTGTACCACTGCCAGATGCCTCTCGGGCACCTTTGCCATTGCACCTATGATGTCAGAGTGCATGGCCACTACCCTTTCTGTGAATGCCTCACCAGCGAGGTCCTCATCGGAGTCCTGTGGACCAGAATTCGTGCGCAAACTCACCCTCCAGGACAATGGCTCCCGAGGTTCCCTTTCCCCTTGGCCTTGCAGCAGCCACTCGGCCTCGGTGCATCACCCAGTGCAGACCCCTCTACTAAGTTAACCTCTAACGAACGCATAGTGCCAGTCTCTGAGCTGGTGTCTGCAGGTGAGAGAAGCAATGGCAGTGCTCAGCTCCTCCTCCTCTTCCTTTCCCTCCACATTGTGTTGGGAGGGTTCAGGTGCAGGATCGACAGCTTCTGCCTGGTTCTCTGAAAGCATAAATAGCATAAGACTCTTATTAAGGTGAGGGCAGTGGGGCAGGAATGGAGCAAGAAATGCAGACAGTATCAGAAGCTGAGAAGTGATAAAACCTTCTGACGGGGGGTGGCAGCATGGTATGAGAAAAGAAGAGGAGATAATAATACCGTTGTTGCCCCCAGCAGAGTTGACGTCTCCACGGGTCACGGCCCCACCACCTGTCCGCCAATGAGCCCTAGCACTCACTCCTCAAGGTCCTAGAGGGGTCGCAGATCAAGTTCTTCTCCTCCAGTTCTCTGCTGCTCTTGTCTGTTATGTGCCATTTTGACCTGCAAAAGAACGAAACTCGTGTGAGTAAGAGTCCAGCAATGTATGTGGAAGATATGCCTGCTGTGGTTGAATAGCTGTGAATGTAAGCAAGGCATGAGATGAAGATGTGAGTGTGAAGATCTGCAGATGCTTGGTGGTTGAGTGGTGGGGAAGTGGTGGTTTGTACAGTGTGCACAGACAGAGGTTGAGAGACTGGTATGGAGGACGTGTGGAAGCTTGTACTCATTTTCACCACCCGACAGAAGTTGTAGAATTTTTTGCAGCACTGGGCAAGGCTTCTCTGCACCACTGTGCTGGCCGACACCTCCCGAGCCACCTCTTGCCACATGGCACGGGACACCTGCGGCGAAGACCTCCTTCCCGAGGCAGGGAACAGGGGAGTCCCTCCTGGACTCGAGTGCCCCCACCATTGTCTCCAGAGCCACATTGCTGAATCTCGTGGCCCTCTCCCTTGAAGGGGGATTTCCAGCAGTCATTTCAGTTCCCTCCTGAACTTCAGAGATGAGTGACTGACTTCAGCAATACTGAAAACGAGCATCGGTAGATTCAAATGACCTCCCCTTTAAGAGCCAGATGGAGCTGGAGTTAAGGATTGAAGGCTGATTGATAAATGGAACTCAGCTGGAATTTGGTAAGTGGTTGTGAATAGCGCCCCGGCCTTCCATGAAAGGTGGGCGCTGGAGGGACTGGAGTGCATTATCACCCCCGGCAACCAAATTTTAATTTGATTTTACATGTTTTAAAGTTTAATTTGTTTATTGTCGTATTTTTAGTGTCCCCCTCCCCTTTTATAGGGGGCACTTTTATTGCCCAAAAAAATCACAAAAAAAAACAAAAAAGTAAAAAAAAGAGGGCAGTTGAAAAATGTTTGGAGTGTCCCCCAGATTGGAGGGCACTTTACTTAACTGTTTTTTTTTTGTTATCCAATCAAAAGAGTTGAAACTCTTTTAGAGTCTACCTGCAAAACATAAACATTAAACTGTGCCACCCGACCTGGGTGACACACCAGACATTTACAAGGCCCTTTTTTCCTTTTTTTGTTTTTTTTTTGTGTGTTTTTTTTTTTGGGGGGTTTTTTTTGGGCACTAAAATCACAATTTCTCCGGTGCCCCCTATAAAAGGGAAGGGGACACTAAAAGCACCGGCAATTAAAACAAATTAAACTTTAAAACGTAAAATCAAATTAAAATTTGGTTGCCGGGCGTGATGATGCACTCCAGTCCCTCCGGTGCCCACCTCTCGCGGAAGGCCGCGAGCGTACCGGTGGACACCGCGTGCTCCATCTCCAAGGACACCCTGGACCGGATGTAAGAGCGGAAGAGAGGCAGGCAGTCAGGTTGAACGACCCCCTCGACCGCCCGCTGCCTGGACCGGCTGATGGCACCCTTGGCCGTGCCCAGGAGCAGTCCTACGAGGAGGCCTTCGGACCTACCCGCTCCCCTCCGCACAGGGTGCCCAAAGATCAGGAGGGTGGGACTGAAGTGCAGCCAGAATTTCAGGAGCAGCCCCTTCAAATAATGGAACAGGGGCTGCAACCTCGTGCACTCAATAAAAACATGGAACACGGACTCCTCCAGACCGCAGAAATTGCAGGCGGCCTGGGAGTCCGTGAACTGGCTTAAAAATTTGTTGCACGGCACTGCTCCGTGCACCACCCTCCAGGCCAAGTCCCCGATGAATAGTGGGAGGACCCCCGCGTAGAGTGCCCTCCATCGGGGACCCCCGCCTCCTCCGGACGGCAAGATGGTACGCCATGGCGTGTCCGGACGGCCGGCGAGGATGGCAAAGTTGAGGGTGTGCAGGAGCAGCCCGTACAGGAAACCCCTCCGCGCGGAACTGAAAGGCACGGAGGGGATTTCCCCGAGGCGGCTCAAGTTGTGAGGCGCCGGCCCCCGAGGGAGGTTCCGGGGTTTGGCGCCGATGAGGAATTCCGTCTCAAAAGAGTTGAATAGTGCCCCTGCAGTGCCCAGCTGAGGCCATTCGTGCCTCATTTACCACCCCACCACCCCCCTCTCACTCCTGGGACAAAATACCCAATTTGCCACAATTTTTAAAACCCACCTTGCCGGGCGCTAACATTTTTCAGAGTAAAAAATTACTGCCCCAAACGGGGCACTACCGGATTTTGCCCCAAAATTCTTTGGCTATTGGTTTGACCTAATACTATATTTCCTATTAATATCAATAGTAGAATTTTTGAGGTGAGAAGATCTTTCACTGTAGCTCACACAAACTGTATGGTCAACAAGGATTTATTTTAGTAGATATTCTGGTGCAGAGTATTGTTATGGTGCCTTTGTACTAGTACAAAAAAACTACAGTGTGACACATAACAGAATAAAAAGAATGGCTGCATATGTACATAGTCTGAAACAGCCATTACATTATAAATTGACAATACTGAGCACACATAACTCTCATCCAGAAATGTAAAATATGTCTCTGTACTTCCTCCTTGCATCCTAATCCATCTGAAGGACTCTTGCTAATTAGAAAATTCAAGGTTATACCTGGGTGTTCCAATATAATACCAGCTTTAATTGGCCCTGAGACTGAGGATAATTCAATTACAGATCTTTTCAATTTAATTCTTTCCTTTCTTCCTTAGTCAGGATTATGCTGATGGGTTTCAGGTAATACAACTTAGTGCTTGAGGAAGGGTAGTAATACATGTTTTCTAGCTTTAGCTAATGTGATTAAGTTCCATATAGTTTGTTTTCCTCTTTAATCTGTCAGAGGTCAAATACTTGTGTGACTCGCTGAAAGTAATAATTGGAAGGCTTTGCAAGTAGTAGGTACCAGAGCCATTCCCACTGAGGAGTTGCATGCAGCATAATGGATCATACTAAACATAAATATAGATGAAGACTGTTGTTTTAATGGCTAAAGGTTTATTATGATTCAATTCTTTTGAAATGTTAATTGTGTGTGTATATATAGCTCCACATAATAGCCTTTCATCATGTTATAATTGTTTTGTCAGTGGCACTAAAAGTACAATAGCAAATTGACTGTCGACAATTCTAGATCCCACTCTCTTCTGACTCATGGGCTATATTTTCCATCTTAACTGCCTAAGCATCATCAGGACAGAGCACAGAAAGAGAACATTTGAGCAGGGAGAATTACACACCCCATACAGAACCCGTCAAGATTTTCCTTGCGTTGTGGTTCTGTTATGGTGAAGCTCATTTATCAGAACATCTGTTACACAGAGTGGTGGTGCTTTAGGTTTGGCCACTTCCAAAATCAGGTGGGATGCTGGAAAAATGTGTAGAAGCCAAGTAACCCCAGGTTGATCTTGCATATCTTCCAATGACCAGTTACAGAGCAGTGTTCGCAGTTGTTTGGGATCAGGTTGCCTGCCCATAGTCTCAAGAATTCATATATGACAAAGACTGACTTAAAGGGAGCATGGGGGAGACAAACCGAAACTTAAGAATTGCACAATTTAATCTGATTCTAAATGATTTAATATGTAAGATTTTTATAATTAATTGAATCAATTTTTATTACCTGATGTGTTAAATTTGTAAAACACTGATATGAAAGTATGTTTTTGAGGCTAAATGCTGCTACGTTTTCCATCTCTAAAGTGCTCCATCATGGAATTCCCAATCTCAACTGCATTGCTGTGTGGAGGAGAGGAAGTAGAGTAAAATAAGAACATTAGCCAGAACCACTGTAAAGTACATCTGTAATTGTTTCTTCATTATTGTTAAGACTTCTTTAAAGCTGACTTGCTGTCGAGCTTTGGTGCTCCTGTCTTTGAAGCAGGTTGTATAATGCCTTGTGTTTGCATTTCTTAGTGAGAAACATTTTTATTTTGTGCTTCATTGTCTCTGAGGAAAGATGTGATGTGGTTGCACTTGAACTGCGGGTGGTTTTAGTATTAGAAGGCCAACACTGGCTGCAGATCTGTGGGCTTGGAAAAGAAGTATCAGCTTGGCAATGGATTCGGAACCTTGGGAAACAATTGTCAGCCGTAGTGAAAATTAGAAGTAATTTGCAGCAGGAGTTGAGGATTAAATATAACACGTCCTGAATCAAAGACCATATCTAGAGAGGTCAGTGTCCTCATAAAGTAGACCAGCAAAGAATATTGTGATTTTGAGAGGCGATGGGCTTATGATTTATGTTGTAGGTAAAAGGATGTGACCTAAACAAATTGGGAAAAAAAGAACAACTGCCAGAAAATAAAAACAGGAGCACTACCAACATGACATAGGAAGCACCGAGAGTCATGGGGGAATTGGGTAGACAATACCCAGAGGAAAGGTAGATTGGGCACTTGTTTTGAATTGTTGATGTTGGAATAGACTGTGATAATAACCGAGTCTTGCTACAGATAAAAACATATTGCAATAGTACTTTATTTTCATCATGAGTGTGTTCTGTAAAAAAACGTATTATTGGAGATTCTTAAATGCAGTTTCTTGAGCCTTCTGCCTACATTACAAGCAGCATAGAAAAACTTGCACTGCAAATTCCCCAGTGCCGTACATGCATACCTTCAGTGTATTGCAAACATGTACATCTGCTGTGCCTACGAATTTGCATGTAAATTTTTTGAGAGTCAAGTCTGTGATCTGAATGGACTCCAGTGTCAGCTCAGTGGTATCCAAAGGCTCATGTAAATGACTTCTGAAATAACTTCACATCAATTTAATTCACATCAAACTTAAATCATTCTACTTGGCTGCATAAATGTGGCTTAATTACACGAGTCAGGCTGAAGTCAGATCCTTCAGTCTGTGCGGATTAAAACATCATTTTGCAGCCAAACAGAAACATGTTCCCAATCACTGCACTTGAATTATTGTTATGTAGCTCCAGGCTTGTATTAAAATCACTGAATAATTGCAATCTGATTATTATAATCAAGTACTGGAACAGTAATTACAGGTTACAGTCATTTTAGGCTGCTCTGGAAATCCCATATACCGATCATATGCATATTAAAAGTTTATGGTAGCGATAAAATTAATGAAGAGGACTGTAAGCCTCTTCATACTAGCAAGGTGTCACACATTTCACAGCACTGCTGAGTTATTTTACATATTTTCTGGATTCTTCAGAGCAGATATCTCCTACTTAGAGATCTCCCAAATTTGAATAATAAGCGCAGCTTTATTAAATCTAAAAATGACAACAACTAAAATGGCACAACATTCCAGTAACATTCCAGTAACATTCCAGTAAAATTCCTGGCGTTTTCCCTTCTCTTTGTCACCATTGACTTAAATACTGTCTCAAGCAACAATAATTAAAATATATTGGCCCAAAAATTGCTGGAAAATTAATGGAGACTTAACAGCGGTCACCATTATTAGCTTGCAAAACATCCAACAATTTGTAGTGAAGGATTGACATGCCATGAGTTCCAATTCTCCGCAAATTGCTGGATGATTTGCGCACTCCGCCATTTGCCTCAACAGAACTGAAGCAATTGCAACCCCGCCGTGAGCCCCTTCATTGAAATTAGTTGAATGTCATGGACTTGCACTGTAAATGCAAATTAATCTCGTTGCTGTCATTTAGGGCGAGTTATCCATGTCGTAAGGACCCTGTTAATGATGTGATTTATGGTCCGACCATGAAACTCAACCTTGGAGGCTCAGAAAGGGAACAAATGAAGCTGCAGAGTCTCACTCCGGCAGGTTGTGAATTGTTCGTAGAGGCTTTTAAAAAAAATTTTTTTTATCTGTCTTGGCAGTAGTTTTGTGCCAGTCTTGCCATCCACACACACTACTGTTAGTGTCGGAAGAAATCATTTTCAGGGTGCAAAGCTGTTTTGACACTCAGGAATGCAAATTAGATAGGTTTCTTTCAGAAAATAATTTTGGGATACAGTATATAAGTAAGAATGTTTGTACATTTTCATACCTACCCTGCCATCCACTTATTATTAAATTTTCAAGGACCAGTACAACAATTCCCAAACACACCTGGGCTACAATGTCCTCTTCTTCTGCTTGTTCTCTTTAATGTTTTCTTACTTTTCCTTTGTGTCTGTTTCGTTACCTCTCTTTATTTCTCTTTCTGTATCTAATTTGACTCTAATTCATCCTAGTTCCTTTCCATCGTTCACTCTCCTTAAATTTTTTTCACTATCCTTAAATTTATTTGGTTAAGGAGGTAAACCATTGGTCCCATCATTTGAGATCCCAGATGCGATATTGACATCACTGCGCCATTATCAAATTGCATTTCCAGCAACATGCGGCGCAAATATAGCGTGATCTGAAGGGTGAGGTTACAAGTCAAATTCACAGCGCTCGCTGCGTCGTTCCAGCAATTTCCAGGCTGTTGTTAGAAACACATCATAATCACCTTACTATCACTGCAATTAGATTTTAAAAAAACCTCAGTAAGAAAGATGGATGAAAGCTTGAATTTAGATTGCACTGTTCACTTCCTCAAGATGTCCCAAAAAGCTCACTGCCAACAAATTACTTGTTTGCACTAACGATACTATTATTTTGCAGTAGCCAAATTTGTGCATACCACTGACGAAAGGTCATCGACCTGAAAAATTCTTGCAGGGATTGTCAGGGTAGATGCAGGGAGGATGTTTCCTCTGGCTGGGGAGTCGAGAACAGAGGTCAGAGTCTTAGAATCAGGGGTCAGCCATTTAGGACTGAGATTAGGAGAAATTTATTCACTCAGAGGGTGGTGAATTTTTGGAATTTTCTACCCCAAAGGGCGGTGGAAGCTCAGTTGTTGAGTATATTCAAGGCAGAGATCGATAGATTTTTGGATATTAAGAGAATCCAGGGATATGGGGATAGTGCAGGAAAGTGGAGTTGAGGTAGAAGATCAGCCATGATATTGAATAGCGGAGCAGGCTCGAGGGGTCGTATGGCCTATTCTTGTTCCTATTTCTTATGTTCTTATGAAACATCAACTCTGTTTCTCTCTCCATGGATGCTGCCTGACCTGCTGAGTATTTCCAGTAATTTGTTTTTATTTCAGATTTCCAGCATCCGCAGTATTTTGCTTTTGTCGTAGGCAGTCCCTCGGAGTCGAAGATGACTTTCTTCCGCACTAAACATGAGTTCTCAAGTGACTGGAGTCCAATGTGGGACCTACAGTCTCTGTCATAGGTGGGGCAGACAATGGTTGAAGGAACAGATGGGTGGGGTGCTTAGATTGACGGGCATTCCTTCCGCTGTCTACGCTTGTTTTCTGCTTGCTCCCGGCAAAGAGACTCGAGGTGTTCGCTCCTTCCCGAATGCTTTTCCTCCACTTTGAGCAATCTTGGGCCAGGGATCCCCAGGTGTCGATGGGAATGTTGCACTTTTTCAAGGAGGCTTTGAGGATGCCCTTGAAGCGTTTCCTCTGCCCACCTGGGGCTCGCTTGCCGTGTCGAAGCTCCGAGTAGAACGCTTGTTTTGGGAGTCTCGTATCAGGCATGTGGATGATGTGGCCCATCCAACGGAGCTGATTGACTGTGTTCAGTGCTTCGATGCTAGGGATGTTCGCCTGAGCGAGAACATTGATGTTGGTGCGCCTATCCTGTCCATGTCTCTGAACCATATAAGAGGGCGGGTATCACCACTGCACTGTAGACCATGAGCTTGGTGCTGGGTTTGAGGTCCTGGTCTTCAAACGCTCTCTTCCTCAGGCGACTGAAGGCTCGCTGGCACACTTAAGGCGGTGCTGGACCTCGTCATCCTTGTTTACAGTAGGCTCCTGAGGTATGGAAAATGGTCCACGTTGTCCAACGCCATATCGTGGATTTTGATAATTGAGAGGCAGTGCTGTATGGCGGGGGTAGGTTGGTAGAGGACCTTTGTCTAACGGAAGTTGAGTTTCAGGGCCATGCTCTCGTATGCTTCAGTGAACGTGTAGACAATGACTTGGAGTTCGGCCTCCAATTGTGCTCAGACGCAAGTGTCATCTGCCTACTGTATTTTTGCATAAACAGATTCCACAAACAACAAATTAGATAAATGTTTTGCTAGTGTTGAGGGTCAACGTCAGCCAAATGCCAGGAGAGTTATTTACTCTTCTTTGAATAGTGTCATGCAATCTTTTATGTACACCTCATAGGCAGGCAAGGTTCATTCGGGTCAAAATTGGACCTTATTGTGCCCATTTTACGAGTGTACAGCAGGCGCAATGAGGGCCAATTTTAGGAACCAATGTCCCGTGCCCAAAGTACACCTAAAATTTTGGTCCCCTACATTAATTGTGTACTAAAAAAAGCTTACAATTTTGAGTCCTATAGCTCAGAATGATTTGCCTTTCTGACCACCCTTTTAACATGTTTCCATAGGTTCATATATTCATCTCAGTAACTAGCTTCTCAGTGCAGGATTTGTAGGGCTCATTCTCTCTCCTTATTTCACTTCTGACTAATTTGTGAATCCATTTATGGTCATGCTTATTAAGGCACCTGCAGTCCTTAGTATGTTCTTAGCCTGCATCCTCTACATTTGTCTTTAAAGGTGTTCCACTTATCCTCTGCTGGGATGTTGTAAACAATTCCCCCTCCGCCCCCACCACCAATCAATTTACTTAATTTGTTCCTTTCTTTGAAGTTAACCATTTAAAGTTGTAAAACTGACATTTACTATTTCTGAATCCCAAATCATATTGAACTTGATGAAAAAGCTTCCTTTACTGTCTCACTCCCACTGATCAATCTCACAACATCACTACAGCATGCATTATGGTCGTGGCAAATTCACTCCCCGCTACACTATGATATGAACATTTAGACTGAGAATGAACCTTTCTAATTAAAAATTAGACTTTTGCTGTCCAGTTCAAATATCAGAATCTAGAGAAATCCTGGTCCAGAACTTTGGGGGAGGGCAGAAGGAAATCGCAATGTTGAAGTTTGGAAAGTTGGAAGGGTGTGGGGGGTCATGGGGAGAAAGGGACATTTTACTTAGGTTTTTATAAATATATATATATATCTATAGACGTATTATTTGAGACTCATTTTAGAGATTCTTGGGGAGACCATCTTCCCATTTGTCTGGTCTACACTTGAACTTACGATCCAGAGATCAATGAGGTGCTGCAACACACATCTCTTTCTACCACATAATTTACTCATTTTTCAGAAGATGCATCACCCTGGTAATATTTATTGTTAAAATATTTACTATCTATTATAATTACTGTAAATAAGTTAATTTGACAAATGAAAATGATTTTCACAATTTTTCTTAAATTATGAAAAAGGGTTTTTTTCAGGACACTAATGCCAGAAAAGTACAGTGTTAGTGTAAACATTTTGCGCTGATTATTAGTGAATTTTAAACACTAATTGGTATGACACACTGCTTCTTGTATTTGACCACTGAGTGAATTTAATGAAAATTTACTAAATTAAAACTGAATCACCTTTTAATGAAATATGATTTTACTGGTTACATTCAAATGCAATAAAATCAAACTGACATTCTTAAATGTTCATTTTATAAACTGTAGAAAGAATCAGTGACAGATATTTAGAAGATTGGCTGACACAGTGACACTGCTTTTCGTTCTCTGAAAGCTGTGTTCAAATCCAGCTCAAGTGCATTACCTGAAAGTTTTATCCCATTTTCTGGCTGTAATTCCTACACTGAGCCAATTTGGGACGTCTCAGCCTAATTCGTACTAGAATCATACCTCAACGTAAAACTGACCACAAGCGGACGGCAGTGTGTTTTCTGTCTTAGTTGCGCTGTTTTACTCTGCGTGCATTTCAGTCTGCTCTATTTTAACGTATTTGTTAACCCAATTAAAAGCTTTAACCTTTAAATAGCTTTAAATAACACACAAAGGAAATTAAAGCCATAAATTGGCAATCTCAGTCAAAGAGGCCATGAGGATGGCAGTTTGGGAAGTAGCAAAATTCACAGCGGTGTGGTTGGAAGTGCTCTTCTGAGATTGAGGTCACAGCACATTGTATCTGATTGGACTGTACTTTGCTTGATGGGCACCTGAAATTCAAAAAAAAGTGTGTCATTTCTCAGCACTCACTTAGATGGACACACATAGACCACCAGCAAACAAGGTAATTAAATTAAATTAAAGAGTTGCTGTTCTCTTTCAGAATGAAAATGGCTCGATAATGTTTATGCACAGCACAATTTTATTCTGCCTGATAGAATGTTGGAAGCCTGAGAATCTTAATAGAATTTTGCTTGTAGCATTAATAATACTGATCTATTTGCATGGCATTGGGATGTTGATGGATTGCAAGGCAGTCCAAAGTTTGATGTTTTTCATTCCATTGCTACAAAAGCAGATGCAACATATAAAGGTTAAGAAATAAACCCAAAGAAAACCATTCAATGAGAAATAATTACCTTGATCTTTCTAATGACAGTCTGCATAGTCATCCATTGCCCATATGCTGAATGGGAAATAAACGATTACCCAGGCTGACATGAGCATCAAATGATAAAAAGGACTGAGATGAAGAGGAATAGCTGTAGAATGAGATGCTGCGGTATAGTGGAGAAGCAGCTAAAGGAACTAGCCATGATTTGACATGATGCTGTGATTACAAGTCAGGTCAAAATCTGGTGGAAAACGTTTATGGTCACAAATTATTTAAGTGCTGCAATTGCATTGAGACTTTCCCAACTAAACTTCTATTCTCTCCGAATACCATAAATCTATTTTAAAAAAACAGCAAACAAATGTATTGGAGAGAAAACAGCCACAGTTCCCTTCCCTTATTTCTATTCAGCTACTCCTGCTGGAGAGTGCATACCTCTAGATGTCAGATAATGATAGGATCAGTCTCAACAATGATGGTCCTTACAGCTGATAGTCTCGTAACATCCACTGTCTCAGCTTACATGTGAAAAATGGCCACTTTGCTGAGATAATGTAGGCTGGCCGGCAACAGTAAAACTGTATCCTAACATAAGTCAACACTTTCACTTGTTTTATTTCTATTTCTGTTTTAATATTTTGTAAGTTAAATTGTATATTACAAAAAACAGAAGAAATATTGGTAAAGCTGTATGGTGACTAGATATTGTTGAGAAACATTTAAAGTTCCAATGAATCATTTTCTGTGTATACTAACTGCATGATTATCTGATTTTCACAAAGTTTCTAGGCAGCTGGTCAAAATTGGTCTGCGTTGCTCTCATTTCTCGGGTGTAAAACAGGCACAGCGATGATAATTTTCACAGTGAGATAGCACGCAACCAATCAGCATATGCATTTGGGCCACAACTAAATTCATCGGCCCTGTTTTTTAGGCATTCCAGGCAGCTGCCTAAAATGGGTGTTAAGCCCCTCATTAATATATGCAAAGGGTCTATTGCTTATTCCTCTGGGAAATTGGTTTCCAATGAGCAGAGCCAGGACAGTTCCACTCAGGATTCTTCAGTAACTGCCACCAACAGGTAGGATTTTAAATATATACATATTTTTTTTTAATGTTGCTGTGGAGCCAGGAGGAGCAGGATTGCTCCCCAAGCTCACAGGTGGCAAGTGACACGATATTCATTGTGTTCAAATGGGCGAGTTGCCTGTGGAGGCATGACAGGCACAGACAATTCATTCAATTAATGTTAGAGATCCTTAATTCCGGTCCGACTACAGGCCTCCTGGTTGGGCACGCGTGGCAGCCTGTTTTGCGCCCAAACCTGAGCGCTGATGAATTTCTATATGTATATCTTGTTTCGAATATCTATGGTAAATACTTTCTTGAATTGAATAATGTCAGTTTGGCCTGTAACTGATCTGAGCACCTATGGGAGTTGACACACACTGAGCTAAATCTGCTTGATTGATAATGGAACCCAAGAATGAAACCCCTTTTTGACCTGAACTAGATATCCAAGTCTTTTGCACATATCTTTCTTCAAACTCTCTGAAGCTAGACTTAGTTATCACTAGGTGAGGCAAGATTTGGTTCATATTGTTAAATTGCTTCATTCATATGAGGTATATATAGAGTATAAGGTATGATCTGATTCCCTTAGTTTAAATAGTAAAACTTATCCTTGTACAATGATAACCCCTCTTCAGTAAATCATCTTACTTGGATGGAATAACTCTTCTGCACAATGAATACTTTGCGTCTGGCTTCACAGAAGAGAGGGACGATGCAGACATTGTAGTTAAGGAGGAGGAGTGTGAAATATTAGATGGGATAAACATAGAAAGAGAGGAAGTACAGGTTCGACCTCCCAAATCCAGAAACCTCGGGACTGAAGCCATTCCGGATTTCGGAACATATTTCTGACGTCCCGAACCCGTAAACGCCCAGGCCGAGGTTTGGGTATTTCCAGCTTTCGAAGACAAATCCAACATCCCGAATCCGGAAACCTATTTGGCTCAGCGGTGACCCATAGTTAGTAAGAAAAAAACGCCCAGGAAAAATCCACATTGCAGCCCTTGGGACAGCGGTACGTATGAAGACCTGCAAAAAAGGTAAGTTAAAGTTTTTATTTTTTCATTCCTTTGCATCGATTCGATAGTTAAGTGTCTTGTGAGTGTTTTGTGATTTTTTTATTTTTTGTTTTTTGCATTTTTTTTTAGTGTGTGTGTCTGTGAGTGTGGGATTATTTATTTACTGTTGTGAAAAAAATGTCCGGATTTCGGAATATTTTTATGGATTTCGGACAACCCCTCCACCGATCTGCATGATGTCCGGATTTCAGAACATTCCAGATTTTGGAACACTGGATTGGGAGGTCGGACCTGTATTAAGAGGTATAGCATCTTTGAAAGTAGATAAATCGCCAAGCCTGGATGAAATGTATCCCAGGCTATTTGGAGAGGCAAGAGAGGAAATAGCAGAAGCTCTGACCATCATTTTCCAATCCTCTCTGGCTACAGATGTGGTGCCAGAGGAATAGAGGACTGCTAACGTTGTACCATTGTTAAAAAAGGGAGAAAGGGATAGACTGAGTAATTACAAGCCAGTCAGCCACACTGGCCTGTAAGTAATCACGGTACCTCATTAATCAAGGACAGTCAGCATGGATTTGTTAAGGGAAGGTCTTGTCTGGTTAACTTGATTGAATTTGTTAAGGAGGTAATGTATTTGGCGGAGGGCTAACAAGCCAAGGGAATACACAATAAATGGTAGGATACTGAGAAATGTAGAGTAACAGAGGGTCCTTGGAGTGCATATCCACAAATCCCTGAAGGTAGCAGGCTGATAATGTGGTTTGGAAGGCATACGGGATACTTTACTTTCTTCGCCGAGGCATAGAATATATAAGCAAAGAGATTATGCTAGAACTTTACAAAGCACTAGTTAGGCCACAGCAATGGTATTCAGTTCTGCATACAGTTCTGGTCACCATATTACAGGAAATATTTGATTGCACTAGAGAGAGTACAAAGGAGATTTACAAGGTTGCTGCCAAGACTAGAAAATTTTAGCTATGAGGAAAGATTGGATAGGCTGGGGTTGTTTTCTTTGGAACAGAAAAGGCTGAAGGGAGACCTAATTGAGGTGTATAAAATTATGAGGGCCTAGATAGAGTGGACAGGAAGCACCTATTTCCCTTGTCAGAGGGGTCAATCACCAGGAGGCATAGATTTAAAGTAATTGGCAGAAGAATTAGAGGGGAGTTGAGGAGAATTATTTTCACCCAGAGGGCATTGAGGATCTGGAATCACTGCTTGAAAGGGTGGTAGAGGCAGAAACCCTCATTGCATTTAAAAAGTACTTGGAAATGCACTTGAAGTGCTGTAACCTGAAAGGCTACAGACAAAGAGCTGGGAAGTGGGATTAGGTGGACAGCTTTCTCAACCGGCTCAGAAACAAGAGGTCAAATGGCCTCCTTCTGTGCTATAAAATTCTATGATTCTATGATTCATTCTGTCCTAGAGTCCAGGGCAGAACATCCTCTCCTTGCAGTCCCCTCTCTTTCATAATATTTTGCTACCTGATTACCTGTGCAGTGTCCTGTTATCAAAACCCAGACTACCTCTTCTTAACCATTGCTTCACAGACAGCAGGGTTTTCCATAATAATGGATGAGGGGTATTTTTATGATTTCCCAAACAAGCTAACAAACTCTTTATTGTTCAGAAACAGTAAAATACTGCAGATATAGTACAACGTCTCAAATCCAGCAACCTCGGGACTGAGACTATGCCGGTTTTTGGATTATTCTGGAATTCGGACAAGAAAATCAAGAAAATCAGTTGCCTATCTTAGGCTTATTTGAATGGATAAGAGAAACAAGGAAAAAATAAATAAGCCTAATAAGCTATTTTTTGTGGCCCACTTACCAAATATTTTTTCCTGTGATCCACTTCCTAAGTAAGCTGCACAGAAATGGGTACAGGTTACATATTGCTGGAGGTTGTGCTTGAGGGAAAGCTTGGGATAGAGGGGTCAGCTATGATGTCTGCAGTAGAAGATGAGCCAGCAATAGGATTTTCGAGTGTGGAAATTGCTGGTGTAGTTGTAGGCTGTAGGTCTGGTATACATTTTTACTTGTATTTACTCTGTACAGCCACCGGAGGGCTCATTCCCTGGAGTCCCAAGGGATCCCATAATCCCTTGAGAGCACAGGTATTTAAGGAGGCTTCATAGGTTGGAGAGGCACTCTGGAGACCTGCAACAAAAGACTAAGGTCAAACTTTACTTTGAGCTCACAGTGTTCAGTCTGACTTTTTCTCCATACACAACAACTGGTGACGAGATACTGATAGCGAATCCAAAGAAGCAGACAACAGTTGGCATCCTGGAGAAATTCTCGGAGGGAGATAATTGGGAAACTTTTGTGGAGCGACTCGACCAATACTTCGTGGCCAACGAGCTAGATGGGGAAGAGAGTGCTGCCAAACAAAGGGCAATCCTCCTCACCGTCTGTGGGGCATCACCGTATGGCCTCATGAAGAATCTGTTCACTCCAGCAAAACCCACGGAGAAATCGTACGACGATTTGTGCACACTGGTCCGAGAGCATTTCAACCCGAAGGAAAGCATTCTGATGGTGAGGTACCGGTTCTATACCTACAAAAGTTCTAAAGGCCAGGAATTGGCGAGTTATGTCGCCGAGCTAAGATGCCTTGCAGGATATTGCGAATTTTAAGGACATTTGGAGCACATGCTCAGACTTTTTCGTATTTGGCATGGGCCACGAAACCATACTTCGCAAACTTTTGACTGTAAAGACCCCAACCTTGAGTAAGGCCAAAGCGATAGCCCAGGTGTTCATTTCCACCAGTGACAATACGAAGCAAATCTCTCAGCACACAAGTGCTGCTACAAGTACTGTGAACAAAGTGATGTTTTTTTCGAATCGTAACATACAGGGCAGGTCACATATACCTGCAGCTACAAGCTCGCAGATGTCTCAGAGTCCATCATCAAGGGTGATGAATGCAAGGCCATTAACACCTTGTTGGCGCTGTGGGGGTGATCATCGTTTCCATTCATGCCGATTCAAAGAGTACATTTGCAAGGGCTGTGGAACAATGGGACACCTCCAACGAGTGTGCAGGCAAGCTGCAAAGCCTGTTAAACCTGCAAACCACCATGTTGCAGAGGAGGACAGATCTACAGAGGATCACAACGAACCACAGCCTCAGATCGAGGAGGCAGAGGTACATGGGGTGCACACATTCACCACGAATTGTCCCCCGATAATGCTGAATGTTGAACTAAATGGACTCCCGGTGATAATGGAACTGGACACGTGCGCGAGCCAGTCCATCATGGGCAAAAAGACTTTCAAAAGGTTGAGGTGCAACAAGGCCTCAAGGCCAGTCTTAACTCCAATTCGCACGAAACTAAGAACTTACACAAAAGAACTGATTCCTGCAATCGGCAGTGCTACTTTAAATGTCTCCTACAATGGAGCGGTGCACAAGCTACCACTCTGGGTGGTGCTGGGCGATGGTCCCACACTGCTCGGCAGGAGCTGGCTGGGAAAGATACACTGGAACTGGGACGATGTCCAAGCACTATCGCCCGCTGATGACACTTCGTGTGCCCAGGGCTTAAACAAATTTCCTTCACTGTCTGAACCAGGCATCGGGAAATTCCAAGGAGCAAAAGTGCAAATCCACCTAATTCCGGGGGCGCGACGCATCCACAAGGCGAGAGCAGTACCGTACACGATGAGAGAAAGGGTAGAGATCGAGCTAGATTGGCTGCAAAGAGAGGGCATCATTTCCCTGATCAGTTCAACGAGTGGGTCATTCCT
This sequence comes from Pristiophorus japonicus, assembly GCF_044704955.1. Classification (NCBI taxonomy): domain Eukaryota; kingdom Metazoa; phylum Chordata; class Chondrichthyes; family Pristiophoridae; genus Pristiophorus; species Pristiophorus japonicus. The sequence continues at coordinate 173,729,927 of NC_091977.1, read as the reverse complement.
ATCATCCCAGTGCTCAAGGGAGACGGCACCGTCAGAATCTGTGGAGATTACAAAGTAACTATCAATCGTTTCTCCCTGCAGAACCAATACCCACTACCAAAGGCCGACGACCTCTTTGCAACGCTGGCGGGAGGAAAGACTTTCACGAAGCTGGAGCTGACTTCAACCTACATGACGCAGGAACTGGAGGAATCATCGAAGGCCCTCACCTGCATCAACACGCACAAAGGTCTTTTTGTTTATAACGGATGCCCGTTTAGAATCCGATCGGTGATGGCGATATTCCAGAGAAACATGGAAAGCTTACTGAAGTCGGTCCCAACACCGTGGTCTTCCAGGACGACATCTTGGTCACAGGTCTGAACACAGTCGAGCATCTGCAGAACCTGGAGGAGGTTCTTAGTCGACTCAACCGTGTGGGGCTCAGGTTAAAACGCTCGAAGTGCATTTTCATGGCGCCTGAAGTGGAGTTCCTGGGTAGGAGGATTGCGGCAGACAGCATCAGGCCCACCAACATGAAGATGGAGGCAATCGAGAACGCACCGAGGCCACAGAACGTGACGGAGCTGCGGTCGTTTCTGGGACTCCTGAACTACTTTGGTAACTTCTTACCGGGTCTCAGCACACTGTTAGAACCACTGCATGTCTTACTACGAAAAGGATCGAATGGGTTTGGGGCAAAAGCCAAGAAAATGCCTTTGTAAAAGCGAGAAAATTGTTATGCTCAAACAAATTGTTGTGTTGTATGATCTATGTAAGTGTTTGGTGATGCGTCGTCATATAGCGTCGGGTGTGTATTGCAACAAGCTTATGATTTTGGTTAACTGCAACTGGTTGCTTATGCATCCAGGAGTCTGTCCAAGGTTAAGAGAGTCTACAGCATGATTGAGAAAGATGCATTAGCGTGTGTCTATGGGGTAAAGAAAATGCATCAATACCTGTTTGGGCTAAAATTCGAATTGGAAACTGACAATAAGCCACTTATATCCCTGTTCCCGAGAGTAAAGGGATAAATACCAACACATCAGCCCGCATCCAGAAATGGGCGTTCACGTTGTCTGCATACAACTACGCTGTCCGCCATAGACCAGGCACAGAAAACTCGCCAATGCTCTCAGTAGCCTGCCATTGCCCACCACGAGGGTGGAACTGGTGCAGCCCGCAGATCTAGCCATGGTTATGGAAGCATTTGAGAGTGAGCAATTACCCGTCACTGCCCAGCAGATCAAAACCTGGACAAGCCTGGGCCCCTTATTATCTCTAGTCAAAAGCTGTATCCTTCACAGGAGCTGGTCCAGTGTCCCAGTGGAAATGCAGGAAGAGATAAAGCCGTTCCAGCGGTGCAAAGATGAAATGTCTATACAGGCAGACTGCCTTCTATGGGGCAATCAAGTAGTGGTCCCCAAGAAGGGCAGAGACACCTTCATCAATGACCTCCACAGTACCCACCCAGGCATCGTAATGATGAAAGTGATAGCCAGATCCCACGTGTGGTGGCCCAGTATCGATGCAGACTTAGAGTCCTGCGTCCACAGATGTAATACATGCTTGCAGTTAAGCAATGTACCCAGAGAGGTGCCGCTAAATTTATGGTCTTGGCCCTCCAAACCGTGGTCTAGCATACATGTTGACTATGCAGGCCCGTTCTTGGGTAAGATGTTCCTTGTGGTTGTAGACGCGTACTCCAAGTGGATTGAATGTGAGATAATGTTGGCTAGTATGTCCACTGCCACTACTGAACCTGCGGGCTATGTTTGTCACTCGCGGCTTACCCGATGTTCTGGTGAGCGACAGCGGGCCATGTTTTACCAGTGCTGAGTTCAAAGAATTCATGACCCGTAATGGGATCAAACATGTCACATCTGTCCCGTTTAAACCAGCGTCCAAAGGTCAGGCAGAGAGAGCAGTGCAAACCATCAAGCAAGGCTTGAAGAGGGTAACTGAAGGCTCACTGCAAACTCGCCTATCCCGAGTCCTGCTTAGCTACCTCACGAGACCCCACTCATTCATTGGGATCCCACCTGCTGAATTGCTGATGAAAAGAGCACTTCAGACAAGGCTCCCGTTAGTTCACCCTGATCTACATGAACAGGTAGAGAACAGGCGGCTTCAACAAAGTGCATACCATGATAGCGCAAATGTGTCACACGAGATTGAAATCAATTATCCTGTATTTTTATTAAATTATGGACAAGGTCCCAAATGGCTTCCCGGCACTGTCATGGCCAAAGAGAGGAGCAGGGTGTTTCGGGTCACACTTTCAAATGGACTAATTCACCGGAAACACTTGGACCAAATCAAACTCAGATTCACGGACTACCCTGAGCAATCCACCTTGGACCCTACCTTTTTTGATCCCCCAACATACACACCAGTGGCAACCGGCACCAAGGTTGACCTCGAAGCAGAACCCAGCATCCACAGCAGCCCAGCAGGGCCCAACACACCAGGCAGCCCAGCAAGGCCCAGTGAGGACCCAACAAATGATTCAACAACACCAGCTTTCACACAGAGCTACACAACCAGGGCAAGAAGGGCCCCAGATCGACTCACATTGTAAATAGTTACACTATTGACTTGGGGGTGGGCGGGGGGGTGGGGGGTGGTAGTGTTGTTATATAAGTATACTTGTATTTACTCTGTACAGCCACAAGAGGGCTCATCCCCTGGAGTCCCAAGGGATCCCATAATCCCTTGGGAGCACAGGTATTTAAGGAGGCTCACAGGTTAGAGAGGCACTCTGGAGACCTGCAATAAAAGGCTATGGTCACACTTTACTTTGAGCTCACAGTGTTCAGTCTGACTCTTTCTCCACACACAAGGTCTTTCTGTTTTTTTATATCATAAATAGTGGAAGTTCCGACACCATACTCCTCACTCAGTCTTCGCACTGATGCACCTCTGTCTAATTTATGCAGTAACTCCACTTTCTTGACAATTGACAACGAATTATGTTTCCTCTTTGCACTATTACCATTGGGGTATCTGTTGGCCTTTTTGACATGGTTGCAATGGCAAACAACACAAATTCACAATAAATCATGATAAACACCAGAGCGTCCGAAGAGCATACATATGCTACCGAGGCAGACAAAGTACTAATGGTGACATGGGTCATGTCGGGTCAGGCCGGGCCGAGGGTCATTCGGCAAGGCTCGGCGCGGTTCGGACCGATCACACGCCATTTAAAATATAGCAGCGATAACCGATAACCAGTCTGGTCTGCTGGTTTTTAGACAATAATTCCGGATTTTATTTGATTGAATATCAAATGGGATTTTCTCAAAAATGTCTGATTTTCGGACAATTGTGATTTTCGGACAACTGGATTTGAGATGTTGTACCTATATTAGAAATCTGAAACAAAACCAGAAAAATTATGGGAACACTCAGCAGGTCTAGCATCTGTGTAGGGAACAGATAGAGAAAGAATACTTGCATTTATATAGCACCTTTCAAGACCACTGGATGTCCCAATGTGCTTTACAGCCAATTAAGTATTTTTTGAAGCGTAGTCACTGTTGTGATGTGGGAAACGCAACATTTTCTAAACACAGGCGCATTTCCCCATTGCATCAAGGTCCGCTTGCAGTCGTTTATTCTCAAACACCAATTTGCGCACAGCAATCTCCCACAAACAGCAGTGTGATAATGACAAGCTAATCTGTTTTAGTGATGTTGATTGAGGGATAAATATTGGTCAGGACACCAGGGTTAACTCTCCTGCTCTTTTTCGAAAAAGTGCCATGGGATCTTTTCCATCCACCTGAGAGCAGACAGGGCCTCAGTTTAATGTCTCATCTGAAAGACGGCACCTCTAACAGTGCAGCACTCCCTCAGCACTGCACTGGAGTGTCAGCCTAGATTTTCATGCTCAAGTCTCATGGGTGGGACTTGAACCCACAACCTTCTGACTCAGAGGAGAGGGTGCTACCAACTGAGCCACTGCTGACACTCATAACAGCATGAACTGCACAAGCTGACGTCTTGTTCGATAGGTCTACTATCCTCTGAGAAAAGAAGAACTGCCTTGCATCTAAACTAGTACAGCCCTTGGATAATTTATGTGCATGATGCAGGTCCTCTCTAACCTATCTAATTTAAATAATCTGCAAATATGAATACAATTTAATCACTTCATTATTTTAAACTCCTCTATCAGTTCACCTCGGAGTCTATACATCTCTAAAGTAAATAGGCCAAACTTTTTGGTGTATCTGGATAATTAAAGTTGTAGCCCTCCTTTGAACTCTTTCCAAAGATTTTATATCACCCACAATGTGCGAGAACAAAAACTGGACACAGTATTCTAACTGAGAGATAACTAAAGTCTTGTATTAGGACAAAATGGTGTGTTTTGTTTTATAGTGAATCAGCCTGGCAATGCAACCGAATAACTTGTTTACTTTGGCTATCACTTCACGGCATTGGTTGTAAGCCTTAAGAGAATTGTGAACTATAACACCAATTTCTTTTTCAAGATTTCAGCTCTGAAAACTGTAGGGTGCAAGTATACTTTGTGTTACTCATGCTCACAAACATAACACTACATTTATCTACTTTACATACCATTTGTTCATCATCATCATAGGCAGTCCCTTGGAGTCGAGGATGACTTGCTTCCGCACTAAAAATGAGTTCTCAGATGACTGAGGAGTCCAATGCGGGACCTACAGTCTCTCTCACAGGTGGGGCAGACAGTGCTTGTAGGAAAGGGTGGGTGGGGAGCTTGAGTTAACGCACGCTCCTTCCGTTGTCTACACTTGGTTTCTACTTGTTCTCGCTGATGGGACTCGAGGTACTCAGCGCACTCCCAGATGTTCTTCCTCCATTTTGGGTTGTCATGGGCCAGGCATTCCCAGGAGTCAGTGGGGATGTTGCACTTTATCAAGGAGGCTTTGAGGGTGTCCTTGAAGCGTTCCCTCTGCCCACCTGGGGCTCGCTTGCCGTGTCGACACTCCATGTAGAGCACTTGCTTTGGGAGTTTCGTGTCGGGTATGCGGACAATGTGGCCTGCACAATGGAGCTGATTGAGCGTGGTAAATGCTTCGATGCTGGGGATGTTGGCCTGAGAGAGAACACTGACATTGGTGCATCTATCCTGCCAATGTATTTGCAGGATCTTGCGGAGGCAGTGCTGGTGGTACTTCTCCAGCGTTTTGAGGTGTCTGCTGTACATAGTCCATGTCTCTGTGCCATATAGGAGAGCAGGTATCACTACTGCCCTGTAGACCATAAGCTTGGTGCCAGATTTGAGGTCCTGGTCTTCAAACACTCTCTTCCTCAGGTGATCGAAGGCTGCCCTGGCACACTGGAGGTGGTGTTGGACCTCATTGTCAATTTCTGCCCTTGCTGGTAGTAGGCTCCCGAGGTATGGAAAATGGTCCACGTTGACTATGACCTCATCGTGGATTTTGGTAATCGGGGGACAGTGCTGTGTGCCGGGGTCAGGTTGGTAGAGCACCTTTGTCTTACGGATGTTTAGCGTAAGGCCCATGCTCTTGTACGCCTCAGTGAAGGTGTTGACGATGGCTTGGAGTTCGGCTTCCAAGTGTGCACAGACAGAAACACCGTCCGCATTACTGCAGTTCAATGACAGAGGACAGGATGACCTTGGTTCTGACCTGGAGGAGGCAGAGGTTGAACAGATTCCCATCTGTACAATAATTTAGCTCCACTCCAGTGGGGAGCTTGCTATGGGTGAGATGAAGCATTGCAGCAAGGAAGATCGAAAAGAGTGTTGGTGCGATGATGCAGCCTTGCTTGACCCTGGTCCAGATGTGGATTGGGTTTGTGGTGGATGCATTCGTCAGGATCACAGCTTGCATGTCATCGTGGAGCAGACGAAGGATGGTGACAAACTTTTGAGGGCAGCCGAAATGGAGGAGAATGTTCCATAATCCCTCACGGTTGGCAGTGTCAAAGGCCTTTGTGAGGTCAAAGAAGACCATGTATAAGGATTGGTGCTGTTCCCTGCATTTCTCTTGTAGTTGTCGCGCGGTGAAGATCATATCCATTGTACCCATTAGTGGACAGAATCCGCATTGTGACTGGGAGGAGCTCCTCAGCCAAAGGGAGAAGACGATTGAGGAGGAGTCTTGTGATGACTTTCTCTGTGGCCGACAGCAGAGAGATTCCTCTAGTTACCGTAGTCGGACCTGTCCCCTTTTTTGAAGATGGTCACATTTACGACATACCTGAGATTTTCTGGCATGCTCTCCTCCTTCCAGATAAGAGAAATTAGTTCATGTATTTGTGCCAATAGTGCTTCTTCGGCATGCTTTAGTACTCCAGCGGGAATTCTATCTGCTCCTGTTGCCTTGTTACTCTTCAGCTGACGGATGGCTTTTCTACCTCGTGCCAGGTTGGGTTGTGCTGAAATAGTGGCGGCTAGCATGCTGCGGGATGGAGTCAAGAACACACGCGTCGAAGACAGAGTCTTGGTTAAGGAAATGTTCAAAATGCTCCTTCCTCAGCACAGGCCCAGTCCCCCATTGCATAAAGGTCCACTTGCAGTAGTTTATTCTCAATAACAATCCTAACACTTGCAGAAATCTTTGTATCATCCGCAAATGTGCGGTCCATGCCCTGACACCCAGAGCCGACGTCGGAAGGCCTGAACCATTTTTAGGTTCAGACCTCATTTTAATGCTGCTGCCAAAAAGGAGCACTGCAGCAGTTTGTCAATTGTAGGAGGGTAGAAAATCAGCTGACCCCCAGGCTGAGGGAATTGTCTTTTTCCTGCAGATGGTTTTTGAACGGCATCCAGTAGTCCCTTTAAGTACTGCTTGTTAGGCCCCTCAATGCCTGATACAAATCAGCACAGCATGCTTGGCACATGCTCCATTAATTTGTATCTGTAAATTGCGATCAGGACCCTACAATTTGCATATTTAAGCAGCCTCCAACCTGTTTCAGACGGGCGAGCTGCTTACCCAGGTACAGGCCCATCTGAAAATTGCATCAGGCAGGCTTTGGGCATCAATGGGGCAGCTGAAATGGTTACCCTTCTCACCTCTTCCATTTTTCAGGTCATTATTATCATCATCATCATCATCATCATTATAGGCAGTTCCTCGGAATCGAGGAAGACTTGTTTCCACTCTTAACATGAGTTCTTAGGTAGCTGTACAGTCCGATACAAGAATCACAGTCCCTGTCACAGGTGGGGCAGATAGTCGTTGAGGTAAGAGAGAGGTGGCCAGCATTTGAAATTCACCCCCAGTACGTCTTGTGTCTTTAGTTTTGTACATAACCTGGTTGGTGGTGCTGGACCTTACAAAGTGTGTTTGATGAACTTTGCCAAAAAGGAATACTGTACACGTTTTTCCTCCTGTAAAATATGTGCTCTTTGGGAAGTTGTATTTAACTTTATCATCAGAAAAGATGGCATGTGCATGAATTTATCTGTTCTCTGATTAGCCCTAGAGAGGTTGTAATGTTTTATTCCACCTCTTTGCTACATTCAGCTGCAGGCTAAATGTTTAGAAGGTAGACAAAAACAGCTGATACACTAATTCTTTTTCCTATCCTTTATAATACAGCGATGGTGTGACAGCAGCAGAAGACTTCAAATATCTGATAATTATCTCTATACTGGAAGAAAGTGTCACAGTAAATACTTTATTTTAATTGGTTTAACTTCAGGGACCATTACTGGCCTAATTAGAAACATGAAAAGGCTACATATTAGAAAATATCCTGAAGGAACGAGAGCATTAACAACTCTGTCAAGATATTTTCCAAGTAAGAATATAGTGCCAGCAACATCTTTATAGGGTGACACGCCTGAAATCGCACTCTTAATGAAAAAGTACTGACCTTGAATTTCCTGGGATATGATCCTGTCGGCTGAGCGGAACAACCCCGCAGGAAATTCTAGTGTGCAAGCTTCACCACCGGTACATCTCCAACACCCACCCACAGTTTGGGACGGTGGGTGGGGAAGGTTCCACCCCTTACAAGGGAAGTTAAAACTCTTTTAGAGTAAAGATCAGGTGTTTTCAGACCAGAGTGGCCATACGCTAAGCCTACTGCACCTGGTATTCCCAGGCGGTCTCCCATCCAAGTACTAACCAGGCCTGACTCTGCTTAGTTTCCAAGATCAGACGTTTTCAGATTAAGTGAAACTCTTTTTGGAGTTCATCTGCAAAACAAAAAAACATTAAACGGTGCCACCCGACCTGGGTGACACTCCAGACATTTACAAGGCCCTTTTTTTTCCCCTTTTTTTTTGCACTAAAATCAAGGGAAGTTGAAACACCTGGAAACCACTAACACCTGGTGCCACTAAGCGTCTTCCATTTTCTAAGGAGGTCACCAGTCTCCTGCCAGAGTTATGACAGGAGACCAGTGGAACTCACCCATGAAAATCCCCCATCGCCCCCCCCCCCCACCCCCCAGCTATATTTACCTAAATCTGAATAGTATTAGATAAACATTGTTTACATACATGAAAAATCTAAATACTTAAGTCAATTTTGAAAATTGTCCTGCTTAGCTTACTATAAACTCACTTTACTTTACCATCTGCATATGTTTGAATAATCTGAAGATGTCATACACGACATGTAATGATGTGAATATTTTGGAGAAGTTTATTCTGTTTCCACAAAAATTAGTTATTACACTTTCCAGGTGAATCTGCAGTTGGGTCGTTTAATTACAATCTTTCTCCTATATCGTTTATGAGAACTGGAAGGTCCCGAAACTCTGAGGTTTATACGAGGGTGTAACTGAACAGTGGAAGGCAAGTGGATCCCCCAAGAAAATGGGTCAGTCCCATTTACACCTACCCCTTACAAGGCAATTGACTGGCAGTGGTTTGGGCTGGGTGCTGGGATGCCCTGAGCCTAGAACTCCTGCTATTGAGCCTCAGTTGGGACCCAGTGTTTCAGTGGTGGCTGGTACAAAAGAAGCTAAATGTATTGCAATCCACAAGGGCATGTCTGCCCAGGCCTGGACTCCCAAAAGGGACATTTTCAGTGTTGTGTCCTTTGTTCCTGTTTCACATATTTCTAGCTTCACTCTCTTTAGTGATTATTTGGTGTTGTGGAGAACTTGTGGTGTGTTCTTAGAAGAAGTTTCTCCTCATCTCAGTCCTAAATGGCCAACCCCTTATTCTGAGACTGTGACCCCTGGTTCTAAACCCTCCAGCCAGGGGAAACATCCTCACTGCATCTACCCTGTCAAGCACTGTAAGAATTTTGTACATTTTAATGAGATCACCTCTCATTCTTCTAAACTCCAGAGAATATAGGCAGAGTCTGCTCAATCTCTCCTCATAGGACAATCCACCATCCCAGGAATCAGTCTGGTGAAAACTTTGTTGCATTCCCTCAATGGAAAGTATATCTTTCCTTAGGTAAGGAGACCAAAATTGTACACATACTCCGGGTGTGGTCTCACCAAGGCTCTATATAATTGCAGTAAGAAGTCTTTAATCTTATACTCAAATCCTCTTGTAATAAAGACCACATACCATTTGCTTTCTTAATTGCTTGCTGTACCTGCATGTTAACTTTCAGTGATTCTTGTACAAGGACACCCAGGTCCCTCTGAACGACATTTCCCAATCCCTCACCATTTTTTTTTTTAAATTCTGCTTTTCTATTTTTCCTACCAAGGTAGATAACTTCACATTTCTCCACATTATATTCCATTTGCCACATTCTTGCCCACTCACTTAGCCTGCCTATATCCCCTTCAAGTTTCTTTGCATCCTCCTCACAGCTTACACTCCCACCTAGCTTTGTATCATCAGCAAACTTGGATATATTACATTTGGTCCCCTCATCCAAATCATTGATATAAATTGTGAATAACTGGGGCCCAAGCACCGATCCTTGCAGCAACCCACTAGTTGCCAACCTGAAAATGACCCGTTTATTCCTAATCTTTGTTTTAAATCCATTAACCAATCCTCAATCCATGCTAGTATATTACTCCCAATCCCATGAGACCTAATTTTGTTCAATAACCTCTTGTGTGGCACCTTATCGAATGCCTTCTGAAAATCCAAATATACCACATCCACTGGTTTCCCTTATCTATTCTGCTAGCTACCACCTCAAAAAACTCTAACAGATTTGTCAAACATGATTTCCCTTTCATAAATCCATGTTGATTCTGCCCAATCCTATTATTCTTTTCTAAGTGCCCTGTTACCACATCCTTAATAATAGATTCTAGCATTTTCCCTGCTACTGACGTAAGGCTAATTGATCTGTAGTTCCCCGTTTTCTGTCTCCATCCTTTTTTAAATAGTGGGGTTACATTAGCTACCTTCCAATCTGCAAGAACCATTCTAGAATCTATGGAATTTTGGAAGATGACAACCAATGCATCCACTATCTCTATCGTCACCTCCTTCAAAACCCAAGGATGTAGGCCATCAGGTCTAGGGGATTTATTAGCTTTTAGTCCCATTAATTTCTCCAGTACTACTTTTTACTAATACTAATTTCTTTCAGTTCCTAATTCTCACTAGACCCCTGATACTCCACTATTTCCAGGAGTTTTTCGTGTCTTCTTCCATGAAGACAGACACAAAGTATTTGTTTAATTTCTCTGCCATTTCCTTATTCCCTATTACAATTTCTACTGTCTCAGCCTGTAAGGGACCCACATGTACTTATGCTAATCTTTTTCTTTTTACATAGCAAAAGAAGTTTTTACAGTCTGTTTTTATGTCTCTCACTAGTTTATTCTCGCATTCTTTTTTTCCTTTTTTTAATCAATTTCTTGATCCTCCTTTGCTGAATTCTATAATCTTCCCAATCCTCAGGTTTACTGCTCTTTTTGGCAACATTATAAGCTTCTTCCTTTGACCTAATGCTATCTTTAACTTGTCTTGTTAGCCATGGTTGGATTACTTTTTGTAATGTATGCACCTGTGATTATGCTCACACGTTTGCAGAGCTGTTGTCCTCGTAGGACTGCTCCTGGGCACGGCCAAGGGGGCCATCAGCCGGTCCAGGCAGCAGGTGGTCGAGGGGGTCATTCAGCCTGACTGCCTGCCTCTCTTCCGTGCTTACATCCGAGCCAGGGTGTCCCTGGAGATGGAGCACATGGTGTCCACCAGTACGCTCGTGGCCTTCCACTAGAGGTGGGCGCCAGAGGGACTGGAGTGCATCATCACCCCCGGGAACAGAATTTTAATTTGATTTGGCAAAGTTCCCAGTTCATTTGTAAATTTATGGGTTCTAGTGCCTTTGCCAAAAGGGGGCACTCGGTGTAAAGTTATTTTAAAATAGTTGTAGAGCTGTTGAGTTGTGAGTGGCTTAGCCAGTCACGTGATGTTCACAAGACTCAATAAAAGTTAGGTTCAGGGGATCCATGAGGCAGGTGATTGTGAGCCTGGTGGATGAACTGGTAATGTGTCATGTGATTGTTAAACCTTTGCTAATGAACCAACTAGTTCTTAATAGCAATGTATTGCTATGAATTCTTAAGCAAGGAACTCATGAAGCAAATACATTACACTTTTCTTGTGGAGTTTTTGTGCCTTAAAGGTAGGTATGTTTGTTGTGAATAATGTATTCTTTAAATGCTAGCCATTGCTTGTCTACCATCATACTAGTAAGTGTAGTTTCCCAATCTATCTTCGGCAACTCTCTCCACATACCTCCGTAGTACTCTTTGTTTAGATTTAAGACCCTAGTTTTGGATTTAACTAAATCACTTTTAAACTTAATGTAAAATTCTATCATATAACATTCACTCTTCCCTAAAGGCCCCTTTACTATAAGGTTATTAATTAACCCTTTCTCATTGTACACTAGATCTAAAATAGCCTGTTCCCTAGTTGGTTCCTCAACATACTGATCTAGAAAACCATCTTGTATACATTCCATTAATTCATCCTCCACACCATTAATGCTGGGACCCCACCTCTTTACAATATACATTAATGATTTAGATGAAGGAATTGAGTGTAATATCTCCAAGTTTGCAGACGACACTAAGCTGGGCGGCGGTATGAGCTGTGAGGAGGACGCTAAAAGGCTGCAGGGTGACTTGGACAGGTTAGGTGAGTGGGCAAATGCATGGCAGATGCAGAATAATGTGGATAAATGTAAGGTTATCCACTTTGGGGGCAAAAACACGAAGGCAGAATATAATCTGAATGGTGGCAGATCAGGAAAGGGGGAGGTGTAACGAGACCTGGGTGTCATGGTACATCAGTCATTGAAAGTTGACATGCAGATACAGCAGGCGGTGAAGAAGGCAAATGGTATGTTGGCCTTCATAGCTAGGGGATTTGAGTATAGGAGCAGGGAGGTCTTACTGCAGTTGAACAGGGCCTTGGTGAGGCCTCACCTGGAATATTGTGTTCAGTTTTGGTCTCCTAATCTGAGGAAGAACGTTCTTGCTATTGAAAGAGTGCAGCGAAGGTGCACCAGACTGATTCCCGGGATGGCAGGACTGACATATGAGGAGAGACTGAATCAACTGGGCCTTTATACACTGGATGAGAGGGGATCTCATCGAAACTTTTAAGATTCTGACGGGACTGGACTTGTTAGATGTGGGAAGAATGTTCCCGATGATGGGGAAGTCCAGAACCAGGGTACACAGTCTTAGGATAAGGGGTAGACCATTTAGGAATGAGATGAGGAGAAACTTCTTCATTCAGAGAGTTGTTAACCTGTGGAATTCTCTACCGCAGAGAGTTGTTGATGTCAGTTCATTGGATATATTCAAGAGGGAGTTAGATATGGCCCTTACAGCTAAAGGGATCAAGGGGTATGGAGAGAAAATAGGAAAGGGGTACTGAGGGAATGATCAGCCATGATCTTATTGAATGGTGGTGCAGGCTCGAAGGGCCGAATGGCCTACTCCTGCACCTATTTTCTATGTTTCTATGTTTCTATATTACTGTAAGTTTGGTTTGCCCAGTCTCTATGTAGATTAAAGTCCCCATGATTATTGTATTACCCTTGTTACATGCACCTTTTAATTTCCTGATTTATACTGTGCCCTACATTACCACTGCTGCTTGGGGGCCTATAAACAACTCCCACCAATATTTTCTGCCCCTTGCTGTTTCTTAGCTCCACCCAAACTGATTCTACTTCTTGATTTTCTGAACTAATATCCTTTCTCTCTACTGTCTTTATCCCATCCTTTATTATTAGGGCTATCACTCCTCCTTTTCCATTTTGCCTATCTCTTCTAAAGTTAAGTATCCTGGAATATTTAGTTCCCAACCTTGGTCGCTTTGCAAACACGTTTCCATAATGGCTATTCGATCAAAACTATTAATTTCTATCTCTACTATTAATTCATCTATTTTGTTGTGGATGCTTCGTGCATTCAGATATAGTGCTTTTAGTTTTGACTTTTTTCTACTTTTCCCTGATGTGACCTTAGTCAGTAATGCCCTATTACCTTAGTTACTCTCTCTGGGCTCAAAATTGCCCAGGAGTGGCTTCATTTTTTTTTGAGCAACTTGATTTTTCTGGAGTATCTTAAAAATCCCCATTTTGCACATTCAACTGGCGCCAGTGTAAGTGAGTTAGTTAGGATTTTTTTTAGTTTAGTTTCGTTTTTTTCAAAAGAGGGCATTACCAGCCACCTACACCCATTTTGGCCATTTAGGCCACCTTGGCCAGCTAATAGTTACTCCAAACTAACTTAGGCCAGCGCATGTGGCCACTTGTGGCTGCACAAAAAACCTTTGCGGAGAGTTAAGAAATCAGCGGTGGTAGGTACATCAGAGGCCAGCAGAACTTAATGGCTTGACTAAAGAATGTGAATAACATCAAACAGCTATACAGGACATATGACAAACTTTGCAAAGTTAATTTACTATACAACAGAAGCATTCATGGAAGCTTAAACTACAAAAATAAAAGAAGTAAAGAGACAAAACATATTTACTTAATTTTTTCAAAATATCCAAATAAAAAATAGAAGTACCTCCTGCTTGTAGGAAAGTATTTTCATCAACAGGGTTAAGGAAAGTCTCGAGTAAGCTCATTAAAATTACTGGCTACACAGTTATCACACCCATCCCCCACCCCTCCCCACCGGGATCAAAACTCCCACCCAGATCAAAACTCCCACCATCACCCCCAGATCAAAACTACCCCCCCCCCCACCCCCGCCTGATCAAAACTCCCCCCCCCCCGGATCAATACTCCCCCCCCCCCCCCGCCGGATCAAAACTGCACCCCCCCCTGGATCAAAGCTCCCCCCACTCCCCCCGATCAAAACTCCCCCACCCCCCCATCAAATCTCTCCCCCCTGCCCCAGAACAAAACTCCCCCCCCATCAAAACTCTTCCCCCAGGATCAAAACTCTTCCCCCCCACCCCGGATCAAAACTCTCCACTGCCCCCTTCCCCCCCCCCCGCGATCAAAACTCCTCCCCCCCCGCCGCGTTCCCAACCCTCCAGATCAGAACTCTGCCCCCCACCCCATCAAAACTCTTCCTCCCTCCCCCACCCCCTGATCAAAACTCTTCCCCCCCCCTCCCCCACTCCAAGATCAAAACTCTTCCCCTCCCCCTCCCCTCCCCCCCACTCCCGGATCAAAACTCTCCCCGCACCAACCTGGTGCCTTAGCCTGTGAAGGCAGCGGACCGGCCTGTGCGGGAGGCCACTTGGCCTGGGCTAGGGGCGGGACGCATCGGGTCCCACGCTGCAGCACGCACACAGAGGCTGTGGGGAGGAGCTACTGCGCATGTGCGCACACTCCAACGCGCATGTGCAAAGCTGCCAGCACTGTTTCTGGCGTTGGGCCCTAGCTCTACCCTCCACACCGCACCAAGCCCCGGGAGAGGCAACACAGCGGCCAGAATCTGGGGAGATCTTTTCGGCGCCGTTTTCAGCCCACGAAGTCAGCGCATCTCTGATGAGTGCGCCGAAAAAAACGGATGTGCCAAATTTGAGCACTCTGTCCCGACCTGAGCCACTCTGCTTATTTTTACCCCAAACTCTGCTCTGCTCTAGAGCCTTGACATTTCTCTTGCTGCTTTCAAGTTTACTTTTTCCTGAATCCTCCCACCCTCCCTTCATTAATTTAAAGCCCTGTCTACTGCCCTAGTTTTTCGATTCGCCAGGACACTGGTTCCAACCCGCTTCAAGTGGAGCCCTTCCCAATGGAACTGCTCCCTCTTTCCTCAGTACTGGAACCAGTGCCCCATAAAGCAAAACCCCTGCCTCCCACACCACTTTCTGAGCCACGCAGTTAACCTTCTAATCTGCTTATCCCTATACCAATTGGTGAATGGCTCAGGTAACAATCCAGAGATTATTACCTTTGAGGTCCTACTTTTTAATATACCAGAAGCTGGTACAGCTGCAGCGTCCAAATCCGGAACCCTCAGGATCGAGGCCGATCCGGATTTTGCGTTTTGCCAGATTTTGGAACGTCTTTCTGACGTCACGAATCCGGAAACACCTGAGCCCAGGTTCGGGTATTTCTGATTTCGGAATGTTAGAAAGTTGGTAGGGCAGGGTAGGCGTGGCTCGCTGAAGACTAGTTCGGGTTGCCGGGCGATAAGGTCATCGGGCAGGGCCCCACTGCCGTGTAGGTGTTCGGGTGGGACTCCGCTGCCTAAAAGGAGCTGGTCAGGTGGAGCCCCGCCACTGAAGAGGAGCTGGTCGGGCGGCCCCGTCATGGAGGAGGTGTTCGGGCGGGCCAGCGAGGAGGCCCTGAGGTCGGGCAGTGGCAAGGGGTGGTCCAGCGAGGCCTAAGGTCGGGCAGTGAGGCCCAAGGTCGGGCGGCAGCGGCAGCTCGAGGTCGGCAGGGTCCGGATTCCGGAACATTTTACGGATTCCAGACGACTCTGCCACCAATCGGTCCGGAGTCCGGATTCCAGAACATTCTGGATTCTGGAACTTCAGATTTTGGACGCTGCACCAGTATATGCTGATCACGTCACTTGAGATTTCTTGGTGGTCATCTTGAAGGTGGACATGAAAAATAAATAGCAACACAAAACCCCGAAGACTAGAGGAATTTATCATTTTCTAGCCTAAATCTATATTTGCCTCCATGGTTTCCATTAAATATTGTAATCCCTATAGATGTGAAAGCATTGTTTTAACTGTGAGGCCAAACAAAGATTAGGGGCTGAAATATAGCCACCATTCTGCGCCCTTTTTTTGGCCTACAATGCTTTTTTTGGAGCAGACTAAAATCTGCAAGTTTCGCCAAAGTTTCTGCACCATCCTAAAGTAGGTACATCCGATTTTTTTAGTTCCCGATTTTTTTACATTACTGGGGGCGGAACCTGCCGGGTGCGTCATTTCTGGCCATTTAAGAGAGTTTGGTCAAGTACGATTTTTTTTCTAAAATGGCGCTGCACCATTCTGAAAAACGTTACCTACACTTAAGAAAGTCGGTGCAGAGAAGAGAAAATTGGCAGAGAGAAAACGCCATTGTTTCAACAGAGCTGAAGACACGGCGGTTGGGATGTGGGAGGGGTGCGGGGTCCTTTCAGCCCTGGATAGGTGTGGACCGGTGGTGTGGGGGGTGGGGAGTCCTTTTGGCCCTGGATTGCAGCGGGCCAGTGACGGGGGGCGGGGGGCGGGGGGGGGGGGCGCCTTTCGGCCTAGGACTGCAGCGGCACCGGCTCTGTAGAGGTGAAAAAAGTCTCACTTAGTGATCTATTTTACAAAGGAGAAATGCTGTGCCTCAGCCCTTCAGAGCATCCCTAGTTACCCTGGCAACCTCAGTTTTTTGGCACAGACCTTAAGCTCCACCCACAGAGCTTAAGGACATCTGCACCGCTCCAAAATGAAAAGTTATGCTGGCGAAACTTTGGAACTTTTTTTTTGGCGCAGTTGGGCCACTAAAAAATCGGACATACCTCTACAACTGTGCCAAAAAAAGTCCATGTGGAATTTTGAGCCCATTATATCATAGATAATGAAGGAAAAGTGATCAAGCTTAACCAAATGCTGAAAAAGCTCATTTCAGGTTCCCTTCGGCAAATTAAAAATAAAATTTCAATTCCTGATGAAAATGTTCAAATCCTCTCTGAATTGTACTACAACATAGCCTGACCACTTGCACCACACCAATACTAAACATGCAATAGAACACTGATCACTTGGGAAAATGTAAATGTTATCCATTGGCAATCTCATTGGCATCTGGAAGCTGGTATCAGTATTCTATATATGCAGTTTTGCACAGTTTTTCTTTTACCCCACTTAGCAATGTGTTAGTGTCTCACTGTTCATGTTGCTGGTTAAAAGTGTTACCAGTACTGAAGCAATTGGTTATAATGACTACGGCACTGCTAAACCTGTGAAACGGATGCAACGTAACAAGATCAATTAAATCTCACAAGATCTCACCAGGCATGCAACATGGAGTGGGGGTTCAGAGTAGAGAGTTTAGTTGGATGTAGATTGCAGAGTACCTGCCAGATAGGAACTTGGAATATTGGTTGGGGTTGAAAGCCAGAAGCCTGGAGCATTTCTTGGGTAGCAATTTACATCATCCATTGAAGAAAAGCTAGGAACCTGAACTATCTGTCAGTAGCAAGCATGAAGCCAATGTAATTTAGGGTCCTTTGGGTATCTGACAGAGAAAGCCTGGAATATCATCCAAGAGGCAGGAAAATGTGCTTGTAGAAAGACAATACAGTGCAAAATAAAATGTTTTCTGGGAGACATAAAGGTAGATCAGCTGCTTCATTAATTCTTATGAAGACCAATGCAAGCTGGCAATTGTGAGCAGATGTTCAGACATATGGTCAGAGGGCAATGTGCCATAGTGTGCTATATTGCCTTTACTATAAGGCTAACATCCCCAGCATTGAAGCACTGACCACACTCGATCAGCTCTGCTGGGCAGACCACATAGTTCGCATGCCAGACACGAGACTCCCAAAGCAAGTGCTCTACGCGGAGCTCCTTCACGGCAAACGAGCCAAAGGTGGGCAGAGAAAACGTTACAAGGACACCCTCAAAGCCTCCCTGATAAAGTGTGACATCCCCACTGACACCTGGGAGTCCCTGGCCAAAGACCGCCCTAAGTGGAGGAAGTGCATCCGGGAGGGCGCTGAGCACCTCGAGTATCAACGCCGAGAGCATGCAGAAATCAAGCGCAGGCAGTGGAACAAGCGTGCGGCAAACCAGTCCCACCCACCCCTTCCCTCAACGACTATCTGTCCCACCTGTGACAGAGTCTGTGGCTCTCATATCAGACTGTTCAGCCACCAAAGAACTCACTTCAGGAGTGAAAGCAAGTCTTCCTCGATCCCGAGGGACTGCCTATGATGATGATGAACTATAATACCTCATCGCAGTAAGATGGCACAGTCTCTCTGAAATACAGCATTCGTTAGGAAGAAATAAGCATAGCGATCAGAATTGGTGTAGTTATTAGCTGTATCTTTATCGTGGTTTATTAAGGAAAATATCAAACAAAAATTTACATGCCATACTTTCTGAAATAGTTGAGGTACTTAATCAAAACATCTTTAATTTTAGTGATTTTTATAAACTGATGATTAAAAAGTACTTCATTTTAAATATATTTACAATTTGCTTCAGAGCAGTTGGATTCTGCATAATAATCTTACTTGTACTTGTAGAATCAACAGCAGTGCTATAAGTAATGGGATTTAAATGCAATAAACTGGATTTCTTTTGTATCTTCGATTTGATCTTCAAATCTTCAATTTCCTTTATCTGTGTTCTCCAGCAGTTTTCTTATCCCCAAAACAAGTTTAAACTTGAATTGATGAATGTAAATGAGCCAACACGCATAGATGAAGCTGTTCGTGAATACATTCAGATAAATAATTCAAAATTAAGGAGAAATTATGGTTAACCCTTCTACTCTTAGCGGTTTCTGAAATTTTCATTTATTATCTTCCAACCCTTATTTATGTACATACTGCATGTGCAGCAAGGAAGATTAGAGTTGACAATAAGGGGAACTTAAGTGTCTGTGACAAAGATTTCATACTAAATGATTGACTGTCATGTATAAGAATGTTGCATAGCTTCACAACTTGATTTGCATAAACATCAGCATATGATATTGGCCAGGGGTTTTAGATGGGGTTTGCATAGTTAGAAGTTTTGTGCAGGGATAAAATGGAAACAGGAGGTAAGGGAATGCAATGTAAGATAAGATTCCAGCAATCAGTTAGAATATAATACATGAGCCAGGGGTCATTAGAGGACAATGGGTTGTGGTGGAAAGTATCACAATGGTGGGCTGGCTATGATTAGTGGCTCTGTTTGTTTTCAGTGATAAATGCCCAGTTAGCTTTGGTCTTATCCATATATTGTAAGATTGTGAGTGACACATCACAGTTTCCATTGCTAACTTTCTGGATGAGAATTTTCATCATTATTTTCCTCAGTTTTTTTCATTGCTCTTGCAAATTAATATTTCAATTTCCAGTCACCAACATAATATGGGCATACCAACTCACATTTAGGAGTAAAAGTGAGCTTAAAGGAATGTCCCTCAATAGGAATTCAAATCTGTTTTCATCCTCAAAGTATTCCCAATAATCAAAAAAAGTCTTCCTATTTTATAAATCCTTTGAATGCATGCAGCCAAAAACTGAGATGTCATGACCTCTGTGCCACAATCATCAGTCACGGCCCTTGCTATCAATTCATACAGTACCTTTAATGGAAGTGACTATAGTTTATATCTGGCAGAAGAAAAAACATCGGAAACTGCATGATTGTATTTACTTGAATAAACAATATAAATGCAATATAAATGTAATGCTGGTTGGTGGGTGAAATTTGCACTAATGTGCACTAATTTGGAGCAAGCATTTCCTCTGTGAGCTACATGTAGTGAAATTATGAAAACATTTATAAAGAGTATGTTTGCGATTTCTCTATACATAGCACATAGTTAAATCTTCTCTCTAAGGTGCATTAGCACTAATGCACTTTTACCCACATCTGGAAGATTTCTTCTGAGCTGAATCACGTGTCTCACAGGAGGGTTGTTACAATACTTTAGGTATATGGTATAAGATAAAATGTAGTAGCATACATAGAAAATTGTTTAGCGAGCAGGAAACAAATAGTTAGGATCAATGGGTATTGCTCGGACTTTCGAAGGGTTGTAAGTGATGTAACCCAGGACCGAATACTGGGTCCATTTTTGGACTCTGTGTATATAGATGATTTGGACTTGGGGCACAGGAGCACAATTTCAAAATTGTTCTGATGATATAAAATGAAGAGGCTTGGCAAACAGCAAGGTTTAGTCCACTGAGCCTTTCCATCAACTGCACTGGACTGGATTTTTGACTTCGCTCATTTCGGGGCGGTAATGGTGGTGGGGCTGTAAAGTTTGCGCCCGGAACAGTTTGCGCCTCAGTCAGCAATATTTGGCAGTTGGGGCGGAGCGCTAAGGGGAGGCATTGCACACCTCTCTTGGGGCACTAGGCCAGCTGAGCATGTGAAAATCCTGAGCTAAACAGCTGGCATTGGAGCACTGTAAGAGAGGCCCGGGGAGAAAAAAAATCTGAAAAAAACCCACCAAAAACATTCACAATAAATAACCCAGGCCACTACAACATAAATCGCAAAAAAAATAAAATAAAAAAACAATCACACTTACCTGAGGTCAACATTACTTATCTCACTGCAGCTGCTACAGGTCAGACCACCCGCTTTCACAGACGGTCCCAGCACGGCGCTCTACGGAGCGCTACAGATCGAGTGGGAGCCAAAAATCGAGCCAGTGTCGCAACCAGGGGCATTGCACATCAGCTCGCCTCTTCCAGTCGGTAATGCTCCGCCCCCACCCAAAAACCCCGGCGGGACGCTGGAAGCTGGCTGCCTGCCCAGAAGGGCTTACCACCACCATTGCCACCCCTCTGGGGCGAAAACAGAAGCAGCAACAAGCTGAAAATCCAGCCTTGTAGCTTCTCTTGATGATGTTCTATTTAATTTTCTGTAAAGGATGAAATAAATTTACAATGAATGAACAAATATCTTTTGTTCTGTATTTTAGGCAGCAAAGCAGTTTTAGCATTATGTATAGCTGACACGAATAAGAAATACCCTGCCCACAGAAATTTTGGAGAATATTTGAGAGCTGACTGAGTACCCTGTAATTGTCAGTCCAAATGTGTGAATAATTGTCGTTATTCTTCAGTCTTTCTCACCTGTGCTATTTTAGGTTTGAATTTTTCAGTATTTTCAGATCTTAACTATGTTCATTACTTCTCTTTGTGCTGCATTGGCAGCTGGTTACTGGATCAATTTGGATTAAATATTAAGCTACTCGAGCAAACTTGTCCAACAGCTGAAATTTTGTAATCGGTGGGCACCTACTTATGTGGCAGCCTTCATATATCGACTTTATTTATTCTTGCTGATTTTTATTTCTCACTTTAGTAGTTTTTCTTCAAGACCGATAGCTTCTTCTCGATATTTTTCAATCATCTATGAGTATATGACTCCATGTTGATGTCGTGCGTGATAGTCCCCCATGCTGAGTTCACTCTCTGGGTATTGATGGATTGTTCCTCATGCAACAGAAAGCCCTTTGCCTTGCCTTTGTGCCGTCTGCTGTGATCTATAGATCTTATTCTGCAAATCTGTTACATCTTCTGCACAGTCCCTCCTTTTTTCACAGAGATTGCACAGTCCACAGTTGAAATGGCCCACAGTAGTATACTACTGTAGCTATAATGGTTAAGTCAATAGTTAAGCAGATCTGGCAGGTGCTTTGCAATTAGGCACTTATTGGTATGATACTCTTAGGGCATCTACATTTCCAGAGTAAAGTTGCGCAATCCTGCAGGTGCATTAAAAAAGGGCAAAATGGCATGATGGGCCAAATGGCTTCCATCTGTGCGATACTATGATCTTAACTCCAATTTTATGCATGGTCTGTGCACTAAGAATAATTTCAGTCCCAGGAGGGATAGGGGTGTGTTCTAGCGAAGAATTATTTACATATACATACATATACATATATATATATATATATATGTATATGTATGTATATAGATATAGTTATGAATATAGATATAAAACAACGGCTACAGATGCTTACTCAGGGAAATTTATGTTTGAACCACTGAGTCATCTCTAGTTCTGCCTCAAGCATTTCTATCTTACATGAATGTATTTATTTTTACATGATTTGTTGACATTTGCCACAGACAGTAGATATTGAGTGAGAAAGACCAAGGTGATGTGTGAGCTGTGCTGCAAGCATTACCCAGATGATGCAAACTATCCCAGCAGGTACACTGCGAAACTGACATTCTTCTGCACAGCAAAGGAAACTGGATACTATTAAAATTTATTATTCATTAATATCAGCACAAAAGGTAATATCCTCTGGGTTAGCAGATATCCACATTTAATAAAGCCCGTTCGGCGAGCTCACTGCTTCCACTTCAGCCTAATGATGGGGCCAAGTTTCGGCCTGAGTTGCTTCTGTTTTTTTGGAGCAACTGGTTTAGAATGGAGTATATTAGAAATTTGAATTCTTGCCATTTAGTTTGCTCCAGTTCTAGTCAGTTAGAACAGTTTCACTTTGGAACAGAATTTTTTTTTCAAAAGTGGGCGTGTCCGGCCACTTACGCCTGTTTTCAAAGTTTAGGCAGTGAAAACTTACTCCAAACTAACTTAGAATGGAGTAAGTGAAGATTTTTGTACGTTTGGAAAAACCTTGTCTACACTTTAGAAAATCAGGCGTAGGTTACAAATTAGGCGTAGGGATGGGGGGGTGGGGGCAGTTTAAAGGGAAGTTTACAAACATTAAACACTTCAGTTTTACAAATAAAGAGCCATCATCAATAATAAATGATAAATACATCAATAAATCAAGCAATAAATCAATCAAAAAAAATTAATAAAAAATAAAAAAAAATGTAAAAATCAATAAATAAAACATTTTCTACTTACCGACTGCAGCATCGGGAGTCCTCCAACAGCGTGCTGGGACCCCCCCCCCCAGTGTGTCTTTGTCAGTGTCTCTATCTCTCCGTCTGTCTGTCTATGTGTGTGTCTGTCACTCTCTGTCTGTCAATGTCTGTGTTTCATCAGGGTGGGGGTAGAGGGGGGTGGGGTGGGGGTAGAGGGGGGTGAGGTGGGGGTAGAGGGGGGGAGGTGGGGGAGGAGGGGGGTTGTGGGGTGGGGAGGAGGGGGTGTGGTGGGGAGGAGGGGGGTGGGGAGGAGGGAGTGTGGGGGGGAGGAGGAGGGGTGGGAGGTGGGGGGGGATGGGTGGGGGGAGGGAGGAGGAGAAGGAGGGGCGAGAAGAAGGGGGGGAGGAGGTGAGGAGGGGAGGAGAGGGGGAGAGGGGGGGAAGAGGAGGAGAGGGGGAGAGGGGGAGAGGGGAGAGAAGGGGGGGAAGAGGGGCAGAAGGGAGAGAATAGGGAGGGAAGGAGAGAGGAAGGAGGGAAGGAGAGAGGAGGGAGGGAGGGAGGGAGGGAAGGAGAGAGGAGGGAGGGAGGGAAGGAAAGAGGAGGGAGGGAAGGAGAGAGGGTGGGGGGAAGGGAGAGAAGGAGGCTGAACGGCCGGGCCCAAGACCTCAGGCTGGATTTACAGGTAGGTGGCGTCGGGTCTCGGGGGGGGGGGGGAGGTCGCGGAGGTCCAGGGGGGGGCGGGGGAGAGTTGCGGAGGTCCGGGGGGAGGGAGAGTCGCGGGGGGGCGGGGGGGGAAGAGTCGCGGAGGTCCGGGGGGGGGGAGAAAGTTGCGGAGGTCCGGGGTGGGGGGGGGAGTCGCAGTGGTCCGGGGGGGCGGGGACAGAGTTGCGGAGGTCTGGGGAGGGGGGGCGAGAGAGTCATGGAGATCCGGGGGGTGGGGGAGCGGGGGTCGGGTCGGGTGGAAGGAGCCTTATTCACACAGCCCCAGTGAGGCCATTCGGCCAGGGCTAGGGGCTGCGTGCTTCGTGCCCCTCCCACAGTTTTGGGCGCCTGGAGCTACTGCACATGCGCGCCCACTGTAGCGCGCACGTGCAGAGGTCCCAGCACTGTTTTCAGCGCAGGGACCTGGCTCCGCCCCCGACAGCTCGTGCTGCACCGCGCCCGACTCCAGAGGACCTGCAGGGAGCCGGAGAATAGGTCAGTTATTTTTAGGCGCACTTTCTGGTGCGAAAAACGGGCGTCCAGGTCCATGCTGCGCCGTTTTAGGCGCGGCCCGAAACTTGGGCCCTAAATACCTAGCCTTCCGGAAGCAAGGAATACTTTAACATTAGAGGAAAGCTAGATTTTCATCTCGGTCAATAGTTTTCAGACTATGAACTGAGGTTAATCTTGGAACAGTTTGTCGCATTCAGCTGTATCTATCTTTTTCAATGGTGGAGACTGCTATTTACATGGGAAAAGATTGTGCAAGGCTTCTTGGGCAGTTTTTTACTGATTGGTGGATGGTTGATTGCCTTGTAGATGTGTGGCTGTAATGATGATGTTAAGGTTATTTTCCTTGTTTCCTTTCACTGTGCTTTGTGCCACGCAAAGGGGACACATATGGTGCTCCGTGTCTATGTCATTACCTCGTTACAGCCCATGTCTGTCTGCGACTGGGAGCCGAAAGTTGCAAATCTGCAGCTGTAGACAGTGATACAACTGGAATTGGCTGAGGTCAACAGAGCCGTAATTACTTTAAAATGTCAGAGTACAATAAAATACAACAGTTCATCTGGCAGAAAGCAAATTAGCTTTGACCATGGTGTAATTACCCTTTTCTGCACTGCCATTAGAACAGATCAAATCTCTACATTCACTGTTTGAGGAAAGGCCATCAGAGTACACTCTACCTGACAAGGATGCACATTTGCCATTTTGTGGTGTAATTAATTGTCCTTAGAATAGAAATTTTTAATATTTGACTCCATAATGGAAAAGTGTAATCACTTGACATGTTCATCTAAAGACAGCTTAAATCCTTGCTGAAATGAAAAATTTCCATTTTTCCTCATTGATGTGCCTTCAAAGAAAAGGTCCCAAACAATTTGCATTTTGAGGGAGAAATGCTGCTTTTCATAACGCAATATACTGATCATATTTATATGAGAGATTTATTCCATAAGGGATGATGATCTTAAAAAGCGTGATTGTTTGGATATCAGTTTTCTTGAAATTTACATTTATTATCCTTTCACTGAAAAGCAGGATTTTTACAATATTATTTTTACAATGTTATTTTACAATATATATTTCTCAAATCTAGTATTTTTTCTTGGACTGTAGTATTTACATTGTTAGCCTACATTGGGGTCAAATTTCAGGTGTGGAGCAAGTCGGCTGAGTGGTGGTTGGAGCTGATCGAAACCTTCCCTCGATGTCAGTTGTGAGAAGCCTGCACATTAGTTGTACTGATTGGCAGTTTGCTGCTTTTGAGGGTGGAATTTCTGCTGGGCCCCAGAGCTTGCAACACTTACACCAAGATGTGCATTGTCTGAAAAAAGCATTGACACAATCTTTTGAACTTTCTGTGAAAGATGTTTCTCACAAGAGCTCCCAGGTTTGGTGATGCAGCTGTGAAGGTGCTAGTGGAGCAGATGAGGTCCTGCAGAAAGCCCTCTTCCACATAAATAACATAAGCGTGCCCAGGAAGACACTGCAGTAAGACTGGAAGGAGGCTAAGAAAATTAACATCAGAAACACCATACACAGGACATGGGTGCCATGCTGGAAGAAGTTCAATGACCTTCATTCAGACAGCAAAGGGGAGACTAATGTCTTGGTATCCCTTTTCCTCAAGATGAAACCTTGCTGCAACACATTTCCCCACCACTCCCAACATTTCCGTCTCCACATGCTTCTCCTCCAATCACAACAGGACACTGCACCAACTCTCCTTCTCAATCCAATCACACACTCCCCTGCTGCCGCCCTTAGAACAGGCATGCACAGATTTCTGCTTTTACCTGTTAACAACTCAAAAGCACTTAGTTCTTCTGGTAACTACTTTCACATTTGCACATCACCACCTCCACACCTTGCCCTCCCAGTATACACAAGATATGAAGCTGCCTCACACATCACCACACTCCTTTACCAGAACCACACACTAACCCATTTCTACTCTTTTTTAAATCGGTCCTGGGATGTGGGTGTCGCTGGCAAGGCCAGCATTTATTGCTCATCACTAATTGTCCTTGAGAAGATGGTGGTGAGCCGCCTTCTTGAACCGCTGCAGTCCTTCTGGTGAAGGTACTCTCACAGTGCTGTTAGGGAGGGAGTTCCAGGATTTTGACCTAGCAACGATGAAGGAACGGCGATATACTTCCAAGTCAGGATGGTGTGTGACTTGGGGACCATGGAGATGATGGTGTTCCCATGCGCCTGCTGCTCTTGTCCTTCTAGGCGGTAGAGGTCACAGGTTTGGGAAGTGCTGCTGAAGAAGCCTTGGTGAGTTGCTGCAGTGCATCTTGTAGATGGTATATACTGCAACCACAGTACATCAATGATGGAGGGAGTGAATGTTTAAGGTGGTGGATGGGTGTGCCAATCAAGTGGGCTGCTTTATCCTGGATGGTGTCGAGCTTCTTGCCACTTATCAGCCAAAGCCTGAATGTCATTCAGGTCTTGTTGCATGCAGGCATGGACTGCTCCATTACCTGAGGAGTCGTGAATGGCACTGTTGTAATTTCTCCCCATTCAAATAATATTCCCTTTTACTATTTTTTTCCAAGATGGATGACCTCACATTTTCCGACATTGTATTCCATCTGCCAAACCTTAGCCCATTCGCTTAACCTATCTAAATCTCTTTGCAGCCTCTCTGTGTCCTCTACACAACCCACTTGCATTGCACTGTCACTTATGTGCTACTGCATAACCTTCCCATTACTTGCTAACCCTTGTCCCACTCTCCTGTTACAGGTCCATCCCATGACTCTGGCCCTATCACACAAAACATGGAAGGGGGAACCACCTTCACAAAGCTGCACCATCACTCACTCCATCCTTCCCATGTACCAGCACAGAAATTAGCACTTCAGGTGAGTTACAGAGTGAATGGGAGGGATCTGCACAAGGTGAATCACTCCACATTAGTAAGCAGGAAATGGCTGGCCAGATGTAAGCTTGGGTACTCGCTCTGTTGAAAAAAACAGATGAAAATTTCAGTGGCCCAGCATTTAAAAGAAAGATCTTCCGTGTGCCCCAGTAATTGCTCGAGGCATTGGACAACCTGCTTAAAGTGCATGAAAGTTGCATTGGGGTGCTATTGATGCCAATTTGCATACCTTAATAAAGCTCCAGTCTGTTTTAAGTGGTCCTTCTTGCCACCTATGTCTAGGCCCAGTGGAAAAGTTACCAGGCGTGTCGGCAGTGGGAACAGAGCGGTAAGGTTTGCCTTCTGATTTTCATAGTGCTACCATGTGGTCTAGCCCTAACACTCAGGATGATGCTGAGGCAACCAAATGCTTTTCTAAAATATATATCAACATTTACTTATTTTGTGTGTTAACATTATTACAGCAGTCACTTTTCCCCACATTTCTAAAATGATTACTGGTGGTGAAGCACATTAATGCACTGAGATACGGCATGAATTTCTATCGGAGGAAGTTTGGTGGAAACCCCAGAGACACGGCTGTCGACACTCTTTTTGTGTATGTTTCGCCAAGCTTCTACTGACATTGTGATGGGAGCTCGGGAGAACTGTGCAGAACTTCTACCCCACAATTTAAAATGTATTTTACTTGTTAATGAGCGATTAATGGAAAACATGCAAATTTGCTCAGTATTGAATTCACTCGCACATCATGTTAATTTCCCACAATTAAAGCTGGCATTAAAGTACGAGGCAGAGCTCGCAGAGTTCAAAGGGGATAAACGGAGCAATAGAAATGATAATATTTAAAGAGGGGTTTGTCAGTGAGCACGGCTTTGTGGATGTAGTATCAAGTTTGTCTTTGATGTACACTTTGCAGGAGGAACGAACAGGAGCCTGTGAGAGTCTAAGGCTGTTAAAGTGTGCCATCAGGGCTCAGTATTGCACAATGCAGTGTTACAGACGTGCCAGCTACTCAGAACTCAATATGGGAGCAGCATGAACTGAAGTTGGGCTGCACCACGAATGCAATCAATGACCTTTGTCAGTTCCTGGAACTCAGTTAGGTACAGCATCCAGACAGCAATAACAGCGGAAGTGGATCGTCAAATCAAATTGCTATGCAACTGGATCCATCCAGAAATCATTAGGAAACATAAGTAGGGTCAGGTAGCATGCAGCTTACCACTGCATCAAGAAGTAACAGATGGCCTCTTTTGATATGTATCTGCATTCATGAAGTTGATGCAGCACCAACTAGAAAGACAGATTCTGTTTTTGGAGATGTGTATAATTTTAAGAGTACAAGATGCCATAGATTGTATTCATATCACTAAAAAGGCTATTGCTGCAATAATAAATGGATGGTATGTGACTTTTTTATTTGTACGTGGGATGTGGGTGTCACTGGCAAGGCCAGCATTTATTGCCCATCCCTAATTGCCATTGAGAAGGTGGTGGTGAGCCGCCTTCTTGAAGCGCTGCAATCTGTGTGGTGAAGGTACTCTCACAGTGCTGTTAGGGAGGGAGTTCCAGGATTTTGACCCAGCGACGATGAAGAAACAGCGATATATTTCTAAATCAGGATGGTATGTGACTTGAAGGGGAACTTGGAGGTTGTGGTGTTCCCATGCGCCTGCTGCCCTTGTCCTTCGAGGTGGTAATGGTCGCAGGTTTGGGAGGCACTGTTGAAGAAGCCTTGGAAAGTTGCTGAAGATGCAGATGGGACACAATGGTGCGCCGGTGGTGGAGGGAGTGAATGTTTAAGGTGGTGGATGGGGTGCCAATCAAGCAGGCTTCTTTATCCTGGATAGTGCCAAGCTTCTTGAGTATTGTTGGAGCAGCACTCATCCAGGCAACTGGAGAGTATTCCATCACACTCCTGACTTATGCCTTGTAGATGGTGGAAAGGCTCTGGGGAGTCAGTAGGTGAGACACTCACCACAGAATACTCAGTTTCTGACCGGCTCTTGTAGCCACAGTATTTATGTGGCTGGTCCAGTTAGATTTCCGGTCAATGATAACCCCCAGGATGTTGATGGTAGGGGATTTGGCGATGGTAATGCCATTAAATATCAAGAGGTGATGGTTAGACTTTCGCTTGTTGGAGATGGTCATTGCCTGGTAAGTACTTTTGTCCATGTTCAGACCAAGGCTATAATGAGGTCCAAACTCAACATCGGTGAGCAGGTTATTGGTGATTGCTTGATAGCACTGTCGAGGACACCTTCCATCACTTTGCTGATGATTGAGAGTAGACTGATGAGACGCTAATTGGCCATATTGGATTTGTCCTGCTTTTTGTGGACAGGACATACTTGGGCAATTTTTCACATTGTCAGGTAGGTGCAAGTGTTACTTGCTACTTATCAGCCCAAGCCTGAACGTTGTCCAGATCTTGCTGCATGCGGGCATGGACTGTATCTTTGTCTGAGGAGTTGCGAGTGGAACTGAACACTGTGCAATCATCAGAGAACATCACCACTTCTGACCTGATGCTGGAGGGAAGGTCTTTGATGAAGCAGCTGAAGATAGTTGCACCAAGGACACTGTCCTGAGGAACTCCTGCAGCAATGTCCTGGGGCTGAGATGATTGAGCTCCAAGAACCACAACCTTTTTGCTAGATATGACTCCAGCCAGTGGAGAGTTTTCCCCTGATTCCCACTGACTTCAGTTTTACGAGGGATCTTTGTTGCAACACTCAGTCAAATGCTACCTTGACGTCAAGAGCAGTCAGTCTCACCTCAACTTGTGGAATTCAGCTCTTTTGTCCATGTTCAGACCAAGGCTATAATGAGGTCCAAACTCAGCATCGGTGAGCAGGTTATTGGTGATTGCTTGATAGCACTGTCGAGGACACCTTCCATCACTTTGCTGATGATTGAGAGTAGACTGATGAGGCGCTAATTGGCCATATTGGATTTGTCCTGCTTTTTGTGGACAGGACATACTTGGGTAATTTTTCACATTGTCAGGTAGATGCTAGTGTTGTAGCTGTACTGGAACAGCTTGGCTTGAGGCGCTGCTAGTTCTGTAGCACAAGTCCTAAGCACTACAGCTGGGATGTTTTGGGAGCCCATAGCCTTTGCTGCATCCAATGCACTCAGCATTTCCTGATATCACTTGGAGTGAATCGAATTGGCTGAAGACTGGCTTCTGCGATGGTGTGGACCTCAGGAGGAGGCCGATATGGATCATCCACTCAGCACTTCTGGCTGAAGCTGGTTGCGAATGCTTCAGCCTTGTCTTTTGCACTCATGAGCTCGGCTCCGCCATCATTGAGGATGAGGATATTCATGGAGCCTCCCCCTCCCATTAGTTGTTTAATTGTCCACCATCATTCACGACTGGATGTGGCAGGACTGCAGAGTTTTAATCAGATCCGTTGGTTGTGGGATCGCTTAGCTCTGTCTATAACATGCTGCTTTCCCTGTTTAGCATGTATGTAGTCCTGTGTTGTAGCTTCACCAGTTTGGCACCTCATTTTTAGGTACACCTGGTGCTGCTCTTGCCATGCTCTTCTGCACTCCTCATTGAACCAAGTTTGGTCCCTTGGCTTGATGGTGATGGTAGAGTTGGGGAGATGTCGAGGCAAGACATTACAGATTATGGTGGAATACAATTCTGCTGCTGATGATGGCCCACAGCACCTCATGGATGCTCAGTTTTGAGCTGCTAGATCTCTTCTGAATCTGTCCCATTTTGTACGGTGGTAGTGTCACACAACATGATGGAGAATGTCCTCAGTGTGAAGACAGGACTCTGTCTCCACAAGGACTGTGCGTTGGTCACTCCTACCAATACTGGGAAGGACTCCCCACCCAGAGTATGTTCTGTGCCCTTGTTACACTCAGTGCTTCTTCCAAGTGGTGTTCAACATGGAGGAGTACTGATTCAGCTGAGGGAGGGCGGTCGCTGGTAATCAGCAGGTGGTTTCCTTGCCCATGTATGACTTGATGCCATGATTACTGAATGGCAAAGCAGTCTCAAAGAGCTGTATGGCCTTCTCCTGCTCCTAATTCTTATATTCTTATGCTACCTTACCCATTGACTGCTGGCAACAATTATACAAGTTAATAGTCATTTTGCAGGTATACTCTGGATGCACACATTTTGATGGAATTTAGCATTTCCAACTGTTAAGCATGTGAAATAAAATGCAAGATTAACTCCTGGAGACTGGGATGAACTGATCCAAATGCAACTGATGGCACTTCGAGAAATGGCTTACAACATTGCGTGTTTGAGTCAAATATGTTGTTTTTTTCTCTTAAAACAACAGCTTGGACTACTCAGCGAATGCCTTATGATATGACCTGGAATAATAATTGTAATAATGCTGCATGCTGCACAATATTGCAAATGAGGGAGGCGTACATGTTTCCTGAAAAAAAGCAGCAACATAATGGGAATTAAAAAGATGAGGAATACAAAATTCTTGCAGCACAAAAGTTCTTGCCTGCTTTGGAGCTTTCTGTTATGAAAAGGACAGAATTTAATGTTTTGCATTAAATTCTTTTTGATTTTTATTTATTTTTCCTAATCCTAAGTACTTTTTTGGGGAATTACTAAAAAAATGATTGCAATATTTACAATGTTGAGCATTTACTTGCATTTATGTGAGAGTATTTCAATTGTAGTATTGGAAAATGGCTGTTACAACACCCTTGTTTTAAAGGCAGAAAAGGATTAATCAAATAACTACAGATCAGTGAGCCTAACATCAAATCTGAGCAAACTCTTAAAATTCATAATTCAAGTTCAAACCAGTCAATATTTAAAAATGCATTAGTTAATCAAGAACAGCCAGCATGAATTTGTTAAAAGCCAGTCAGGTTGATAATTCTTTTGAAGATTTTTATTGAAGAGGTGAGCAGTTGGATAGATAAAGGAAATGCAGTAGATGTATTGTATATGGATTTTCAGAAGGTATTCAATATAGTGTCTCTCAAGAGGCTTGTTGGAAAAAATCAGGCCTATGGTATAAGAGCAAATGTATTAGCATGGATACAAAATTGGCTAGCAAACAAGAGCAAAGAGTTAGATTAAATTGGTGATGCTCAGACCGGAGAAGAGTTTGAAATGGTGTATCCCAAAGGTCAGTGCAGGATTCCCCTATGTTTTCGGTATATAGAGATAATTAGGAGGAAATGTATTCGAGAACTCCCAGGTACATTCTGATTGACTCCTCAGTTGGTGAATTAATTGTGATGCAGTCAATCTCCAAAAAAGCTTTGCAGTTTTGCCAATAAAGGGAAGAAAAATGCTGGGTTATACAACAGTGAAAGAAAGTGACACTCATACTCTGCATTAATATATAAAATAATGAAAGCACTGAGATAGCCCAATAAGTGCAAGGGATTTACTTATTTTAATTCACTCCACATACAATTTGTAGCACACTAGTTAATGTTTTCGTGTTAATTTACTGTCTCCACTATTTTAACATGGTCATTAACCCATAAAGTTAATACAAATATATCAATCAGTCCACTGAAGATAATGGGGCTAAAATTGCCCAGCCCTTCTGATGCACTGCCACCATAACTCCAATTCCCAGCCTATGCTGAGAGTTCGCGCTCGGACTTGTTGGGGCCCAGCCTCCATCTACCTCTACCAAAACCTGTGATAAACAGGGGACAGAGCTACTGGGCAAAGATTCTCTATACTGGAAGTTCCTTAACCTTGGTGTAATTCAGTGTAAGTTTGGAGGTTTGTATGCCCATTGAGTCGAGGCATACTGACTTCCAGAACAGGGAGGGCAGCTGGGCTCCACCATAAAAATTAATAAGACTTGCATTTCTATAGCACCTTTCATGACCTCAGGACATCCCAAAGCAAATTATGTACTTTTGAACTACATTGTTGTAATGTAGGAGTGGGTAGGGAGGCACTGAGTTTCAGGCCAAGAAAGCAGCTCAGTATCCCAACGAACATTTGTTTGAGTATTTGACCCCCTTACAAAAGGGTCTCATAAAATCATTTCTCTGGGGAGAGCCAGGCACATCCATAGAATCATAGAAATTTACAGCACAGAAGTAGGGCATTGGGCCCATCATGTCCATGCCGGCCGAAAAAGAACTATCCACCTTAATCCCACTTTCCAGATCTTGGTCTGTAGCCTTGTAGGTTACAACACTTCAAGTGCACATCCCAGTACTTTTAAAATGCTATGAGGGTTTCTGCCTCTACCACCCTTTCAGGCAGTGAGTTCCAGACCCCCACCACCCTCTGGGTGAAAACATTTCTCCTCAAATCCTCTCTAAACCTTCTACCACTTACTTTAAATCTATGCCCCCTGATTGTTAACTCCTCTGCTCAGGGGAATAGGTCCTTTCTATCCACTCTATCTAGGCCCCTCATAATTTTATACACCTCAATTAGGTCTCCCCTCAGCCTCTTCAACAACCCCAGCCTATCCAATCTTTCCTCATAGCTAAAATTCTCCAGTCCAGGCAACATCCTCGCAAATCTTCATCCCCCAACCGCTGGATGGAAGTGGGCATAGGAGTTTCCAGCAGCATGGGTTCTGTCGAGCACCCATTTGCTGTCATGGTGTAAGCACCATGAGCCTTATACAAATGCAATACTCTCCCACTAGCCCTGCATACTGCAGCAATGTCAGCACCAGAGGCTAACGCAGGCATGATCCCCGGATGACTGCAGGGATTGCAGCCTTTGTAAATCATTTTTATCCATCTTCTGATTTCACATATTTGGCTTCTTTACATCTGTTTTTTTTATTTGCTTCATTATTTTAGAAACTAAAGTCACCTTTTTTTCCCCCTGTATTAACAAACTGAGACCCAAAACCTTTCTTATTCATTGCCCAGTGATGTAAGAGCCAGAACTTCCTGGTAGTCCTTCCTTGAACCTCTTCTAATACAAGTCTTTTTGTAGGAGCAGTGACTACAACTGTATACAGTGCGCTAAATCTGACCTCATTGCGAACATATGAAATTGCCAGCAGAAGTCGGCCAGCTGGTCTATCAAGCCTGTTCCAACTCATTATGCATGGAGCATCATGACTATACACTTGTGATCTCCTAGGAGAGACAAATAAAAACAGGGCCAACAATGGAAAACAAAACTTGGGAAAATTCTGCCGACATTGCATTCCAGAGGCTCACTACTTTCTAGGAAAAGAAGTGTCTAACATCTAGCCTATTCCTACGTTTGCGTGATTTAAATGCATGTCCGCTGGTCCTCCCCAATCTATCAAACTGAAATAATCTATCAATAGGCACACAATCCAGCCCTCTAATTATTTTATATATTAATGTAGAGTATTAGTGTCGCGTTCTTTCACTGGTGTATTCCACAGCATTTTTTGACAATTATTGTTACACAATATGACACGTTTTAATACTTGGTCAATTATCACATCAGGCCTTTATTCTGCTCCATCTTCTTTAATGATACATCCTTGCTGTGCAATCACATTTGCTATTTTTAGCACTGATATATATTACATTGCAATATGTGGTATAATACATGTTTGTCTGCACAAATTTCACCATAGAATACAAAGCTTACAATTAGGAAGACAGATGATTCTATACCTAACAGTTCAAACACTTGAAATGGTTTATGCTTTTAGCCCCATCTGGTTTGCAATATGATTTCCTGTAACTGAAAATGTTCATAATAGTAGGACATATTTTAATAATGTTCCTCATAAGAAGCATAATGTATCATAGAACATCTCTAGGGATTTGACACAAGGGTTTGATAAACTTAAAACAGGACAAAATCAGTTCAGTGAGAATACACTGTAAAAGTTTAAGTTTCCAGTTATCAGGTAACCCACTTACTTTTAATAGCAAGCTTATAAAAATCTGTCACACAGAGCAAGCTACATTTTCTGATTGACAATTTAAGTGGCAAGATAAAAATATGAATGACAAGTTTCTCTTTCAAAGAAAATTATTTAGTATTTTGGAAACTCCAAACACTATAAATACAGTATTATGTTCATATTTTATAGATGGCAAAATTGGCTTTCTGACAATATTTTGATAATGGGAATTTTCTCAACATAAATTTGCACGAATATCCTGTGATATTTTATTGGCCGTAAAGAAGAATGTTTCTGATTCAAAAGCAAAGGCGTGTAATGGGTTGCACCTCTTTTTCAAGTGGGACTGGCTCACTTTACATCATTGCTTTCTGTAGCAATGGCAAAAGGCTTTATCACAAGATGCATTGGTTACCTCAGGGCTTGTTTATAATACAGCTGTAAATCCAAAGTTATTCCAGATTTACAGCCATTCTGATTTCAAATGCACCATCTAAAGAGAGCAACTGAACACAATCTAGCTTCAGTTCAGAATTTTAAAAATCACTCTGCTGTCTTATTCTAGCACTAAACTGAATCCTCACTCACTGCTTGCTCCACAGTGCATGGTAGTTTATGTGTCACACTTGTGAATTCATGTCTTTGACTGATTCAAGATGAATGTGTAGTATAATGATTTGAGTCTGAATGCTGGATTGGTATACAGAATATCAACTGTTTATACAAGACACAAATGGTATTTTGTCTATTCCCCGCGTTACCTGACTGACTGGACATTTGTCTCCAAATGTTGTATCCTGCACTTTACAATTGTACGAGAGGTTTCTTTTTATTTCTACAATATTGCTTCTTAGCATTTCAGTTCTGTTTTTGGTGCCCTTTCCTCACATTGGTCCAAAGGGCATCACCTGACAAATGTTGCAATCAGTGTTACTAACCCTTTGGGACAAGGTGGTTAGGGATGATTTATATCTGAAAAAATCGGGTTACCTTTTCCATTTCATCCCCTGGTAAAACCAATGTAATTGTAATATGCTATAAGCTTCAGTGGTTATATTGCTATGATCTGAATTTTACTTCACTTGTACATAGCTAAGAAAAAGAAGTATGAGAAGGAGCCTAGTTTCTTTGTTATTTTCAGAACACGTACAAATTTGCATGGTCACATGGTTTTGAAATATGCACTGCCTGAGAAAGGGAATCAAAAAATGAGCCAATTATGATTCATCTGCGATTAGGATCCTTTCACAATTCTCAAGCAGCTAACTTATAGAATAGAATACTACAACATCGGAGGAAGACATTCGGCCTATCACACAAGTGTCAGCTCTCTGAAAGAGCTTTTAGTGTCAGTTAGTGCTATATGCTTAGCCTTTCCATACATTCTTTAAAATATTTAATATTTGTCCACTTTGCTTTTAAAAACTATTGTGGATTCTACTGTCACATCTGAGGTCACTTCGGGGCCGAAATTGTCCCTTTTGTTAAGGGCCCTGGCCGCCGGAAAGCAGGGGCCAGGGCTCATTGCAGAATGGCCACTGATTTTGCGTGGAATGTCCGGCGTTCACGCAATTGTCCTCAAGCGTTTTTCCGGCGGTGACCATATCCGCCTCACTCCCCCCACTTCCGCACCGCTGCTGCCGAAGCCTCCTAAGTGCGTCATCAAAGTGTGCACTGCTGATGTCCTGTCTCAGAAGCAAAATTCAGCTGAGACAGTCTTCCAGCCACTAGCCAGAACCCCCGGCAGCTTTTTCTGTCAGTGCACTATATTTCAACTGGCAGTGCGGCAGCCATTAAAGGGGAGGGCGCACTGCCATGGCCATCATCTTACTTTTTTGCGTCAGCCTACTGCCAGGTCAGCCTGACAAATATGCCCCCGGGTTCGGCTGGGCCGTCAACAGGCAGCCTGGCATCCCCTCTTGGGTGCCAAGCTGTTGGCCTGGTTGAAACCCTCACTGGTAGCCCAGTGGACCTAACTAAAATAAACGCAGAGTTCGCAGTGGCCCTCCCCTTTATCTGAAGGGGAGAGCCATGGTGACGCACCAGTGTGATGATGTCACCAGCCTGGCGTAGATGACTGACAGTCCCGCATCCACTTCCGCCCCCACTATGACCGACTTCCGCCCCGCTCGAAAAAAAACGACAGAGCTGAATTTCACAAGATTGACCACCGCCTTCATTTCTGGCGGGGCTGAATTTTGACCCCTTCATGTCACACCAACCCGCTGAATAACAAAACTTCTAACTTCTCTTTCTGTTCTTTTGGTCCTTAAATTTATGCACTCTAGTTACTAACTCACGAACCACTGGAATTTTAACCAGTAGACCTTGAAAGGTTCACTCATCTTGCTATAGGGTGCACTGTTTGGTTTCATGAAAACTGAGCAAAATCTGGATTTACTAAGAATGCAATATCCATTTCCAACCAACCTTCCATTGTTTATAAAAGGAGTTGGGTACAAATGTTCACAACTCCCTCTCAATGAGCAATCCTTCTTTACACTGCAAACTAATCACTGCACAAAAAAAAAATTGTGTTTCCTTTGATTTTACCACATAATTGGGCTCAAGTTTCGGACCCCCGCTAGAACATCGGAGAGGCCCGCCTAATTTGTAGAACAGAAATTGCGCCGAATACTTACCTCGCGATTCTCCGATATCTGTAGGCCCGTTTCAAGCTCGGCGCAGCAGGAGCTCCTGGGGGTGGAGCTGCAGCCCTGTGCCAAAAACAGTGCCGGGGCTGCGTGCGTGCGCAGTAGCTCCTGGCCCTCCCAGCACGTCCTGTCTCTGGGTGATGACCCTATCTCTGGCCGAAGGGACGTCGCCCTTATTCCGGGCCGAGTAGCCTGGCTACCCTTACCTCTTCCACGGCGGCCCACCCGGCATCCGCCCGAACTCCTCGGCTCCGGGGCTTGCCCGAAGTCTTGGTCGGCGGTCTGGCGTCTGCTGGGGGCAGGTCCCGCCCGAAGTAGTCGTCGCAGTGGCGGGGCCCGCCCGAAGTCCTGGTCGGCGGTTCGTCGTCGGCTGGGGGTGAACCCCGCCCAAAGTCCTCGGTGTCGGCGGCAGGGCCCACCCGTCCGGCATCTCCTGGGGGGGGGGGCCCCGTCCCAGCAGGCTGTTGGAGGGCACCCGGTGCTGCAGTAGGTGAATAGAAACTTTAAATTTTTTATTTTTAAATGTTTTTTTGATTGATTTATTGATTTATTTATCATTTATCATTGATGATGGCTCTTTATATGTAAAAGTGAAGTGTTTAATGCTTGTAAACTTCCCTTCCCCCCCCCCCCGCTATCTCTCGTTCCCTGCGCCTAATTTATAAAGTGTAGGCAAGGTTTTTCTGAGCGTACAAAAATCTACACTTACTCCATTCCAAGTTAATTTGGAGTAAGTTTTCGCTGCCTAAACTTGCAAAACAAACGTAAGTGGCTGGTAACGCCTCCTTTTGAAAAAAAAAACTGTTCTAAAACAAAACTGTTCTCACTCACTAGCATTGGAGCAAACTAAATGATGAGAATTGAAATTTCTAAGATACTCCATTCTAAACTAGTTGCTCCACAAAATAGGAGCAACTCAGGCCGAAACTTGAGCCCAATGTCTCATATGACAACTTCTCTTTATGGAATGCTACATTATATTTGGCATCCAATGAAAGTAAAGTTTATAAGTATGGTTGAAAATTATTTTATACAAACTATTGTTGGAAATCTTGGGGGAGAAATTCGCGAGCGTCCTGCTTGAGGTGCTAACTTTTGAAAACTAGAAAAATTAGTGGCAGGCGCTAATGATTCTCAGCTTTTTCTGATTTGGGTGTTAGCATTCCAGGAAGGAAGTGAAGCACTAAATCAAGCGCTACCACTTCCACTGGAGCTCTAAACCACGCAGGCGGGGCAGCGGTGGTGCAACTCTGCACAATGTCCCCCGTGCACCGCTGCTTGGATCTGAGGCTCCTTCCCTCCCTTAAAGGGAAGGGCCATCACTGCAGGTTCTGCATTGGGACAAGTTAGCTGGCCCCAACGCAGAGTGCCAGGCTGAACGATTGTGGCCGAAGACAAATCGAAAAAATTGACAGTTTGCATTCACTCAACTTTTCTACTTACCACACCAACATCCCCTTTAACTTATGCCCCTGAAGCACCCGGCCTCTTGAACAATGCCTCCTGCAGCTGTCGGTGTTATCGCCCAGCGAGGCTGCAGGGGGTGGAACCGAAGTTCGGGTCTGGGGTGCTACGAGGGTGATGCGCAAGACAATTACATCACAATCTCCGGGCGAAGGAGATCATGGCACAAGGTGTTACTGCCGCAAACCTTTTGGCCAATTTAGTGGGAGTCGTTTCTTTCGCCACACCTGGTCGGTAAGTCGTTAGCGCCCCGTTATTGCCCCCTCGGAGGCAATAACGAGAGGCGCACAGGAGGCCAGCTTCTAGGTCCTTGTACATCATTCTCAATCTACTAGCTTTTTCATGAAAGGTCTTGATAAATGCATTCGTCCTTTTACTTTGCACGATGATGTACCAAAGGTTTCTTGTGTCAATAAACTTTCATCAAATCTTATGTCAAAATTTAAATTGAATGAATATTAATATTGGAATTTTAATACATCCTATTTGTATATGTTGGTGATGTTGGATGATAATGAGTGAGAAACACAACATTCATTACAGATTACAGCTTCCTACATTTACATGCATTTCCAAAAGTTTGCAGTTGTTACTTTTAGAGGTGCGACAGCATTTTGGACTTTAAGTTTTGGACATATCTTTTTCCTATTTCAAAAGAGCTGACAATATGACTTGGGACAGGCCCAGACATGTTCCACAGGAATACACATCATGTGGGCGGGGATAGTCTGGGATGGCTGAAGTGAGATGGAGGACCCTTTGTCATGTAATGGGAACCCATCAGTGAGAGATCAGGTAAACTGGTCAGTGCTCAAGCCATCGAAATGACTGAGAGCCCCGAAGCATGGGAACCTCAGGACAAAGGAAGTTAGTTGGCCACCCAGACTCATTGGAGCCTTTATCTCCAGAAGAGTCCAGTAACAAAGGCACAAGCAAGATGTGATTCAGTGCTCTTTAGTTGAACTGCCTCAGGCAAAGGACTGGTTTTTGGCATGAGAATTCAAGAATCTTTTAGGTATAAGAGAACGGCAGTTGACTGCCATTTCTCTCTCTCTCCTCTTCTACAACTTGCTTGCTTCATTCAATGCACTCAAGGACCTAGCACTCCGTCTGGGACGGAGAGAAGAAACCAGAAGATACGCCTCATCGGGAGAAGCAGCGAGTAAGCAAAAGGGGTAACTGGTGAGCATTATCCCAGCCCACACATCCTTTAGATCACCGCATAGTGTGAAGGGGTGGCGTGTGTCTCAACCAAGCCTTAGGGGTTTAGTGGGGAGTTTTCACCTGAATCATAGGCATACACACAGTCCGTTGGACAGATTTGGTGATGCCCTATTGAGCCAAGCAGGGGTGTTTTAGTCATGGGAACTTTGTGATAGGGGCCTGTTCAGATGGGCCTGTGTTGTGTATTGTACTGTGTTTGTTTGTTTTACACCACCAGGGTGTGTTTTATTGGAAGCAGATGCGTGCTTTAACTTGAATAAAAGCATCTGTCCATAACTGTGTATTCTGTTCACTACTATAATTCCCGGGGTCTAGAACTGTTGTAAGGGGGGTGATTCGAAACCACTAAGTGCAAAACCACTTACAGTGCTGATCCAGCTTTATGGATAGTACAGGAATTCCATTAATCACCTACATTGATGAGACACAAAGTTCATGAAAAGAATACAGATTTTTTTTAAATAATAAACCAATTACTAGTCCCAGAAATATGATTATCTCAGTCCAAACTGTGTTTCTGCTTTATTTTCTTTTTTAACTTTTGTCCATGGTAGCTATTTGCTTCCGATCTCTTCATATCTCTCTTTTCCATTGGCTGCAAGTAATGAACAAAACCTACTGCTGGATGCATCAGTGCAGTGACGTTTGCTGCTGGAATTTTCCAGTAAATGCAATTGCATGATTCTCAGTCATTAATAATTCTATAGTGAGGATGCATTGACAAGCCTTGTTTTTTATTTTCTATTTTCTTCTGTGACTTTGAAAGTTAAACTGGAGCATTTATATGAAACATACATTTCATGCTGCTAATTGTTCATATTCTGATTTATTCTGTAACCTCCGTGTAATAACTAGAAAAGCAGCCATTCATTATAGTCATATTGCTTGTGCCACTTGCAATAATGCTAATCTGTGTGTCATTGGCCTAGAAATTCGGGAGCGCCCCATTTCGGGGCGGTAACACTCGCAAGGCGCGAGACTTTGCGCCACGCGCGGGAAGTCTTGCCTCTCATGATAAGTTCGGGTTACCGCCCCCGAAAGGGAGTGGAGCATCAAATCAAGCGCTCCACTTCCGTTCCAGGGAGGTAGCGGGGTGTACGGCTCAGGAGTGGGGCGCAGCACTACACACTGGGCCGCGTAGCTGCATACAAGGGACTCTTCCCTGAATTAAAGGGAAGGGCTCAAGCTGCATACTCTGTATAATAAAAAAGGGTCCTACCCGCACCACTGGGGAGCAGGGCTGATGCACGATCAGCCCAGCAGTCATGCGGACTGCCGGGCTGAGCGATTGCGGTACCGACCCCGCATCCAAATCAGCACCAATGCGGAAAAGAAAAGCGGACATTTTTTTCAGGAGCAGCCGGCCACCTCCCCTTTAAATTTCACCCCGCTAGCAACCGGTTGCCCGGTACATGTCCCCTTAAGCTGTCGCTGTCATCGCCCGGCGCATCTTCAGGGGATGATACCCAATTTAGGGTCCATGGCGCTACGCACGGCGATGACGTCACGATCTCCGGGCGCAGGAGATCAGGGCGCAATGCCATAGTGCCACCGCTAAACTCCCACTGAATTTAGCAGGAGTCATTAGCGGCGCCAGGCCAATCGCGAAGCACCCCCAGGGGTGCTAACGGGAGCTGCAAATGACCCCAGTTTCTCCCCCATTTTGCTTTAAATGCTGATGATAAGACCGGGCCAATTTTTCTGCAGATAATGCCTCAGGTGCAGCCAACCAGTAATATGGCAGAGACCCGCAACATTATGTTGCGATTCAAATCATACAGCC
Source organism: Pristiophorus japonicus (assembly GCF_044704955.1). Classification (NCBI taxonomy): domain Eukaryota; kingdom Metazoa; phylum Chordata; class Chondrichthyes; family Pristiophoridae; genus Pristiophorus; species Pristiophorus japonicus. The sequence continues at coordinate 173,688,032 of NC_091977.1, read as the reverse complement.
CAGAAACGTACAGCTCCAAAAAGGGCCCTGAAGGATGCATGACTATGCAATCCAATACTTTGTGAATTTGTGACATTAGAATGACTTGCAAGCTGTGCACATAAAAAGAGGCGCTAATAAAACGAAACGTTTTTGAGTGCTGTGACCCGAGTCAGCAAGGAGGAACCATTTTTTTTAACAGAATACATTATTGCTTTGCTTCTAAAAGGATAGTATGTCCCTAAAGTTTGGGCAGATACCACAGTCACACTAGAGAAGGCCATCTCCGTAAGCCAGGCATTCATGACCTCGACCTGCGGCTCCAGGCAGATGACTCACCCTCAGGACTCAAACCCGGCAGGTACTGTACACAGAAGGGCACCGTTTAGAGACTGGACTGTAGATTGCGAGTCCTCTCAGGGAGAGAGAACAGCCCATGAGTCCCTTAACTCAGAGTCCACCAAGGAGGGCTAATTGAGTAGCTCCATGCTGGCGTTGTGGAGGGAATCACAGGGCTTACCAGTGCTATTTTAAAGACTATGTATGCAATGGCTGCAGCACAAAGGGCCTCCTCCAGCGAATGTGTAAGAGAAATATGACTCACTGTGTCGATGAAGAGTCTGCAGATGGCCATGAATCCAGCGCGGATTATGAAACAATAGGCAGAGAGGCAGCTCAGCCCCACAATGAGGTATATAGCATGATTATCTGCACCACCGAGTGTTCCCTGTTGAGGATGGAAGTCGAGATAAATGGCGTTCCAGTCTTCATGGAAGTGGACACAGGGGCGAGCCAGTCAGTAATGAATCAAGAAGCCTTTGTGAGGCTATGGGACAATCAAGCTGAACGACCCAAGTTGGTCCCGGTTCAGGCAAAGCTGCGCACTTACACCAATGAACTTATCCAAGTCGTTGGTAGTGCGGATGTAAAGGTACTCCATGATGGCGTGGTGCACAAGTTACCTCTGTGAATTGTTGCAGATGATGGACCAACGCTGCTCAGCAGAAGGTGGATGGAGACGATCCATTGGCAGTGGGAAGACTTCAACCCTCCAGTGATCTACGTCCTCCGCGTTCGGAGGCACAGCAAGCCCTCACTTGAGGGTGAACCAGGCACCAGAGAGCAGACCAGCACAGCACCCGAGACACAGACCGCCCAGCACGACTGCGTGGAGATGATCCAGCTGAGACGACCCGAACGCACCTTCCAGGCTCCAGTGGCAGGACTCCGGTGGAAGAAAATCAGACCCAAAGGCGACTTCCCAGCTTCGGTGGCAGAACCCAGGGAGAAGAGAATCACTGCAGTCGACACCGTATATGGAAGAAAGATGGCGCCCAAACCATGAGGTGAGGCGCTGAAGAAAAAGATGGCCGCGGCCAGACCACGAGGTGCAGCGCTGATGGAGCAACACATGGCACCAAACGGGGAAGCGGATTGGGGTAAAGAAAGCAAGGCTCTCTTGAAGGAGGCCTGCAACCTACTACAATTAAAGGGACAGTTCCGCGCACTCAAGCAATGTAATAGCAACTACAAGTTAGAGACAAAATGTGTAACTGACGATCAGAGTTGTGTACATGCAATAAGCAAGGAAAAGTCACACGATCATGTGAAATGTGTAATTGATGATCTGAATTGTGTACATGCAACCAGTGAGGAAAAGTCGCTCAATCGCGATCGGAGCTACAGAGTATCCACAATAAGTAATGAAAAGTTGTGCGATGTAGGATTACGGCTGCATGCAGCCAATCGGGAGCACAAAGGTCCAGCGAGCTACCCAATGCTGTAGCCTGCGTCCCGAGGACCAGAGTTATGCACCATGGAGTGTACCCCCAAGAGCCAATACACACGAGCTGCAGAGCAAGCGATCTCAACAGGGCAACGGCACAGGTATCGATGCCCTGCCCCTGATCGGCTCCAACTCTCAGGCACCCAATGGCACCAACCGCCACGAGCCTGAAAGAGCAAACTGTGCTAAGGCGCAGCCCCCAGAGCCTATCGCCATTAAGGTCATACCCGGAAATGAAGGGTCGCCCGCTACAGTCCCCCCAAAGGGGACCGGGACCAGCCAGGATCCCAAACCAAACAATACCCAGGCTAGCAAGTCAGCAGTTCCCTCTGCATTGCTAGACGGCAGATCCTCAAGGAGCAGCAGCGACCCAGGGCACAAAGAAAGGACAGGGAGGTCACAGGCATCTGTGAATCTGCCCGACTCTCGGAACCACGGCACCAGCCCCAAGAACAGGCACTTGAGCCAACTGGGTTCCCACTGCCAGCACTGGGCACCGCGCCACCACCAGACTGCAGGGACACCATCCAGCAGTTCTGGAACTAGTTTGTCCTTACGCACCGGTCATCGCATCGATAATGTATCTCACCAGTCTAATGTACTTGTCTCACAACGGAAACACAAATGTCATGCAAACTTGTTTTTCTGAACCTGAATGTATATGAATGAAATGAGCCTCCGGCATAATCTATATGTGGGCGGGAGGGAGAATGGAGTGGTCAGGGACACACACAAACAGCAACCACCAGCACTCTACTGCACCAACCACTCACCCAAGGTTGAAACGACCTGCTAAGGGTCAACCAGATAGAGCCCAGATAGAGCTAAGCCCAGAGCACAGTCAATGCAGAGGCGATTTGCACTAAAGGCTCAGGGGAGAGTGATGTCATGTATCCTACATAGCTACTGTTTTTACTATCACAAGGTGTGCCTCCAGAGGGCACAGCAGTGGGAGACTTGTAATTTACCTGTAAAGATGTGCCTGGCCTAGTATAAAAGGCAGGCCACCAAGTGTGATCCTCACTCTGGAGTGAACAAATAAAGGACTAAGATCACTACAGTTCAAGTACAACTCATGGAGTCATTATTAGAGCATCCAAGGACACAACACAAGGAAAGGGAGACTGATCGCGGTGGAGGTAGAGCCTTCTAGAGAGAAAGAGCACCAAAATCATAGTCTGTTTCAACCTTTCCCTTCTCCTGGCCCCTCTGCCGCTCTGCTCGTAGGTCTGAATGTTGTCAGATCACATGACTGGATTGGTAGAGTGCTTGGTGGGCATTAATTCCCTCCTTGTGTGAGCAACATCTTCTGTGGAGGCTGCCACAGTGTAGCCAAGGGCACTAGTCAGTGCATTCCTGAGAGAACCTCATACTGGCAACAAGGCCTCAGCTGCGAGAGGCTGCATAGAACATGGACCTGGAGCTGCCTCTCATTCCAGGCTTTCAATACTGTACATAGACATCACACGTGTGATGTGGACTCCTCCACATTTGTCACCGCGGTAAGGAAGCTGGTAGGTTCATGATTCATTGACTATTGTCTATTATTCTCTGAAAGCAATTTCTTTCTTTAGAAACTTAGGCCATAGAGATCTGGATCCACAGCCTGGGCAGCTGCTGGAGACAACTCGCTCCGGCTCCAAATGAGAAAGACTTGCATTTATATGGTGCTTTCACCACCTCAATATGTTCCAAAGCATTTGACAGACAATTAAATAATTTTGAAGTGTAGTCGCTGTTGTAATGTAGGAAACACGACAGACAATTTGTGCACAGCGAGCTCTCACAAACAGCAATATGATAATAACCAGATAATCTGCTTTTTTTCTAGCATTGTTGATTGAGGGATAAATATTGGCCAGGATACTGAGAATAACTCCATTGCTCCTTCTTGAAATAGTGCCACGGGATCTTTTAAGTCCACCTGAGAGCAGGCAGTGCCTCGTTTTAACGTCTCATCCTTATTACTGCACTCGATTGTCAGCCTAGATTTTTGTGCTCAAGTCTCTGGAGTGGGACTTGAAACCGCAGCCTTCTGACTCAGACGAGAATGCTACCAACTGAGCCACGGCTCAGGGATGAATTTAACCCCCAACTCGGTGGGTTTGGGGTCGGTAATTTCTATGATTCAGTGAAATGTTAAAATTTTAAAAATCTCAAATCTAATTCGGGGCGGACTGCCGGGTTTCCTGTTTGAAACTCCCCCCCCACCCCACGCAACCCACCCTGTCAATATTGGGGCCATTATTTCCTTCCTTTTCAAGAAACATCTTTTGCGAGCTTTTCCATGGAGGCTCCTGGAGGAAGAGGAGGGGCCTCTTCTTGCTTCTACTCCTGCTCTTCCTGTTCCACTGCTCCAGGATTCCACCTCAGTGCGCCCCTCATATTCTAAATCTGTATCCATCAATGTGGATGTAGTTGGACTACTGCGTGCTAAATTTTGGAATTGCGATAGGATGGCTAATAAGTTGCTCCTTGAAGGTCCAGTTTCTGCTGTGTGTGTCACTCCTGTGAAGAAATAAATAAGGACAAATAGGAGGGAAAATTGATAGTTAGGTGAATGTTTACTAATTGCTTCATTTTAATTATCATCTGCATGGAAAAGTCTTGAAATTTGGCATTTTCAGACACACCGGTCAGAATTAAGAGGGGAGGATAGAAGTAGAACAATGCACCTTCAGTGGCAACAGCCCCCTCTGCTTCAGCATCTCATGTTACCTCCCTCAAGTTGCATGCTGGAGTTTCATTGCCCTATTCTCATAGGGGGTAATGTCCTGAACTGTAGCAGACCCTCCTCCAAAGACTGTGGCCTGCCTTCATCTGCAGAGACATATAAGACTTCCATGACTTACTACTACAGCATCATGACCTTTCCCTTTGTGTTCAGAAGTACTTGTCATCACTGTGAAGGTGGTGCTGCTATAGTTTCATGCATTGGATTGTTGCATATCGAGTGTGACTAGTGAGTCAATCCTCATTGTGCAGAGGACTGCACCATCCTTGCATGATGCTATTTAATTAGCTCATTACACAAAATAATGGAAATATTAGGCAAATGCCACAAGGCTCAGACACACTTTTAAATCTGCGTAAAGTCTTATACTTTCCTCCTCCCGGTGAAGTCATTATACATCTTTCAGGACTGCTCCTGTAACACTCATAATAAATGGTTAGACTGAGTACTGTGTGTAAGGAGCAAGTGTGACCTTAGCTCCTTTATTACAATTCCAGAGTGTAGGTACCTCGTGGGTAGCCTGCTTATATACTGTGCTCCCAAGGTATGCTGGGATCCCTTGGGACTCCAACAGGTGGGCCCTCTGGTGGTCAGGTGTGATGCAGGTTACAAAGGGTTAAATACATAACATCACTCCACCGTGAAGTCAACAGTAGACTTATTTACAAGGTGAGACAATCTGGGGCTTTGCGCTCCTTTGTCGATTGTCTCAGTACAAATGCTGGTGTGGGTGGGTTGGTCAGTTCGTCACTGGGCTGTTGGGCAGCCGGCCTTGCCAGGCTGCTGAGGATGATGAGTTCGGCATCGTGGTCAACTATGATGTTAGTTGCCACTTGTGTGTGTGTTGGAAGGTTAAAGTTGGTGGGGTCCTCTTCGGGTTGTTCGTAGCTGTTGGTGAACCGCAATTTGATTTGGTCCAAATGTTTTCTGTGCGTTTGTGCATTGGTCAGTTTGACCTGAAACACCCTATTCCTCTCTTTGGCTGTGACCGTGCCAGCGAACCATTTGGGACCATGTCCATAATTGAGCAAAAACACAGGATCATTGACCTCAATATCGCGTGACAAATTTGCGCGGTCATGGTACACACTTTGTTGATGCCGCTTGCCCTCCACGTGATCATGGAGATCAGGGTGGACAAGAGAGAGCCTTGTTTTAAGCTCCCTTTTCATGAGCAGCTCAGCTGGGGGAATCTCGATGAGTGAGTGGGGTCTGGTGCGGTTGCTGAGCATTACTCGGGACAACCGAGTCTGCAGGGAGCCTTCCGACACAAGTTTCAAGCTTTGCTTGATGGTCTGAACTACCTGTTCTGCCTGGCCGTTGGATGCGGGCTTGAACGGGGCAGATGTGACATGTTTGATCCCGTTGCGGGTCATGAATTCCTTGAATTCAGCACTGGTGAAAAACGGCCCATTGTCGATGACTAGGACATCAGGCAAGCCATGCGTGGCAAACATAGCTCGTAGGCTTTCAATAGTGGCCGTGGATGTGCTTGCAGACATTATTGCACATTCAATCCACTTTGAGTAAGCGTCCTCGAAAACCAAAAACATTTTTCCTAGGAATGGGCCCACATAGTCGACATGGATCCTCGACCACGGTTTGGAGGGCCATGACCACAAACTTAGTGGTACCTCTCTGGGTGCATTGCTCAGCTGAGAGCAAGTATTGCATTGGCGCATGCATGACTCTAAATCTGAGTCGATGCCAGGCCACCACATGTGAGATCTGGCTATGGCTTTCATCATTATGATGCCTGGGTGGGTGTTGTGCAGTTCGCAAATAAATGTGTGCCTGCCTTTCTTGGGCAAGACCACGCGATTGCCCCACAAAAGACAGTCCGGCTGCAGGGACAACTCGCCTTTGTGCCTGTGAAATGGCTTAATCGCTTCCTGCATCTCCACTGGGATACTGGATCAGCTCCCATGGAGAACACAGTTTTTTTTACCAAGGACAGTAACAGATCCTGGCTGATCCAGGTCCCGATCTGGCAGGCCGAACACGGGACTTCGCGTTCTCAAATGCCTCCATGACCACGAGCAAGTCCGCTGGCTGTGCCATTTCCACCCCGGTGGTGGGCAACAGTAGCCGACTGAGAGCAACTGCGCAGTTCTCTGTGCCTGGTCTGTGGCGGATTACTTAGTTGTATGCCGACAGCATGAGCGCCCATCTTTGGATGCAGGCAGAGGCATTGGTATTAATCCCTTTGCTCTCCAAGAAAAGCGATATGAGTGGCTTGTGGTCAGTTTCAAGCTCGAACTTGAGGCCAAATAAGTACTGGTGCATTTTTTTACCCCATAATCGTACGCCAGAGCCTCTTTTTCAACCATGCCATAGGCCCTTTCGGCCTTGGACAAACTCCTGGATGCATACGCAACCGCGAGCAAAATCCCCGATTCATTAGCCTGTTGTAACACACCTAACCTCGTATGACGACTCATCACAAGCTAACACTAATCATTTACATGGGTTATACAGGACAAGCAGTTTGTTAGAACACAATAAATTTCTGGCTTTCTTAAAGGCAGCCTTTTGTGAATTCCCCCATACCCAGTCGTCTCCCTTGCACAGTAGCGCATGTAGGGGTTCTAGCAGGGTGCTTAATCCAGGTAGGAAATTAACGAAGTAGTTAAGGAGTCCCAGTAACAACCACAGCTCCATCATGTTCTGTGGTCGCGTGCGTTCTTGATGGCCTCCGTCTTGGCATCGGTGGGTCTGATGCCGCCTGCAGTGATTCTCCTTCCTAAGAATTCGACGTCCTGTGCCAAGAAAACGCACTTCGAGCGTTTCAATCTGAGCCCCACGCGACTAAGAACATCCTCCAGACTCTTCAAGTGTTCCATGGTGTCCCAACCTGTAACCAATATGTCGTCCTGGAAGACCACTGTGCAAGAAATCGACTTTAACAGGCCCTCCATGTTCCGCTGGAAGATCGCTGCAGCCGACCGAATCCCGAACGGGCACCAGTTGTAGATAAATAGACCTTTGTGCATGTTGATGCAGGTGAGGCCTTTCGAAGACTCCTCCAGCTCCTTCGTGATGTAGGCTGAGGTCAGGTCCAGCTTGGTGAATGTCTTCGCTCCAGCCAGGTCATCTGCCTTGGGTAGCGGGTACTGGTCCTGCAGTGAAAAACGATTAATCGTTACTTTATAATCCCGGCAAATTCTAACCGTATCGTCCTCCTTGAGTACCGGGATAATCGGGCTGGCCCAGTCGTTGAATTCCACCGGCGTGATGATGCCTTCGCGTTGCAGCCTGTCTAGCTCGATTTCCACTTTTTCACGCATCATGTACGGTACCGCCTGGGCCTTGTGGTGGATGGATCGCATACCAGGAACCAAATGGATCTGCACTTTCGCCCCCGAGAAGCTTCCAATACCTGGCTCGAATAATGATGGGAGCTTGCTTAGAACCTGGGTACATGAGGCGTCGTCGACGGACGAAAGCGCTCGGATGTCGTCCCAGTTCCAGCGGACTTCCCCCAGCCAGCTTCTGCCAAACATCCCTTGACACAATCCACAGCGGGAGTTCGTGTACTGCTCCATCATTGGAGACTTTGGCTTCAGCACTGCCAATTACAGAGATTAGTTCCTTGGTGTAAGTCCTTAATTTAGTGTGAATGGGGCTGAGCTTGGGCCTGTGCGCCTTCTTTCCCCACAATCTGTCGAAGGCCTTTTTACTCATTATGGACTGACTTGCCTCCATGTCCAGCTTCATAGATACTGGAATGCCGTTCAGTTCAACTTTCAACATAATAGGTGGGCATTGCGTCATGAACGTGTGTACCCCGTACACTTCTGCCTCCTCAGTACGAGTTTCCAATTCAGTCTGATCCACAGTGGATCGATTTTCCTCTGAATTTGCAGGGTTTGCAGCTCACCTGCACATTCATTGGAGGTGTCCCATTGTTCTGCAACCATTGCATGCATAGTGCTTAATGCGGCATTGATGGGGCCAATGATCACTTCCGCAGCATCAACAAGGTGTTAACTGCCTCGCATTAACAGATGATGGCAGACTCTGAGTCAATTGAGGTCGGGCCACAGCAGCCGGCGTGTACGTTCTGCCATGTACATTTCTGCTCAAAACCGACGTTACCTTATGCACAGTACTGGCCAAAACTTCTTTGTTCTGTGAAATCAGCTTAGTGTTGTCGCTGGTGGACATAAATGCCTGGGCTATTGTTATGGCTTTACTCAGGTTCAGAGTTTCTACAGTCAACAGTTTGGGAAGGATTGTCTCGTGTCCGATGCCCAGTACGAAAAAGTCTCTGAGCATTTGTTCTAGGAATCCCTCAAACTCACACTGTCCTGTGAGACGCCTTAGTTCGGCGACATAGCTCGCCACTTCCTGGCCCTCCAATCGTTGACACGTGTAGAACCGATATCTCGCCATCAAAACGCTTTCCTTAGGATTTAGGTGCTCCCGGACCAGCGTACACAATTCTTCGTAGGATTTCTCTGTTGGTTTTGCCGGGGCCAGGAGATTCTTCATGAGGCCATAGGTATTGCCCCACAGACAGTTCGGAGGATCGCCCTTCGTTTGGTAGCATTCTCTGCCCCTTCTAGCTCGGTGGCCACAAAGTATTGGTCAAGTCTCTCCACGAAGGCCTCCCAATCGTCCCCTTCTGAGAACTACTCCAGGATGCTGACTATTCTTTGCATTTTTGCGCGGTTGTTCGTTACCTCGTCACCAATTGTTACACTCATAATAAATTGTGAGACTGAGTACTGTGTGTAATGAGCACGTGTGGCCTTAGCTCCTTTATTACAATTCCAGAGTGCAGGTACCTCGTGGGTGGCCTGCTTATATACTGTGCTCCCAAAGGATGCTGGGATACCTTGGGACTCCAACAGGTGGGCCCTCTGGTGGTCAGGTGTGATGCAGGTTACAAAGGGTTAAACACATAACAGTTCCCATGTCCAATCCCATGTTCATGGCACAATGCTGCTGCTTTTGATGGTCTTGGCAACCTATTGCCATGACCTGTGTGCTGTGGCCTTCATGATGGAGCACTGCTTCTCAGCTCTCTTTCTTGCCATCATAGGGTGCCTTACTGCCATGCTGCTGGAGTCATTTTCTTTTACTCTGAACGCAAAGTCTTGTTACCTTAATGATTATTGCCTGGTAACAATCAATTCTCAGAAGCACTCGAGGATATTTGGCTGCAAGTTGGAGACTTTTAAACTGTTCACCCAACTTTAGTGCTTCTGCTCGTACCACTTCTACTGAGCGGGGCATTCATGATAGATGCTTTGCTCAGTGAGCTATTAAAATGGCTTTGTGCTCCTATCTAAATGATAGGACTCCAATTTGTAACCACCCAAGAAAACAGCGGGAAAAAAATAGTGGTCAGCATGCTGCATTCATTTTAACTCCTGTTCTGTTCATTTTTTTACCAGGCATTGAGTTTATATCCCCCCTCAGAAGTTTATCAACAATGCTTAGTCAAAACCATTTCACACCAATGATAAATCTGGAGCACAAATTGGACACCAAGGCCTGAACCAACTCCAAAACCAAGTAGAGTGAGACTAGTGCAAAGTTGAGCTCTTTTGCAACAATGTTATGGTTGTAATGCGAATACACAGTAAATGGAGGACAAGGTCCATAGTGTAATTCAAGAAGTAGTTTCAAAAGCCTGTAGAATATAGGAGGATCACTGACTGAGGAAGATAAAAAGCTGCACTATTTTGAGTTGCAGGTGTGTTGTTGCTAATAGTGTGATGAGTTATTTTTCCCCCCAAGTATTAATAAAAACCCATTTTCCCTGGACTGCTGTAGTCCTTTCAGTGCCAGTTGCAGATAAATAAACCTATACACATCAATCTTATAATTTTAGTACTGAATTGTGCAACAAAAAGTTAAATTAAAAGTCCAGGAAGTACATTTTATCTCTTACCAATACAGAAATACATTTACATTTGTAAATGTATCAGCCAGTTTTGGATACAGCTACATGCCAAATATCATGAAAAGGTATTTTATTCTGGTAGTCTTTTAGATATGCCATACATTATTAAAATTTTATATAGGTCAAGGTCTTCAAAAAGACCATCTTAAAAAAAGTTTTTCATTCCTATCCAGAAACAGTTGTTTCTCTTCTGATACTAAGGTGAATCATAATGAAACTGTCAGAATGAAATGAATTCCAACTTTGGATATTAATTCTCTGTGAAGAGACAAAAAAAAGGAAAATTGTAAAAAAGAATAAAATATTTTTTCAGGACAATGGATAGATTCACGGACCTGTCACAAGAATTACCAGCAGAGTGACTACCTGCCACTCCTTAGTGTTTATTTCCCCAAATAGTTTTATCTATTTTGTAAAGTTTTAATTCCTCTGTGGTTCTTCAGCTACTTTAGTCAAAATAAATCATAGTACGGCTTAACATTTTGTTGACCTCATTGGCTGTTTAATCTCTGACTCAGATAAGGCCACCTACATTGTCGAGTGCATTTCCAATCTAAAAGGCTGAGCCAAAATAGGTCGCTTGCTTTTGCTCTATAAGTATTTATATGGAATGGACCTCCGAGAATGAGTTCTCACAAAAGCTGTTGAAATTAAACATTTCAAATCAGATAAGATACAATGCTTTTCCTCAGCACATTCCAGACCAGGTTAAGGCACTTTTATCATTCAAGTTTCTGTCATAGTTTTATGCCTTGTTTTTTTCCTGTTTCCATTCACTTGATCCCACGTGGCTGTGACTGGGAATAGAAAATATTTCAATAGTAGTTCATGGTCTAAGGAATTGCAAAAGCTGTGCAAGCCCTTCTCTTTCAGGGTTTCTTACACTACTTTATCCAAGCACCTGCTCACTGGCCTAGAAATTTGCTGCCACCCGCTTGTTTTTAGGGTGCTAAATGGGTGCCTAAGCCTCCAATATGGCAGAAAGGAAGTGCATGCTCATTAAGAGCTGGAAGTGCACCGCCTGCCATATTGGCAAAAATATAGCTGTCTAGGGACCATGCCTGAAACAGGCATTACGCCCTTTGCTCATGTTGCTCACACCACCAACAGAGCTTCTTGTGTCCATTTAGGGAGAAATACCTTCAGCAGGGAGACCTTTTTGTGGGTCAGGGTGGTGTCCTCAATGTGCTATCCTATTCTACAAAACAGGAAAATGGTCTTGAGATGCTGGAAATTAAAGGAGCAAGCTCCAGTGGTAGACAGGCCAAGATGATTGTCAATAAGTGGCTATACATCATGCATATGTCACCAAGATCCAGGTCGGTGATTGGAACATGGGCAGGTACAGCAGGAGTGGTGAGGTCGGGGCGAAGGAGTGGCGAGAGATTGTAGAGGAATGTGATCGGGGCCCAGGAGAGGCATGAGTTCAGGGCCAGAAGAGGCGAGGGTCCAGGGGAAGCTCAGGCCAGCCCACACTGCGATATGTGTGCGCACTAGGTCTGTGCAGCAGAGCAGATCTCCAGTCGTCTTGATTAATCCTTGCCACTGGACCAAGATCTAACTCTGTCAAGCCCGTGTGGTGGCTGGTGTGCAACGGTCACCACACATTAAAAATATCCATGCGCAGGCATCTTCAAGATTTAGTTCAGGACCTGGAACTTTAGGTCCTTCATTGAAACACCTGTGAATTTTTTGACGTGGAAGCAAGTCATCCTCGGTTCGAGGGACTGCCTATGATGAGGAGGTTATGTGACAATGACTTGGAAGATGTAGGTGTGGCAAATCTTACAATTGCACAATGTATTGCAAAAGTACAATAAATTGGCAATAAATGCCGGCCTTGCCAGCGACACCCACATCACATAAACAAATAAATATAAGGTGTGCCATACTGAGATGTGGATGTACATGAGATGCAATGAAACAACTGTCAACTTGTGTGAAGGTTTGGCATAGGCAAGCAGTAAATGTGATAACATTGGCAGGTAACACTGTGGCCCTGAAATTCTGATGTCCCAGGTCCGTAAGAAGTTCCTACGGACCCGGGAAGGCATCGGAAAAGCCGGTTTCCAGCGTACAATGCACATGCACTGAAAACCGGCTTTTTCGATCTGTCAAGTTTTTGGTCTTGACAGATGGCCTCATCTCGGGAGCTAGGACATTTGCAGAGTAAGATTTCCAATATTTATAAATACCTTGCCCTGCAAATGTCCTTTAAAATAAACACACGAATAAAAAATAAAGTTATAAAAGCACTTTTTATGTTTAAAAACCCTCCCCACTACGGTAAGTTTATTTTAAGTGTTCATTTTTTTTTTTAAGTCGGACAACTATTTTTTTTATAACAACTTTAATTTAAATTCATGTTAATTGTGTACTTTATTTTCTACTTTTTATTGTTTCTTAAGTGTTTGGGGGCGGTTTCTCATTCATAGCAATAGGAGTTTCGTAACTCCTATTGATATGAATGAGAAACTATACTGTATCTGATTGGCTGCTGTCACTAGATCCCAGCCTGCGTACTTCCCCATGTGCACGAGCTGCACGCGCTGCAGTCACCTCTGGGCCTAAGGCTCGGAAGTTCGAACGGTTGCAGCAGCAGCAGGTAAGTGCATATCTTTTTTTAGGTTGTTTGCCCACAGGAATGGTGTTACCGGAATTTCAGGGCCACGTCTTGCAGACTTCTTTAGCTCATGGGACCACATCCCCACTATAAAGCTTAGATTTGACCCAGGGTGGTGTAGATGGGGTGTTAAAATGGCTTACCGGGCAGAAGCGCTTGCATTGTTGCAGCATTCCCGACCTCTTCCATTTTCACTTCCAGGCTTTAGGAGTGTAGAGGCCACCCAGCGCATACAGCTGGGGGTTTCATAAATATTGAAATGTCGGAGTCCAATGACATAATTCAGAAACTGAGTAATTTTAACTCAAAGATGTGTGAATTGCGCTCGTTGTCCAAGCCACCAGCAAAAGGTGGTGCAAGCAGCATGGGGCCAGAAGAGAATCAGGCAAGTAATGAATTTTAGCGATTTTGACAGTGTTGTATATGCAGACTATGGATGTACTCTCTGTGTAGTCACTGTGTGATTGCATAAGATGGAGACTTGTTTACCTGATGTACCATCAATAAGGTTTACTCTGTGTATATACATGCTGGCACCACTAGAGGGTGCAACTGGTGGAGACCGGGATTTCCTGCCCTGGTGGCAGGGCCCAGTATAAAAGGCTGCACACCATGCTTGTACCTCACTCTGGAGTTTGGAATAAAGGACCAAGTTCACTACAGTTTGAGTACAATACGTGGGGTCATTCATAAGTACATCACAGACATAATAGGCAGGTTCTTTGTGGGGTAGGAGTGGTCCTCCTGGCTTAGCAAGGAATCCTTAGGCCTCTTCTGCCTCAGATTTCCCCCTGCCCCTCTGGCTGTGATCAGCCCAGACATCTCCTGCCTGATTTACCTTGTTGGGGACTGTTGGCTTCAATCTCCGGCAGTGGCCTGCCACTGCATGATTTCCCACTGCTGTTCACCGGTCTCCACAACATCCCTGTCAGCTTCAGGCAGGAGTCAGCATCAGGAAATGTAACTGAGGCCTGCCAGTTAGGAACATAGGGCCCAAATTTGGCCCACTTGTTTTTTCGGCGCACTCACATGAGATGCGCCAATTTCCTATGATCCAAACCGAGCTAAAAAGAGCCCCTCTGCCGGCTCTCCCAGGGCTTGGTGCAACGTGGCAATTCAATTAGAGGGTGGAGCTAGGGCCCTGCGCTTAAGAGTGCCGGCAGCTCAATGCATGCGCACTGGCAGTTTCGCGCATGCGCAGTAGCTCTTCTGCAGCGTGGGACCTGATGTCCCACACCTATCCACAGCCGAGTGGCCTCCCGCTGGCTGGCCTGCTGACTTCCTGGGCCGAGGTAAGACTTAAGTTTTATTTTTTATTTATTATTGATGGTTGCGCTTTGTTTAATGAGGAGAGTTTTGATGGGAGGGGGTGAGGAGGAGAGTTTTGATGGGGGGGGGGAAGAGTTTTGATCGTTGGGGGGAGAGAGTTTTGATGGGTGGGGGGTAGTTTTGATCGGGGGGGGTGGGGGGGAGTTTTGATGGGGAGGAGGGGTGATAACTGTGCAGCCAGTAATTTTAATGAGCTTTCATTAACACTGTTGATGAAAATACTTTCCTACATAAGAACATAAGAATTACGAGCAGGAGGTACTTCTATTTTTCATTTGGATATTTTGAAAAAATTATGTAAATATGTTTTGTCTCTTTACTACTTTTATTTTTGTAGTTTAAGCTTCCATGAATGCTTCTGTTGTGTAGTAAATTAACTTTGCTAAGTTTGTCATATGTCCTGTATAGCTGTTTGATCCTATTCACATTCTTTAGTCAAGTCATTAAGTACCTACTGATTTCTTAACTTTACACAAGGGTTTTCACAAGCGGCCACAAGTGGCCACATACGCTGGCCTAAGTTAGTTTGGAGCAACTATTAGCTGTCCAAACTGGTTTAAATAGCCAAAATGGCGTACGTGGTTGGCAACGCCCCCTTTTGAAAAAAAAACTAAACTAAAAATAATCCTAACTAACTCACTTACACTGGCGCAAATTGAATATGCAGAATGGGGATTTTTAAGTTACTCCAGAAAAATCGGAGCAACTCCTGGCCAATTTTGGGCACATAAGAACAGGAGTTTGTCATTTAGCACCTTGAGCTGGTTCACCACTCAATTAGATCATGGCTGATCTGTAAAAAAGTTATCTGTATCTTAACTTCATCTACCCACCTTAGTTCCATAATGCTTAATATCCTTGCCTAACAAAAATCTATCAACCTCAGTTCAGAAAGTTTAAATTGACTCCCAGCCTCAACAGCTTTTTCGGTGGGGGGCGGGGGTGGGGAGATTTCCAGATTTCCACTTCCTTTTGTGTGAATAAGTGCTTCCTGACATCACCCTTGAACGGCCTAGCTCTAATTTTAAAGTTATGCCTCCTTTTTCTGGACTCCCCCACCAGAGAAAATAGTTTCTCTTTATCTACCCCATCAACTCCTTTGATCATCTTAAATACTTCAATTAGATCACCTCTTACTCAAGGGAAGACAAGCCTCATCTATCCAACCTTTCCTCATCTTAAAATCTCCAACGCCTCATGCTCCAGGGGGGGCTGGACAGATTGCCACGTGCTTTAGTGCTCACACCTCTGATTACCAGCCCAAGTTAAAATTGGGGCTTCAGTCGCTTCATATCCCTTTTTCTATTAGACAGCTATGGATTAAGTAGAAACAACCTTACCACAATGTCATAAAACTCTTTTCCTATTAGATCACCTGGATTCAGATGGCAGTACCGTCACCGCTGGGCTACGTAATTGTTTCGCCATAAAACATAAAAATGCTAATTAATCAAAAGATAGCCCCACTGTGAAGCCACAATACGTTCCCTACTTACTAGACTACTGGAGATTGGACAGATGCATATATACCACAAAGCTACATATCTCTTTGCCCCATTTGACTGCCAGGAGTTAATACTTTCATCCAACTCTGTAGTGATAACAACATTCACACATACCAGCCACCTACTGAACAAACACTATGAAAGTAGGAGAAAGTGGCAGCCACTTTGTACAATATTGGTCTGTTTATCTAAAGAAGGATATACTTGCCTGGGAGGCAGTGCAATGGAGGTTCACAAGGTTGATTCCTGGGATGAGAGCTTGTGTAGCATTGGCCTATACTCTCAAGTTTAGAAGAATGAGAGGCAATCTCAATGAGATCGCCTCTGAAGGGGATTCTGAAGGGGATTGACAGGGTAGATGCTGAGAGGTTGTTTCCCCTGACTGGAGTGTCTAGAACTAGGGGGCATAGTCTCAGGATAAGGGGCAGGCCATTTAAGACAGAGATGAGGAGGAATTTCTTCACTCAGAGGGTTCTGAATCTTTGGAATTCTCTGCCCCAGAGGGCTGTGGATGCTGAGTCTCTGAATGTATTCAAGGCTGAGATAGATAGATTTTTGGGGTCTAGGAGAATCAAGGGAGATGGAGATCGGGCAGGAAAGTGGAGTTGAGGTCGAAGATCAGCCAAGATCTTATTGAATGGCGGAGCAGGCTTGAGGAGCTGTATGGCCTACTCCTGCTCCTATTTCTTATGTTCTTATGTTTTTATGTATTTGTTGACCATAAGTGTCCAGAACCAGAGAAATGACTGGCTGTGATGCTGAAACAAAAGTCAATATATTAATACAAAAACGTACATTTATATAGCAAAGATTTACCAGATTTATACCTGGATTCCAAGGGTTAAATTAACAGGAGAGATTACACAAACTAGGGTTGTATTCTCTGGAATTTAGAATGGTAAGGGGAGATTTGCTCAAAGTTTTCAAGATATTAAGAGGAATTGATAGGGTAGATGCTGTTTGGGAAATCCAGGGGGCCAAAATTGCCCTCTCCCTTCAGGCCTGTTACCGACGGAAATCAGCAGCCACGTTGCGAAGTGGAGTGGCTGCCATTTTGAATATTGCCCTCCTGCAGTATCCCGGCGGTAACCCACTCCCCCACTGCTGCCAATCTGTCCTAAGTACATCATCAGAGCGCACACCACTGATGTTACCCCGCCGATCGCAAAATTCCGTCGAGAAAATGTTGCTGCTGCTGCTCGGTGCCACCGACAGCTTTTTCTGTCGGAGCACTATGCTTGCAGTGTGTTCAAAATGGCGGTGCGGCCACCATTAAAGGGGAGGGCGCACTGCCGCGGCCGGCATCTTACTTTTTTTGTCGGCCGACTGCCAGGGAACACTTCTACATGCAAAGGGTGGTGGAAGTTTGGAACTCTCTTCTGCTAACAGCAATTGATGCTAGTTCATTTGTTAATTTTAAATCTGAGATTGATAGATTGTTGCTGACCAAAGGTGATACGTCCTTACTACACAGTATAAATGCACAAGAGGCCCATGCTTGAGAGAAGGTCAGTCTGTGACCTGTCTTTTATTCCTTAGCACTCAAGTGATGAAGGTGGGTGGAGCTTCCCCTTTTATACCTGAAGGTCCAGGTTAGGAGTGTCTCCCACCTAGTGGTCAGTGTTCTCACGGTGTACAACTTAGGTCAGTTTATACATGGGTTACAATGCTGATTGAATACATGACAAAAGGTATTAAAGGGATATGGGGCAAAGGCGAGTACATGGAGTTAGGTCACAGATCGGCAGGGATAGACAGATTTTTGAGTGATATGGGGAGCGGGCAGGAAAGTGGCACTGAGTCCATGATCAGATTAGCCATGATTTTATTGAATGGTGGAACAGGCTCGAGGTGCTAAATGGCCTACTCCTGTTCCTATGTTCCTATATTTACTGATGATACAAAGATGGGGGGAAAAGCAAGGTGTGATGAGGACACAAAAAATCTGCAAAAGGACATAGACAGGTTAAGTGAGTGGGCAAACATTTGGCAGATGGAGTATAATGTTGGAAAGTGTGAGGTCATGCACTTTGGCAGAAAAAAATCAAAGAGCAAGTTGTTATTTAAATAGAGAAAGATTGCAAAATGCCGCAGCACAGCGGGACCTGGGGCTACTTGTGCATGAAACACAAAAGGATAGTATGCAGGTACAGCAAGTGATCAGGAAGGCCAATGGTATCTTGGCCTTTATTGCAAAGGGGATGGAGTGTAAAAGCAGGGAAGTCTTGCTACAGTTATACAGGGTATTGGTAAGGTCACACCTGGAATACTGTGTGCAGTTTTGGTTTCCATATTTACGAAAGGATATACTTGCTTTGGAGGCAGTTCAGAGAAGGTTCACTAGGTTGATTCCAGGGATGAGGGGGTTGACTTATGAGGAAAGGTTGAGTAGGTTGGGCCTCTACTCATTGAAATTCAGAAGAATGAGAGGTGATCTTATCGAAACGTATAAGATTATGAGGGGGCTTGACAAGATGGATGCAGAGAGGATGTTTCCACTGATGGGGGAGACTAGAACTAGAGGGCATGATCTCAGAATAAGGGGCCGCCCATTTAAAACTGAGATGAGGAGTAATTTCTTCTCCTCGGAGGGTTGTTAATCTGTGGAATTTGCTGCCTCAGAGAGCTGTGGAAGCTGGGACATTGAATAAATTTAAGACAGAAATAGACAGTTTCTTAAACGATAAGGGGATAAGGGGTTATGGGGAGCGGGCAGGGAAGTGGAGCTGAGTCCATGATCAGATCAGCCATGAACTTATTGAATGGTGGGGCAGGCTCGAGGGGCCGTATGGCCTACTCTTGTTCCTATTTCTTATGTTCTTATGTTCTTATATTCACACGCCTGGAGGAAAAGCGGTTTCAGACAGAATTATTTTCAGAAGCATTGTCTGTGCTTTGGGAAGAACACATTATTGGACTGCATGGCTTTCACTTGCTGATATTCTGTAATAAATCATAATTCCTACAGTTGCGTTATTTATTCCGACATACCCCAACCAAGGCGATTGGGCCTCCAGCGGCGACCAGGCCTGACCAGCGGCGACCAGGTGATCGGGCCTCCAGCGCAACCAGGCCCCTCCAGCGGCGACCAGGCCTCTCCAGCGGCGACCAGGCCTCTCCAGCGGCGACCAGGCCTCTCCAGCGGCGACCAGGCCTCTCCAGCGGCGACCAGGCGATCGAGCCTCCAGCAGCGACCAGGCCTCTCCAGCAGCGACCAGGCGATCGGGCATCCAGCGGCGACCAGGTCTCTCCAGCGGCGACCAGGCCCCTCCAGCGGCGACCAGGCCTGACCAGCGGCGACCAGGTGATCGGGCCTCCAGCGGCGACCAGGCCTCTCCAGCAGCGACCAGGCGATCGGGCATCCAGCGGCGACCAGGTCTCTCCAGCGGCGACCAGGCGATCGGGCATCCAGCGGCGACCAGGTCTCTCCAGCGGCGACCAGGCCCTTCCAGCGGCGACCAGGCCTCTCCAGCGGCGACCAGGCCTCTCCAGCAGCGACCAGGCGATCGGGCATCCAGCGGCGACCAGGTCTCTCCAGCGGCGACCAGGCGATCGGGCATCCAGCGGCGACCAGGTCTCTCCAGCGGCGACCAGGCCCCTCCAGCGGCGACCAGGCCTCTCCAGCGGCGACCAGGCGATCGGGCCTCCAGCGGCGACCAGGCCTCTCCAGCGGCGACCAGGCCTCTCCAGCGGCGACCAGGCCTCTCCAGCAGCGACCAGGCGATCGGGCATCCAGCGGCGACCAGGCCTCTCCAGCAGCGACCAGGCGATCGGGCCTCCAGCGGCGACCAGGCCTCTCCAGCGGCGACCAGGCCTCTCCAGCGGCGACCAGGCGATCGGGCATCCAGCGGCGACCAGGCCTCTCCAGCGGCGACCAGGCCTCTCCAGCGGCGACCAGGCCTCTCCAGCAGCGACCAGGCGATCGGGCATCCAGCGGCGACCAGGTCTCTCCAGCAGCGACCAGGCGATCGGGCCTCCAGCGGCGACCAGGCCTCTCCAGCGGCGACCATGCAGTCGGGCCTCCAGCGGCGACCAGGTCTCTCCAGCGGCGACCAGGCCTCTCCAGCAGCGACCAGGCGATCGGGCCTCCAGCGGCGACCAGGCCTCTCCAGCGGCGACCAGGCCTCTCCAGCGGCGACCAGGCCTCTCCAGCAGCGACCAGGCGATCGGGCCTCCAGCGGCGACCAGGCCTCTCCAGCGGCGACCAGGCCTCTCCAGCGGCGACCAGGCCTCTCCAGCAGCGACCAGGCGATCGGGCATCCAGCGGCGACCAGGCCTCTCCAGCGGCGACCAGGCCTCTCCAGCGGCGACCAGGCCTCTCCAGCGGCGACCAGGCCTCTCCAGCGGCGACCAGGCCTCTCTAGCTGCGACCAGGCGATCGAGCCTCCAGCAGCGACCAGGCTTCTCCAGCGGCGACCATGCAGTCGGGCCTCCAGCGGCGACCAGTCCTCTCCAGCAGCGACCAGCCCCTCCAGCGGCGACCAGGCCTCTCTAGCTGCGACCAGGCGATCGAGCCTCCAGCAGCGACCAGGCCTCTCCAGCGGCGACCAGGCGATCGGGCCTCCAGCGGCGACCAGGCCTCTCCAGCGGCGACCAGGCGATCGGGCCTCCAGCGGCGACCAGGCCTCTCCAGCGGCGACCAGGCCTCTCCAGCGGCGACCAGTCCTCTCCAGCGGCGACCAGCCCCTCCAGCAGCGACCAGGCCTCTCCAGCAGCGACCAGGCGATCGGGCCTCCAGCGGCGACCAGGCCTCTCCAGCAGCGACCAGCCCCTCCTCAGCGGCGACCAGGGCCTCTCCAGCGGCGACCAGGCCTCTCCAGCAGCGACCATGCAGTCGGGCCTCCAGCGGCAACCAGGCCTCTCCAGCAGCGACCAGCCCCTCCAGCGGCGGCAGCTGTGCCTCTCCTCCATGACGGCGTCTGGGCCTGCTCCTCTTCTACGACGGCGGTTGGCCTTTCCCCCTCCAAGGCCTCTACTTCCCCACTGGTAACCTGGCCTCTTCCGACTGGTGAGCATCATGGCTGTGATCTTCCACTCGGAACTCCAGTGGGCCACTGACCCTCCCAATGCCGGCCCCCAACCAAGCCTCGGGCCACCTACTATCAAGGGTGCTACTCAGCGCCGAGCTTGCGGCCAACATCTCGCCGTAGGCAACGAGGCTCATACAGCAGTGCCTGGTCTCCAGGTGTCTTGGACCCTCTTGCCACTGGACCTTGCTCAGCTAAGCTCGTGTGGTAGCCGATGTGCAATGACCACCCCAAGTTAAAAGAACTCAAACACAGGCATCTTCAACTCCGTTCGGGACCTGGAATGTTAGGACCCTCACGGACAACTCCAACAGCGACAGGCCAGAATGCCACACCGCCATAGTTGCCCGGGAATTTAGACAGTTTGATATCGACATCGCTGCCCTAAGCAAAACCCGGCAGGCAGGGGAAGGTCAACTCAAGGAACAAGGTGGAGGTTACACCTTCTTCTAGAAAGGGAAACCAGAGGAAGAACGCCACCTTCATGGAGTCGGCTTCACCATCAAAAACGAGCTGGATGACCGCGTCAAAGACTCCCCCTGCGGGGTTAATGAACGCTTCATGACTCTTCGATTCACCCTATCCCAGAATCAATGCGCCACAGTCATCAGTGCGTACACCCCTTCACTCGATGCAACAGATGAGATCAAAGAGGATTTTTACTCCAACCTTGAAAAATCCCTGTCCCGCGTCCTCGCAGAAGACAAACTAATCCTCCTTGGTGACTTCAACGCCAGGGTCGGCAAAGACACAGCCCTCTGAGGAGGTGTGATTGGCAGAGAGGGGGTAGAGAAAGCCAATTCCTGACAAAATGTCTAGAACATGAACTTTTCATTACCAACACCTTGTTCCGCCAGAGGGACAAATACAAGGCATCGTAGCAACACCCTCGCTCCAAACACTGGCACCTGCTCAACTATGTCATCGTCTGAGCCAGGGATCGCAAGGATGTGCGCATCACCCGCACTATGACAGGAGCTGATGACCGCTGGATGGACCATCACCTAATCCGGTCCATCATTGGCATCAACATAACCCCAAAGCGGAGGGGGCAGCAGAAGCAGTGCCACAAAAAGTCAATGCTGGGGCACTTAAAGACCCAGCTAAGAGAGCTTTATACAGTCAATGCCTCACAGCTAACCTGGTGTGCCTTGATGATCCTGAGTCGCAGAATGCCCACAGCGTTTGGTCTGCACTCCAGGCCTCCATAACCAGTGCCTACAAAGAGATGCTCGGTCACTCAACCAGGAAACACCAGGACTGGTTTGATGAGAATGATCAGGAGATTCAAGAGCTAATGGATCGCAAGCGCAGGGCATTTCTGAGCCTTAAGCAAACAATCCAACTCGGGAACAGCAAAGCAGCATTACAGATGGTTCAAGGCTGAGGTCCAACAAAAAACCCGGGACCTAAAGAACAGATGGAGAAAGCACAGGAAATACAGCAGCTGGCCGACAGCCATGATGTGCGAGGATTCTTCATCGCAATCAAGGCCACCTACGGGCCAAACACCCAAAGCCCCACCCCACTGCTGGCCAAGAACGGGGAAACACTCATCAAGGACACCGAGGCAGTCAGGGCCCACTGGAAGGAGCACTTCAAAGATCTCCTCAATCGAGACTCTGCCTTTGACTCGAGTGTTTTCGACTCCATCCCGCTCCATGCGACCCGCCACCACCTCAGTGAGACCCCAACACTGCACGAGGTAGAAAATGCCATAAGACAGCTTAAGAACAACAAGGCTACAGAGGCGGATGGAATCCCTGCTGAGGCACTGAAGTATGGCGGAGAGGCACTGCTGGCGGGAATACATGACCCCATGTTTCTCATCTGGAGGGAGGAGAGCATGATGGGAGATCTCAGAGATGCAGTGATCGTGACCATCTTTAAAAAAGGGGACAAGTCTGACTGCGACAACTACAGAGGAATCTCCCTGCTACTGGGAAAGTCGTCGCTAGAGTTCTCATCAACCGTCTTCCCCCTGTGGCCGAGGAGCTCCTCCCGGAGTCACAGTACGGATTTCATCCCCTACGGAACACAACGGACATGATTTTCACAGCGCGACAACTGCAGGAAAAATGCAGGGAACAGCACCAGCCCTTATACATGGCCTTCTTCGACCTTACAAAAGGCCTTTGATACTGTCAACCGCGAGGGTCTATGGAGCGTCCTCCTCCATTTCGGATGCCCCAAAAGTTCGTCAACATCCTCCGCCTGCTCCACAACAACATGCAGGCTGTGATCCTTACCAACGAATCCATTACTGACCAAATCCACGTCCAGACCGGGGTCAAACAGGGCTGCGTCATCGCCCCAACCCTCTTCTCAATCTTCCTCGCTGCCATGCTCCACCTCACAGTCATCAAGCTCCCCGCTGGAGTGGAACTAAATTATAGAACCAGTGGGAACCTGTTCAACCTTCGCCATCTCCAGGCCAGGTCCAAGATCACCCCAACCTCTGTCATCGAGCTACAGTACACAGATGACGCCTGCATCTGCGCACATAGAGGCTAAACTCCAGGACATAGTCAATGTATTTACTGACGTTCACGAAAGCATTTGTCTTACGCTAAACATCGTAAGACAAATGTCCTCCACCAGCCTGTTCTTGCTGCACAGCACTGCCCCCCAGTTATCAAGATCCACAGCGCGGCCCTGGACAATGTGGACCATTTCCCATACCTCAGGAGCCTCTTATCAACAAGAGCAGCCTTTGACGATGAAATTCAACACCGCCTCCAGTGCGTGAATATTCGAAGACCAGTCCCTCAAATCTGCCACCAAGCTCATGGTCTACAGGGCTGTAGTAATATCCACCTCCTGTATGGCTCAGAGACATGGACCACGTATAGTAGACATCTCAAGTCGCTGGAGAAATACCACCAGCGATGTCTCCGCAAGGACCTACAAATTCCCTGGGAGGACAGACGCATGAACATTAGCATCCTCGACCAGGCCAACATCCCCAGCATTGAAGCACTGACCACACTTGATCAGCTCTGCTGGGCAGGCCATATTGTCCACATGCCAGGGCCAAAGCAAGCGCTCTACTTGGAACTCCTTCACTGCAAATGAGCCAAAGGTGGGCAGTGGAAATGTTGCAAGGACACCCTCAAAGCCTCCCTGATAAAGTGCAACATCCCCACTGACACCTGGGAGTCCTTGGCTAAAGACCGCACTAAGTGGAGGAAGTGCATCGGGGAGGGCGCTGAGCACCTCAAGTCTCATCGCCGAGAGCATGCAGAAATCAAGCGCAGGCAGCAGAAAAAGCGTGCGGCAAACCAGTCCCACCCTCCCTTACCCTCAACGACTATCTGTCCCACCTGTGACAGAGACTGTGGCTCTCGTATTGGACTGTTCAGCCACCTAAGAACTCCTTTTCAGAATGGAAGCAAGTCTTCCTCGATTCCGAGGGACTGCCTATGATGATGATGTTCCTATATCGCATCTTTAACTAGCAAAATATCCCAATTCTGCTTCACAGAAGTATAATCAGCCACAAATGGATGCCAAGAAAAAGCAACAGATGTTAGAAGAGATGACAACAAGCCTGGTCAAATAAGTGGATTTTAAGAAGGGCCTTAAAGAAGGAGAGAAAAGTGGAAAGGCAGAGAGGTTCAGGGAGGGAATAGAATGAAAAGAAAAATCTGCCGAGATGCCGAGCGGCTGGCCGATACATTTCCACCTATTTTATACCCCCGTTGAAGTTAAAAATGCAGTTCGTAGTGTCCAGACTGGGAGAAGTTCATCAATTGTTGCACAGGAACTTCTAATCTTAATAATTTAGAAACCATCAAATCAGATTAGTTGCTAACTGGAGGGCGGAAGAGAATTATCAGAACAGTTCAGTGGCAGGTGGTAAATATTTTAGATCCTTTGCTATTTGGCAGATAATGGAAGAAAAGGATTTAATGGTCCTCCCCTTTTATTCTCAATTGCACAAAGCTCCTATATTATGCAATCGCAACCGACCAACAGTTTTCAAGAAAAGTGAGTCGGAATTCTTGGGGTCCATTATATCTATGCAATAAATTTTAAGTAGTTGGTTGGTAAGCCAGAAATGAGTTTAGCCAACTGGAAGTATCAATTATTTGCAGTCAAGAACAAGTGCCATCAAGTAGAAGAGAAGCATATAGAAGCATCTGTTAAATTCCTTTATGCATTTCGTTCTTGCTTCTGCTTATAACTTGAATAGTTTAACTGTTAGATCTTGTACACTTCGCTGACATTTTCTTTTTCTCCATTTTAAGAAAATAAACTGTCTTTTATCACACTCAGCTCTTAAGATTCTCAAAATTCTGACGATTTAGACAGGTTAGATGGAGGAAGAATGTTCCCAATGTTGGGGAAGTCCAGAACCAGGGGTCACAGTCTGAGGATAAGGGGTAAGCCATTTAGGACCGAGATGAGGAGAAACTTCTTCACCCAGAGAGTGGTGAACCTGTGGAATTCTCTACCACAGAAAGTAGTTGAGGCCAATTCACTAAATATATTCAAAAGGGAGTTAGATGAAGTTCTTACTACTCGGGGGATCAAGGGTTATGGCGAGAAAGCAGGAAGGGGGTACTGAAGTTTCATGTTCAGCCATGAACTCATTGAATGGCGGTGCAGGCTAGAAGGGCTGAATGGCCTGCTCCTGCACCTATTTTCTATGTTTCCATGTTTCTAAGATCTCTAAGGTGAAATTCAAATAGAGACTATTCAGACTGCCTGAAGAACTCCATGTTCCAGTGTCTTCAATAGATATTCAGGGTGAAATTGGTCTTCTCCAGTCGTATGAAACGGGCGACAGTAAATCGGTAGCCCATTTTACATCGCACCTGATTTTTTAAGTCAATGAAATGAAATCTGGGCGTAGTATAAAGCGAGCTACCATTTCCCTAGCATCCATTTTGCGTTACTGGCGAAGACTAAATTCAACACCCGCTCCCCCACCCCCTCATTATTTATGCCTTGCCAACTGTCCAAATTCTAAACACTGTAGTCTTATATTTCAGCCAGTGTTTATAGTTTGGAACAACTTCAACTTTATTACATATTATCATGCTGTTTGTTTCATACATTATTGCCTATTGGTGCACTCCATGCTGATAATTTATCCTATTTATTGATAGTGATCCATACCACTCTTTTGGGGGGGGGGGGTGGTGAACAAAATAAACATTAGATCAAGTGCCCCCCTGATCTGGGGGACACTCCAGACACTTTTAACTGCCCTCTTTTTTTATATTTTTTGTTTTTTTGGGTTTTTTTGTGGGGGTTTTTTGTGATTTTTTGGGGGGGCATTAAAATTATATATTTTACAAGTGCCCCCTATAAAAGGGGAGGATAAATATTGGCCAGGACACTCGGGATAACTCTCCTGCTCTTCTTCAATATAGTGCCATAGGATCTTTTACATCCACTTGAGAGAGCTGATGGGGCCTCGTATTAACATCTCATCCAAAAGATGGCACCTCCAACAGTGCAGCACTCCACTGGAGTTTCAGCCTGGATTTTTTTTTTGTGCTCAAGTTCCTGACATGGGATATGAACCCACAACCTTCTGACTCAGAGGTGAGAGTGCTGCCCACTGAGCCACAGCTGACACTTAGTGATCCATACCAACAAGGATTTTGCTGGCCAGCTGCTGCTGATATCGTCTTTGAGCCTAGAGAAATTATTATGGCTTTCTCCTGTGATTATTGAACACTTTGTCATCTTTGATATATTTGTATCACATGCAGTTAAAATGTATTTTATTGCAATGACAATTGATCATAACATCAAAGAGTGAACTATCTCATTTGATTCATTTATAAATTGATGGTCAATTAGATTTTTAATAGGACAAAAAAGGCACTACCTAGACATATGATTCATTAAATAAGTTACAATTAAATACTCCTGGAGCCGGACCAAGACAGGTGTAGCTTATATACCATATACTTTAATACAAATGTTGGAATGTTTACCCAGAACAGCCATTGGATTTTCAACCCCATAATATGAAGCATTGCTACTTCTGAAATGTGTGAGCCGCTGGAATTAACAAATAATTGAGTGCTTTTAGCAAACTGGGGAACATATATATAGAAATACTAAACTATCTCTGAAAACAGAACAACAGTGTCTTATCCACCCGACTACACAGCACTGAAATTTGGCCAATCACAAATGCTACAGGAAAGAAACTTGACTACAGATATTGCAATCAGCTGCATCATATCATAGGCAGTCCCTCGGAATGGAGGAAGACTTACTTCCACTACTAAAGTGAGTTATTTGGTGGCTGAACAGTCCAACAGGAGAGCCACAGACTCTGTCACAGGTGGGACAGATATTCGTCGGGGGAAGGGGAGGTGGGACTGATTTGCGGCACGCTCCTTCCGCTGCCTGCGCCTGATCTCTTCATGCTCCCAGCGTTGAGATTCGAGGAGCTCAACGCCCTCCCGGATGCCCTTTCTCCACCTAGGGCGGTCTTCGGCCAAGGTCTCCCAGGTGTCAGTGGTGATGTCGCACTTCACCAGGGAGGCTCAATGGGTAAAGTGACAAATGGAAGAAGAAAGAGAATGCAACTGCCAATAATAAAACTGCTGACGAACCTTTGTTAGCCAGTTGATGTACTCAGGATTCAAGACCCACTGCATGAAGCACTGAATGGCAGCCTAACGGAAAAATATAGCGTTTAAAGCCAAAAATAATCTTGGCACAGCACTGCAGAGAAGGACCGCCTAGAAGCTGACATCACCTGCGAAAAGGTACAACAGTTAGCCAAAAGCAGAGTCGAAGTTTGTAGCAGCAAATAGGAGCAATTTGCCACAGCTGATGGTGCCAGAGCAAAATAGGTGATACTGGCTGTAAAATCATGCCATGTGAAATCTTCTGGTTGGCATTTTAGATATTTCACTTAAATTGAGTAAAAAGCTTATTTAAATATTAAAATATATTTACATTAAGCACAGTAAAATTTTCTGCTGGCTTAGCACAGGATTGAGCTGCGTGTACCTTTCATCTATTTGGCCCAGGCTTAAAGGAAGTTTCTTGTGTGCTGATGCTTGTTAAGGGGCAGAGTCTATTAAACTATTATTTTACATGTTCAACATTTAGCACTGGTTTTTGTCAACATTTTGACTATTTTTATGATTACTTTTAAAGTTTTGGCATAATAGTAGGCTATATTTATGTGGAACATAAAATAGCCGTTTGCCGGTTTACTGGAAAGCTCCGTGTAATTGAAACATTTGCAGGCCTACAACAGCAATAACTGAAAAGAGAGAGGACATGCAAAGTGGTCTCTTCACAGGAATTCTGCTAATGACAAGGTATCTAAACCCAAGTTTCAGAGTCCCTTGGCAGTCAGCAAGTCAAGTTCAAATTAATGATTGGGTTTGGTTTTGAAGCACTCCAAATATGGTAATTCATGGTTGAAGTAATTACAAGATGAAAGAAGGCATGCTGGGGAGATCATAAAGTACCAGAACTTTACTGCCCACACCTGCAATTATGTGAGCAAGCACATCTGCAAACCATGACATTTCTAACTGGCACTGACCAAGGGCTGAGGTATTGGGAAACCAGTTGCAGAGCCAGCACAGACATGATGGCCTTCTTCTGTGCCGTAATTTTCTATGATTCTATGATCTAATGCAAGGACATCTACAACTAACCTGCACCATAGGGATGTAACCGCCAATAGCAATCAAGGTCACCTCTTTCCTCAATGTTTCTGCCTCCTTCCAGACTAGCATAGTATTAGCCAAAGTAATGTCCACACAGATATAAAACAGTTCACTGATGCAACGGCAGCACATTCATTGCCTTTCCCACTGAACAGCATTATATAGCTACCGAGTGTCACTGCATTGCTGCATTTACTAATAAAGACTTGCAGTTATATAACCCCTTTCATGACTACCAGGTGTCTCAAAGTGCTTTACAGCTAATGAAGTACAATAATGCAGAGGAGTCATTGATGGCAGCTGTCCGATAATCCAGGCATAGGTTACCACTCCTCCTCTGGCATCGCCACTTGCTCCATCTAATTTGTGCCTTGTGTTCACTTGTGCTACCTCCTCAAGCTCCCTCACTGCATCCGTCAGAATGTGTGCAGCTCTTCTGGCACTTGTACACCTTCATGAGTGGGTCACTGGTGAGGCACTATCTTGTTCTGGGCCTCTGACAGTGCTGTCAGGCTGTTCTTCCAGGCCTACAATGAAAAAAAGGAAAAAGTGTTAGCATACCGATTGCAAGATATGCCTTCAAACTGAGCTTGTATCGCAATGCTAACCATGTGTGATGATTGTGTGGTTGAGTGATTGACAGAGGGAATCAGATACAAGAGCTGGATGATACTTACTCTGACCTTGGAGGAACCTTACTGCTTCACCTTCCCCTATTTCCTCCAAGCTTAATCTGCAAGGATGTTTAGGGTGGCCTTCTCCAAGGAAGTCAAGGCCTGTAATTTCTGAGCTGTGTGCCAGTTCAGGTATGCTTCCTTGTATTATGTGACATCTTGTTATGCAAGAAGATGAATAGCCTTAAGATGCTGTAAGTTGAAGAAGCACATACACAATGACCGATGTGGCAATTGTGCAGCCCATTTCACACTCATGGAGCAGCACCTTCACTTCAGCCATCAAACAGAGTGGTTGGATGCTGCACAGCTTTATCAATTTCCCACAGACTCTATTTCCGAGCTTTACATTTATTTTATCTTTGGTTTTTTTTTTCTCCCCTTTGGAAAGGCTGAAAAATGCATTTAAATTATTGTCACCCTTTGGAAAGGATGAGACAATTATGTCTCCTATGTGATCACTTGCCTTTAAGTGGCTACATCTCTAAATATTATCTGCAATCCTTTAAAGGCTAATAATTCAAGCAATTACCCCTCCCCATCTACCAGCCAAAACTTAAGCTGGATAGCAGTTCATTATGCATGGCTAATTAGGGCTGAACTTGAGAAATCCCATAAGTTCAGCTCAGCTTAATGAATACAAGTGTTAAGAATGCTGTACTCCAGTCGCATCATTTCAGTTCTGGGACAAGAAAATTCCCTCTTATGCCAATAGGCCACTATAGAACCCACAAGCAGGTATCCTTCATCTCCAGCTAGATTTCTCAATAAAAAAGATCTTTTAATTTAGGTAAACCTTTTGCGGTTCAAACTCAAGGGCCCAGAATTTCCTGAAATGGTGTAATGGCAGCATTTTGTTATCAGTGAGTTACGTCGAAATTTCCTGAGAATCTCATGAGCGGAACTTAAACTGGTGGAAATTAATGGAGATCAGTGTAAACAATTGGGGCATCAGAGAACTGCAAAATTCCTTCTTTATGCCCCTCTTTATGCATGAAAATTAAAATTTGAAGCCATCAATGCATACTTATGCACAGTAGGCGCACGTGTTTAAGAAAATGCACTGGTAGAAGTCTTAACATCTTTTTAATACAAATCATTCCGATGCCACGAAGATGCATTCAAAGATTCAGAAAATCCATTTAAGTCTCAGTGAGGAGACATTTTAAAATATTACGGATACAAATCATTAAAAAAAAACAGAAATAACTTGGGGTCCTGTTGCACCGAGAATAGGCGTAAATTTACAGTCTAATCAGAACTGGCGGAAATTCGCAGGAGCTGTACTTTTGTATTGGGAGGGAGCTATGTTAGTGTAAGGCAGAGGGTTTCACCAAAGGAGTCATGGAATCAATGTAAAGGCCATAGCATAAAAGGGGGCATGTCACATACGCTGAGTTTTCTGGATCTTTTGCCAGTTGCCTTCAGGAAAATGTGGTTGACTCACGGCCTAATCAGCTGCTCTTAAAGGGACTGCTGGAGGCCACCACCATAAAGGTAGGTT
Source organism: Pristiophorus japonicus (assembly GCF_044704955.1). Lineage (NCBI taxonomy): Eukaryota > Metazoa > Chordata > Chondrichthyes > Pristiophoridae > Pristiophorus > Pristiophorus japonicus. The sequence goes on along the minus strand of NC_091977.1, from coordinate 173,657,296 downwards.
TGTTAAAAAGTACTTACCTGAATGTAGAGCAGGAAGAAGCAGAAGTGCCGATGACTGTTGATGGTTGGCTCCCTCCTGATTGCCCCCTCCTTCTCAAACACTTTCCTCCCTCTCTCTATCACCCACTTCCCTCCCAATTGCTTTCCCCAGCCTGATCACCACTCCTCCTTCCCAATCACCCCCGCCCCATTCCAGGGTCAACCTGAGGGCAGCTGTCAGCAACAACAGCAGCCCGAAATCCATTGCCCGTTGGCCAGCGGGTGCCCAGGATGAATCTGCAGCTCACTATGAAATGAGGCTCCAATATCGGGTGTGCCTCAGGCCTACCTGTTTTAGCGCAGAGAGCAATGTCGGCAGGGAACCAATTCCTCAGACCGTGAGTTAGTGCTTAATATATTAGTCTTCCTTGCTGGATTCCTGCTGGCAGTTAAAATCCAGTCCATTGAAATTAAGGACTATGAGGGCACAAACTCCTGTTCCTCTCCTCCTGGCTCCACATGAATTTAAAAAAAATGTAATGTACTTTTAACTTGAGACCACTTGCTAGGCTCCATTCATGCCCAGAAAATCTAAGCCCAATGTCTGCTTTGCTCAGGACAGCCTAATTTCCCTGAGAGGTACTTAAACAGTTGTTAGGCCCCTCATTAGTATATGCAAAGGGTCTAATGCCTGTTTTAGGCGGTGCTTTTCAAGCATCCTTGGGGCGCAGGGAATAGTCCTGTGAAGTTGCTCATTTTTGGCCAGTCATTTTTGGCCAGAAAACTGGCACAACAATGACCAAATTTGACTACATGGTAACCCTTGATAATGCCATAAAGAAGGTAGGGACAATTTTAACTTGGTAATGGTCCAAAAATGGAATCGGGTCACTTACTCTGGCACTCCAGATGTCGGAATCTCGGGTGGGATCCTGAGATTGGCAGCATAATTGGCCACCTGTTTCAGACAGGAGGTCACTTGTAATATGCAAATCAGGGCCCTATGACATAAATAGGACTCCAGTTGCAAATTTGAGGTAAAAATGGTGGCGTGTGTGATGAGCATGCTGTTGCCCATTTGCACCAGGCGTTAAGTGGCCAATCCTGCAGCAGAGTTTCGGATGAGTGGAAGATGGGAGACCATAATTCTATATACTTAACTACCCCAATGCATGTCTTTACTGCAACGGAGCACATAAACCCCTTCCCCTGATCAGCTGTTTGCCAGTAGACAATTAATGATTGGGAACTATATATTATAGAGCACTCCTGATATTGCAAATAATGCATTATAGCTGATATTGACAGTAATTTACAGCTCAATCAGTACTATTACTGCTGTTTCCTCAGCCTACCCACAAATCATGGGCAGTACAGATCGGGAGGAGGCCATTTGTAGTGCTTCTTAAACAGATCATAAGTTGCAGTCTGGTAAAACTGGAAGCAGGTCTGTCCTTCATTCTTTTTTGTGACTTTTAAGCCTTCCTTAAGGTTAACTCCTAGCTGCTTGGTTTGCTCTTTACATTTCCCTGATGCTTAAATTTGCTGCTCTGTTGACCTTCTGCTCTTTTCAGGCCTCCCCTTTAAGGTACTACTGCAGGGCCACATCAATCTGTGCCCTGCCAGATTTCCAGCCCTTCCAATCAGTGAGCTGCCTATAAGCAACAACAGCAACTTATATTTATATAACAAATTTAACATAATAAAACATCCCAAGGAGCTTCACAGGGATGTTATCAAAGAAAAATTGTCACTGAGCCAGATAAGGAGATGTTAGGGTAGATCACCAAAAGCTTGGTCGAGGATGTTGTTTTTAAGGAACGACTTAAAGGAGGAAAGAGATGTGGAGAGAATTAGGGAGGGAATTCCAGAGTTTAGGACCTAGGCAGCTGAAGGCACAACCAATGGTGGAGCATTTAAAATTGGAGATGTTCAAAAGGCCAGAATAGGCAGAGCACGGAGCTCCAGGGGGATTATAGGATTGGAGGAGATTACAGAGATAAGGAGGGGCAAGGCCATGGGGAGATTTGAGGACAAGCATGAGAATTTTTAGATCGAGGCGTTACTGTTAACTAGGCCAATGTAGGTCAGCAAACATATGGCAGATGGGTGAGTGGGACTTGGTGTGAGTTAGCACATGGGCGGCGGAATTTTGGATTACCTCAACTTTATGGAGAGTAGAACTAGGGAGGCTGGCCAGGAGTGCATTGAAGTAGTACAGTCTAGAGGTGATAAAGGCATGGATGAGGGTTTCATCAGTAGATAAGCTGAGGTAAGGGCTGAGATGGGTGATATTGCGAAGGTGGAAATGGACAGCGTTAGTGATAGAACAGGTATGAGGAAGAAAGCTCAATTTGTGATCAAATATAACACCAAGGTTGCGAACAGACTTGATCAGCCTCAGACAGTTGCTGGGAGAGAGATCGAATCAGTGGAAAGGGAATGGAGTTTGTGGTATGAACTGAAGGAAGGCTTTGGTCTTCCGGATATTTAATTGGAGCAAATTTATACTCATCCAGTGCTGGATGTTGGACAAACAGTTTGAAGTAAAGAGACTGTGGAGGGTTTGAGAGAGATGAAGGAGAGGTAGAGCTGGGTATCATCAGTGTAACATAGAAACATTGAAAATAGGTGCAGGAATAGACCATTCGGCCCTTCGAGCCTGTACCACCAATCAATACGATCATGGCTGATCATGCAACTTCAGTACCCCATTCCTACTTTCACTCCATAC